>NC_056748.1:184478810-185078810 GCF_019279795.1 Protopterus annectens | reverse complement strand
TGTGCTAGCTTGCGATGCGCTTGATTTTTTTAGTGTTGTTTCAGCTGCTTTTCTGTAAAAAAAAAAAAAACTCTAAGCTTGTTTCCTTCCTTTCCTGTAACTAGTCTAGTCCAGATACAGATTTGCTGTGTCCTGGACTGTTTGTAAGCTTCTGAGACCTCTAAGCCTTTCTGTGTTGGAGGGAAGCCTTCTAGCTTACCAGTGGGAGTGGTATGCACTAGATAGCCTATCTACCACAAGAGAGTGGTTTCTGGCCCAGAAATTGTAGTTTATTGGCCGCTTGGGCAGTTTTTTCCATCATTTTCAACTTTCTGGTTTAAAAGCCTGCATTTGCGCTTCTTCCCTGCCTTTCCTGTAACTAGTCTAGTCCAGATACAGATTTGCTGTATCCAGGACTGCTTGTAAGATTCTGAGCCCCACCCCAAGCCTTTCTGTGTTAGAAGGAAGCCTTCAAGCTTGTCAGTGGGAGTGGTAAGCACTAGGTAACCTATCTACCACAAGAGGAGTGGTTTCTGGCATAGAAATTGCAGTTCATTGGCCGTTTGGGCAGTTTTTCCATCTCTTTCAGCTTTCTGGTTTAAAAGCCCATGTTTGTGCTTTTCCCACCTTTCATGTAACTAGTCTAGTCCAGATACAGATTTGCTGTATCCAGGACTGTTTGTAAGCTTCTGAGCAGTGCCAAAGTCTGCTCTTCAATTTTTTTCCTTGGATCTGCTAGTTCTCTCCACTCCTGCATTTTTACTATCTTATTAGTATAGCACTTCTTGTAGCAATTATTGTAGCACACAAAAAGTGCTACCAGCACTAAAC
Organism: Protopterus annectens; assembly: GCF_019279795.1. NCBI lineage: Eukaryota > Metazoa > Chordata > Ceratodontiformes > Protopteridae > Protopterus > Protopterus annectens. The sequence goes on along the minus strand of NC_056748.1, from coordinate 185,078,000 downwards.
ATTCTACAAGGAAACAGCTCCAGTACTTATTATTAATGCCCACCCCTCCATTCATGTCTAAAGGTCAGTTCCCTGTGCTTTCTCCTATTAATCTGGTGAACTTGGGCATCCTGAGGCAATGTAGCAACTGCCTTATGTACACTGACAACCCTCTCCTCTTACCACTCAGACTCGCGAGAGATGCACTTATATATTCAAACTGGAAGCCACGCACTCACTAGCCAAGACCAGAATAGCTGGTCAAGAGGAGAAATTCAACACTTGCACTACGCCACATAGAACAATAGCCCTCCAGAACACACACCAGCACCGCTTTCACATAAAAACACAAACCACACTCCCACCTTCGCGGAGGCTCTCAGTAAAAATCTACCCAAACAGCAGAGACGTCCAAGGCAGAAACGCATTTGACCACTACAACACAACACTAATCATGAAACACATAACTCTCCTAAGCAGAGTTCCACTCAAACAAAGCCCCTATGGCAAAACCGCATGCCCAACACACTAGTCACAGGTGACTTGATAGTGATGCACACTGATGACCCACTCACTAGGCTGAATAAGGAGAAAGTAACAGCTGCCTGTTAGGTGCCAGGATCCACCACATAATGCACGCACTCAGGTCCCTCAACAACAGGTACAAATATGACTCTGTCATTGTACATGTGGGTATGAATGATCTGAGACATACCTCCCTGGACTACATGAAGAGAGACATGGAGGAGCTCTCGGATTATGTAGCCCAGGCGGATATGACCCTAGCCCTGAGCAGCATCCTACCATCACCCAGAATGACACCACAGGACAAGCAAAATATGATTGTTTTCAACAATTGGCTAAGTTTCTGGTGTCATTCTAAGGGGATCCAGTATCTGTCTGCCTGGGATGACATGACTGACAGACCTCAATGCTTTGCCAAAGATGGCCTGCATCTGTCACCCTGGGCTTCTGGATACTGGCCAAGGTTCTTGCCACCCCTATAGTGCCTTTTTAGGTGGTGTTCCAAAGACCAAATTACCACCGTAACAGCTACAAACAAATGCAATCTGAGGGTCATGCTGCTCAATGCTAGAAGTCTAAATCTCAAAATGTACTCGCTCAAAGCACTCCTTAAAATGCAGAACATCGACATTTGTGCTGTGACAGAGACCTGGTTCAAAGCAACAAAAAGCACCTCTGCACTACCAGGCTATAACTCATTCCACACCTTTTGGCCCCAGAACTTGGACTGAAGCTCCAAAGGTGGTTGTGTTTCCATAGTAATAAAGGGTGTGCACACCTCCAGACTGGTAGCCCAACATAACGCATCAGAAACACTTCAGGTGCAGCTAACATTAGATAAGACACTGATTCAGGTCATAGCCTGCTATAGGTCCCCAACTATGTCCCCAGACTCACACTCCATGTTCCTAAGCACCCTGGAGAATATTAGGGTCCAATCTAACACTCTCATACTGGGTGACTTCAAATACCCCTCCAGTAACTGGGAAAACTACTCATGTACAAATACACTTGCCCAATGTTAACTGGATTTCATTAATTCCAATGCCCTGGACCAGCTCATTCTTACCCCCACTAGAGGTACCAACATCCTTGACCTGGTCATTAGTAATATGGGCGACTGTTGCTCTACACCAGTAGTCAATGCCTCCCTGGTTAGATCCAACCACAAACTAATCATTTTGGAAATCCACATCCCTTCCCGCAAAGGTAATCACCATGAAAAACTTCTCCAAAGCTAACTTTAGGCTCCTAAAAACAGAGGTGGCTAACTTCACGGCACCCATGCAAATGGAGAATAGTTGCATGACTGCAGAATCATGCACCAATGCACTGTAGGAACACGTGCACAAATGCATGGATCTCGCCATACCCAATAGAACCAAGAAGCTCTCCTCAAAAAAACGGAAGCCAATCTGGTGGTCCCCTGCCATAAACAAACTCTACAACAGGAGGAGGAAACTGATGTGGAATAAGGTGAAGTCCCCAGACTGGAAAAACTCCCTTATCAGCCTCAACAAAAAGCTGAGATCCCTCATCAAATCCTCTAAAGCTAGCTATGAAAACAGAATTGCAGCATATAGTAAAGAAAACCACAAGATCTTCTATAGTTATGTAAAGAATCTCCACGGCAATACCCAGATTTGCTCTGAGCTACTGCACAATGGTACCTCCTATAATGAGCCAACAGATATTGCCAATATACTGGCTGACAGATTCAGTACCAACTTTACCCCTCCCCCCCAAAGGACCAATCACAATACCAGTAGATTGCCAGGCACCCAGTATTACTGCTACACAGGTTAAAACAGCACTGTCTAAGGCCAAGAATACAGCTTCTATGGGACCTGACAATATCCCTCGCTGCGTTCTATATGAACTACAGAGTGAACTGGCATCTCAACTGTGTGCCCTGTTCAATCACTGCCTCCCCGTAGGCTTTGTCCCTACCGAATGGCGCACTGCTACAGTCATCCCTCTCCACAAAGGAGGAGTGACTACAGACCCTGGGAACTATTGGCCCATTAGCCTGATGAGTCTGATATGCAAAACTACGGAACACATCATCATGGACCTAATAAACAAGGATATAGGGAATCTCCAAACTCTGGATCCCACACAGTTTGGTTTTGTGAAGGGTAGATCATGCCTGTTCAACCTGGTCGACTTCTTTGAGTCAGTCACCAGAGCTGTGGATGAAGGCAAGGTGGTTCATACAACCTACCTTGATCTAGGCAAGGCCTTTGATACCATTCCTCACTCAGGAATCATAGAAAACTCACTAAGCTAAACCTCAATCCCTATATCACTAGGTGGGTTGCAAACTGGATCAAAGATAGAACCCAGAGTGTGAAAGTAACTGACTCCAAGTCAGACTGCCGATCAGTCACAAGTGGAGTCCCTCAGGGTTTGACCCTGGGTTCTCTCCTGTTTGGTATCTACTTCCCTGAAGTCCAGGCCAACACGAAGGGACTCTGGCTGACAAAGTTTGCAGGCGATTGCAAGTTGGGAGCTATTATTAACTCCCCAAATGATGTTGACATCATACAGAAAGGACTCACTGAGACCAATGACTGGTATCAGAACCATGGCCTTAAGCTCAATGCCAAAAAATGTGTCATCATCCCCTTTGGGAAAAACCCAGTTCCCATGAATTACAACATCGATAGTAGTCCATTGAACACAGAAGGCATTATAAGAGATATGGGAACACAGGATGACAGCAACCTCTCTTTTGACCACCACAATGCCACAGTGTTCAGAAAGTCCTTCTATGTGGCACATCTCATTGCTAAAGGTTTTGCATCCAGGAAGAAAGAGGTCATTGTCTCTTTCTACACTTCCCTCATTAGGCCAATCATCGAGAACAATGCCCCATTTGGCATGTACCTCACTAGATACCTGCAACAACTGCAGAGGCTGCAAAAGTACCTTACAAAGAGGATCCTAAGCCTTAAACATTTGTCCTATATGGACAAGCTCAAAAAAACTCCAACTAGTCTCTGTCTCATATCATTTACTTAGAGGCAATCTCTGCTTGACTTACAAAGCTATGTCTGACCCAGCTCTGTTAGAAATGCTACATCTAAAGAAATCGCAATCCCTGAGCACAACACGCTCCAGAGACCTCAACCCCATTACCACAATCAACAGAACATGCTGGAGGGACAGGTTCAAAACCCAGAGACTGCCCATGCTATGGAACAGACTTCCATACATGTCAAACAGAGCACCTCACTGGCCATCTTCAAGAGAAACATTGATGAGTGGATGAGAAATAGAAAATTCACCCTGGGGATCACTCCAGTGGCTCTACTCGACAGAGGCACTGGGAAATAAGGTCGGGTGGCATGATGCCAGGATAGTCCTATGGGCTAGGCTTGTAATGGCTCCAGGTCCATTAGCCTAGTACACACCTATGAACCTTAAAAATACTTTTATTTAGCACAGATGATTACCAGAGGAATATCTTCAACGTTTAGAGAGCTAATCACTCATTTATACTCAGCTTTGATCAATATTCGTGTACAATGCCCCCTTCGGGAAATATTTTACTAAACACATCAAAAAATTAGAAAGACTCCTCACCAAAAGGATCACAAGCCTAAAGACCTGAGTTATGGGCAGAGGCTGGAAGCCCTTTTTTTAGGGTCTTAAAGACTTTTAAAGGGAAAGTTATTTATTTATTTACATTTGTTTAGCGGGATAGTCCACTGGGCAGTTATGAGCCCATTTTCAGTGGAGGCCCAGGGAGAAAATCTCCACAAATAATAAGAAACATATAGAAGGAGAGAATACATATGAAAAATGAGTACATTATAAAGTATATACAGTACAATTAACATAAGGAATGAGTAACATTACTAAATAATGTATTTAGACAATTTAAACAATTTGTTGGATTACTAAATATTCACAAGTTGCCATGTATGAGGATCAACAGAGGTAAAGAGGTTGAACTTTACATACATATTTTTGACAGTAGAAATAGAGAGGCTGACACCTTGCTTTAATACATAGCATATTTTGAAACATCAGTGTCAACATTAAGTAGTGGCAATTAGGCTTCAGGAAAGAAAGACAAGGTGCAGGTACTATTCCAGGAAGAAGATAAACAGCTTCTTAGTGAGCTTTTGACAGCATCAGAGTTTTGAGTGGTTCTAATAGTTAATGGTAGGGCATTCGACTCTTTGGCTACAGAATAGGAAGACAGAAGTTGGCCTGCTGGGGAGTTTGGCTTTTGTATTAGTAGAAGGTGCTGATTTCAAGATCTGATAGAGCTTCTTGGATGGCAGAAACTGAATATCTCACTAAGAGGTGGACAGTCTATGGTTTAAAGATTATTTTGTGTGTCATTGTTAGTTGTAGGTAGGAGAGGTAGTGAGGAAGCTCGTGCCACTTGAGGGTTTGTAGAGTGGTACAATGATGGGTATAGTCTTTGGCATTAGTTTCAAATTTAGCAATTTTGTTATAACAAATACTGTGTTTAGCTTTTAGGGAGGATGGGAGATTAGTAAGCTGTGGAGCACCACATACTAGTGATGGTAATAGGTAGGTGGAAGCTAGAAGTGCGGAGGAGCTAAGGAAGTGTGTATGACTATACAATATACCTAAATTTTGGTGAGTTTTGCTGATATTGTGATGTATGTCTAAGTCAAATTTCAGATGTTTATCTATAATAATTCCTAACAGGTTTGTATGGGTAACAACCACGACTGCTATGCTATTCTGAGAAAGCATAGTGAATTGGGCTTTATTTAAGGGGGTTTTCCTTTCTGGGGTGAAGAGTATGAGCCTGGTCTTGTCTGGATTGAATGACAGATGATTATTATACATCGAGGTCTCAGTAGAGGAAAAGGCCATTTGAGTTATTTGTTGTAGGTCAGTGGAGCACATAACAATCATGTTGTCTGTGTACTGAATAAGTGAAATTTGTCCTAGAGAAGAATGAAAACTATTTATGAAAATGCTGAATAAGAAGGGACCTAATATGGAACCTTTGGGGACTCCAGTAGTGGTGTTGAGATATGGAGATAGGGAGCGTTGTCATTTGACAGCCTGTTGTCTATCTGCTAGGTAGCTTGAGAACCAGTTCAGGGAGGAGGGGGAAAGGCCAGTTTTAGAGAGTTGGGTTAGAAGTAGTGGGTGAGAGATGGTGTCAAAAGCTTTAGATAGGTCTAGAAATAGGAAGGAGACAATTTTGTCAGAGTCTTGGGCTCTGTTGATGGTGTACATAAAGGATATTTATTTATTATTTATTTGACATTTGTTGACCAAGAAAGTCCGACTGGGTCAGGAACCCATATTCAGCAGGGTCCTGGGAAGAAAAGGTCCACAAAGTGTAACAATTGACAATACAAATAAAGATAGTTAATAGAGAAACATTTTACAAAGATGAAAAACAATTATACAACAGTAAAGACATTTTACAAAATTGATATGTAGTGATAATTACAGTTCAAAAGAAGTGTAGCTTACATATTATGGGTGGTTTTAAAGGCATAACATCAGTTGAAGATTCTCTCAGCAGTGTGTATTTCAATCAAAGAGTACAAGAATATAGGTTAATTTATGTAGTTCTTGTGGTTACAATTTTGAAGATGGGTGATAGAGAACAAGTATAATGAAGTTTGTACAATTTAAGAAGGGGAATGGACTGGGGTTTTTAGGTAGACTGTACGTAGGTCTTAGGAAGACAACGAGAGTAGGAGAAGGTAAGTACATTAGTAAGATTAATGGCAGGTTTGTAGAAAGAAAAATAAGTGGGAGGACTAGGTTCAAAGTTATAGGGTTGCTATGTTGACACGGAACACGGGCAGATGTTGATGTTTTGCAGATAGTTTTTTAGTGTGAGTTTGAAATTTCTGTGGTTAGGAATTGTTCTGATTCTGCTTGGTAAGGCATTCCAAAGTTTTACTACAGTGTAAAAGTATAGACATTAACCAGCTTTTCTGACTGGTCTGTGTAGGGTTACTAGTTGTTTATCTTCAGAATGGAGATTTCTGGTGGTTGAGTAGATTTGGAGGAGTGAGCTGAGAGCTGGGAATTTATCCGTTTGGTATATAACTCTGTGTGCCATATTAAGTTGCAGGTGGTAAAGGAGTAGTGGGAGTTTTAACCAGCTGAGAGTTTTAAGAGTATTTCAGTGGTGTGTGTTGTGTGGTGCATTAATAGCAAATTTTGCAATTTTATTGTAGCATGATTCTAGTTTATTTTTTAAGGTCATCTGAATGTTCGTCAGTATGGAAGCACCATAGAGAAGACAGGGAAGCAGATAAGTACAGGCTATAGTGGTTTTGGTGGTTGGGTTCATGAAATCTTTTGTGCCGATACAGCATTCCTAGTTTTCAGTGAGTTTTCTGAAAGCACTGTGAATATGCAGATCGAAGGAGAGGTTACCGTCTACGGTAATTCCTAGCAGTTTGGCTTGGTTAGCAACTTCTAGTTGAGTACTGTTTAGAGAAATGATCCTAAAATCAGCTGAGATATTATTGGGTATGAAAAGGAGAAGTTTTGCTTTATTAGGGTTCGGCAAGAGCTGTACCTTGTTTAGCCAGGTCTTGATGGAAGTACAAGCAGTTTGGGTTAGATGCTGAAGGTGTTTTATGTTGTTGGAGGAGAAAATGATGGTAGAATCATCAGCATATTGTACAAGGGAACTTTGGATGGAGGTGGTGTGAAAGATGTTAACAAAGATGTTAAAGAGTAATGGTCCGAGAATGGAACCCTGTGGTATGCTGGTGTTATTTGGTAGACAGTTTGAGAAGGTTCCTTGCCATTCTAAGCATTATTGTCTGTCAGTGAGGTAAATGTGGAACCATAGCAGAGAAGTAGGGGAAAGAGCAAGGTTAGAGTTGTTGTAGTAATATGGAGTGGGAAACGGTATCGAAAGCCTTGCACAGATCGAGAAATATTACAGATGTTAGTAGACCGGCATCTCTGGCTTTGTTCACTATGTCTGTGAAGGAGACTAATGCAGTAGTTGTACTATGTGATAAGCAAAAAACGTGCAGGGTAGGGGTAAGTAGTTTGTTTTGTAGGGCATGATTAATTAGTTGTTTATATATGCATTTTTCTAATAGTTTGGATAGCGGAGACAGAATAGCTATGTGACAATAATTGGTAATGTCATCGGATTTACCACCTTTGTGTAGGGGGGTTATTATGGATTTTTTCCAAAGGGTGGGGATGTATGACTCTCTGAGGGATTGTTTGATGAGAATACTTACTAGATAAGGTATGGCATCTGTGGCGAGTTATAAATATTCTGGTGGAGGAGAGCAGGATTTTAGTTTGAGTAGTAACCTACTTATGTAGTGAGTAAGTATTGCTTGGAAAGTAAGGAGAGGAAGATGTTGGAGAGTAGTGGGAGAGTCCTGGAGGAGATGGGTAGAAGAGGGGGGGGGTTCAGTGGTATGTTGGGAAGTGATGGGGTTTTGACTAGTGTGGTAGTTTGAGGACTGGTTGGAGGAACTGAGTAAATTAAGAATGCTGTTAATAAAATACGAGTTGAATGCTTCAACTATTTGGGATGCAGTTTTATTAGTGGCAGGGGGTGGGTTTTCTTTAGTTCTGGGATTAAGAAGCCGAGAGATGGTATACCAGAATTATTTGGGATTGTTTCTGTTGGTGCTTGGTTGGTGCGAGAAATAATGCTTTTTTGTCTTTGTTAACCTTTTTTTTTTTTGCTTGGTTGTGTAGTTGTTTGTACATTTGGTAATTAGGTTCACTTTTTGTTTGTTGCTATTTATGCCAAGCTTTGTCTCTAATTACTAGTATGTTTCTGGTGTCCTTGGTTAGCCAGGCAGCCTGATTTGCTTTTATTCTTTTTGTTTGGAGGGGAGCTAGGCTGTTAAGGGTGTCTAAGAATGTTTAGTTGAAGTGGCTAACAGCATCATTTATGGTAGGGATTTTAGTGGGGACCACTTCAAAGATTTCAGTATTGAGTTAAATTGTTGGTTGAAGTGAGACAAATTACCTGAAGTTTTATACATGGGGTTTTTACAGGCATGGGTTATGGTTCTGGTGGTAAAGGTGGGTAAGTGGTCACTTAAATTATTAGGTTGGGTTCTGGAGTTGGAGTATTTCTGGGGATCTGAAACAAGGATTTAGTCTAGTGTAGATCCCTGGTCTTTATTCATAGAGATTCTAGTTGGGGCTGTGATAAGTTGGGCAAAACTGTAAAGGTTTATGCCGTTGGTGCAGTGGCTGGAATTTAGACTTTGCCATCTATATTGGTATCTCCTAGTATGATGGTTTCATTGGAGATATTTAGGGAGATCCAGGAGAGGAAATCTTCTAATATGGGGATATTATCCCCTGGTGGAATGTATAGTACAACAATGCATAACTGTTTCGAATTATTGAGTTTTAAATTGGCTAGGAGAATTTCAGCAGTACTGAAGGAGGAAACAGGTTTAGGTTAAGGGAGCAGGGTGAAAGTATTAGGATACATTAGTGCAACACCTCCCCCTTTTTTGTGCATTTGGTCTGCTCTAATTATAATGGAGCCTGGTGGGAGTAGTTCTGTGTCTTTAATATGTGGCTTGACACATGTTTTAGTGACCGCCAATATATCAGGGGAGCGCTGGGTTAGCCATGTATGGAGCTCAGTTGTTTTGTTACAGATACTATGCAGGTTAAGGGTGATGAGAAGTAGATACTTAGTGAAGGGAATGTTAGAGGATGAGGGGTTAGAGGGTGGGCCAAGGTTGGGGTGGATGTCTCCACATAGGGCTAAGTAGGAGAATATTATTGTGTCATGTTTAATCAGGGTTGTTTTAAATAGATGCTCTAATTTTCTTATGAGTGGGGGTGTTGGTTTAGGAATGTCATGAACAATTTTAAACTTGATAAATAGTATTATGCTGGAGTTGTAAAGTGAGGGTGATATGTTAGAAAAGGATTTGAATTTTGTTATTAGGAAGGTGTTGGATGTGGAGTGTTTATATGGTATGAGAAGGGCCTGGGGGGTTTAAGGATGTAATGTATATAAGAAGGGAGAGAGTAAGTGAGATGAGAGGCACAGTGGTGGAAGAATGTTGAGACATGTCAGAGAGGTACAGGGGGAGGGGACTGTTAAGAGTGAGTGTGAGGGAGGGGTTAGTTGTGTGGTGCTGTGGAGCAAAGAGGTGTGGGATTGCTGTTTGATTGCATGTGAGTGAAGGATATGGGTGGAGAGTAAATGGGATAATATGATAGGCCAGGAGGTGAAGGAACAAAGTGATTGGGTGTAAGAGATACTGGAGGAATGGTTAGTAGAGATAAAAAATTTAATTGATGAAGGTGTGTGTGGGAATGGGGGTGGGGTAGGGTAGGGGAGTGGACTGAGTCCAAGCACAGTGAGGGCGAACGTAGCAGGCTGGCCCTGGTCTTGTGGATTGCAACAAAAAACAATCAACTAGGTATATTTGTGGATGGAAAGTAGAGCAGAGTGAGGATTAGAGGAGACAGATGTTGGCTGGGTAGAAACAATTGTTGAATGTTAGGGTAGATAACAGTAGGCGGGAGGATATAATAGTACTGAGTGGGAAGATAAGTGGGGGTGAGGGAAGAATAAAAGCAGAGACAAAAATATGTTGAGATTGCAGTTTTAGACAGATATAGGAGGTGGACAACTAGAAGGTGTCACAGTTTAGTAACCTGCTACAAGGTAACTACATGTATGTTTAGGATTATGAAGAGAAGAAGGGGTTGGTAGTTATGTATGCGGGCCTGTTCAGTTATAGCAGGACAAAATAAGTAACACTATACTGCAAACTGCACTTACATTACTTTTATGGGTGTCCCTTCTTGAAGAGGTGACTGGGTATCCAGCAACAGTAAGGTGGTTAAATTCTCCAGTTGTACATGGGTTTACAAGAGCTTAGGGAGCTCACCTGTTATAGTGACTGAGGTCAGAGAGGGATGTGCTACATTAACTTTATGGCTGTCCCTTCTTGATGAAGAGACTGGGTATCCAGTGACAGTAAGGTGGTTAAATTCTCAAGTTGCATGTGGGTTTTCAAGAGTTTATGGAGCTCACCCAGCGTAGAGACTGAGGTCAGACAGGGGAGTATTATATTTATTTTATGGGTATCCCCTCTTGAAGAGAAGATTGTATTATCCAGCGACATTAAGGTGATTAAATTCTCCCGCTGCATGTGGGTTTTCAAGAGCTTATGGAGTTTACCTGGTGCAGTGACTGAGGTCAGAGAGGGGTGTGTTATATTAATTTTATGGGTGTCCCTTCTTGAAGAGGAGAATGGCTATCCAGCGACAGTAAGGTGGTTAAATTCTTCAGTTGCATGTGGGCTTTCAAGGGCTTACGGAGCTCACCCGGGGTAGTGATTGAGGTTAGAGAGGGGTGTGTTATGTTAATTTTATGGGTGTCCCTTCTTGAAGAGAAGATTGACTATCCAGAGACAGTAAGGTGGTTAAATTCTCCAGTTGCATGTGGGTTTTCAAGAGCTTATGGAGCTCACCCAGGGTACTGACTGAGGTCAGAAAGGGGTGTGTTATGTTAATTTTATGGGTGTCCCTTCTTGAAGAGGAGATTGGGTATCCAGCGACAGTAAGGTGGTTAAATTCTCCAGGTACATGTGGGTTTTCAAGAGCTTACGGAGCTCACCCGCTGTAGTGACTGAGGTCAGAGAGAGGTGTGTTATATTAATTTTTTGGGTATGGGTATTTTATGGATATGAAGGCAGTTGTAGTGCTAAGACCTGGCTTGAATCTGTGTTGTGTGGCAGACAAAATTTAGTTGAGAAATAAGTCAAGACTTTGAGTATGTATACATTTTTCCAGGATCTTTGAAATAGCACAGAGAATGGCTACTGGCCTGAAATTTGAGATATCAGAATTATTGCCACCTTTATGAAGAGGAAGAATATAAGCTTTTTTCCAGATTTGAGGGACATAAGATTCATAATGGATCTGTTTAGAAGTATGGTATAGGTTAGGCGATAGCTTCAGCTGCTAGATTTAGGAACTGGGTAGGTAGATTGTCAGGAGTGGTAGAGCAAGGTTTGATCTTCAGAAGTAATCTTTTTGTTGTGGTGGCTGGAATGGGTTTAAAAGAGAACATAAGTGTGGGATGGGTGGCAGAGCTGTGAGAAGAATGGGAGGATGGGGTGGAAGAGGAGCACGGGGATATTTTAGAAGGAGTGGGGGGAGTTGCAAGAAGATAGTTTGGATAGCGTAGCAGGGTTTGTGCTCCTGTGGATTTGGGCAAAAGAGGCAGTGATATATGCAATAGTATTGATAAAGTGAGAATTAAAGAGAGTTGCTTTTTTCTTGGGATGTTTTCTCGGATGTGGACTTGTGTTACTCTTTGTGCTTGGGTTTAGCAGTGATGTAACAGAATTCCAGAATTTCTTTGGATTTAACTTATTCTTGTTCTGAAGTTTTAGACAGAGGTCTTTTTTGTCTTTGTTTACCAATCTTTTTGCCTGATTTCAAAGTTGTTTGAATTTCAGTAGGTCTAGAGGGTTTTTATTTGCTAGCCATTCTTTCCAACTTTTGCCTCTGGCTTTCATAAGTTCTTTAGTGGTCTTAGTCAGGGGCATGATTTTCTCTGATCCACTTTAGGAGGAGAGGAGTGAGGCTATTTAGTGTTTGTAGAAATATTGAGTTCAAAGGCTTGACAGCGTCATCTACAGGGACAGCTTTTAGCATGTGCCAAATTTAACTCTTTTAGAGTATCTATGAATGTCAATGGGTTAAATTTTGTGAGGTTCCTTAGTTTATAGTGATGTGGCTTTTGGAATGAAGGTGCAATGAATAAAGGTGGGGAGATGGTCGCTGAGGGGGCTTGGGCGAGTACCAGCTGAAGATATTTTATTGGGGTCACTGACCAGTATCCAATCTAGAGTGGAACCACAATTGCTGTTATTGTCGGGTCTAGCTGTAGAAAGTACAGTTGGGTACACTTACCATAAATGTAGATGTTCGAGTGTATTCACTGTTGCAGTCATCACACTTGGGTTATCTGCCTGCAGGTAGCCCTCAGTCAGCCTAAATACCAGAGTCCTGGAATTTCTGCGTCAGATGCTGTCACTTCTTCCATGACATCAGGTCGTTAGGGGTATAAAACAGGCAGCCGACACCATTACATCAGTTTTTCTTGCCCCAGATGTCAGGAGCCCCCCAAATAGTAAGCTAGTATATGGTGTGGAACACCACCAGTAAAAAGTAAATACCACTGCCATAAAAAATGGCCATATAGTGGATAGGTAGAAAGGATAGAGGAAAAACGGGGCTGGAGGGAGGGAAACCAGGACTGCAAGAGTGAATACACTCGAACATCTACATTTATAGTAAGTGTACACAACTGTACTATGTTCTTCTTGTTTCACTGTTGCAGTCATCGTACTTGGGTTGATTCCCACAGATGAGGAAGGGTGGAGGCAGTCAAGAGAAGTTAGGGCTAGCAAATCTAGCTCTGGATTTAGAAAAAATAGGTAAGTGGAAATGCTTGGTGAAGGTGTGTACAGAACTCCAGGTTGAAGCTTCCGGAATGTCCCTGGTAGGGACTCCCCTGAGAAATGCTGTAGAGGTGGAAGTAGCCCTAGTGAAATGTGTTCTGATCCCCTGTGGGGTAGGTTTTCCATGGTGCTTGTAGCAGAAATGGATGCAGTGTGCTATCCATTTGGAAATGGTTTGCTTTGAAATGGCCTTGCCCTCTGCCCCTGTAGCAAAGCTGACTAGCGGCTGGTCAGATTTTCTGAAAGGTTTAGTCCTGTCAAGGTAGAACCTGAGCTGTCTGTGCACGTCCAAGGAGTGCAGGATCCTTTCCCCTTTATTTTGCGGATTAGGGAAGAAGGATGGCAAATGAATGGCTTGGTTTAGAGCCACACTGGAGACCACCTTAGGCATAAACGACGGGTTAGTCCTGAGGGAAACCCTGTCAGCATGGAAAATAATGAAGGGTTCCACAGCCATTAGTGCCTGTAACTCAGACACTCTTCTAACTGAGGTTATGGCTAAAAGCAAGGCTGTTTTCACAGAAAGGAATTTTAACTCTGTTGAAGCCGCAGGTTCAAAAGGGGGAAGCGTGAGCTTTTCCAGTACAAAGTTAAGGTCCCAGGCAGGGGTGGGTGCTCTCCTAGGGAGCCTTAAGTTGTTAGCCCCTCTCAGGAACTGTTTGATGAGAGGGTGAGAGAACAGAGGTGGATCAGTATTTTAATGAGCTGAGATGGCAGAGGCATGAATCTTAATGGAGGAGAAGAATGGGCCTCTGTGGAGTAGCTCTGCTAGGCAATAAAGGATTTGAGGTCAGGAGGGCACAGCTGTTTCCTTTCCTTGAGACTGAGTCCAAGAACAATATCTTTTCCACTTTTCAGCATAGGATTTCCTAGTACTAGGCATTCTGGCCTCAAGAATGACATCCAGCACCTGTTTGCTGAGGGTTGCTGGTGGAGTATTCAGAGGATAAGCCAGGCTGCAAGGTTTAGGGCTTGCAGCTGTGGATGCAAAATGTGTCCCTCCTGCTGAGACAGCAGGGAAGGTGTCTGATGAAGGTGCCAGGGTGGCACTGTTGTCAGACTGCGTAAGAGTGGGTACCAGTGGTGGCGTGGCCAGTCTGGGGCAATAAGAATTGTCCTTGGGCTGTCTTGTCTGATCTTGAGTAGTACCTTTGAGAAGAGGGGCAGAGGGGGAAAGGCATACATTGAGAGGTTTTCCCATTTGAAGGATAAGGCATCCACCTTCCAGGCCCTGCTGTGAGGGTTACTGGTACAACATTTGTTCAACTGGTGGTTCTCGGGGGAAGCAAAGAGGTCCACCTCCAGTGTTCCCCACCTCTGGATTAGACGGTTGAAGGTGTTGGGCTGCAATTTCCACTCGTGTGGGTCCAGGAGATTTCTGCTTAAGTTGTCTGCCAGTGAATTCTGTTTGCCTGGCAGGAATTGAGGTTGTAGGTGCACTTGGTTGCTCAAGGCTGTGTTCCACATTGCAGGTAAGAATGGGTTCCCCCCTACTTGTTTATGTACCACATAACTGTGGTGTTGTCTGTTTTTATCAGCAGCTGTCCTGGATGTATTAGGTGTTTGAAGGCTGTCAGAGCATACTGTACAGCTAACATCTCTTTTTGACTGATGTGCAGGAGAATTTGTCCTGGGCTCCACTTGCCCTGAATGCATTTGTCTGCCATGTGAGCCCCCCATGCATAGTCTGATGCGTCTGTAGTCAGGATATGGGCAGCGAGGGGTTGAGTGAAAGGCAGTCCCTTGTTGTGGTTGCATGTTTCTGCCCACCAAAGGAACTCTGCCCTTAGACAAGGTATGATAGGAATGACTGTTTCCAGGTTCTGAGAATGTTGGAACCAAAGACTTTTTAAGTACCATTGAAGCTTCCTTATATGCAGTCTTGCATATGGAATTAGCAGAATGCATGAGGCCACGAACCCTAGGGCTTGCAGTATTTTCCTTGCAGATAGCTGGGTTTTGGTGGCCATTTGTTTGAAGTAGACCTGTTTTTCTGGAGTGAGAAATGCCATCTGGGAAGTTGTGTTCAAGCTTGCGCCCAGGAATACAATTTTTTGACTGGGCACCAGTTGTGATTTCTTTTCGTTGATGGTGTACCCCAGTGAAGATAGGAGTCTTTTTACAAATGCCAGGTGCTGAAGTAGCAATTCCTGACTGTCCACCTGAATCAGGCAATCATCCAAGTATGGGAAAATTTGGATATTTCTCTGCCTGCAGTATGCAATGGCCGGAGACAGGCACTTTGTGAATACTCTGGGCACAGTAGATAAGCCAAAGGGAAGTGGAGAGAACTGATAATGCATAGAGCCTACCCTGAAGCATAGATTTTTCCTGCAAGACTCCCTTATGGGGATGTGCAGATAAGCTTCTTTTAAGTCTAGGGTGACTAACCAGGCATCCTTGGCTAGCATTGGGATAAGCTGTTGCAGGGTAAGCATTTTGAATTTTGGGACCACCATAAAACTGCTGAGAATTGATAGATCCAGGATTGGGCACCAAGAGCCCTCTTTTCTGGGCACCAGGAACAGTCTGGAGTAGAAACCCTGTCCCCTTTGTTCTACTGGAACAGTTTGGATGGCCCTGATATTGAGCAGGGAAAGTACTTCCTTTTGAGCCTCTGCCCACTGGTATGGAGGAAGGTCTGGAAACCCGCTTGGGGTTGGCAGGGAATGGAAGTATAATCTGTACCCCTGAGATACTATGTTTAGAACCCATCGGTCCTGAGTAATGGACATCCAGTTTTTGGCATGAAGGGCAAGTTTTCCTCCTAGGGGCGCAAGTAGTTGGGCAGGGCTGGGAAGGATAACTGAAATGTCACTGTAAACTTTTTCCATAAAGGGGGTGGCTTGCCACTCTGTTTTTGAGGTGGGAGCACTCCATTATTTAGATCTCTGCATACCTTGAGACTGTAATCTTAGTGGTCTGGCTCTCCTGAGTTTGGACTGAGAAGGCCTGGAAGGGACTGGAAAGGACCAGTTTTTAGAAGGCCAATGCCTACTGAATCTAGGTGGCTGCACTTATAAGAATTCTTTAACAGTTTGCATAGATTTAGCTTTTTCTTCCATCTTTTTAAGAACCTCTCCTGCTTTGGTGCCAAACGGTCCTGATTTAAAGGAGCGTCTAGTAATTTTGATTTGACATGATCTGGCAAGGTGTGTTCCTTCAGCCAAGCATGCCTTCTCAGTACAGACCCAGTGACCGCAGCCCTGCAAGATGCTTCTAGGGCTTCAAAGCCACATTGCAAAGTATGCTTACTAACTTGGTTTGCAGAATGCATTAACTCTTGTAAATCTTTATTTTCTGCACAATCTGGAGAGAACACCACTTTTTGTTTAATTTGTTCCATAATATGTTGCTGGTACTTCAACATGTGAAACTGGCAATTCAATGCCCTGATGGCAAGAGTTGCAGAGGTATATACCTTCTTACCCCATCTGTCTAAAGCTCTGGAATCCCTGTCTGAAGGAGTAGGGTTTTTGGCTGTAGTAGCCTTAATCCCTTTAGGTCCCTGAGAAATGGTCTCTGGATCCGCAGTAGGATTCTTAAAGAGAAATTTGTGAGAATCAGGTACTCTGTAGTACCTGTCAGGTTTTCTAGGGGCCAGTGGTAAAGTGTCTGGAGTAAGACTGGATTCCACGAAGACATCATCTACAACATCCAAGACAGGGGGTATAGTTAGAGGCATATGCAGAGGAAGCTCTAAAAATTCTCTGAGTCTCTTTTTGGAATGAAGATAGTTCTGGCATTCCCAGCGGAAATGCTCTCTTAAAGTATGTAAGGTTTCACCAAAAGAAAAATCCTCTGGAGGGGAGGCAGAGGGAATAGATTCCTCTGCATGTGAATCCTCAAAGGTTGATAAGGGTATGTCCTGGTAATCAGAAGAGTCAGAGTAATTGGACTCCTGGTCTGTAGAATCAGAAAGAAACTCAATTCTTTGTCTCTTAGCAGGGGAAGGCTGGCTTCCCCTAATTACTAAGCATTTATTTTTGTGGCATGGGAGCTTGAGCATGCGCTTTGGTCGTCGGTTTTCTAGGCATAGTACGTACTCTGGGCCTGAGAAATTCGGTAGTTTTAGCTAAAAACGAAGTTGTCGGTTTAATGCGAACATCAGTAGGTCAGAATACACCCTCCGAAGCCGGTGCCTGCACAGCGGCTCCGGACCCATCTGCAGGTTCCATAGTCGAAGAAGCATCTCGTTGCATGCCGGACTCCGAATGGGTCTCAGCAGAGGCCTGCGAATCTGTAGAAGCGGGCATCAAGGGCTGCAAAGGTGCCTCACTGAGTACCAGTGGACTGGCGACTAGCTTAACGGAAGCGTCAGCAGTTTTGGATCTATGCGGTCTGTCTCTGTCTTTATCTTTACGCTTTTTCAGAAGATCGATAGTCGGATGGCTTATCAAAGCCATTTCGGAATACGGAGAACAAGAGTGAAAGAATTTAGTGACAAAAATAGCCCGACGACGAATGACTCGGGCGTTAAGCAAGGCACAAAACTGACAGCGAGGGAACGTTGTGGTCTGGGCCTAAACAGGTGATGCAGTAAGAATGAAAATCTCTGTGAGGTATTTGCTTTCCACAGGCAAGAAAATTGTTAACATTTTCTGACATCGGTTAGAGCAAGAAAAAAGAATCCCCAACGGGGTACTTAGCTTTAAAAGACTTCAGGCTTGAAACTCGAAAAACAAAAACTTCAGATAACGGCCGACAGGCACTTGAGAACTGCTTCTGCTTCGGGCTCCTTCTCGGCAAGAAAGGCTGATGTAATGGCGTCGGCTGCCTGTTTTATACCCCTGACAACCTGACGTCATAGAAGAAGCGACAGCATCCAAAGCAGAAATCCCAAGACTCTGGAATTTGGGCCGACTGAGGGCTATCTGCAGGCAGATAACCCAAGTGTGATGAATGCAACAGTGAAACACGAAAAACATGTGATAAGCTAGGTAAAATTAAATAGACTGATGTTTGACGATGGAATTTTGGGGCAGAGGTCCAGCCAGTTGATATTTACATCGCCTAGGATAATTGTTTCATTGTTGATATTGTTGGATAACCAGGCAAGGACTTCCTCTAGCAAAGGAATGTTGCTGCCTGGGAGTATGATACATACTTTTTAAAAGTCATTCATTTTTAGGAATGATTTAAGAATTTTGGTGCTGGCAAATTGTGGAGGAGAGTTTGTATAAGGAACTATGTTATGGGAAGAAGGAAAGAATAGTGCAACACCACCTCCCTTTTTGTGGGGTCTATCAGATCTTACAGTAGTAAAGCCTGGAGGGAGAAATAGTTCTTAAGTCATGGTTTTATACAGGTCTCAGTAACAGCAACGATGTCGGATTAGTTATGGGCAATGCATGCATGGAAGTCTGGGATTTTATTACGAATGCTTTGTATGTTTTGAGAGACCATATATAAGGATTTAAGGGAATTGTTAGTAATAGTTTGTGTAGGAGTAATGATTGGGGAAGACATATCCACAATGAAATAATGCAGTTAGCCTGAGGGAGTACTTTGTTAGCTGACGTTTTAAGATGGGATTGAAGTAATTTTACAGATTGGTGTTAGAAATCTGGGGCACACTGAATTGGCTGTTATTTTTTAGTGGGAATATATTTATTTTGAATAAGAAAATAGGTTTTATTTGACAGGGGCTGAGAGATATGTTTGAGTATGTTTTGGAGGGATTTGAATGAAGAAATGTGGCTGCTGTGAGTTTAGAAGGCAAGGAAATTGGGTTGAGTGTGGTAAGCTATACTAGGGAAAGAAAGAGTTTGGAGAAAAGTAAGAGAAGAAATATGAGAGTGTAAGATGGACACGTGATTATTGGATTGAATAGGTTTGTAGTAGTAGTAGAAGAAAGAGTAAGAAAGGCAGTGTAGTAAATGGAAGAGGTGAAATAGAGTGAGGAGATATAATAGTGTCTCATTTACCATGCCATTAGACATCTGGTTGTCTTGGACCTTCAGTACCTACACCAGTCCAATGTCTCTAACAATAGTAGAACTAGGGACCAAAATATTCACCAGTGTTTAAAAAACATGGTAGTGTTTAAAAAAACATGGTGGTGAAGGGAACGGTTTATGAGCCAGTAGCTCACAAAGCTCTGGAATAAACTTTTCTTGCACGTTAAATAGTGCGACTCACTGTCCTCCTTTAAATATAACCCAGATGACTGGATAGTGGATATGGATACCCATGGAACTGACTGGCCCTAGTGGAGAAAAAAGTGCGGCCTGAGGGAGGGTACTAGCAAGGTAGAAATAATCGTAAGACTCAATAACCTTAGAATATCTATGAATCTAGATAGCAAAGCATAATAAAGATAAGTGTTTTTCTACTAACACATCAGCACGATCACAAAACAAAATAAAAAAATGAGAAAGGCGACTCCTGTTATAAAAAGCCATAAACAACTGTAATCGTGAACTGTGCATACTAATGGAATACTAAACATGAGTACATTTTTGAAGTTAGGATTTCAGGTGTGCTTATTTAGGAGGATTTTACCTGTGAGTCATCAAATCACAAGTTTTCACGACTCACAGTATTCTAAAATGTAAATTCCAAAAACAGTGAGTTGAAAACTTGAACACACACACAAACACACAAATACTTTTGCACTGGGGCAAGCCCCCCCCCCCCCTGCACTTTCCCAAATCATATATACCAACTCCATGGACAAGTCATAATGAAGAAAATGATAAAAATCAGAATGTCGTGCACAAAGTTTCAAATTCAAAACACTGGGGAAAAACACATCACAACATTCAATTTTGAACCAATGTCAAATAAAAAGCAGCCAACCACAAACTGCAGGTAACGCTATTTTGGATGTATAGTTAAATACATGAAACATGAACAAGTAATACATTTCCAACTGTCAAGTACCCACTTCCCAAACATGGTAAAAAAGTGAAGATTCTTTGGTAGGAGAAAGGCAAGCCAGATGAAGAGACTAATTCAGCATGTGCTGGGCTTAATAAATAACATGAGTCAGCATTTACTTTTTTTCTTCTGACACAGCCAAATATGACATGATTCAAGACATAACGGTGGTCTGCTGGTTTTGGGACTATCAGATTGGAATCAAAGTGGTTCCAAATGTATAACAATGAATACCGAAGGATAGGTTACCCAACCCAATATTCCATTTTATTCTGCTCCAGGCTCTCTTTAAACTCTTTCATGTGGGAGGGCAAGGGTGTTCAAGTCAATCCTAGAAATCCTTCATGATACTCGGAACAGCCACAAAGAAGTTACTCTATGGAGGAAAGTTAAGAAGATTTAAATGCCTACAATGTTTACAGATACATTGCTCTGTGATTATTCTTTCTGTAAAGAAAGACAACTTAGAATTATCTGAGGTAATCAGCTTTTTTTCATTTCTTAGTATGTCTTTTGACCACCTGATCAGAAGAAAAAGGTTAAGACTGAAAAAAAAAATAGTACACAAGGAAGTGCATCTGAGTGCTGTCAGTGGCACCAACACAGCAGAAGCTTGTAGAGGCCACATGTATGCAAAAGGAGATGACATCTGGCCTGCACTGGAATGGTTAACTATGCTCTTATAGACATTTTCAATAAGTTTCCATCATGAAAATTCATTTCTAGTGTCTGTCAACAGTGACGCTATAAACAAGGGACTCGACAAGAATGTCAATGTGACCAAATACTGTGAGCAAGATTCATCCAAATGTAAAGAATATGATGGGAATATATAATTCAATTAGGTTGGAGTCACACCCAGACTAAGCAGCGGTAGAACTAGACACCATACCTGCTGCCCATACAACCAATGTGCCATAGGCATCTCCTGGCTTATCACTGGCAGATGGCAATGTTGGTTAGCAAAAGAACTCAGTTTTTTCTTCCTGATCACTAGCAAATAAGAGGCCTCACAGCAATGCCTCTTGTGTATTATAGGTTCATAGGATGTTACTAAGCTACTGACCCAAGAGTCTTTGCAAGCCAAGCCGTTAAATCCCAGTATAATACTAGATTAGAGATATCATCTATGCTTAAGTTTTTCTAGCAAGGACTACCCATGTCTGGCAGAGAAGCCGGGGTAATCCCCGGCAGAAATTTACGGCTTCCCATCCAGTTGTCCAGGTTGCATTTAAACAGGGTCATGAAAGTGCTCTGTTTGATATGGACTGGAAACCACTTCCAGAGGAGTGGCAACCTCTGAGAGATATATCTGCCGCTCCAGCAGGTCCTGTTTATGTTACAGGCTAGATTGAGGCCTCTGGAACAGGGGACTCTAGTCCCACTTAACTTATGAATGTGCAGCATTTCCATTACATTTGGGTCAGAGATAGCCCCGTAAACCAGACACAAGTCACCTCTAAGTAGTCTATACGCTACTGAATACAATGACAGCGACTTCAGTCTGTCCATATAAGACATGTGCTAGAGACACTGAATTTTCTTAGTTAGAAATCTCTCAGGTCCCTCAAGTTGTTGCAGGTATCTAGTACAGCACATACCAAAGGGAGCATTATATTCAATAATAGGCCTGATGAGGGACGAGTACAGGGGAGTTATAACCTCCTTTGCTAATCAGATGAGCGACATAGAATGCCTTCCTCACCACAGTAGACACATGGTGGTCAAAGCTGAGGTCACTGTCAACTTCTGTTCCCAGGCCTCCCACTACTGAATTGGTAGGGTATTATTGTTTATTTTACAATCAGCAGGGGCATTATTTTTACTGAAGGGAATGATGACACATTTTTTTAGCATTTAGTTTAAGATGATAACTTTGGCACCAATCATTGGTCTGTGTAAGCCGCTTCTGAAGTACAATGACATCACTAGGGTATTCAGTGACAGCACCTGATTTGCACTGATCCGCAAACTTGGTTAGCCGCAGCCCCTCTGTTTTGGTCTAGACTTCTGAGAAGTATAAGCCAAACAAGACAACTGACAACATAGGGACTGATATTCAACTGGGTTAATTTGTCAATGATGCCCGAATGTGGGACAGTGTCAACAGCCTTGACCAAGTCAAGAAACACTGTGTGCACGGCTTTGCCCTTGCCTATGGCTCTGGTCATGTTCTCGAAGAAGTCTACCAGATTCAGCAGGCATGCCCTGCAACTGACAAAACCGAACTGGGACGGATCAAGGGTTTGGAGGTAACCTATATCTTTATTTATGAGGTCCATGATGATTCGTTCCACTGCCTTACAAATGAGCCTGTTTAAGTTTATCGGTCTATAGTTACCTGGGTCTGGTGCTGAACTGCCCTTGTGGAGGAGGATAACAGTCGCTGTTTTCCATTCAGTTGGGACAAAGCCAGTACTCAGGCTGTAGTTGAAGAGAGTGCCTAATGGAGTAGCTAGGGTTTACTATCGTTATTTCGAAAGGCAAAACATTTGCTGTTCGAAATAACGAAAAGTTAAACCGAAATCAAACATTTCAAACATATACAATGTCGCCCTAAATGATCGACACATTTGAGTCTATATTGTCGCCGAAAATGTCACATGATAGCTGTATAGCAGCTGATGTAAATCAAACTCCTATACAACATATCACGTTTTTGCAGGGGGGCAAGCCTCCCTGCACCCATCTGCGGGGGGGGGGCTGTGCCCCCTACACGCCCTGCTACTAATATAGTCCAACTCCAAGATCGAACTACAGTGGGGATATGGATGAATTTCCAATCCCCACTGTACCATGATCTCTGTACATATAGTCGATGGCACTTATGCAAATGCAATACTGCATTTGCAAAAGTGTGTTCAACTATCCAATACACTTCTCACTTTGTGAACGACATTCTGATTTTCGGCAGCATGACTGCCAACACAATGTCATTCACACAAATGATAGTAAAACGAGTAGCTAGCTCTTGTTTTAGAACATTAAAGAAGCAGTCCAGAATGCCATCTTGTCTCATGGAGGCTGTATTCTTAGCCTTGGAGAAATCATTGATGACTTGCTCTTTGGAGATGCAGGGAAGAGGAGATGATGAAGACATGGTTTGTGGTATGTTTAGCGGGAGTAGGGGGTTGAAATTTTCACCAAACCTGTCTGCTAGCAGGTTTGCAATTTCCACAGGGTCAGTGTGTGTGATGCCATCCACAATTAGTTCAGCACACATCCAACTCCTACCTTTTAGGTTGCGGATGTAGCTGAAGAAAGCCTTACGGTTATCCTTGGCTATGGTTGCTAAGTTTTTCTCAGAGTTGCTCTTTGAAGATTTTACGAGTTGTCTTATTTGCTTATTTAGGCTGAGGAGGGTGCTCTTCCAGTTCTGGGATCTCACTTTTGTATTTTTAGACAACAGCTTCTTTTGCTTATTGCATAATTTATTAATGCTAGACATTTACCAGGATGGTTTATTTCTTCTTGAGAATCTTATTTTAATCCTGTCTGGCAAAGCTGTGTCTGTGCATTTGTGTAGATGTTTATACAGGACATCAGTGTATACCTTAGTACAGCCGTCAATGCCATCTGTGGAAAATGGAGCTTGGAAGTCGATTAAACCTTCCCTTAGGAGGTATAGTTAGCTTTGCTGAAATTTTAGAGCCCAACTTCTCCTTTGGGGAGTTCTAGGGCTACTGCAACTTCAAAAATTACTGATTTATGGTCGGACTTAACAAGTGTGGGCCCTACATTTGAGGCATTCCATTGGTCACTCATATTGGTGAGGACCAGGTCTAAAATATTGGAGCCCCTTGTGCGGTGGTGCATTATTTGTTCCAGGGCATTTGAGTTAACAAAGTCCAGAAACTTTTGTGCAAGTGAGTTTAGGTTCATATAAGTTTCCTAATTAATGGAAGGATAGTTGAAGTCACCCATGACTAGGGTGTTAGTTTGTATCTTAACTGTCCCAAGTAGGTCTAAATAAGCTGTGTGGGTATCTTGGTTATTGGAAGGGGACCTATGACTGATGATGACATGAAGGGGGGGGGTCATACCCATGGTAACTTGGACTTGGAGTAGCTCCATAATTTTCTTGTCTAACCAGTCTAGAGTTGCAATTATCTTTAATGATGACAGATACTCTACCTCCTTTGGTTCTCACACCTTCAATTTGCAGTCTGAAAGTGTGAAAGGCATTGAAGCCTTGCAAGGCCACTGTAATTTCTGTGGCCTTGAGCCAGGTTTCTCTGACTGCACAGATATCAACATCTTCCAGAGACAGGAGTGCTTCCATTGAGTGAAGTTTCTGATTTAAACTCCTAGCATTTAGCAGTATGACCCTTAGTTCTTTGTGTTTGATATTTTCACTTCAGGAATTTTGTTGCTGTGACCTTGTCTAGAAAAGGCATTATGGGGGAGGCAAAAGCCTTAGCCAGGAAACTGAAAGCCTAGAGGTGCCAGGTGAAGACCACATCTGGCAAAGCAGCATGGTCTATCCACCAAGTCGTCTCAGGCTGAAAGGAACTGGATCCCCTTAAAATGATACCAGAAACTAAGCCAGTTATTGAAGTCAATCATTTTCTGTTTATACTGTGGTAACATCCTAGGTGAGGGTAAAATGCTACTCAAAGCTAGGGACACACCTGCCTGGGACACATATTCAGAGAGCTCAATTATGTCTCTCTTCATATAGTCCAGAGAGGTACATCTCAAGTCATTCACACCAACATGAACAGAGTCATAACGGTACCTGCTGTTGAGAGACTTGAGTGCATGTGTGATCTGGTGAATCCTTGCACCAGACAAGCAGCTGACCATAACCTTCCCTTGTTCAACATGGTGACTGGGGTGTCTGAATGTCTCACTATACAGTCACCTATAACTAAAACATTTGGAAAAATTGTGCATTGTCTTAAGGCCTTATTTGGTGAGACACAGGTGCTAGTGTTTTTATGTGTATTGGGTGATTTGGATGTTGTGTTAGGTGTAGCATGCTTGTGTTTTGGAGGTCTCTGGTGTTTAGGTAGGTTCCTGGAGAGTACTGCCGCATACAAAGTTTTATGTTTTGGGTGGATATTACAAATGGGAGTCATGGAGTATGAGCTGACAACTTGTTTAGTGTTGCTGTTCTGGGTGTGAGAGAGCAATGATTCCAGATTCTTAGTGTAGGAGCATCTCTCGCAAATTATACTTAAGTGACCTAGGAGTAAGGGGTTGTTAGTGTACATGCGGCAGTTGCTACACTGCCTCAAAAAAAAAAAAAAACAAGTCCACCAGGCTGGGAGGAGAAACAGGGAAACTGACAGTCCATAATGCAAGGTTTGAACCAGGTATCTCAAGAGATAAGGAGAAAGAGATGAGGGTATCAGGCAGGGAGCTATTTTAGGTTACTAATCTATGGAGTGTACAGTAGGAGGTCTATAAAAGAGGGAATCTATAAGGTCTGATGTTGATAGGTAAGAGGTAAACTCTGCTGGGTGGTTCACTGAACAGCTGAGAGCTATTCATATATTTCCTAAGGGAAAATACTTCTATTGGTGCCTTTGCGTCTATAACCACCAAGAGTTACCCCCTCTGCACGGTGGTGCTCTACACGGAAGCAAGAGCAAAGCAGCTAATAGAAAGAAACCAATGAAAAAGCCCAAACTGAGCCCTGCACCAATGAAATAGCTAAAACTGAGTCCTAAACCAGTAACCTTCAACTAGATAGTCTTACTGTATGCTCCTGCCACAAGGGTACAGGGGGCTTCTCCAAGAAAAGATGTCTTGATTTTTAGTGCTCAATCTACAAACAGAACTGAATTCATCCTGTTTGAATCCAGTCTACACTACAGCCAGAGAGAGGAGTGCTTCCATCGAGTGAAGTTTCTGATTTAAACTCCTAGCATTTAGCAGCATGACCCTTAGTTCTTTGTGTTTGATATTTTAACTTCAGGAATTTTGTTGCTGTGACCTTGTCTAGAAAAGGCATTATGGGGGAGGCAAAAGCCTTAGCCAGGAAACTGAAAGCCTAGAGGTGCCAGGTGAAGACCATATCTGGCAAAGCAGCATGGTCTATCCACCAAGTCGTCTCAGGCCGAAAGGAACTGAATCCCCTTAAAATGATACCAGAAACTAAGCCAGTTATTGAAGTCAATCATTTTCTGTTTATACTGTGGTAACATCCTAGGTGAGGGTAACATGCTACTCAAAGCTAGGGACACACCTGCCTGGGACACATATTCAGAGAGCTCAATTATGTCTCTCTTCATATAGTCCAGAGAGGTACATCTCAAGTCATTCACACCAACATGAACAGAGTCATAACGGTACCTGCTGTTGAGAGACTTGAGTGCATGTGTGATCTGGTGAATCCTTGCACCAGACATGCAGCTGACCATAACCTTCCCTTGTTCAACATGGTGACTGGGGTGTCTGAATGTCTCACTATACAGTCACCTATAACTAAAACATTTGGAAAAATTGTGCATTGTCTTAAGGCCTTATTTGGTGAGACACAGGTGCTAGTGTTTTTATGTGTACTGGGTGATTTGGATGTTGTGTTAGGTGTAGCATGCTTGTGTTTTGGAGGTCTCTGGTGTTTAGGTAGGTTCCTGGAGAGTACTGCCGCATACAAAGTTTTATGTTTTGGGTGGATATTACGAATGGGAGTCATGGAGTATGAGCTGACAACTTGTTTAGTGTTGCTGTTCTGGGTGTGAGAGAGCAATGATTCCAGATTCTTAGTGTAGGAGCATCTCTCGCAAATTATACTTGAGTGACCTAGGAGTAAGGGGTTGTCAGTGTACATGAGGCAGTTGCTACACTGCCTCAAAAAAAAAAAAAACATGTCCACCAGGCTGGGAGGAGAAACAGAGGGAAACTGACAGTCCATAATGTAAGGTTTGAACCTAGTATCTCAGCAGATAAGGAGAAAAAGATGGGTGTATCAGGCAGAGAGCTATTTTAGGGTGGCTATCCTATGAGGTGTACAGTAGGAGGTCTATAAAAGAGGGAATCTATAAGGTCTGATGTTGATAGGTAAGAGGTAAAATCTCTGCTAGGTGGTTCACTGAACAGCTGAGAGCTATTCATATATTTCCTAAGGGAAAATACTTCTATTGGCACCTTTGCGTCTATAACCACCAAGAGTTACCCCCTCTGCACGGTGGTGCTCTACACGCAAGCAAGAGCAAAGCAGCTAATAGAAAGAAACCAATGAAAAAGCCCAAACTGAGCCCTGCACCAATGAAATAGCTAAAACTGAGTCCTAAACCAGTAACCTTCAACTAGATAGTCCTACTGTATGCTCCTGCCACAAGGGTACAGGGGGCTTCTCCAAGAAAAGATGTCTTGATTTTTAGTGCTCAATCTACAAACAGCACTGAATTCAGCCTGTTTGAATCCAGTCTACACTACAGCCAACAAAAGTGCAATGGAACAACATAAAAAAACATATATTTTTTTAATTAAATAAGCAAAAGTGTAAAAAAGAAGCACATTTTTTCTTGAATTAATAAACCAACAGAATAAAACAGCAGAAACATATTTTTTTCTTAAATTAAGTAAAAGCAGCAGCTGGTGTGAAATACAGTCAAAGTGCAACAAATGCAGTAGTAAAATACAATGCAAAGCAGCAGCAAACAGTGTATTTTTTAAACTGATTAAGTACAGTCCCAGTATAAAAGAGAAGTGTAAAAAAAATACTTACAGCCTTTTTGTGGGTTTCCCAGCTCAGAAAGACCAGGTAAACACCTACAGTCACTAGATGAATAATCCCAGCCCTTCTAATGTAGAAGCACAGTAAGAGAGTGTCTGGAATGAAGTGCTACCATAAACAAACTTAAAGATATGGATGCAGCAGTGTATGTTAAACTTCTCATAAAAGTGTGATTATTCAATAAATGTACTTTGTATAAATGAGCCAAGAGACACTCATTTGTACAGAATTTATAAAGATACTTAAAACATGATAAGCTGACTAATAAGCTCTCCAGCCAATAAAACGACATGCAGAACTCTGAAGTGTTTCCTCAACCTAGACAGACCAGGCTACCTCCCAATGCACAAGAAGGAAAATCCACTGACCATGATGAGAAAACAAGTGCTTTCTAGAGTGTAAAAATACACTACATTATCCAACCGCTAGCTAGATAATGAATTCAGATGAAGTAAATCAGTACAGCAAACAAATAAGAGGCAAAATGCACTTTGTCAATATAAGCACAAGGAGAGGCAAATAAATAATTCAAATAAAAAAAAATCAAGCTATTAGCGGCAGAGTAGAAAGGGCGGAGCATATGAAGCTCAATTTACAGAAGGGGTGGGAAGCTTAAAATCACCAGGTTTAAAAAGAAAACCAACAAAAAGGAGGGTGGGTGGGAAACCCTAGCAGGGTATAACCAGCAGTGCTATACTTTATGCAGACTTGAAATCCTTCAGACAAAGACAAAGGCCCAGAATTTCACTTTGTATTTAAGTATCATTCAGGAGACAATTCAAATTAACCACTAAAAAAAACGTGAAATATGAGCCTAGATAATTTAAGTGTCTGTCTCTCGCATAGAACAAAACCACCAAGCAAAGATTTCTTAAAAGAGAAAACATAAATGGAGCAGGTAAGAGAAAAAGCAGCTCTAACAGTCAAAGACAAGAACTACAGTTTTACCTTCTCACCCAGCAAGGGAAACACCGGCAGTGCTATTACCTTATGGAGGCCTGAAATCCTCCAAACAAAGGCCCACAATTTTACTTTGTATTTAAGTATCACTCAGAAGACAATTCAAATTAACCAAGGAAAAAATATGTGAAATATGAGCCTAGATAATTTAAGTGTCTATCTCTCATAGAGCTCATACTACTAGATAACCTTGTGGCTGACCACCCCAAATGAAAAGCAGATGACAACAAAATGGCAAGAACCTCTGAAGCTGACTTTCATCAGAATTTCCTGAAGGACCTGGGTCTAGACTTCTGATCCCTTTCCCATTCTATATGTCTGCTTCTCACCAGACATCCCTGGATTGGTGACTGCCTGACCCTTCATTCAGGCAGTGCTCATTCTTTGCCAACCCTTCAAATCCATCTCTAAATAAATGGAGTGCTAAGAGGCATCAGAGGTATACATGGTGAGTTCTGGATATGATAACTATACTGGCAGTTCATACACTTTTAAGGCTTATATCTCAACTTTTCTTTTGGCACACAACATACATTATGAATATACGAACAGTATTCCCCCTTACCTTGCTACTTATAGGTTCATAGGTAGGTACTAGGCTATCTACCCGAGGGCATTTATAAGCCTAACCAGAGTGTGTCAGCTTTCACCGCCCCATTGATTAATTAACTGAGCCTCTGTGAAGAAGAGCGAATGAAATTATCCCAGGGGTGTATTTTCTATTACCCATCCACTCGTCAAGGTTTATCTTTAAGAGTGTTAGTGAGGGGTTCTGCCTAATGTAGTTAGGAATTTTGTTCCAAAGCATGGGGAGTCTCTGTGACAGGAATCTATCCCTCCAGCATGTTCTATTTATTGTTGTGGCGAGGTTTAGCTCACTAGAGTGAGTGGCTCGCAGTGACTTGGATGTCTTTAGGTGTAGCATGTCCATCAATTCTGAGTTGGACATGGCTTTGTAAGTCAGCAGAGATCACCTCTGAGTAAGCGATATGCGACTGAGTACAGCTGGAGTTTTTCCAGTCGGGCTGCATAGGACATATGTTTGAGGCCAGTAATCCTCTTGGTGAGGTACTTTTGTGGTCTTTCCAGCTGTTGGAAGTGTCTTGTGAGGTACATCCCAAATGGGGCATTGTACTCTATGATGGGTCTGATGAGTGACGAGTAGAGTAGGGCACTATAACCTCTTTATTTCTAGATGCGAAGACTTTACTAATTAGATGGGCTACATAGAAGGATTTCTTAACTACTTTGGCAATATGATTGTCAAAGTAGAGATTACTATCTACCTGGGTCCCCAGATCTCTTATTACCTCTTCTGTATCAAGGGGGCTGCCACCTATGTGGTAATTCATGGGTGTTTTGTTTTTCCCAAATGGGATGACTATGCATTTTTTGGCATTTAGCTTGAGACCATGACTTTGACACCAGGTGTCCGTCTCCATAAGGCCCTTTTGGAGAATGTCAGTGTCAGCCGGAGAATCAATTATGGCTCCCAGTTTGCAGTCATTGGTGAACTTGGTTAGCCATAGTCCTCCTGTGTTTGCCTGTACTTCTGAGAAGTATATGCCGAACAGTAGGGGTCCCAGGACCGAGCCTTGTGGGACACCACTTGTGACTGGTTTAGAGTCGGACCTGGAGCCCGCTATTCTTACCATGTGAGTTCTGTCTGTAAGCCAGCTGGCAACCCATCTCGTGACGTAGGGGTTTATGTTCAGGCTGGTGATTTTATTTCATAACGTATATACATTGCGAGATATGACAACCACAGCAAATATGATAATGTAAACAGCATGCCACTTACTAACTGAAAACTCTAAGTGCTGAAACACTCAGCTTTCCTTATCAACTTACACATTCTATTATTAACAAATTTCATATCACTACTGCAAGTGTAGCACATGTGCTGTACAGTACACAGTTTTTCCTTGAGGCTGCTAAAAGTTTTTGTTGCTTGTAAAATGCTAACCATCATTATTGTTGGCAAGATGTACTGTAAATGCCTAATCAATGACATTTATACATAAATGCAACAACATTGTGTCTGCCTACTTGCTGGGTTGAACCAGACCATTTACCTGATAAATAAACATACATAAATAAATAAAAATAAACAGTAAGTACTTTTCTGAGATGGAAATGAGAAAAGTCAGACTGTGTAAGTGGAGAAAAAAGAACTTAGTCTACAGAAGTCAAGTCATAAGGGACACAACTCTGGAAATGTAGGTGCTAAGATTTTTGAAAAGCAAGGAAAGGATTCAACAATATGATGAACTCACTGACTGCATCTACTCCAGAATTCACATCAAATAAGAAAGTAGAAGTATGACCACTTGGTACATGACATTTTAAATGCATATGCTGCCAGCAGTATTATCAGTCTGCAAACAAAGATTTTGGCAGAAATTCAGTTTCTGACTCCCAAATCATAGCTTATCTTGGACACTTGTCCTTGCTGACTGATCTAATAAGACTGCTTATGGCTCTATAGCTATAAAATAATGAACACTGTAGAAATACAGAATAGTGACATATAACACATATAAGCTCTAGAAATCACCTTGTAATGTTCAATAATATGGTAGGTGCTTCTTGGCCCTAGAATAATTTCCTTGTTTTCAAAAGTGCTACCACCTCGCTATTCTGCTCATCACTTGATAAAAACACCTACAAAACCTTTGTAGAAAAGAGTGAGAACAAGATCAACAGCATTCAAGCTGTCACTTCTGAAACCAACCAATGATTGTATTACAATGTTTTTTGGAGGGGGGTTCATGTGGGAGGAAGTATATTTGTGTAAGTAAACTTAGCTAACAGCTGGTGTTTCAGTAAGTGTTTTGAAAAGATCATTGCAGTAGCTTTGAGCTATACTGGATATTTCCTGCCAAAGATCTGACCTGCCAGCCAGCTTCCAAAGCTTTAGAACACCTTCCTTGCACACTAACCATTGACCTGCACAAGGGAAGAAAGATAACATTGGTTAGGGCACCAAAACATTAGACCTTTCTTGCCTAAGAAGGGGGATAGAGCCCTGGCAAACAGGTTGCAAAACAATAAAAAACATCTTAGCATAAAAACAGAAACAATAGGAGGATGTAGAGATCAGCTACTGCAGCAATGTTTTATTTGAACATCTACTGCTATGATAAGATTACTTACACACCTGTACTATGTTCATCGTTGGATTACTGTAGCAGTACTCTTGAGCAATACAGGATGAATACCAGAGCTTAGAAACCAATGAAGAAGGCAGACGGATTGAATTCAGGAGACCCTGAAAATAATCCTAGCAAGCCTGCACAGAACCTACAGAAAAAAAATTAATTTGAAGTGCAGCATAAATAAATGTGTAAAACAGAATCAGAGACCATCCCTTTTCAATAAGTCGCAAAGTTCCAAAAGATCTACAGCCAAGTTACTGAAGGACAAAATAAATATCTAATAACCAAAAAAGAACCTCTCCACTTATCTCCACAACAGAATGTGTTTTAGTGCAAAAACAGTTAAAAATTTTGTTGAAAATGACTATCAAAATAGTTCAATCAGTGCCCTGGGCCAGTGCAATAAACCAGCATGCCACCCCAAACAGAAAGCAAAAAAAGCACTTCACTGGAATAAGCCATAACTGACTGGCTTATTACAGTTAGATCTACAGATCTATGCATCCCACCCCAGCAAAACAAAACAAAGGACATTCCTGCTCATAAATCCTTTCTCTAAGGGAACACACTGTTTTCCTCTATAACGTGTCACAGAAAAAATAGTGTGTGAGGCATACTCCTGCCCTAGTTTTGCAGATGCATCACCCAGGGCAAGAGACTGTCCACTGATAGTTTTAAATGAAACAGCTGTTGTGTCATAGATATACCTGTATTGTCTGCATGTCCAAATTTGAGCATTTTCCACTAAGAATAATTGAAACATCTGATAAGCCTTCTATTATGGTCTTGATATTACGTGCACTTCTAAAAATAACTTTTAGTTCAGCACTTAAATTTTGCTTAAGGTGCAAAGGTATAACTTTCACCTAGTTGTATTTTACAACTTTCCAGATATGTCCTGCATCCACTGAAAAAGATATGATGAAAGAGTCAGAGGTCCTAGTCTGAACCCTGCAACATTTCTTCATAGTGAGCCAAGCTGTTCTTTCGGAATGGGACTGTCCACCAGACTTCTACCACTAATAGCTACACGTCACCTCTTAATAAGTTTATCTTTGTATTGTCTGCTGATGAGCACATTTTTGAGCACATCATTTCTTTTAAAAATACACTATCTAAGGGGATAATTTAGGACAGTCTTCTCATTTGTTCTTTCACAAAACTGCACTTCTAGTAAAAAGATGGCAGCTGGAGAAGTGGAGACAGGTGTTAGAAGAGGTTGGTTTATGATACAAAGAAGAATGAAAACAATGAGACAAGATGTTTTTTGAAATCAACACATCCAAGTTGTAAATACTATCTGGTGAAGAAACGGTATTCAAAAAACATTCAAATTCACTGGTGCTACATGACCATAACATAGGTTCATAGGTAAGTGTTAGGCTAACTGCCCTTGTGGGCCATTTTAAGCCTTGTCAATTTCCCTTACAGTGCTTGAATGAACTCACCCATTTGGTGTAAGACTGGCCTTGCCCATCCTATGGCTGATAATTTTACACACACAGACACACACGCACACGTATTATGTATGCATGCATATATATATATATATATATATATATATATATATATATATATATATTTATATAATCATAGATAATTTGAGTGGACTCATGAGTAGGATAAAGCATTTAGGAGATGCCTCTTGTCTATTAGTAGTACAGGAGGCAGTCATGGGGTAAATTTTCTATTACCCATCCACAGACCCAAGTTGCACTTGAATAAGGACAGGGGTAAGCTTTGTTTTATGTGGATTAAGAGTTTGTTCCAGGGAACTGGTATCCTCTAAATGATATACTTGTCCCTCCAAACCATTCTGTTGATGTTGCAGAAGAGGTTTAGATCCCTAGACCAAGTATTTCTGATGCCATTTGACTTTATGATGTGCACAAAGTCCATCAGCAGTCAGTTGGAGGATGTCTTGTATGCCAGGCACAGGTCATGTCTTAGGAGTTTGTAGGATACTGAGTATAATGACAGGGCTTTGAGTCAGTCCATGTAGGACATAAAAATATAATCTTGACATCTGAGATACAGAAAACTCATGGCTTTAAATTTATATTAGTGTTCCCAATGGGTAAGTGCTAGTTTGGCATAAATGGGTGCTACTGCCACACAGAACAGATAAACCACTCCATCCATATCTTGTGAGGAAAAACTAAATACAAACATCTGATTCTGGCTGTTACTAATAACAAGTTGCCAAAATATTCCACCTTAGAAAGGGATGCCAAAAAATGCCAATAAATTATTATCTGAGGATACTCGTCCAAAATATTCTTACGTTTTAGATCAACAAAAATAACAAATCATTCAGTGATACAGCCACATGCAGAAACTACCAGCCACCACAATGGATCATTCAAGTTAGGAAGGGTGGGTTATAACAGCTAGCCGTTTTGAATACAGTTCTACTGTTGTATTCAACTGTCTGGTTGTAAAATAATAACTGAAGACTCAATTTACATTAATAAATCTTGAGATCAATGCAAATAGTAGAAATATTTGCCTTTGTACCAGTAATAAAAGAAAACTCTTTTCTTAAATACTTTAATGTGTACGGGTTCCAACAAAAAACTGCTGTAGTTGAAATTCTTAAAATCGTAAGCAGAAATCACTTTCAGCTTTGGCTGAGTCACTTGCTGCTATTGCACTCCATGGTTCTGTTCTGCTGGTATGTATTCAAAGTGCGTCTCCCACTCCACTGCTGAAAATAGTGTGGGGGTCATCATTACCAATGGTTGTTTGCCAAGTTGTTCTGGCACTCATTTTACAGACTGGCAAGGCAACAGTTCCTTCGTAAAGGCCAGTTCTCTAACAAATTATTGTGGTCATTGAAGTTAGAATCAGGAACTTCTGAACCAGCTTGGGGGTGACCAATAATACTTGACTTAGCACCCAAACTGATTGGATAATCACAGTTTTCATCATATTCAACTTTTGAGGGTTTTTTTTTTTTTGATTTCCATTCACAATGGTTTTGCATGCTGTTAACCTTATAAAAAATATTTTTATACTGGATTTGTTGTAATTCAGATGTTAAGTCTTTGGTAATAAAACTTGTTCGGTCTTCTACTCTTTCAATAGTATGTTGCAAGAGAAGTGACAATAGTTCAAAGCCAGTCATGTCAAACAAATAAACTAGATGACTGTACAGTCTGGAAGATGCATCACTGCCTTTTGGTAATTTTCAAATTCTGAGTCTTTTTGGTACATTTTTACTGGCTATATTTTCTGTCAAAAACAAATTGTCAAGCAATAGATAACAATACCTAAACGTTTGGAATCAAAAAGTACAAGTTGTCATGTTACAGTTTTGTTAATACCGTTGTTGCTAGCACTATCAAATTGTGGAATAAAATTCAAACACATTTTTAAATCCTTACATTTACTTACCATTTTGGGCATACTTGAATGTGTAGTGCTGTAGCCTGTGCACCTGTAATGTCGAAACACTGCTCACAGCCAGCAAGTTTTCATTACAACAGTACTACTATTGTAAGCCTCACCACTGGTACAGGGAGTTGCCTTATAAGTAAAATGATAACTCTAGTAGCAAAGTTTCTCCAGGAGTAGAAAACATACCCTGAGAAGACAAATACTGGGCAAAAGACACAGCAAACCAGCAAAGTATCACAAATTCCAAAGACAAGCTACTGAAGGACAAAATGAATCTTACGTTAACAGTGAACTATTTAAGCATTCATTTACTTGCCCAAATTACCAGAAGTGTGTGACTTTTTGTTACTAAATGTACAACAAACATCTCTGAAGGGGGAGGTATCTGGAAATGCAGACTTGAACAAGAATGATTGTTGTGGCAAATTAGACTCAGAGCATAAAGCTTTGAGGAATTAATGATAATGTTTCTATAATGCTCATGCTTAAACTAATATTTTTGGAATACTAACTATATACTGGTACATGTGCATTTAATGGTACAGACACATTATTATTTAAGTGTTGTATCACTTTAAGTTTTTGTGCATGTTAACTTTATCTGCTGATAATGATTGGCTAATACTGATCACATGATTGATACTAAGTTTTTAAAGTGAGGGTTGAGAATGGTTTTAACATTTTTTGTTGTTATAGGGCAAAAAAACCACAACTGCTTTTGTAATAAAAAAACATTTTCTTGTGGAGACAAGTGGAGGAGTTTCATTTTGTTACCAAGTCATAGAAGTAGCCAAAAACTCCGGGTGTGTAGGCCCTGCCTTTGTCTGGACATGAACAGATAAGGTGAGAATCTCAGGCATACCTCTCAACTGTCCAGATTTTCACCTCATATTTTTGGTCTGTTCTTCACAAAAATAAAAGTTATGTGCTCACCATAACTATGCATATGTGTTGTCCATTTACATTCTTCCTTAATGAATGGGTCTCAGCTCTGACTCGGCTGCTTTTTACTAAATTTTAGGATCCAACTCTCGAGCTTCTCCCTTTATCCATAATGCTCCTGACCACTTTATCGCCTCAGATCGAGTCTGCTGCTACTATATAACAATCCAAATATAGAGCATAATAATAATAATAATAATAATAATAATAATAACAGAGAAATAGAATAGTAACAGAACAGGGGCTCAAACAGGAAAGTACAGTTGTGTACACTTACAATAAATGTAGATGTTCGAGTGTACTTACTGCTGCAGTCATCACATTTGGGTTATCCCTGCCAGGGTAGCCCTCGGCCGGCCCAAATACCAGAGACTTAGTATTTCTGCGTCGGTTGCTGTCGCTTGAGGACTGACATCAGGTCGTCAGTGGTATAAAGTAAGGCAGCCGACGCCATTACATCAGTTTTTCTTGCCTTAACCTATCAGGAGCCCCCAAAGTAGAAGGCCATATTCTGGTATAAGAACACCAACAGTGGAAAATAAATACCAATATGTCCCTTGTAAGGAAAGGAGAACAACAAGGAAGAATGGTAACAAAAGGAGAAAGAGAAAAAAGGGGGATGGTGGGAGGGAAACCAGGACTGCAAGAGTGAATACACTCGAACATCTACATTTATGGTAAGTGTACACAACTCTACTATGTTCTTTGTGTTTCACTGTTGCAGTTGTCACATTTGGGTAGATTCCCAAAGCTGAGGAAATGGGTGGAGGCAGTCAAGGAGACTAGGGGCTGGCTAGGATACCCTGCAAGACTGCAGAGGCAAACCCTGCCCTGGAGTTGGAGAAGACAGGCAGGTGGTAATGTTTGGTGTAAGGGTGAACAGATGTCCAGGTGGCAGCCTCCAGGATGTCCCTGGTGGGGACTCCTCTGTGGAAAGCTGCAGAGGTGGAGGCTGCTCTGGTGGAGTGTGTCCTGACCCCCTTGGGGGAGGCTTTCCATGTTGCTTATAACAGAAATAGATGCAGTATGTTATCCATTTGGAAATTGTTTGTTTGGAGATAGTTTTGCCCTCTGCCCTTGCAGCAAAGCTAACCAGCAATCGATCAGACTTTCTGAGGATTTAGTCCTATCTAGATAGAATTTGAGCTGTCTGTGCATATCTAGAGAGTGCAGGATCATTTCCCTCTTGTTCTGTGGGTTAAGGAAAAAGGTGGGAAAATGAATGGATTGGTTGAGAGCCACACTGGACACCACTTTGGGCATGAAGGATGGGTTAGTCCTGAGGGAACCCCTGTCAGCATGGAAGACAATGAAGGGCTCCACAGCCATTAGTGCTTGTAGCTCAGACACCCTTCTGGCTGAAGTAATGGCCAGAAGGAAAGCTGTCTTCCAGGAGAGAAATTTTAACTCTCCTGAAGATGCTGGTTTGAAGGGGGGCAGGGTGAGCTTTTCCAACACAAAGTTAAGGTCCCAAGCTGGGGTAGGTGCTCTTCTGGGTGGTCTCAAATTGCTAGCCCCTCTTAGGAATTGTTTGATCAGAGGGTGTGAGAAAAGGGGCTGCTCAGTGGGGAAATGAGCATAGATAGCAGAGGCATGAATTTTAATAGAGGAAAAAGAGAGACCACTGTGTAACAGGTCAGCTAAGTAATCCAGGATGAGAGGGAGGGAGGGCTGTGCCGTATCGGTTCCCTTAGCCTGAATCCAGGTGCAGAACTTTTTCCATTTGTCAGCATACGACTTTCGAGTGCTAGGGTGTCTGGCCTCACGTATAACATCTAGAACCTGTTTACTGAGGCTGGCAGATTGATCGGTGGTTAGGGAATAAGCCTAGCTGCCAAATCGAGGATGCATGAATTCTCCATCTCTCTGGGTCAGGAGGGTTGTGGTCTGAGTGAGATACCATGGTGGCAGTTGGAACAGGCTGCGCAGCAAGGGGTACTAGTGCTGGCGAGGCCAGTCTGGAGCAATAAGATTTGTCCTTGTTTTTTTCTCCTTTATTTTGAGCAGTACTCTGGGGATGAGAAGTAGTGGAGGAAAGGCATAGACCGATAGACTGACCCAGGGGAAGGACAGGGCATCCACTTTCCAAGCCATGCAGTGATGCTCCCTGGTGCAGAACTTGCTAAGCTGATGGTTGGTGTGGGAGGCAAAGAGGTCGACCTTCGGGGTGCCCCATTTCTGAGTTATTAGGGTGAAGGTTCTTTTGTCTAGCTGCCACTCGTGTGGGTCCATAAGATTTCTGCTTAAGGTGTCTGCCAGAGAGTTTAGAGAGCCTGGCAGGAATTGTGCTAACAGGCATAGTTGCATGGCAGAGGCTGTGTGCCAAAGGGTCATGGCCAGCCTGCATAGAGGGTAGGAGTGAGTCCCTCCCCGCTTGTTGATATACCACATCATAGTGGTGTTGTCTGTTTTGATCAGGAGAGCCCCTGGGGAGAAAAGGGGCTTGAAAGCTGCCAAGGCGTGTTGGATGCTAACATCTCTTTTTGGTTGATGTGCAGATGAATTTGCTGTGGGCTCCATTGGCCCTGTATGCACTTGCCATCCAGGTGTGCACCCCAGGCATAGTCTGATGTATCTGTGGTGGGGGTCTGGGTGGCGGGGGGTGGTGAGAAAGGTAGTCCCTTGTTGTGGGAGCATGCTGCTGCCCACCAAAGAAAATCTTTTCTGAGGCAAGGTATCATGGGTATAAGAGTTTCCAGGTCTTGACAGTGTTGACACCAAAAGCTTTTTAGGTATCATTGAAGTTTCTTCATATGCAGTCTAGCATATGGAATGAATAGAATGCAAGATGCCATGAACCCCAGAGCTTGCTGGATTTTCCTTGCAGATAACTGGGGTCTGGTGTCTAGTTGACAGAAGTAGGCTGTCAGATAAGCTTGATTCTCTAGTGTAAGGAATGCCATCTGGGATGCTGTGTCCAGGCTTGCTCCCAGGAATATAATCTTTTGGGTGGGTACTTGTATGGATTTCTTTTTGCTGATTGTGTACCCTAGGGGAGGTCAGTAGGGACTTTACAAAGGCCAGGTGTTTGAGCAGCTTTTCCTGACTGTCTGCCTGAATTAGGCAGTCGTCTAAGTATGGGTAAATTTGGATATTCCTTTGTCTGCAAAAGTCAATGGCTGGAGCCAGACATTTTGTGAAAACTCTGGGAGCAGTAGATAAGCCAAAGGGAAGTGCAGAGAACTGAAAGTGCAGAGATCCTTCCCTGAAATGTAGATATTTCCTGCATGATTTCCTGATAGGAATGTGGAGGTAGGCCTCTTTTAGGTCTAGGGTGGCTAGCCAAGCATCCTTGGACAGCATGGGTAGCAGTTGCTAGAGGGTGAGCATTTTGAATTTTGGTATCACCAGGAAGGTGTTTAGAATGGATAGATCAAGGATGGGGCACCAGGTGCCCTCTTTTCGGGGTACCAGAAAAAGTCTGGAGTAGAAACCTCGGCCTTTCTGTTCTGCAGGAACGTGCTCTATTGTTCTCATACAGAGCAGGGAAAGGACTTGCTTTTGTGCCCCTGCCCACTGGTTTGGAGGTAGATCTGGGAACCCTTTTGGAGTTGGAAGGATGTGGAAAGAAAATTTGTATCCCTGGGACACTATGTTAAGGAACTCAGTAATAGCTGTCAGGTTTTCTGGGTGCAGGAGGGAGGGTGTCAGGAGTCAAACTGGATTCCAGGAAAACATCGTCTACAACATCCAGGACTGGGGGAATGGCCAGGGGTCTGTGCTGTGGAAGATCTAAGGATTCCCTGAGTCTCTTTGTAGACTAAGGGTAGTCCTGACATTCCCAATGGAAATGCTCCCTTAAGGTATGAAGGGTTTCCCCAAAGGAAAAGTCCTCGGGGGAGAGGCTGAATGAATGGAGTCCTCTGCATCAGAATCCTCATAAGCAGAGAGGGGTTGTATGTCTTCATATTCAGATGCATCAGAGTCATCAGACTCCTGTTCAGACAAACCTACTGGGGACAGATCTCTCTTTCTTTTGGAAGGGGTAGCTTGGCTTCCCCTGATCAGCATGATAAGGTCTTCTGCCATTTTAAGCATTTGAGACTGAGGCAAGAAGCAGGTGTCTGAGACTGGGTCATCGGTTTCTTGGGTGTGGTTCGTACCCTGGGCCTTAGAAACTCGGTAGTTTTGGAAAGAATGGTAGACACGAAAGAAGTCTTAGGTTTGTGTTGAGAATCGGTAGTGCAAAGTACTTCCTCAGAAGCCGGTACCTGCTCAGCGGCTCTGGACCCATCCAAGGGAGAGACAACCGCAGGATCCTTAGTCGAAGAAGAGTTTTGCAAGAACATCGTGTTGTAATATGTTAGAGCTTTTCTTTCCAGGCCTCTGGTGATTATGGGATCCTAACCAGTCGGACGTTGCCAGTAATCAAATATTAATACATAAATAAATAATTTAATCACTCAATCAGAGGAAAGGGTGGAAGATGATAGAGGAACATCTCATTCATGGGAATGAACATCTGAATTCCAAACCGAAGTAAGGAATCCTTGTGCAAAATTTCTATTAACCATCTATCACAGCCGGAGCTTCTTGAAAGTCTGTCAGTATTTTAATTAGCCTGACTGCAAGAAAAAAGGGGGGCGGTGGAGCTGGTTACCTCCAAATTAATAACATATTACATCATGTGATCAAACTGGCTCACAGATATTACCCACAGTGTTAAAGTAGCAGACTCCAAGTCAGACTGCCGACCAGTCACTAGTGGAGTCCCACAGGGATCGGTCCTGGGTCCTCTCCTGTTTGGCATCTACTTCTCAGAAGTTCAGGCCAACACAGAGGGACTCTGGCTGACCAAATTCACTGACGATTGCAAGCTGGGAACCATTATTAACTCCAAAAGTGATGTAGACATCCTACAGACAGGCCTCACTGTCAAAACCATGGCATTAAGCTTAATGCCAAAAATGTGTTGTCATTCCCTTTGGGAAAAACTCAGTTCCCACTAATTACCACACTGATGGTAGCCCACTGAGCACTGAAGGCATTACAAGAGATCTGGGGACAGAGGTTGACAGCAACCTCTCCTTCAACCACCACATTTCCACTGTGGTCAGAAAGTCCTTCTACTTGGCACATCTTATTACCAAGGGTATTGTATCCAGGAAGAAAGAGGTCATCCTCTTTCTCTACTCTTCCCTCATTAGACTAATCATTGAGTATAATGCCCATTTGGCATGTACATCACTAAACACCTGCAACAACTGGAAAGGCCACAAAAGTACCTCACAAAGAGGATCCTAGGCCTTAAACATGCCCTACATGGACAGACTCAAAAAACTCCAGCTTTTCTCTGTCTCATATTGTCTATTAAGAGGCAATCTCTGCTTGACTTACAAAGCCATGTCTGACCCAGCCATATTAGGAAATGTTACACCTAAAGAAATCCCAATCCCTCAGCACTACACACTCCAGGGACCTCAACCTCATTACCACAATCAACAGAACACGCTGGAGGGATAGGTTCATAACCCAGAGACTGCCCGTGCTCTGGAATAAACTTCCCATACATGTCAAGCAGAGCACCTCACTGGCCCTTTTCAAGAGAAATCTTGATGAGTGGATGGGAAATAGAAATTTCACCCCGGGGATCACTCCAGTGGCTCTATTTGATAGAGGCACCAGGAACTAATGGCTACAATGATGCCAGGGCACTTCTATGGGCTAGGCTTGTAAAGGCTCTGGGGCAGTTGGCCTAGTACACACCTATGAACCTATGTGCTGTTGTTTATGACCACTAGCAGAAGGTTTGAAGACTATAAATGGTTCAGGGAATATAAAACCTTTTATTTGTGCCATCATGTCTTAACATTTAAGTACCTTTACAATATCTTGGTAGTTTTAGAGGTTGCGGACTTTTTTCCTCTTAGACATAACTCCAGAATAAATTCTGATGTATGTGGGATAACAGACAGGAAGTAGAAACCAATTATTGAATTTGTCACAAGTGAAGTGTGGCCAAAAACAATTGAGGCCAAGAAATCTAGAATTTTCAGATTTTTCCAAGGAAATAACAGAGGATGACAGGAACATCTCAGAATTCACTTCTAGTCACCCTCTAGTTGTCCTGTTCCTAGAAATTAGTACTGATATAAAATTGCACTTTATTTCCCACAAAAAAAGTGATAATTAACAAAGGAATTCTCAAGCAGAGTAGCACAGTGTCACTTGCAAAAAAGTGGATAATAGCTCTTGACAGAGAAGATGTTACTTCCTGACAGGAAAATTGGGATAGAGGTAAAAACTTTTAGTAACAGCTATCAAATACACTGTCATCAATACTTTCCAATTAAAAAGGAAAGACAAATTACCCTTTCTTTCACAAAAATAGATAATAAACAAAGTAATCCCACAAGGAACCAGAGCTAACTGTTAACCACAAAGATATCTGAAAAGTGGCTAATAAAGTATGAAGGCATTGGTTAAAACACTGAGTGACAATCATCAAACACCAAGGTTGCAGTCTCTGCAAGTACATTTCAATAAAATGATTATACTTTTTCTTTATAAAATTTTAATTCTAGAAGGGGAATCCCCACTGAGACTCTGAAACGTATGTTAGACAATGGTATCTGACATTAAGATCTCAGAAGTTTGAATGGTTATATATGCCTTCTGTGTAAAAAATAAAAAAATGTTTGAGGTAAATCAGTTTAATGGTAAACACCAAATACACAAACACCAGCCCCTCACAATACTGTTATGCACAAGCAGTGCACTTTTCCTCAGAAAAAAATTCAAGTACATCAGAAAATCTCCACCTGGACCCAAGACCAACTGCCAGCTGAAAAAATATGCCTGGCAAATGGTTAACTGAGTTTATCTGAGTTGGTAAAACATTCTGAATGAATTTAAAACTTTTGAGGCAAAATGTTTAAATTACAGGCCGCAAAACTAAAAGACCAAGACACGAACAATAAAAAATGAAGACAAAACTGCTAATTCCCCAAGAAACTACAAAAGTTTACAAGGGATAACCCTTAGGGGAACCATAAGTTAATATACAAGTTTCTGAGGTAAAGCTTTAAGGACAACCATTAAAACATCTCAAACAACTCAGAAGGAGTTGAAAAATAAATTAATAAATAAAACCAATTTCTTTAGAAATATTAATATTGCAGAAGGTAATCCCCAATGAGGAACTTATCTGCCCAGCTTTATAGAGGCACTATCAGCTGATCTGTCGAAATTCACAGAGATCATCACTCTTCTGCTACAAGAAAGTTCTGAAGTTTTGGCACTTGTGGCACTGAAGTTATCCTTCTCCCCTCATGCAGGGCAGTGACTAGGGCACAGGGATGTTTTCCTAAAGCTTTGGAAGCTGTGCTAGTAGATCCGATCCTTAGCAGTATACATTCCATATAGCGTAAGTCTACTGCAGCAGTGATCTAATGATGAACATGCCTAGTTTATCTTACAAAATACTATGTTTTTCAATGGAAAAATTAAATTGTTCTGTTACACTGCACTTTTACTGGTAATTCCTTAGAGGCAGAGAAGTGCAATCTTCAAATTCAGTTGTAGAAGGGAAGTCACTGTGCACAATTGCGTGCTACATTACTAGCCTTGTTAGCACTGCATGATAAAGTTCATTTCTGTATCAGGTGAACCACACAGGAAGTTCATCGACTGGATATATGTTGACTACTATTATCACTTCCACCATGACTATTTAGATCCAATGTCTGTGTTCCACTGTGCACTGTAAGTAGGCAAATGTTTCCAAGAAATTGATGGCAGAAGCCTCTTCTGGGTAAGAGGAATGATTAAAAAAGTATGGGCATGTCAATCGTACTTGTGATCCTAGGGGCACATCTAAAAGAAGTGTAAATGCACACCATGTGACAACCAAATTAGGGTTCACATAGCAGGTGAAATCAGAAATACATTAACTTGGAAATCTTACACCAAACAATAATATTAAGTATTTATTTAGAAATAGCTTGCAAATAGTCTCTTATTTAACTTGCTTGACAAACTTAACCAAAGCA
This sequence comes from Protopterus annectens, assembly GCF_019279795.1. Lineage (NCBI taxonomy): Eukaryota > Metazoa > Chordata > Ceratodontiformes > Protopteridae > Protopterus > Protopterus annectens. The sequence continues at coordinate 185,034,013 of NC_056748.1, read as the reverse complement.
AATACCTCAGCTGCCTGTTGCAAGACTGAAGTTTAAATTAATGAAGATCATAAGGCTTGAAAGAAAATCCTAGAAGCTGCAAAAGACTAAAACACAAAATCCTAAAATAACAATGAATATATAAATTAAAGCACATACAAAACATGAAAATAACCCTCCAAATGAAAGAAATAAAAAATATTTGTAAGGACTAGTTTCTGTGTGGTACCTAAAATTTATAGCATTAGAATCCACAGATGTACACCACTGGAGAAAACGAATAAGTTGGCTTCCATTAAAAAAGTGTTTTTTATTCATTTGGTGGGTGGTTAATATTTTATTTGCAATGAATTAAATTTTTGTATTATTTCTGATATATTTTTTGTTCATGTCCTAAAATATTCAGTCATTTTAGCTTCAGACACATGATAAAGCCCCCATATAAAAGACCATCACAGAGATACTTTCCTAACCGTACTCAGTTATCTTAAATTAGTAACTGTACATACAATTTACCCTTTTTTACTGATTTTATTTTATGGTAAAAAAGTACTAATTTTTATGCAAATTACTACAATGCAGACTACTTACATCTCTTCTGGGAAAGGTACTCAGAAGCTTGAACTGCTCACAAGGAAATCCTTTAGATGCCACAAAATCAAAGACTACCTGCAGTCTGGTGCTACCGAGAAAGCGTCTTTCAAAAAATTCTCCACTTGGTGTACGGATTCGTAACTTACTCACTGGTTCAGGTCCTTCCTCACTTGGCTCTGGTGGCAGTGCCTGCTCTAGGGACAACCTGATGGCCTGCATTCAAGAAAAAGAAAGACAATGGTTAATTGTTAACCAATACTCACAGAATACGGATTTTATATACATTTTGGTTCTTCTACAAAGCAGGTTTTATTTGCCTAAGTGGCAACCATTGCTGTCTTTGGTATCTGTAGTAAAGAATCCTTTAAACAAGATGTGCATTAGCTGTACAACAAATCTGCATTAAGTGCTAAACTGGAAGTAGACAAAATGTAGTAATTGTTCAAGACTGGAAAAGGCAGTTGGCAGTTTCCAGGATACAATGGATAGCTAAACTTCCACCTCTGTAAAATCTTAGGCTGTATAAATGTTAACTACTGTTTGTGTATAAATGTAAATAGAAAAAATTTAACTACTCTGTGTTTAATTGGAACTTAGTATAATGCAATGTAAGCAAGTGGAAAGAGATGAAGATGAAAAAGGAGGGAAGCTCAAGAAACAAAGGAGAGACTGTGATTTTGGATGCAGACCTTTAAGGAGAATACCAATAATCATACAGAATATTACATTAGGTTCCTAGGTGTGTACTAGGCTAATGGCCCTGGGGTCTTATAGGTTCATAGGTAGGTACTAGGCTATTAGCCCTAGGGCCTATATAAGTCTAGCCAAAAAGGTACCCTGGCTTTCGCCACCCAAGAAAATTATTTTCCTGTGCCCCTGTCGAGCAGAGCCACAGAAGTGATCCCCGGGGTGAATTTCCTATTTCCCATCCAATCATCAAGATTTTTCTTGAAGAGTGCTAATGAGGAGCTCTGTTTGACATAGACAGGTAGTCTGTTCCAGGGTATGGGAAGTCTCTGGGACAGGAATCTATCCCTCCAGTATGTTCTGTTTACTGTGGTGACAAGGTTTAGGTCCCTAGAGCATGTAGCTCGGAGGGATTGGGATTTCTTTGGAGCATGTCCAACAGCTCTGGGTTTGACATAGCTTTGTATGTTAGGCAGAGATCACCTCTGAGTAGGCGATATGCGACGGAGTAAAGCTGGAGTTTTTTGAGACGGTCTGCGTAGGGCATCTGTTTGAGGCCAGTAATCCTCTTTGTAAGGTATTTCTGTGGCCTTTCCAGTTGTTGTACATGTTACAGGCCTAGCCATAGGATTACCCTGACATTGTGCCACCCGATCTTAGTTCCCAGTGCCTCTGTCGAGTAGAGCCATTGGAGTTATCCCGGGGTGAATTTTCTATTTCCCATCCACTCATTAAGATTTCTCTTGAAGAGGGTCAGCAAGGTGCTCTGCTTGACATGTATGGGAAGTCTATTCCAAAGCATGGGCAGTCTCTGAGTTATGAACCTGTCCCTTCAGCATGTTCTGTTGATTGCGGTAATGAGGTTGAGGTCTATGCAGCGTGTGGTGTGGAGGGATTGGGATTTCTTTAGATGTAGCATTTCTAACACAGCTGGGTCAGACATGGCTTTGTAAGCCAAGCAGGGATCACCTCTAAGTAGGCGATATGAAATAAAGAATAGTTGCGAGTTTTTTTTACTCTGTCCATATAGGACAAGTGTTTAAGGCCTAGGATCCTCTTTGTGAGGTACTTTTGTGGCCTCTCCAGTTGTTGCAGGTGTCTAGTGAGGTACATGCCAAATGGGGCATTGTACTCGATGACTGGCCTAATGAGGGAAGAGTAGAGGGAGACAATGACCTCTTTCTTCCTGGATGCAAAACCCTTAGTAATGAGATGGGCCACATAGAAGGACTTTATGACCACAGTGGCAATGTGATAATCAAAAGAGAGGTTGCTGCCAACCTGTGTTCCCAGATCTCTTATAACGCTTTCTGTGTTCAGTGGACTACCATCAATGTGGTAATTCATGGGAACTGGGTTTTTCCCAAAGGGAATGACGACACATTTTTTGGGATTGAGCTTAAGGCCATGGTTCTGACACCAGTCACTGGTCTCAGTGAGGCCATTCTGTAGGATGTCAACATCACTTGGGGAGTTAATAATAGCTCCTAACTTGCAATCATCTGTGAACTTTGTCAGCCAGAGTCCCTTTGTGTTGTCCTGGAATTCAGAGAAGTACATACCAAACAGCAGAGGACCCAGGACAAACCCTGTGGGACTCCACTCATAACTAGTTGGCAGTCTAACTTGGAGTCAGCTACTTTCACACTGCGGGTTCTATCTGTGAGCCAGTTTGCAACCCAACTAGTGATATAGGAGTTGATGCCTAGCTTAGTGAGTTTTTCTATGACTCCTGAGTGGGGAATGGTATCAAAAGCCTTGGCCAGATCAAGGTAGGCTGTATGAACCACCTTGCCTTCATCCACAACTCTGGTGACTGACTCAAAGAAGTCGGCCAAGTTGAGCAGGCACAATCTACCCTTCACAAAACCAAACTGTGTGGGATCCAGAGTTTGGAGATTCCCTATATCCTTGTTTATTAGGTCCATGATGAAGCGTTCCATAGCTTTGTATATCAGGCTCGTCAGGCTAATGGGGCAATAGTTCCCAGGGTCTGTTCATAAAGTAGCAGAAAGTATTCTAAGAACAAAGCCAACACGGGAATGCAGAAAGGAGATTCTGCCAGTAGGGATGACTGCAATTAGGGATACAGGCAAGAGGGGGATGGAATTTACTGGAGAAAACTGGCAAAGGAACCAAAGTATTGGGAGCAAATAACTAGAAAGGGAAAGGTAATAGAATGGGAAGATGCCAAGAATTTATTTGGACTGCAGGTTAGAGTTTGCCTTCTTTATCAAGGACTGATATTAGAGTATATGCAAAGAGAAAGAAATATGGGGGTCCTAATTGAAACACCAGCACTGAAAGGATTTTCAGTAAAATCTATAACAGAACCTGCCATTAAAAAAGGAATATTTAGTACAGCGTATAAAATATGATATTGCGTGAATACTATAAGAATCAATCAGAGATGGTTAGAAAGGATTGGGAAGAGAGATTGGACAAGCAATTCACAAAAAAAAACAATGGGAGGATATATGCATGTCTCCCAAATATGCAACAAAGTGTAGAGGATTTAGGATCTTTTCTTGGAAGTGTTTACATAAGTATTTTTATACCCCATGTAGACTCCAAAAATTTTTTTCTCAGGTAGACAGCAAATGTTGGAGGAGTGATGGGGAAGAAAAAGGTAACTGGTAGCATTTTCTGGGAGTATAATGAGTTGGAAACTTTAAAGATTCCCTGCAGGCTGTTGTGTTAGAGAACCTGGGTGATCAAATTGGTAGAACTAAGAAATCATGTTTTTGAGCAATGATGCAGAATCAGAATTGCCTAGACATAGTAAGGCCTTGCTGGGTCTAATTATGGTAGCTGCCAAAAAAGCAATTGCTAGAAAATGGAAATCAAAGACTAAACCAACTTTATGAGAAGTAGCAAATATAGTAACAGAGATAAAACAACTGGAATTGGGATCTTTAGGAAAGGGTAGGAACAAATTACATAGGAAACATGGGAATTGTGGGAACAATACATGCAGAGTAGGAATGAGATTTAAAAGAAGGCAGGATTTGAACGAGTTGTGTAATGTTTGACTGACAATGACTGGACAGATTATAAGTGATGTATAATGTTTGCAACTACAATGGTGTTAGCATACTTTGTAATGTATAGTGTTCGCACAAAATTGTATCAGTGTGGCTTGTTTTCATTTATATAAATGTTAAGATTAACTATGTCATATATGATAATTTAATAAAAATGTTTCTTGTTTAAAAAAATGCAATATAAGCTTTTTTCCCCAGGCCTCTGCTGAAAATGGGTATTACCCAGTTGAACTTTTCCAGTAAACAATGACAAATAAAAAATAACTAAACAAGTAAGCTGCCTCAGATCAAGCAGCCTCAACAAGGAATAGAAACACATTCTGAATTGCCTACGTGTAGTGTACCAGCATATGAATAATTCACACACGTATGAAAAGAATACAGCTAATTTTCCTGGCTGATAGATTTTTACCAATCTGGGTCATGTTGTGAGACCCCTCCTTCAAGAAAATAGGCAACACTCCATACTATATTATACCCTTCACTTAATCAAAATCCCCAAAATCTCAACATGAAAGCTGAACAGTTCATTTAGCCAGCCGAGTCACCAATAGATAAAGCAGAAGAGTTTTGCCATGGTAGTGACACTTTCAGTATTTGACTTCATCTTCATGTTTACATTCTGTGTTAAAAAAAAAATCCCTGAAGAGCAAATAGAGAAGACATGAGAATGTAAATTACTACGAAGAATCACCTGACTTCCATTACAATTCTATGGTTGAGGTATCAAACTGAAATTAATAAGCAGCACCAACCCACTTGATTTAAATCCCAAAATCTTTACCTGCACACTGAGTAGTTCATTTAGGCAGCTTATAGTCACCAAAAAATAAAGTAGAACTAACTACTAGGACCGTGTTCAACAAATATGGAAGTGCAAATAATACAGTGAAAAGTGTTCCAAGGTCACCAAGTAGTGATTTGGGTAGACCTCAATTCATGACTTTAGCAGTTTAGAGAGAACGCAGCTGAGCATGTGAAGAAATGCTCTTCTTCCTTACTGCAAATCAGTATTAATGGTCAAAACATATCAAATCTCACATAAGACCACAGGAAAGCAAAAACAAAGCACTCATAAAATAAAAGCAGAATGAAGCAGATCCTAATTCATGACATCCTGTTGTCATTAAAATCCTCTACATCAAACTACTAAAATATGGGTTGAAGACTCTAAGAAACTGTACAATGTAAGAAGATGGCAGCTGGTACTGAGATTGTGGAGAGTAAACATATGAAAATAAAAAACATCAGTCCAAGAAGCCTCAACTGGGAAAAACACTGACACAAAAAAAGATATCTGAGAATTAATTATTGTCATAATTCAGTGCCACTGAGCTGATGTAAATCCATGATAGTTCTACGAATAGCTGCCCAGAATGGTCTTCTGTGTTCAGTCACACAAGTGTTCATTGAAAGAGTGGCAGTAATTATTGTATCAAGCCAGATAGTATTTTCTGAGATACACTAAATATTTCAAAGTATGTATTTTTCTAGATATCTTTCAGTTCACATACATTTAAAGTAAGAATGCTAAAGCTTTGTAATCTGAGCTTTTTGGGAACACTTACACTTTTATCTCAGCCCAAAAACAAATCAAACTGTGTTGGAGGAGCATATGTCTATGACATATGCAATATTCTACAACATAATTCAAAGGCATCAGCTATCCTCCAGTTATGTTTCTTCAATTTCCAGCTTTCACACCTGCATAATGTTACTGAAAATATGACAGTATGGACAAGATGAATCATTATATGCGAATATATACCCCTGCACTTGAAAATACTGTCTAAACTATTCATAGACATTTTACCAACAGCAATTAATCAATGGATTTCTTGACGGCTTGCAATACCATTTATTACTGATCTAAGAAGGTTGAAGCAGTCTAGTGTTTCTATTTCTTCTCCATCAAGAATAAATTTATTGTACCTGTTGCCAGGAACTTTTTCTTCTTCACGATATGGTGCAAACCCATTTTGAGATTATACTATTAAATCTTGACAGGCAGATATTACCTATTGTCTTTACTTATAGCCAGTAATGTGGTAAAATCAGGATAGTGACGTTTGCGTGTAATTATTTCTCCAAATTTTTACACACAGATTTTCTTCATACAATCCATTTTCTCTGATGGTTTGTTCTGCAAATTAACAGGTATGGGGAAAGTGTATAGCCTTGTTATACACCTTTACTAATTCTAATTCAGTAGTTTTCCTTGTTCTGTTCTAACTGTTGCTTCTTGATCTATGTATGGACTGCGCAGAGGAGCTATCAGGTGTGGTATACTCATGCTTCTCAATATACCCCAGAATTTTTGTTACACACCCTAAACCCTTCTTATAAGCAACTAAACACATGTAGACATCCTTTTGATATTATTTTGCCTTTTCAAGGATCCATCTTACATCCTTGGTGATGTTTTTTTGTTGTTTCCTGAATTCTGCTTGCACTTCTGGCAATTCTTTAGCAAAATATGGCTGTAATCTCTTCCGAGTTATCTTGAGAAGAATCTTTTTAACATGTGAGATTGGAGTAATTCTGCAATAATTTCCACAGTCCTCTCTTCAAGACTGGTATAAACCCAATTTTTTTTGGTCAATTGGTCAAGATTCTGTCTTCCAAACCTCCTTCCTAGCACAGACTTCTAAGAATTGTAGCAACTGCATTCATTAAGTTCATGTATTTAATTTGCACCTGATTGTAATTCATGTAACCCATCTGTGCAAACCAAATTACTAAACTCTGCTTCTTTTTATAGTTACTGTTGTTATTATCTCTAATTAGAAAAGTTATACACAAACCGATACCCTAGCAATAGCAAGAGATTATTTTTGTAAATAAAAAGTAGAAGCTTCAGAAAAAAAAGTAAATCATGGCAAGGTTGGCAGAGAACAGTGTCTCAGAAATGCACACAGCGAGATGAAGCCCTGGAGATTTTACAGTCGACCTGAGTTCAGATAGCTTGAACACCTGTATAAGCAGGCGGGGGAGGAGGAGGGAATGGGGGAATGCTGACCTGTCCACCCTGGGAGGAAAGAGGTAAGTCTAGTTTGCCACATGGGTGACACCTAGTGGGATACTGTCTATACCATGGATTTGAAGTCTCACTGGCACGTGCAAGTTCTTACTGAGAAGCAAAGGGAATACAGCAGGTGAAGGTATTTTCCTCTTGGAGAGCAGCTATAACAGAGCATGAAATAGCCGCCACAGGGTAGGAGGCTGTCCTGCAGGACCAGCAAAGCTGGCTCATTCCTTACCATCCGACTTTTGCCATGAATGAAAATGCATGCAACTGTAATCCTCACAAGCACACATCAGAATATCAAAAGATGAAAATGGATCAACAAAACTGTGATATGCATGCTTTGATTGAGTGCCTCTTGATTTTGACATTCTGCTCAAAGAGATGAGATCCAGTTTTAAAATAGGACCAGGGTCATACAATAGTTAGTCATAGGGAAAACAATAGATTGACCAACAGAAGCTTTACTTTCATGAGGTGGGATACAATGCAGCCATTTGAAAAAGTCCTAGTGATTTTTAAGTAAGGTTGAATACACAAGAAGTATCAGGATCCACCAAACCCGAAGGTTCATGGAAGTCAGATAACTTTGAATAATCAGCTTTGATTTATAAGCGATACAAGCCAAAGTGGCAATACTTATAATGATAAAATAACGACTTTTAATTTTAGTTTGCTGCTAAGTGAATTTATTTTGTATGACATGACTATTTATTAGTAATGAGACATTCCTAAAAGATGTATACAGTATCAGCATTTGTATTCTTAATAAATGAGCAAGTTGGAAGAAAGTCTGAGAAATGAGGAGCCTTACATGCAGGTGTATATACACACTATACAATATTATGAACTGAGTATAGATATCAACTTTTAAAAGGAATACCCTGAAAATCAGAATTTCAAAGATAGAACCACAGATTTTTGGTTGAGAGAAGAAAATATAAAGATCCTTCCAATAGGAACAGTAGAAGGGATGTCTTTAGAAATTAGACTCAATAAAAGTTTATATCACACTTTGTTGATATTATTGTTACAAATCATCAAGAGTGAGGTACATATGATATTTATATCAACTGCATATCCTAATGGCAAGTTATGATAGCAAGAATTGTTGACGGCTGACTGAACACTTTGAAAAAAAAGTCAGATATTGGAAAGGGCTTAAGAGCTTGATCATCATGCCAATCAACCATTTTCCCATCTATTAAACTATATGGAATGAGACTGACAAGGGGAGCAAACAAACCAGTTTTAAAAGTCCTAATTCTTTCAGTATGCTTTGGGAATATTTAAAATTATCAAAAAAGAAGTTATGTCTTACCATAAAGTTCCATCTGTGTTGTCGATCTTCACTTATCCTTAACTGTGGGGTCCGGTTCCGTATCTCTGAACTGACTCAGCCGTTATTCCAGGTTACGCCTTCCAAAAGCTCACCAGCGAAACTTTTACCCATAATGCTCCTCTCAGGATTACCTCAGATCGAGCTTGCACAAAATAGTGACAGACAGTTATAACACAACAGAGACCTTATCTGTAGTCATAAAAAGAAAAAAAACAATCTATTGGGATAGATCCATTCCACCAAGAAGCCTGAAAGGCAGGGGGAAGGAGGGTGGGAATGTCAAGGATAAGTGAAGATCGACAACACAGATGGAACATTATGGTAAGACACAACTTCTTTATCTGATGTTGTCAATCTTCACTTAATCCTTGACTGAGGGACAGAGTCCCCAGCTACCTAAATCTTGGGAGGTCTCACTGAATTATATTCCTGAGCACCATCGAACCAAATAAAGCTCATTCCCTAGAGACCAGATCCAGCTTGTAATGAGTAGTAAAGGTATGTGGGGATGCCCAAGTAGCCGCTGCACAGATATTCTCTACAGTGGATATAAAAAGTGTACACACCCTTGTTAAAATCCCAGGTTTTTGTAATATAAAAAATGAGACCATGATAAATCACATTAGGTCACATTAAAGATGGGAAAAGTTTTGAAATTATTTATTGTGGTCTCATTGTTTTATATCACAAAAACCTGGCATTTTAACAGGGGTGTGTACACTTTTTATATCCGCTGTATAGAAACTCTGGAATGAAGAATGCAGAAGCGGCTATTGCCCTCGTTGAATGTGCCTCTACAGGTCCTGGTAGTTGCACTTTCCTTTAGTTATAAATGAAAGTTATACAGTCATTGAGCCATTTAACTGGAGTAACCATAGTAGCAGAAGAGAAAAAAACAAACAACTGATCAGATTTTCTAAATTCCTTTGTTCTGTGAAGGTAAAAAAGTACATCTGTACACTTACCATAAATGTAGATGTTCGAGTGTATTCGCTGTTGCAATCATCACACTTGGGTTATCCTGCCAGGGGTAGCCCTCAGTCGGCCCAAATACCAGAGGCTTAGTATTTCTGCGTCAGTTGCTGTCACTTCAGGACTTACTTTGGGTCATCAGGGGTATAAAAACAGGCAGCCGATGGCATTACATCAGTCTTTCTTGCAGAGGATCCTGAAGAAGAAGCAGAAGCAGTTCACACGAGTGCCGGTCTGCCACTACCTGAGTTTTCGTTTCCGAATTTGAATCATCCTGAAGTCTTCTAAAGCTAAGTACCCCATTGGGGGCCGACTGAGGGCTACCCCTGGCAGGATAACCCAAGTGTGATGACTGCAACAGTGAAAAAAAAGAACATCATAATTGTCTATGAACATGTAGCAAATGCAAACAATATTCTCCGTTGTTTGAAAATTTGGGGAAAAATACGGGAAGTTGTATAGTCTGGTTGATATTAATCTCAGACACTATTTTTAGTAGAAAGGAAGGATTTGTTAGCAAGGACGCCCTGTCCTTATGAAAAATTAGGTAAGGAGACTTGCAAGATAAGGCTTGTAGCTTAGATATTTTCCTAGCCGAAGTAATAGCAATTAAAAATAAGGTCTTCCAGGACAAATACTTCAATTCGCAATTTGTGGATGGTTCAAATGGGGAATTAATTACATACTGTAACACCAGATTCAAGTTCCCAAGGTATAGAAGGATCTTTGTATGAAGGTCTGAGCATTAAGGTTGCTTTCAGAAAGGCTTTGCAAACTCTGTGGGACATCAGAGCTGTATCATTTAGACCATTATGAAAATTTGAAATTGCTGCTAGATGTACTCGTATGGTCGAGGAGGATGCTCCTGCATTGAAAAGCAATGCTAAAAACTCAAAGACCCTATCAACTGGTGCAGAATAAGGGTCAAGGTTACCTTCTGTAGCCCATTTTGAAAATTTTTGCCATTTGCTAATGTACAACCGGCAAGTCAAAGGTTTATGGGAAGATAAAACAATTTGTTGAACCAAGGCAGTGAGACTAGCATGCCTGGCAATCATTTGAACTGGAGAAGCCATGCAGTGAGCTTGAGATTTTGAAGATTTGGATGAACCAGTCCCTATGGATGGGACAAGAGGTCTGCAGCTGGGTCCAAGGTTTCCGCATTAAGTGAGGCCAAAGAAAGGGAAACCATATCTGTTGAGGCCAGAATCGGGCAATGAAAGTTATCCTGTTCTTCTGCCTGCTGGCTTTCTTCAGAAACTGGGAGATGCGAGGAATCTGGAGAAAGGCATACAATAGACTAGGGGGCCAGTCGTGACAGACAGCATCTCTTGGTGACTCTCCTGGAGGGAGGATCAGGGTGAAGTAGCTGCTGCACTTGTTGTTCACGGGAGATGCAAAGAGATCTCAGCAGGGCTGGCCCCATTGGTGGAATATCCTTTTTGCCACCAAGGGATTGAGAGACCACTTGTGAGGTATTAGGATGCTCCTGCTCAATTTGTCCACAATCATGTTGGAGCTCCCTGGAATATGTGTTATGATTAGAAAGCAGTCGAATGAAACTGCCCACCACCACACCAGAGTGCTTCTTGACAAAGAGGGTAAGATCTGGTATCTCCTTGCTTACTGATGTACCAAACAACAGACATGTTGTCCATTTGGATCGCAATCGTTCCCAAGGGGAGGGTTTCTTGGCATGCTTGCAACACCAAAAGCACTGCCCTCATCTCTAGAACACTGATGTGCAGATTGGCCTCTAATTTGGACCAAATGCCTTGGACAGTCTTTCCCAGATAATGATCCCCCCACCCCATCTGAGATGCATCCGTGATCATTATGACTTGGGGTTGAAGGGGACAAAGGGGAGGCTCGACAAAATTTCGTTTGAGTGAAGCCACCAACTCAGGACTTTCTTGCATAGATTGGTGATCATTACCAGATGGGACATCTGACTGGCTGATTAAGGAAAGACCATTGTGATAACAACAGTCATTGTAGGATTAACATGTGAAATCTGGCAAGGGACTAAAGTGAAGGCGGTTGCCATTGATCCTAGAGTTTGTAACAACAGTCTTGCAATCACCTTTTTGTTCTGAATAATCTGACTGATTTGTGAATTTATTCTTTGAATTCTTTCTGGGGGAAGAGACGTGATGGCGGTATTTGTGTTTAGCACAGCTCCTATGAATTCTAAATGCTGTGTTAGTCTAGATGGGATTTTTCACAGTTTACAGTGATCCCCAATGAGGAGCAAGTTTGATGAACATAGTTTCTTGCCTGCACAGTAGATAGCTGGTGGGCATGGTAGTGAGCCAGTCGTCTAGGTAAGGAAACATGCAGAATCCCTGTAGTCTGAAGTGAGCTGCTACGACTGCCATGCATTTAGTGAACACCCTGGCAGCTGTGGTGAGACCAAACAGCAGGGCTCTGAACTAATAATGACTAGCTTCCCACTTCTCTGGTTCCTGGTGTACGACCGCTGAGGAGTGGAAAAGCATACACCAATGGTAGAAAGGCTCTTTCCATCCTTCTCACATTTGGGAAAGGTCTCTTTAACTTTTGAGATAAAAAAAGGATGTTCTGTCACAGGGAGCACTGATGAAAGAAGACTTGAATGGCTCCACAAACTCACATAAGCGAATCCTAGTGTGTCTCCTCATGGCTACGCCAGAAGCCGCTGCCCTAGTCATCCCTTCAGATGGATGCGCAATGAGCCTCATGGACGAACTACATATTGAATCAAGGGTGGGTAGCTGGGAAGCTACTTTATCCTGAACCCCCCCCCCCTTAGCTACTGCTCCTATCAGAGTATCTGATAGCTCCTTTATCAGATCTCTTTGAAGTCTAGTGAAATATGCCATGAAGTTCAAGGACCTGAGTGCAAAGGTCAATGAACCATATATATGCTTCCCGAATCTATCCATCATCCTACACTCTTTATTAGGAGTATAATCAGCAATTTCCTTTTTAGTGGTTGCTGCAAGCACCATGGCATCTACTGGCATCCCATTAGCCCTGTGATGCTGATCCTCAGGAGCTGTTAAAATGCTGTCTGGTCTCTTGGGAATTGGCTCTATGGAATCAAGTATCTTCCAAGCCCGCTGCGTAATCAACTTAATTAGACTGTCAGTGGGTGGAGAGATCCAAGAAGTAGACTGTCAGGCACGAAAAACCTCCAGGTATACAGATTCCTCTGAGGAAGGCTAAGGGGAAGTCCAGCCACCCATATGCTTCAGGATCTCTAGTATGTCTCCAAAGGAGACATTTTCAGGGAATGACTTTGGGAAACCTCCCCCTTCATCGAAATCAGTATCTTCTGTGTAAGACTCTTCAGGGGAGTCCAAGTGCTTCCTCTTGCACTTTCTCTTCAGGGCTATCTCCTTGGTGTGATGTGCTGGAGAAGTATCTGAAGAGGACATGACTACCATAGTTGGATCCTGAAGTTTCTGTGCCCACTGTACCAGGTCAGAGGCTGGAAGAAGCTCTGAGTGAGGGGTAGGACAAGGTTGTTGGTCCGACAAAAGTGGTATTGAATGTGAGCCAGCAGTGCACAAGGCTTTCTCCAAGGCCAAGAAAGCAGGCCCCCTCCCCCTCCCGTAAAGGAATGGGAGCCCAGAACTGAGATAGACTCCCTAAGAACCATGGTCCCGTCCCTCACTGAGGAAGCCACCTCTGAAGCAGAATCTGGAGTCAAGCTCATGTCTGCCAACACCCCAAGAAGCATGGATGGCTTTGACAACACCGGAATAGAACCACGCTCCCCAGAACTGAGAGAGAAGTTTTGACCCCAAGCATCTCTGGTTCAGAGAGAAGTGAAGAGTTCAGTGCAGTTATCGGTGCCAGAGATGCAGATCTGATCGGCACCAAGACAGTTGAAACTGGGACTGTTGGCGCCAGGAAATCTGAAGGCTCACTTGGAGTCAGAGTAGGAAAGCACAGTTGTGTACACTTACCACAAAAGTAGATGTTCCAGTGTATTTACTGTTGCAGTCATCACATTTAGGTTATACCTGCCAGGGTAGCCCTCAGGCGGCCCAAATACCAGAGGCTTAGTATTTCTGCATCAGTTGCTGTCGCTTCAGGACTGACGTAAGGTCTTCAGTAGTATAAATTAAAGCAGCCAACGCCATTACATCAGTTTTTCTTGTCCTGTCAGGACCCCCCCCTCCAAGTGGGAGCCAGGATATGGTGGAAGAACCCCACCGGTAGAAAGTAAATACCAAAAAGTTCCTTGTAAGGAGAGGGAGAGAGAGAGAGAGAGAAGAAAAGAGGGATGGAAACCAGGACTGCAACAGTGAATACACTCGAACATCTACATTTATGGTAAGTGTATACAACTGTACTATGTTCTTCGTGTTTCACTGTTGCAGGCATCACACTTGGGTTGATTCCCACAGTTGAGGAAAAGGGTGGAGGCAGTCAAGAAGACTAGGGGCTGGCTAGGATGACCTGTAAGACTGCAGTGGCAAAGCCTGCCTTGGATTTGGAGAAGATAGGCAGGGGGTAATGCTTGGTGAAGGTGTGAACAGATGTCCATGTGGCAGCCTCCAGGATGTCCCTGGTGGGGACTCCTCTGAGGAAAGCTGCAGAGGTGGAGGCTGCTCTGGCAGAGTGAGTCCTGACCCCCTTAGGGGGAGGTTCCCATGTTGCTTGTAACAGAAATGGATGCAGTGTGCTATCCATTTGGAAATGGTTTGTTTGGATATGGCTTTGCCCTCTCCCCCTGCAGCAAAGTTGACTAGCAATTGATCAGTCTTTCTGAATGATTTAGTCCTGTCTAGATAGAATCTGAGCTGTCTGTGCACATCTGGAGAGTGCAGGATCCTTTCCCCCTTGTTTTGTGGGTTAGGGAAAAAGGTGGCCAAATGAATGGATTGGTTGAGAGCCACATTGGACACCCCTTTGGGCATGAAGGATGGGTTAGTCCTGAGGGACACCCTGTCAGCAGGGAAGATGATGAAGGGCTCTACAGCCATGAGTGCTTGTAGCTCGGATACTCTTCTGGCTGAAGTGATGGCCAGAAGCAAGGCTGTCTTCCAGGAGAGAAACTTTAACTCTGCTGAAGATGCTGGTTCAAAGGGGGGCAGGGTGAGCTTTTCCAACACAAAGTTTAGGTCCCAAGCTGGGGTAGGTGCTCTTCTGGGTGGCCTCAAGTTGCTAGCCTCTCTTAGGAACTGTTTGATGAGAAGGTGTGAGAAACAGTTCATTGTTGAAATGAGCAGAGATGGCAGAGGCGTGAATTTTAATAGAGGAAATGGAGAGACCACTGTGAAGTAGGTCAGCTAGGTAATCCAGGATGAGAGGTAGGAAAGGCTGTGCCGTATTAGCCTGAAACCAGGTGCAGAACCTATTCCATTTGTTAGCATAAGACTTTCTAGTGCTAGGGCGTCTAGCCTCACATATAACATCTAGAATCTGTTTAGTGAGATTGGCAGCTTGATCAGTGGTCAGGGAATAAGCCAAGCTGCCAAATTGAGGGTCTGCAATTGGGGACACATGAATTCTCCTTCCCTCTGGGTCAGGAGGGTTGGGGTTTGAAGGTGATGCCATGGTGGCAGTGGGGACAGGCTGCTCAGCAGTGGGTACCAGTGCTGGCGAGGCCAGTCTGGAGCAATCAGAATTGTCCTTGGATTTTCCTCCCTTATTTTGAGCAGTACCCTGGTAATGAGAGGTAGTGGAGGAAATGCATAGACAGAGAGTTTGACCCAGGGGAAGGATAGGGCATCCACTTTCCAGGCCCTGCAGTAAGGCTCCCCTGGTACAGAACTTACTGAGCTGATGGTTGGAGTGGGAAGCAAAGAGGTTGACATTCGGGTACCCCATTTCTGTGTTATTAGGGTGAAGTTTCTTTGGTTTAGATGCCACTCATGTGGGTCCAGAAGATTTCTGCTTAAGTTGTCTGCCAGAGAGTTTAAAGAGCCTGGCAGGAATTGTGCTAACAGGTGTAGTTGCATGGCTGAGGCTGTGTGCCAAAGGGTTATGGTGAGCCAACATAGAGGATAGGAGTGAGTCCCTTCCTGTTTGTTGATGTATCACATCACAGTGGTGTTGTCTGTTTTGATCAGGAGAGCACCTGGGGAGAAAAGGGGCCTGAAAGCTGTCCATGCATGCTGGACAGCTACCATCTCTTTTTGGTTGATGTGCAGATGTATTTGTTGTGGGCTCCATTAGCCCTGTATGCACCTGCCGTCCAGGTGAGCACCCCAGGCATAGTCTGATGCATCTGTGGTGAGGGTCTGGGTGTTGGGGGGTGGTGAGAAAGGTGTCTCATTGTTGTGGGAGCATGCTGCTGCCCACCAAAGAAAATCTGTGCTTAGGCAGGGTATCACAGGGATAAGAGTTTCCAGGTCTTGAGAGTGGTGACATCAAAGGCTTTTTAGGTACCAATGAAGTTTCCTCATATGCAGTCTGGCATATGGAATGAGTAGAATGCAAGATGCCATGAACCCCAGAGCCTGCAGGATTTTCCTTGCGGATAACTGGGGTCTGGTGGCTAGTTGAGAGAAGTAGGCTGCCAGGTAACTTTGCTTTTCTGGTGTAAGGAATGTCATCTGGGATGCTGTGTCCAGGATTGCTCCCAGGAAAATAATCTTTTGGGTGGGCACTAGTTTGGATTTCTTTTCATTGATAGGGTACGCTAGGGGGGTCAGTAAGGACTTTACAAAGGCCAGGTGCTTGAGCAGCTTTTCCTGACTGTCTGCCTGAATTATACAGTCATCTAAGTATGGGTAAATTTGTATATTTCTTTGTCTGCAAAAAGCAATGGCGGGAGTCAGACATTTGGTGAAAACTCTGGGAGCAGTAGATAAGCCAAAGGGAAGTGCAGAGATCCTGCCTTGAAACTTAGTTATTTCTTGCATGATTCCCTGACTGGGATGTGGAGGTAGGTCTCTTTTAGGTCTAGGGTGTCTAGCCAAGCATTCTTAGAGAGCATAGGTAGTAGTTGCTGGAGGGTGAGCATTTTAAATTTTGGTATCACCAGGAAGGTGTTTAGAATGGATAGATCGAGGATGGGGCACCAGGTGCCCTCTCTTCTGGGTATCAGGAAAAGTCTGGAGTAGAAACCTTGGCCTATCTATTCTGCAGGAACGTGCTCTATTGCCCTCATAGAGAGCAGGGAAAAGATTTGCTTTTTCGCCTCTGCCCACTGGTTTGAAGGAAGATCTGGGAACCCTTTTGGGGTTGGGAGAATGTGGAAAAAAAACTGTATCCCTGGGACACTATGTTGAGGACCCAGCGGTCGTTGGTAATGGTGGCCCAGGTGCTTGTGTGGAAGGAGAGTTTTCCTCTTAGGGGCAAATGCAGGTGGGGCAGAGGGAGGGGGTGGAAGTGGAGAGTCATTGTGAGTTTTTACCATGACGGGGTGGCTTTGCACTCCTTGGTTTTGAAATGGAGGAACTCTATTGCTTTGATCTCTGCATTCCCTGTGGCTGTTGTCAGGGGGTCTGCTTCCCCGGGGTCTGGGCTGAACTGACCTGGAGGGGGCAAGAAACTACCAGTGCTTAGAGGGGCAATGCCTACTGAACCTGGGTGGCTGGATCTGTAGGAAATCCTTAACTGTCTGCATAGATTTAGCTTTTTCTTCCATCTTTTTTAAGACCTCCTCTGCCTTGGTGCCAAATAAGTTGTCTTTGTGCAAGGGTGCATCCAATAATTTAGATTTGACATGGTCTGGCAAGGGCTGTTCCTTAAGCCAAACATGCCTTCTAAGGACAGAACCAGTGACTGCTGCCCTACAAGAAGCTTCTAGGGCGTCAAAACCACAGTGTAAGTTGTGCTTAGTTACTTGACTTGCAGAGTGCATTAACTCTTATATCCCTCTATTTTCTGCAAAAGCAGGAAAGGATGATATATTCTGTTGGAGGAGTTCCATGGTATGCTGCTGAAATTTTATTATATGGAACTGACAATTTAGTGCTCCGATAGCAAGAGTAGCAGAGGTGTATACTTTTTTACTCCATCTGATTAGTGCTTGGAAATCCCTATCTGAGGGGATGGGATTCTTAGCAGAAGTTGCTTTAATTCCTTTAGGCCCTTGAGAAATAACCTCAGAGTCAGCAGTAGGATTTTTGAAAATAAATTTATCCGAGTCATTGACTCTGTAATACCTGTAAGGCTTCCTGGGAGCAGGAGGGAGGGTGTCAGGAGTCAAACTAGATTCCATGAAAACATCATCCACAACATCCAGGACAGGAGGAATGCCTAGGGGTCTGTGCTGTGGAATATTTAAGAATTCTCTGAGTCTCTTTTTAGACTGATGGAATTCCCATTGGAAATGCTCCCTTAAAGTATGAAGGGTTTCCTCAAAGGAAAAGTCATCCAGTGAAGAGGCTGAAGGAATGGATTCCTCTGCATCAGAATCCTCATAAGCAGAGAGGGGCTGCATGTCTTCATGTCATCAGACTCCTGTTCAGATAAAAGTACTGGGAACAGATCTCTTTTTCTTTTGGAAGGGGTAGCTTGGCTTCCCCTAATCAGCATTATAAGGTTTTCTGCCATTTTAAGCATTTGAGACTGAGGCAAGGAAGCAGGTGTCTGAGATTGGGTCATCAGTTTCTTGGGTGTGGTTCATACCCTGGGCCTTAGAAAGTCAGTAGTTTTCAAAAGAACAGTAGACGCGAAAGAAGTCGTCGGTTTGTGTTGAGAATCTGTCGTGCGATGTACTTCCTCGGAAGCCGGTGCCTGCTCAACGGCTCCGGACCCATCCAAGGTAGAGACAACCGCAGGATCCTTAGTTGAAGAAGAGTTTTGTGGCATACCGGACTCCAAAAGGGTCTCGGTAGCGGCCTGCAAATCTACAGAAGCGGGCATCAGGGGCTGCGAAAGCACCTCACTGAGGACTGCAGAACTGACGACTAGCTTAACGGAAGCATCGTCAGTAGGTTTGAACCTGTGCGGTCTGTCTTTATCCTTACGTTTTTTCAGAAGATCTGCTGTCGGGTGTCTTACCAAAGTCATATCGTAATTCGAGGACTGAGAGCGAAAATATCTAGCTACAATAAGGGCCCAACTACATATAGTTCTGGCGTTAAAGCACAAAAGCGACAGCGAGGGACGTTGTGGTCTGGGCCTAAGCAAGTGATGTAGTAAGAATGAAAGTCTCAGTGTGGTATTTGCTTTCCACAGGTGAGACAATTGTTAACTTTTTCTGACATCAGTTAGAGCAAGAAAAAACGATCCCCAACGGGGTACTTAGCTTTAGAAGACTTCAGCTTCAGTTCAGAAGACAAAACTCAGGTAGCGGCTGACCGGCACTCATGCGAACTGCTTCTGCTTCGGGCTGCTCGGCAAGTAAGACTGATGTAATGGCGTCAGCTGCCTTACTTTATACTACTGATGACCTTACGTCGGTCCTGAAGTGACAGCAACCGACGCAGAAATACTAAGCTTCTGGTATTCGGGCCGGCCAAGGGCTACCCGGGCAGGGATAACCCAAATGTGATGACTGCGATACTGAAACATGAAGAACATCAACAACAGCTGAAACAATGGGAACGGTTCCAAAGCCAGGGAGACTAGGAACAGATGAAGCTCCGCCCCTCACCACCAGGAGATGATCCACTAACCTCAGAAAGTACAGTTTTGTACCTACCATAAATGTAGATGTCCGAACTGGATAGTATCTGCAGTCATAACAAGTGGGTTGTCCTGTCGTCAGGCAGCCCTTCAGTCGGCCGGATTCCAAAGTCCGGGTCCGGCTTCGGCTGATGTCGCACTCCACCCGACGTCATCACTGTTGGTCTTCGGGTATAAAGGCATCAGCCGACGCCATTTTCCTCAGTGTTTCTTGCCCCAGATGCCAGTAGCCCTCTTGCAGGCTAAAATTTGGATAGATGCCAATGTTTCCAAATAGATAGAGGTAAACACAACAATAAGCATGTATGTACATATACACAAACAAATACACCATAAAAGACTCCCCCCCAACAGCTAGCTATTAGAAGGGTAAACACCCTAGGAGTACCACAGAGGGATGGAGGGAGGGTAATCCTGACTGCAGATGCTATCCAGTTCGGACATCTACATTTATGGTAGGTACAAAACTGTACTATGTCCTTCATGGATGCATCTGCAGTCATAACAAGTGGGTAGAATACCATAGCCAACTAGGGGAGGAGGATAAAAATAGATTATGGTGTGTTTAGGATCCCTTGCAGTACAGCAGTGGCAAACCCTGCTCGGGATCTGGAATATAGAGGCAAATTATAATGCTTGGCAAATGTATGCACGGAGGTCCAAGTAGCCGCCTCAATAATGTCTTTGGTTGCCACTCCTCGTAAGAAGGCTGTGGTAGTGGCTGTTGCCCTTGTAGAATGAGGTCTTATGTTCTGTGGAATTGGTTTTCCATGGAAGGAGTAACAGAATCGTATGCAATTTCCTATCCATTTGGAGATTGTCTGTTTGGAAATAGCTTTTCCTTCCCTTCCTGTTGCATAGGCTACAAGTTGGTCAGTCTTTCTGCTACTTTTTGTTCTGTCCAAGTAGTAGCGTAGCTGTCTATGTACATCCAAGGTATGCAGTACTCTTTCCCCTCTGTTTTGTGGGTTGGGAAAGAAGGTAGGTAGGTGGATTGCCTGGTTTAAAGACAGTCTGGATACCACCTTAGGCATAAATGTAGGATTAGTCCTCATGGACACTCTATCTTGGTGGAAGATTAGGAAGGGTTGCACTGCCATTAAGGCCTGTAGTTCTGAAACCCTCCTTGCTGAAGTAATTGCCAGTAGGAAAGCAGTTTTCCATGACAGGTGTTGTAGGTCTGCTGTTGCTGCTGGTTCAAAGGGTGCTAGTGTCAACTTTTCTAGCACAAAGTTTAAATCCCAAGCTGGTAATGGTGGTTTCCTTGGAGGTTTTACATTCTTGATTCCTCTGAGGAATTGCCTGAGCAAAGGGTGCGAAAAAACAGGTGTATCCAAGCTGTATTCTGCTGAAATAGCTGATGCATGTATCTTGATGGAGGAGTAGGACAGGCCTGAATGAAGAAGTTCGGCCAGATACTCCAGAATGTTAGGCATATCTATGTTTGACACATCTTTTCCTCTTTCCGTACTCCAGATGACAAACCTTTTCCATTTTCCAGCATAGTTCCTTCTTGTTGAAGGTCTGCGTGCTTCAAGAATAATGTCTTTAACTCTTTGGGAGAGTTCTGGAATAGCTGCTGTTATGTGATGTTCCATGCAGTCAGTTGCAAGGTTTTTAGGTTTGGATGTATGATGCTGTAGTTGTTCTGCGTTAACATCAAGGGCATCAGGGAATTGTCCACATATTGTTCGAGACATGCTCCTCAGTAGTGGGTACCAGTGTTGTCTTGGCCAGTTTGGAGCTATCAGGATTATCCTTGGACGTTCTTCCTTGATTTTCAGTAGTACCTTGTGTATCAAAGGAAGAGGCGGAATGCATATGCTGTTAGGCCTTTCCAGTTGAAAGAGAGCGAATCCACTTTCCATGCTAATGGGTGGAATGTCCTTGTGCAGAATTTTTGAGCTGGTGATTGAGAGGTGATGCGAATAGGTCTATCTGTGGCATTCCCCATTTCTTTGAGATGGTCTTGAAGATGTCCGGGTGAAGCTTCAATTCGTGGGCATCCGAAGTGGTTCTGCTTAATATGTCTGCTAGGGTATTGTCTTTCCCTGGTACAAATATTGCCTGTAACTGGATGTTGTAGCTGAGTGCCAGGGTCCACAGCTCCAAGGTCATTCTGCATAGAGGGTATGAATGAGTGCCTCCCTGTTTGTTGATGTACCACATGACTGTGGTGTTGTCTGTCCTTATCATCAACTGGCCCTCTTTGAGAAATGGTTTGAACTTTTGGATTGCCAGTTTTACCGCCAGCATTTCTTTTAGGTTGATGTGCAGTTGAAGTTGATCCTGTGTCCACAATCCTTGCACGCATTTGTCCAGCATGTGGGCCCCCCATCCTAGGTCTGAAGCGTCTGTTGTGATGGTCTGGCTTGCTTGACATCTGCGAAAGGGTAGGCCTGGGTTTGACTGGCATGCCTGAGCCCACCATAGGAACTCCTGTTTTAAGCATGGAATTAGTGGGATTTCTGTTTCTAGACTGTGTCTGTGTTGGGACCATAAATTCTTTAGGTACCACTGTAGTTTTCTCATATGTAGTCTGGCAAATGGAACCAAGATTATGCATGATGCCATGAAGCCCAAGGCCTGCAGTACTTTTCTTGCTGTTAACTTGTTCAGTTTTGTTAGTGCCAAGAAGTATAGAGGGAGTTCTTTTTGTTTTTCTGTAGTCAGGAATGCCATTTGTTTTACTGTGTCCAATTCCGCCCAAGAATGTCCTTGTTTGGGATGGTATCAGCCTTGACTTTTGTAAATTGACTGTGTATCCCAGTGCTTGTAGCAAGTAAATGACCCTTTGTAAATCTGTTGTCAGCTTGCTTTTGTTGTCCCCTTGTAGCAGGCAGTCGTCCAGGTATGGGTAAATTTGAATTCTCTGAAGTCTGCAATGGGCGATTACTGATGCCAGGCATTTCGTGAATACTCTGGGCGCAGTAGATAAGCCAAAAGGCAATGCTGAGAATTGATAGTGCTCTGATCCTGCAAGAAATCTGAGGTATCTTCTGCAGATTGGTCGAATGGGGACGTGCAGGTATGCCTCCTTGAGATCTAGAGTTACCAGCCAAGACTCCTTGCCCAGCATGGGAAGAAGTTGCTGTAGGGTCAGCATTTTGAATTTTGGGACAATGATGTATGTATTTAAGGTGGACAGGTCGAGAATTGGTCTCCAACTTTTTCCTTTCTTGGAACTAGGAATAGTCTGGAGTAGAACCCCTTTACTTGCTCTGCTGTTGGCACTCTTTCCACAGCTCTCATGTTTGCTAACTCCATTATCTGGCGTAGAGCCTCTGTTTTTTGATTTGGAGGTAGATTTGGCATTCCTCTTTTGACTGGAAAAGTGTGGAAGTGAAACCGGTAACCTTGATCTATGGTTTGTAAAATCCACTTGTCCTTTGTTATGTAGTGCCAGTTCTTTGAAAATAAGGTTAACTTTCCGCCTAGAGGAGCTGCTATTTGTTCCCTGGTAGGCGGATTTAGGGTTAAGTCACTGTGGTTGTGTTGATGTAGTGGCAGTGGTTGTGTCTGTGCCCCTGTTGTTACCTTGCCACTGTCTTCCTCTGTAGGCACCTCCTCTGGATTGGTTTCTGCCTCTGGAACGTCTATTCCTGCCCCTTTGAAATTTTGTGGAGTCAGGAAAGGACCAATTTTTGGCAGGCCAGTTCCTGCTAAACCTTGGGGGTTGAACCTGCAAGAAATCTTTAACAGTTTGAACAGATTTTGCCTTTTCTTCCATTTTCTTCATAACCTGCTGGGCAGATGTACCAAACAAACTTGTCTTGTCCATAGGAGCATCTAGCAACTTAGCTTTAACATGATCCGGTAAAGCTTGTTCCTTTAGCCATGCATGCCTTCTTATCACTGTGCCTGTCATGGCTGATCTAAATGAAGCCTCCAGTGCATCATAGCCACATTTTAAGGAATGGTTGCTAACCTGTTGTATGTTATTTACCATCTCTAATACATATTTCTTATCAAGAGATTCATCAGTGGTTAGTTTTTAGTTAACTGATCCAGCATAAACTCTTGGTATTGTATCATGTGAAACTGACAGTTTAAAGCTCTAGCTGAGAGAGTAGCTGAAGTGTAGACCTTTTACCCCATCTGTCTAATGACCTTGCTTCCCTTTCAGAAGGAATAGGGTTTTAGCTATGGTCGCGGCTACTGCCTTGGGGCCCTGGGATATAGTTTCTGGGTCTGCAAGTGGAGCCTTGTAAAGGTGGTGATGAGTATCTGGCACCCTGTAAAATCTGTCTGGTTTGGCAGGGGCTGGGGGTAAAGAATCTGGAGCGGAGCAAATATCATTGAAAGCATCATCCACCACAGAGAGAACAGGGGGTATAGCTAAGGGCCTGTGCTGTGGGAGGTGCAGAAAAGTCCTAAGTCTTTTCTGGAGTCTGAAAAATCCTGTTGCTGCCATTGGAACTGTTCTCGCATGGCATGCAAGGTTTCCCCAAAGGAGAATTCTTCTGGTGGGGAAGCAGCTGGGATGGATTCTTCAGCATCAGAATCTTCAAAATTGGAGAAGGGAGCCTCTGGCTGGTCAGTTATGTCTGATTCATCAGCAGAATCATCAGAGGACACTGGCTCGGGGGGCTCTGCCCTAGGTCTCTTCTCTGGGGGCTGAGAGGCCCTGTCTGGGTGAGATTGAGATCCTCTAATTAAAGAAATTAAATCTTCTGCCAAAGTAAGCATTTGAGAACTAGAAGAGGGCCTGGATGTGGGTGGTTTAACAGGCACTGTTTTAGTAGTCTTGGCTGCTTTAGCCCTGGCAAAGGCCTTAATGGACATGGCTGCTGGAGGCCTAGCAGCACCATGTGCTGGGGTAGAAACATCCAAGGGGATGGTGTCTGATAAGTCAACCACCGTAGTGGGTAAAATTTCAAGAGTTGTAGCAGGGGCCTCGGTTGTAGAAATAGGTTCAGCTGTACTTTGTTCAGTTTTCTCGGTTTCGGCCGAAACCGAGACACTCGCGGTTTGCTTGACCATGGTTTCGGCCGAAACCGCGGACCGCGAGTGTGGGTCTTTATCTTTGCGTTTTTTGCTAGATTGGGTAGTCGGAGGATCCGACGGCATAATGTACGCAAAATCAGAACCGAAAAACTGTTCTGCAAACTCCGACCGACGCCTAAGCGTTCGTCGGTTGAAAGAAGCACAGGCCGAACAGGCTGCTACGTCGTGGGCTGGGCCTAAACAAGGCAGACAGTAAGAGTGGAAATCTTTATGAGGTATTTGTTTCCCACAGTTTAAACAATTGTTAACTTTTTCTGACATCGGCTGAGGCAAGAAAGAGTCCCCAACGGGGTACTTAGCTTTAGAAGTCTTCGAAGTAGTATTCGGTAGAAGTAATCTCTGGATCGGACCGACCGGCACTTGCGAACAGCTTCTGCTTCGGGCGCCACGCGGCAAGAAAGACTGAGGAAAATGGCGTCGGCTGATGCCTTTATACCCAAAGACCAACAGTGATGACGTCGGGTGGAGTGCGACATCAGCCGAAGCCGGACCCGGACTTTGGAATCCGGCCGACTGAAGGGCTGCCTGACGACAGGACAACCCACTTGTTATGACTGCAGATGCATCCATGAAGGACATCATCAGACTCTGTGAGGCTCTTGGTAAAATGGATCGAAGAGACTAATGGGGAATGGGGTTTCTCCAAGTATGGGCTTGGAGGTCGATCTGGAAAGGGGTCCACTGATGGTGAATATGTTGTCCTTGGCCTGTTTTCTAAAGAGAATTTCCTTGGTTCCAAAACAGATGGAACAGTAGAGAGAAGTGGTACTAAAGTCTTCCCATAATAACTGTAGGTGCTGAATTAGTCGGTGCAGAAACCAGCACCGGGATTTGAAGAGACTTCCCGTTTGGGTCCGCAGAAACTGTGGGAACCAGGGGAGGTTTTAGCTAATTTAGTAGGCAGTGTCGACAAAATTGTCAGAACCTATCAGCTCCTCTTCTTAGATCCCTCATGTTTGGTAGACATGAAAGAAGAGGGAGGAGAGTTAACGTTGGTTTTGGATTTAGATGAACCTGATATGGCCTCGTCAAAATCCGATTTAATCATGTCTTTCAAAATCAGTTTGTTTTTTCATTCTACAATGGTCCAGTGGCTGAAGCTGTAACAAATAGCACGGTCTTCTTGAAGATGCACCGGGTCCAAGCAGAAAACACACAGAGAGTGTCCATCAGAGTTTGTTACTTTTCTATCGCACTTCTAGCACCTTTTGAAGCCAGAAGTACCCTTTGTGTTTTCTGCCATATCAGCAGAACTCACATACACACACACACACACACGGACAGAAAGAAGTGAAGGAAAATTATGTTTTTTTGGTTAAACACGAAGAAAGTATGTACCAACAATGGCATGAAAGGGTTACCATTACAATAGAGGGGAATGTTAAGTGAAAGAAAAAGTACCAACAATGGTACTGGAGATTTACCAGAACGGTAAATACGGAGAAAGAGAAAGAGAGAACGATGTACTACCAATGATAGTATTAAGAGAGAAACATTAAAGTGTTAAAGGAAGGAGCCTAGAGAGGAGCTGGGTAAGTGAAATAATTATAGAGAATAAGAAATTATATTTTAATAGGAAAACACAGTTTTGTAAGAAATAACTTGGCTCGAGAGCTGTGGAGAAGAAACGTCACTAAAAGGAACAAACAAGATCTGAGGTAATCCTGAGAGGAGCATTATGGGTAAAAGCTATGCTTGAGAGTTTTTGTAAGCTGTGAGCTGGAATAACGGCCAAGTTGGTTCCGAAATACAGAACCGAACCCCACAGTCAAGGATTAAATGACGATTGACAACATCAGGGCAATAATTTATTAAACTTGACCCTGTAAAGTTAGCTGAATTAAAGAAAATGCAGAACATAAGAATTATACTGTGAGGGAAGAAAACATTTGTTTCATAACCTCTTCCAAATATTGGAATAATTTTGTGAAAAAAAAAAAAGATTAATATGATTACTAGTTCTAGAAATAAGAAAATACCAGTAAAGATTTGAAAGTTTAATTCCAACCAGATTTGTAACAGCTGAGAATGTGTGGTGGGATATCCTGATAGTTGTAGGAAACCACAAGTCATTTTCAGCCTTCTTAAAGATTTTTTTAGATGGAATGACATGAAGAATTTACCAAAAATAATAATTTAGAAAAGATGTTTATTTTATCTATTACAATTTTTGAAAACATCTAATCACCCTGCTGCACTAAAGACCAACAATTATTATGGCTATGATTATCATTAAAGTTATTTTGATTAAAAATAATACCTAAACATTTAAAACTGGTACTTTTATAATGTGAAGTTTGGATACATCAATGCAAATGTCATCACTGTATATGGGGAAAACCATGTTTTTCTGGATATTTAAACTTAAAAAAACAGATCTTTAGCTGATAAAATATGAGGCAGCTTCAGGAGATTTTGGGAAATGGATTAGTTTAACATAATTTAGCTAAAAAAAGAGTTGCTGAATACATAAGTTGAACAAGCATGGGGATAATGAGCAGCCTTGATTAGCCCCATTTTTAACAGCTAGAAGCTTTGAGTATTAGTCAGTGATAAACGAGCCTAGTAGATTGATCTGAATATAAACACATGGATCCATTTAGTAAATGTGTCAGGAAAAATTCAAAAGAAGAAACAGAAACTTAAAATGTACTCTGTAAACTATTTTGGCAGTATCATTAGCTAAAAAAAGCAGCTTAGAAAAGGATTCTCTAAAATGAAAATGTGCATCTACAGTATTTTTCTAATCATTATTCTGCCTAGATTTAGGGAAACCTGACTGGAAAGTTGAAAGGAAAAACTGTGGACTATACTTCCATGTTGGAATACTGGTCATACTAAACTTCTAAGTAAAATGAGGAAAACATTTAGGTCTCCAAAAGAGGTTCAAGAGAAATAATTTAAAACGGGTCTATAAATTAGTCTCTAGCAGGTTAAACAGTTAGCAAAAAGTAAATCTGAAGATAATTTAGTTAGTAGCCATTGTTCTAAGAAATTTTATTCTTATGTTAGCTACATCGGTAATAAAGTTAAAATTTTCAGACCAATTTCTTTTCAGGGTGAAGTGCTGAACGCTGGAGAAGTACTGGCGAACTTGCTTAATGAGAACTTCTTGGCAGAAGACGCTACACTGTTTGACAACATTTCTGATGTTAGAATTTTAATAGATGATTGCATGTGCCCAGTTTTCAACTTGGCCCTAGTGCAAGCATCTTTGAGCTATATTAAACAGAGAAGTGGTACGGGACCTGATAATATTCCAGGCACTTTCTGGGTATACTGCAGTAAATATATTTTTGCTATCACTCATTTTTTTGATAACCTGCTGTATCGTGGCATTGTTCCTGCTAGTTGAAAACATGAGGACAGGATTCTACTTCGTAAGAGCGGCCCAATGGACAATATAAGTAATTTTAGATCCATCATTCTTACTTCACTGGTGGGAAAGAGTTTTGTCTACTTTCCTTTCTTAGTGGTCATGTCTGTAGTGATGGTCTATTTGGATTGTCTAAGGCTTTTGACAATATCCCTCATTCTGCAATCATCGACTCCATGCTCAAGCACAAAGTTAATCCATACATTGTTCACTGGGTAGCTAATTGACTTTGGGGTAGATTTCAGAGAATAAGGATAGAAAATTTCACATCTAGTTGGCTTGAAGTAAACAAAGGAGTCCCGCAGGGCTCAGCTCTAGGTCCAGTATGGTTCAACCTGGTACTTTAATTTATTCCTAAGATTTGGTTGGCCAAGTATCCTGACAATATTAAACTAGGTTGTGTTATTACATCAACTAAGGATACTGAACACTTCAACAAATGCATGTACTTGGTGGCTGAATCGTTAGACTTAATCGGACTGAAGTTAATAAGGATAAATGTGCTACTTTGTATTTTGGGAAACCAAGGGTTGTATATCAAAGAAACTTAGGTCCTCATGAGTTACAGAATTTGACAGAATATAAGGACTTGGGTATTATTATACATAGCAATTTTAAGTATAGGACTAATACATTAAAATTTAAAGCTAAGGCATTAAAAGTTATTGGCTTTGAATTTTACAACAAGAAATAATCACTGTCTCTTGAGGTTGTTCATAACATATGCCTGAACTATCACTGAGTACGCCACCTTGTTTTGCTCCAACAAGAAAGGTGATCTCCTGGTTTTAGAAGGTATTTAATGAAAATTCATAAGGTGCTTCATTACTTACCGAGATAAATCATACCCATCTAGACTGGAAAGTCTAGGCCTCTTTTCAATAATTTACAGATACCCGAGGAGTAAACTTTGTTTAGCCTGCAGGAAGCTCTGGAGTGAAGAATATCAATTGCTGCTAAATATTAAATACAAGCATATTAACCACAGGTGCATATTTTACTTACAGAACTGAGGAGTCAAGGACAGTCTTAAGAGCAAACTATTTAACATAGTGATTGGTTCAACTTTGGAATGGGGTTCCTTTATACATTTGACAGTAGAAATTCAAAAAACAACTTGATACCTGGTTGGGTCTCAGGCTTTATACATTGACTGAGGAGTCTGCATTCTGAATGGCATTTGACCTTTACAGAGGAATTAACGGACAACTGAACAACGGACTTGAACTGAAGGTAATGAGAACAAATAATTGCAGAAGGAAAGATAACAGAATGGGAAGAGGCCAATAACACATTAGGATTGCAGGCTAGTAATTGCCTTCCCTATTAGGGACTGATATCAGAGTATAAGCAAAGAGAAAGGGATAGGGGAATCCTGAATGAAAGACCTGCACTAGTTGAGTTTTTACTTCAATCTAGAAGATAAGCTTCCTGTTAAAAAGGTATAATTAATTGGGTGTGTAAAATACTGCATGATAACTACAGGAATCAATCACAATATGTCAGAAAAGATTAGGAAGAGAGAGCAGATATGCAATTCACAAAGACACAATGGAAGGACATATGTATGGCTCCTAAATATGCAACAAAAATCTAGAAGATTTAGGATTTTTGACTGGAAGTTTTTGCATAGATACTTTTATACCCCAAACAGACTCCAAGGAATTTTCCTCAGATAGATGGCAACTGTTGGAGGTGTGGTGAGGAAGACTTAGGTAACTGGTAACATATGTTTTGGGAGTGTAATTTATTTATTTTTTTATTTTATTTTGCATTTGTTTGTCAGCAAAGTCCGACTGGAACAAGGTCCATTTACAGCGGAGGCCCGGGGAGAAAAGCTCCATAACATAACAGTACAAATACAAAACATTTCTGTACAGAGGCATATGTACAATAGAGCTCTATGTCTTTATGTGGCAACACATAATCCACGAATGACAGAAAATTTCTATACAGTGGCATATATACAATCAAGGAGATTTTTCATACCTTAGTTTGATTTGAGCAAGCTTGGTATATAGACAGCAAAACTTTGAATTCCCTATTGGTAGTACAAAGCATAAAAATGAAGGAATGGAATCTGGAAAATAATGCTATTTGGGAGATATGTCATACTGTGAGAAATAGTTTGTAGGATAGTAGTTCTTGATAGGGAGTATTTGAGTAGTACAGAATAGCTGAGGTAAGCAGTGAGGAGATGAGGTGTAGCAAGTTAGGAGGAGAGCAGAAAAGATTTTATGTGATACAGGAACAGAGCCATGATTGCAAGAGATGTGACTTTAGTGATGTCTTAAAAGTGAGATGGATGGTGCAGAGGAGATACTTTGGGGGAGGTTATTCCATTCCCTAGCAAAGGTGTGGGAGAACAAACTTTTCCCTGCAGTGTTATTGGCTTTGGTTATGCAGAGCAGGGTTTTGTTGGATGAGCGTAGAGGGCGATTTGCAAAATATTGGTTTAGAAGTTTATTTAGGGCTGGGGTTTTCTGAGAGTTCCTTATTATGTTGAAGGTGAGGACTAATTGGTGATAGCCAATTAGCTGAGGGAGTTCTAACCACTGTAGTTGCTTCAGGGCAAGACAGTGATGACTTCTAATAGTGGAGTTGTTAGCGAATTTTGCAATTTTATTGTGACATGACTCTAGTTTGTTTAGATCTGTTTTCCTGATATGAATTAGGATTGGTGATGCATGCATTAGGGTAGACAAGAGGTGGGTTTGGGCTAAGGAGATTCTAGCCTGATCTCATAGGAACTGTTTGTGTTTGTATAGGGTTCCTAGTTTCTTATGTACCTTTGTGATGGTTTGTGAGATATGGACATTAAAGTTTAGATTGTTATCTATTTCAACCCAGAGAAGCTTAGTGTGAGGGGAAGGGGAGATTGTGGTCCCATTTTTGGAGGTGACAGTGAAGGTAGGAGGTGTGGATTTGGATTTATTGGGGGTAAAAAGGAGTAATTTGGTCTTGTTGGGGTTTAGAATGAGTTGGATATCTGTAATCCACTGTTCCACGTAGCAGAAGGATTCTTGGGTAAGCTTTTGAAGAGCGGTTATGGATGGGGCTGAGCAGATTAGGGTGGAGTCATCTGCGTACTGTATAAGTGATGCATGCAGGGTGGAAGTATGTAGTTTGTTAGTGAAAATGGTGACTAGTAGAGGACCCAGTACTGATCCTTGTGGGACGCATACAGTAGTTGGTAATAGAGGTGATAGTGTACTTAGCCATTTAACTGATTGTTTTCGGTCAGAGAGATAGCTTCTAAACCCTGAAGTAGTAGAGGGGACGAAGGATAAGGTTGACAGAGTGTCTAAGAGTAGGTTATGGGAGACCATATCAAATGCTTTTGATAGATCTAGGAATATGGCTGAGATGAATTTGTTGTTGTTTCTTAGATGGTTAAGCTGATTGGTAAAGGAGAGTAGAGCAGTGGTTGTACTATGGTTTGGGCGTAAACCATGCTGTGTGGGGGAGAGGAGGTTATGTGAGGATAAGAAGTGCATTACCTGGGTGTGAATATATTTCTCCAGAAGCTTGGAAAGGGGGGACAATATAGCAATTGGTCGGTAGTTTGATAGTTCATAGGAGTTTCCAACTTTGTGAAGGGGAATTATGACACTTTCCATAGAATTGAGACAGGGGGTAGGCTAGTGATTCTGCAGGTAATTATAGAAAATTTGTGGGTAAACCATCTGCTGCGATTGTGGTGGGATTTAGTTTAGAGAGGAGCTTTTAAACTGAAGAGGTTGGTACAGGTGAGAGTGTGAAGGTGGGTATGTTAGTTTGTTCTACAGTTGGGGTGGTTTTAGTGTTCTTGTTGGATAGTTGGATAGATAATGCGAGGACAGATTCTGTGAAGTGATGGTTGAATTCTGAAGCTATGCTATCATTATCAGAATTGTTGTTGGGAGTTGGGGTGGTGGTTTTGCCCAGTTTTAGAAGGGTATTGATGGCCTGCCAGAACTTTTGGGGGTTTCTAGAGTGCTTGTTTTGGATGTCTAAGAAGTAGTTCTTTTTATCTTCTTCTGTTTGGGTTTTGGCCTTATTTCGTAGTTCTTGATATTTCTGTCCATCTTGGATGGTGTTATTCTTTTTCCAGTTTTTCCAGGCATTGTCTCTGGCTTTTATTAAGACTTTGTTACCCTATTTAGCCATGGGGCATAGTTAACTTTACTCCTGAGTTTCCTGATGAAGCTAGTATATTTAGTACATTCATAAAAGTAGTATTAAAAAAAAATCAACTGCCTGGTCTAAAGGTAGAGTTTTTAGTGGATTCCAGTCCTGTTGCTGGAACACACTGTTAAGAGTTTGTGGACTGACTTTGTGCTCATCTCTAGTCTCCTTGAATAGCATGGGTTTGGGTATTTTTGCCTGTTTACGAAGGAGGAATGTGGGGCAGTGGTCACTCAATGCATCAGGCAAGCAGCCTACATGATAATTTTCTGTGAGGATATTAACTAGTGTCCAATCTAGAATGGAGGTTCTATTGGATTTTTGTCTACTCCGGTAGGTTCTTGGATTAGTTGTGAGAATCCAAATAAGTTAATATGGTCTGGGGTTGTTGGAGTTCCAGGCTAGCCAGTCTAAGTTTAGGTCACCTAGCAGGATGGTTTCTTGGGGTATTTTGATTATGGCCCATTGCAGTATCTCTTCTATTATAGGTGAGTTATTTCCTGGAGGAATATAACTACAGAGGATGTTGATAGCAGGATGGTTTCTTGGGGTAGGTTGATTGTGGCCCATTGCAGTATCTCTTCTATTATAGGTGAGTTATTTCCTGGAGGAATATAACTACAGAGGATGTTGATAGCAGGATGGTTTCTTGGGGTAGGTTGATTGTGGCCCATTGTAGTATCTCTCCTATTACAGGTGAGTTATTTCCTGGAGGAATATAACTACAGAGGATGTTGATTCTCTTTTTGTTTTTAAGGGACATAACGGAGCCTAACGTCTCTGCACTTTGGAATTTGGGAAGTGGGGTTTTTAGTGGTTGGAGGTTGAGTGTATTTTTTAAATAAGATTGCAACTCCACCTCCCTTTTTGTTACCTCTATCTTGGCTTAGGATGTTATAGCCTGGAGGAAAAATGTCTTTGTTTTGTGTGGCAGGTTTTAGCCAGGTCTCTGTAATGGTTAGTATGTCTGGGGAGTAGTGAGATATGAATGTGTGAAAGTCATGTAGTCTGTTGGATATGCTACGTGTGTTTATATTGATAATAAGTAGGTCTGACTTGTGTTTCTGAGATAGGATTGGGTTGCTTGGACCTGGGTTGGGGTGCATGTCTCCTGAGATTAGTAGCCATTTTCTGAGGAACAGTGTGAGTTTTATGGCAGAGGCTATATCTATGTGTTTTTTGGGTACTGTTAGCCTTTTGTGAGGTAGTGTGATTGCTGTTTTGTGTATGTAGAGTAATGAGTTGTTGTTAAATAGTGTGGAGCATATTACTATATTTGTGTGAGGTTGTGTGTGTGTATGGGTGTGTGTTATGTGGTAGGTAGTGTTTGTTGGTATGTTAGAGTGTATGGATGTGGTGTAAGTTAGAGTGGTGAGAGTTAGTAGTAGTAGTCCTAGTATGCCTTGCATGGTGTGGGTGGGGTGTACAGAGGAGGTTGTTGTGAGGTGGAGAGTGTGGTGTGGAAGTGGGAGTGGATCTGATGACTGAGGGGATGGTAATAGGCTGTTGTCAAGGGGGTGCGGATATATGGGCTATAAATGTAGGAGCAATGGGGGCAGGTGGAATTTGGGGGCAGGGAGGGGAGCGGAGTGAGCCCAAAGGGTGACCAGAGCAGGCTACAGCAAGAGAACCTAAAGCTGCAGAAACCTATCAGTAACAGCAAGAGATTGACTGAGCAAGAAGGTAGCTTAGCCTAAAGATAAGGTAAGGTAAGATTCAATAATAATTAATTTGTGGTTGGCTTCCCTAGGAGGGAGTGGGAAGTTGGAAATATAGAATGGGGAGTATGCTTTAACTAAAAGTTCCACCCAGCTATGGTAAGAAGGGTGGATTAGTAGAGTATGTTCCTACCGAATGGCCAACTTCATTAAAGCTCTCCAAGTTAGAAGCTGAATGGAGCACAGTGCAGCTGTGCTCACCTCACAAAGATGGTCACAAAGTAAGAGAAATTGTTGAAAACAAATTCAATGACATTCACCTAATAATTAATTCTACTTGAAGGCTTGTGTTTACAAGTTGAGAATTCTCAGGGCTGATTTGAGCTTTTAGCTGAAAATTGCTTCAGAACCAAAGGAGGCAGCAGTGGTGGTGGTGATGGGGGGGGGTGCAATCCCAAGGCTTGTGGATGGCCTGAGCAAACTGCAAAAAGAGAGTGTGAGCAGAAAGTGAGTAGTACAGTTCTAGGAGAAATGGAGACAATTAGGAAAGTAGAGGATATTAGTCAGAGAATGATGGAAGGATTATCAGAAGACAGAGAGTTGGTATAAGAAATGGTACAATATGTAGGTACATAGATAAATGTCTGGGGAAGAGTAAAGAATCACAAAGAATAGGAAACGGTGCCTAGGTAGATCATTACAGACAAATTTAACAATGTACTACGTCTAACAGGTTAAAGTAGCACCATAGTTAGGTAAGACACTGGCTAGAATGTGTAACAAATGCTGTGTTTCTGTTTTTCAAATACCAAATTAACAACTGTATGTTTCTGCTTACAAAACCAGTTAGAACTGTAATTAGATGAGATGCAGATTAGAGTTTGCAACCAACACTGTTTCTGCTTTTCCGATACCAAATAAACTGTATGTTTCTCCTTACTATATGTTTCTGTAATGAGTTGGCAGACTTTAAAAATTCCCACCAAACTACTCTGTCAGGAATATTGATTAAACAAATGAGTGCAACTAAGGCAGTGATTTTTTGAGCTGGGATACAGGATCTACAATGCCTAGACACAGTAAGGCCTTGTTAAGTTTAATTCTGGTAGCTACCAAAATAGCAATTACTATAAAAAAGAAATCAAACTCTAAACCAACTATACTTGAAGTAGTGAGCATTGTAACAGAGATAAAAGAATAGCAAGTGGGATCTTTAGAAAAGGTTAGGCATAAATTACATAGAAAAAAATGGAAATTGTATGAACAATACCAGCAGAAAATGTTTTGGAGGAGGAATGAGGTTAAAGAGAAAGCAAAAACTGAATAACTTATGTAATATTACCTAGAATATATAAAAATATATGTGATGTATCATCATCATCATCATCAGCCCCCCTTTTCCCATTTATTCTACATGGGGTTGAGGTATCATGTTAACTGTCATTAAATCTCTTGATTCAGTGCCACACTCCTGCCTTCTTCAACCCTCATGCCTGACTGTTACAGATCTTCTTTCACATAATCCATCTACCTCTTTGCTGGATGTCCTCGCTTCCTCTTACATTCTTCCTGTCTGTCCCAAATCTTCCTCACCAGATTGTCTTCTGCTTTTCTGCACGTGTCCAAACCACCATAATTTGTTCTCTTTGATCTCTTCTGCAACTGGAGCTAATTTGGCTTCTGCTTTTATGTCATTTCTTCATCTGTCCAACAGTGTGCGTTCTACCACCCTTCTCAGGTACTTCATTTCCATCACCTCTAGCTTCTTCAACTGTTCTGCCTCTACTGCCCAGGTTTCTGTACCATACAGTAGTACTGGCCATGCTACTGTCTTGTACACCTTACTTTTCAGCTTTTTTGGCATTCTTCTGTCACAGACTACACCTGACATTCTATTCCAGAAGGCTGCAGCCCCTCTGATTCTAGCTTTGACCTCTTCATTCAGACTTCCCGTCTCCTCAAACACCCGTCCCAGGTACTTGTAGCTGTTTACCTGTTCCACTATCTTCCTTTCTATCTCTGTTCTCAGCTTCTTCTGATTTCCCCAGTTTGCTGCCATTACCACTGTCTTGTCTGTGCTTATTTCATCCCATGTGCCTTCAGTTTTGCATTCCATTCTGCTATCCTTTGCTGAAGTTCTAGCTCAGATTCTGTCTGTAATGCCACTTTGTCTGTATACAGCAACTTTGTTGATCTGTCCCCTCCGACCTGTTTGCCAATGTAGTCCATCACCAGTATGAACAGGAATGGGTTCAGAGATGAACCCTGGTGTACACCCACTCACATTGGGAACTCCTCTGTGAGGCCTAACACTTTTCATACTTGAGTCATTGGGTCCTTATACACAGCCTGCACTAATTCTACCAATGTTTCTGGAACTTCAAACCTCCGCAGTAATACCCAGATCAGCTTTCTTGGGACCTTGTCATATGCGTTCTCCAAGTTAGGAATGCCCAGTTGGACTCTCTCCTCATCTTTAGCTTCTTCTCCAGTATCAGTCTCACTGCAAACATCAGGTCAATTGTGCTGCATCCTGATCTGAATCTGAAATGCTCATCTCCCATCTTACATTCTACTACTCTGTGTATCCGTTTATCAATCGCCCTCTCCAGAACTTTCATGCAATGAGATAGGAGTTTGATGCCTCTGCACTGCCCACAGTTGTGGATGTCTCCTTTGTTCTTGTACACTGGTACGAGTATGCTTATACAGTTTGTATATTTATACAGCAAGGTGATAGTTTTTATTGCCCTTATTTAAAGAAGATCATTAAAACCAGTGCAGGGGTGACTGTAACACTAAAAAAGTAATTTACAGGGCACAGTGCAATGAATGTGATGCATTCTATGTGGGTAAGACTGTAAATAAACTCAAGCGAAGGATTTCATGTCATCTGTCAGAAATCCGCTCTGGATGTAAAAATAATGCACTAGCCAAACAGCTTTCTCTTCATAAAAGACACACAGGTTTTAAGTTCCAGATCCTGGATCGCACAGACATGGGTGATCTTGAAGGAGACATCCCGAATATTCTGGAGAAACATGAACTCATGTGGCAATTAAAGCTGAACTCTTTTAGAAAGCCTAGACTAAACTGCTACTGTTCAATTAAAAGTGCACTGGAACTTAGAAAATTGCCACAGTGTTTACATGACTAATTGTATTTTATTTTTTTCTACAAATTGGTTTTAAATACCATTTTAAATCATTTGAAATTTAAGTGTATATTTTGTTTCCATCATCATACATATATATTTTTTTATTTTTATTTTTTTCTGGTTCTTTTTTCCACTTTATTCAAAATGATGGTAATAACAATACTTACTAATTATACAATTATATAGGTTTTTAGGATTCTTGTACACAGACCTGAAGAAGTCTAGAAGGAAGAAAGCGATCTTTGTTAACAATAGGTTATGAAAAAGTACAGTTTTGTACCTACCATAAATGCAGATGTTCGAAGATCCACATTGCTGCAGTCCTTACATATGGGTAGTCCGCTGTCCTCGGTCGGCCCGAATATCAAAGTATTAGGCTGACGTCGGTCAAGGCGCTTAAGACTGACATCAGGACGTCAGGGTACAAATGCGCATGACCGACGTCATATCCTCAGTCTTTTCTTGCCCCAGATGTCAGAAGACCCTAAAAAGAAAGGTCAAAACCAAAAAGACAGCAAAAACCAACCAACCACCCTTGCACTAATCATATGTACAATATATACAATATATACAATATTCACAACCCAAACCACACAACCGCCTCTAACTACAGAGGGGAAGGAGGGAGGGTAAATTGGACTGCAGCAATGTGGATCTTCGAACATCTACATTTATGGTAGGTACAAAACTGTACTATGTTCTTCATCTCACATTGCTGCAGTCCTTACATATGGGTAGAATCCCAAAGCAGAGGTCAGGGAGGATGGCAAAACTAGAAAGCATTAGGAGCTGCCAAAATGCCCTGTAAAATTGCAGTGGCAAAACCAGCCCTAGATTTAGAGTAAAGTGGAAGGTGGTAATGCTTAGAGAAAGTATGCACTGAGCTCCAAGTAGCTGCCTCCAAAATATCTTTAGTTGCCACCCCCCTTAAAAAAGCTGTAGAAGTGGCAGTAGCCCTAGTGGAATGAGGCCTAATCCCAGCTGGAATCTCCTTACCATGATGGGAATAACAGAAAGCAATACAAAACCCAATCCACTTAGAAATAGTTTGTTTAGAAACAGGCTTGCCCTGAGAACCCAAAGCAAATGAAACAAATAACTGCTGAGACTGTCTGAACCCTTTAGTTCTGCTCAAATAATATCGCAACTGCCTGTGTATATCCAAAGTGTGCAAAATCTTTTCCCCTTTATTTTCGGGTTTGCATAAAAAGTAGGCAAATGAATAGTTTGGTTTAAAGCCACACTAGAAACCACTTTAGGCATAAAGGAAGGATTAGTACGCAAAGATACCCTATCCTTATGGAAAATTAAGAAAGGCTCAACCGCCATAAGGGCCTGTAATTCAGAAACCCTTCTGCAGAGGTAATGGCCAACAAAAAGCAGTCTTCCATGATAAATATTTCAACTCGGCAGTAGCTGCAGGCTCAAAAGGTTGTAGAGTGAGTTTCTCCAACACAAAATTGAGATCCCAAGCAGGAGTAGGAGCTCTACGTGGGGGTCTTATATTCTTTGCCCCTCTAAGGAATTGCTTAAACAAAGGATGAGAAAACAATGGTGGGTCACAGTCATAGTGAGCAGAAATTGCTGCAGCATGAACCTTAATAGAGGAGAAGGACAAACCTTTGTCCAGTAACTCAGTAAGGTATTGAAGAGCCACACTTAAATTAGGCTTAGAAACATCAAATTCCTTTGCTGTACTCCAAAATAAAAATCTCCTCCATTTATCTGCGTACACTTTCCTTGTACTAGGCCTTCTGGCCTCCAAAATAACATTCAAAACTGGCTGTGGAAGCTGAGACCCTCCAGGGTTTAAAACAGAATATGCCAGGCTGTTAGATGTAGAGAGTGAAGTTTGACATTGAGTAAATGACTGTTCTCCTGAGACAGCAGGTGTGGAATCAAGGCAAAGGCCATGGAGGCTCCCGTATCAGACTTCTCAGTAATGGGTACCAGTGCTGTCGAGGCCAATCTGGAGCTATTAAAATCATCTTTGGCTTGTCCTGTCTGACCTTCAGGAGTACCTTTGGGAGGAGAGGCAGAGGTGGAAAGGCATACACATGAAGATTGCTCCAATTGAATGAGAGAGCATCCACTTTCCAAGCTGTGGGATGAAACCTTTTGTGCAAAACTTTGGCAGCTGGTAGTTTAGTGGAGAAGCGAACAGATCTATGTCTGGAGTTCCCCATAACACTGTCAATTTCTGAAATACATGAGGATCCAATTTCCACTCGTGGGGATCCATAATTTGTCTGCTCAACACATCTGCTAAGGAGTTCTGTGCTCCCGGCAGAAACCTTGCCTGAAGATTTAGCTGTAAACTGAGAGCAGTCTCCCACAAAATCATTGCTTGTCTGCATAGAGGATAAGAATCGTTCCCCTTGCTTGTTGATGTACCACATGACAGTTGTGTTGTCTGTTAGAACCAACACCTGCCCTGGAAGAAGTAAATCCTTGAAAGCTACTAATGCAAATTGGACTGCTAACATCTCCTTCAAGTTGATATGTAGATGTTGAAGTCTGGCAGGCCACGTGTCTTGTACCCACTTTCCATTTAGATGAGCTCCCCAAGCTTTGTCTGAGGCATCTGTCGTTAGAATCTGACTCGCCTCTGGCGGGTCACAGAGAGTCCCTTGTTTAGGTGACATTCCTGAGCCCACCACAAAAATTCCTTTTGAATGCAAGGTATTATCCGAATGACAGTGTCCATATCTTGGCAGTGCTGTGTCCATACATTTTTGAGATACCATTGTAGCTTCCTCATATGCAGTTTGGCATTGGGAAGCACCAGAATACAAGATGCCATGAACCCCAAGGCTTGAAGGACTGTCCTTGCAGTCAGCCTGGACTGATGAGACAATTGATGGAAGTACAGAGAAAGATTCTTTTGTTTGTCCGGGGGCAAAAGGCCATCTGGGATGCTGTATTCAGTCTCACACCCAGAAAGCACATGTCCTGAGAGGGTACTAGACTGGACTTTATTTCCTTCACAGAATACCCCAGGCATCTTAGCACTGCTATCACATACTGTAAATGATGAAGAAGTTCGTCCTTTTCTTGGGCCAGAATCAGGCAATCGTCCAAATAAGGATAGATCTGTATTCCTCTTAGCCTGAAGAAAGCTATCACTGGAGCCAGAACCTTCGTGAACACTCTGGGCGCAGTAGATAAGCCAAAGGGCAATGCAGAGAACTGATAATGAGAAGTCCCAGCCCAAAAACGCAGATACTTCCTGCAACTGAGCCTGATAGGAACATGAAGGTAAGCCTCCTTGAGATCCAGAGTCACCATCCAGTGATCTTTGCCCAGCAGAGGTAAAAGCTGTTGTAACGTCAACATTTTGAACTTGGGAATGTCCAGATATGTGTTGAGGATAGATAAGTCCAAAATTGGTCTCCACGTGTTCCCCTTCTTTGGTACTAGGAACAGGCGAGAATAAAATCCTAGGCCCACTTTTGGCAGAGGGACCGGTTGTATGGCCCCTATTTGAAGTAGCAGAGAAATTTGTTTGTGAGCCTCTAGTCTTTGCTGAGGAGGAACGTCCGGCATGCCTTTGAAAGGAGGCAAGGTATGGAAATAAAACTTGTAACCTTGGTGTATGATATCCAATACCCATCTGTCTTGGGTAATTAAACTCCAATTTTCCTTGAAGAGTGCCAACCTTCCTCCCAAAGGTGCTGCCAGGCAAGAAGGATCTGGCAGCTGAAAAGGTAGGTCATTGGGCCTGTTTACGAAAGGACTGGCCCCTGCCCTCACCGAAGATTGTGCAGGTGAACTCCTGTTCTAGGTCTGAAGGAACTCTGAGCTCTACCCCTACCACGC
Source organism: Protopterus annectens (assembly GCF_019279795.1). Lineage (NCBI taxonomy): Eukaryota > Metazoa > Chordata > Ceratodontiformes > Protopteridae > Protopterus > Protopterus annectens. Next base: position 184,993,610 of record NC_056748.1, on the reverse strand, counting down.
CTAGATCTACCCCTAGACTGAGAATCATAAGAAGGATACGTCCACCCCTTAGCAGGCCAATTCCTACTAAACTTGGAGGCTGAACTTGCAAAAAATCTTTAACAGCCTGCATAGACTTAGCCTTGTCTTCCATTTTCTTCAAGACTGACTCCACCGGTGAACCAAACAACACATCAGACTGTAAAGGAGCATCCAAAATCCTTGTCTTAACATGGTCAGATAAATTCTGATCCCTCAGCCAGGCGTGCCTGCGAAGAACTGAACCAGTGGCAGCCACCCTAGACGAGGCCTGTACAGCATCAAAACCACATTGTAAAGAATGCTTACCCACTTGTTCAGAGACATGCACCAAATCTTGCAATTCTTTACACTCAATGCCTTCCGCCAGAGCATCTACCTTAGACTTTAATTGAGAAAGAAGATAGTTTTGATACTTCAACATGTGAAACTGGCAATTTAAAGCCCTCATAGCTAAGGTGGAGGAAGTATAGACTTTCTTTCCCCATCTATCCAAAGCTCTGGCCTCTTTATCTGGAGGAACCGGATTTTTTACAACAGAGGCCTTGACACCCTTAGGTCCCTGACTAACAGTTTCTGGGTCCGCCCTAGGACTCTTATAAAGATATTTATGAGCCTCAGGCACCCTGTAATACCTATCCGGTTTAACAGGAGCAGGAGGCAAAGAATCAGGATTAAGTGAAGCCTCTGCAAACACATCTTCCACAACATCCAGAACAGGTGGTATAGCCAAGGGCCTATGCTGGGGCAAAAGCAAAAATTCCCTAAGCCTTTTCCTGGAATCAGAGAAGTCCTGACCTTCCCACTTAAAATGTTCCCTCATGGAATGAAGAGTCTCTGAAAAGAGAAATCCTCTGGAGGAGAAGCAGAAGGAGTCGAATCATCTGCATCAGAATCAGAATAAGGAGAGTACTCCTGCAAGTCTTCAGCCGAAGACTCTGAAACATCCTAGCCTGCTCAAAACTCCCCAACTCTGGCTCCACCCTAGGCCTCTTATCAGGAGGGGGTAAAGAACCTCTAATCAAAGTTATTAAATCTTCTGCCATTTTAAGCATGTGCTTCTTGGGCACCGACCCTGCTGAACTAGGAGTGACACCAACAGAAGCTAAACCTGGCCTGCCTCTGGGAGAAGCCTTGGAAACAGAAGGAGAGGGCCTAACCACCCTAGGAAGGGAGGGGAGTACAGTAACCTGAGAAGCCCCTTCAGCCTGGGCTGACTCCTGAGAGGCCACATCCTGCAATATCAAAGTCTCCCCCTGGGACTCCAGAGAAGCCTCCGTCGGAACCACCGGTTCCACTGACGCCTCTAAAGAACCGGCGTCCGGTACGGACGACTCTACTTGCCTGGGTTTAGCTGCTTTGTCTTTGCGCTTCTTCGAAGAAGCGGGCGGAGAATCCGACGGCATATTATAATTGCACCGCTTCAAGACCAGCCTAGCACAATCTAACCTTCGCTTAATAGTGCGCTTATTGAACCTAGCACAAAAGCGACACCCAACAACGTCATGCTCAGGCCCCAAACAAGGAATACACAAAGAATGATAATCCCTATGCGGTATCTGCTTCCCACAAGAAATACAGTTATTCACTTTTTCTGACATCCGGTAAACCACTGAGGCAAGAAAAAACTAAAATATTCCCCAACGGGGTACTTAGCCAACTTTGACTCGGTCTGAAACTCCGAATTCAAAAAATTCCAGAACGCCGAACGGCACTTGCAACGCTGCTTCTACATCGAACCATGCGGCAAAAAAGACTGAGGATATGACGTCGGTCATGCGCATTTGTACCCTGACGTCCTGATGTCAGTCTTAAGCGCCTTGACCGACGTCAGCCTAATACTTTGATATTCGGGCCGACCGAGGACAGCGGACTACCCATATGTAAGGACTGCAGCAATGTGAGATGAAGAACATCAGAAACTGATTTTTACATGCAAAATGTATATGTATATATTTATATATAATTTTTGATCGCAAAATGAACTAAGGCTGATATATTTCCAGCCATGTAGTATATTGCCTTGTATAAAATCACAGACTTAATAATCTACTTAATAATTTGGTTAAATAAGATGTACTATTAAAGTACATTAGGGCTATATATTATTATGACAGCTACTAGGTGGGGCAGGACCAGCTCGAATGTCACAATGATGGGGGAAGGGATGTGAATTTAACATGTGCACCAATAACACTTTGTTTTACAGCACAATAAACCACTCCCATGCCTGATAAAAAGTATATATATATTTAGAAAGCTTGTGAGGAAATTATTACTCTATTTTTGTTTTACTTGGATCGCTTGTCTGTGTACTTAATAAAGGATTTTCGACTGGAAACAGACTGCCTGCCTTGCTTGGATTACTTTCGAATACTTAGTAATGCTGTAGAATTATATATTTTCTATTATTACTTTTTGACTTGACAAGTTTACGTTCGCTACTTCTGCTATTATTGTCTGATCTGATTAATATACAGTGATTAACTAGAAATATATGGAATGAAAATCTTCCACACAGAGAAGTTTCTTACACTGTTTTATTACCTTATTTCCATACAGGCTCTGCCAAACATCTTTTCTGTAGTCCTAACATATGCAGTTTTTAGGCACTGTCATTCTTGTTCAACTCCACCTATTTCCTCCTCTTCTCAGGGTGCTAGTGCCCTGAGGAATTCCTTGAACTGTTGTACTTTCTCTCCAGTTAGCTTCCAGGTCTTCAGCCTAGTCTCTGTTGACCTTACAACCTTCTCTGACCACTGCTTGCAGCTGATTATGGCAACTAGTGGATTATGCTGTGGGCCGACTGTTTCACTGGGGATGACTTTGCAATCATGGATTCTTCCCCAGTACCTTTTCCTTACTAGGAGGAAGTCTACCGGAGTTGGATACTCTTGTATGTGATCTTGTGACTGTCTCTCTTTTTGAACCATGTGTTGGCTACTATCAAGCCAATTTCCAGACAGAAGTCTAGAAGGGTTTCTCCTTCTTTATTCCTGTTGCCCCACCCATGTGGACCCAGGCAGTCCTCATATCCTATTCTGTCTGTCCCAATATGTGCATTCAAGCACCCATTATCAACACCAATTCATGTTGTCCTGCTTTATCTAGTAGGTCCTGTAACTGCTATCTGAATCCACTCTTTTCCTCACTATCACAACCCTGGTATGGGGCATAGGCTGAGATTATGAATAATGCCCTATCATTACACTTGAGTCTGACTGCCATGAGTCTGGACTCTGTTTCTCATTTTTCTGATGGTATGGTTCATAGAAGACTGTGCCAGTGAAACTTTTTCCAGTGTTCCAAAAGAAAAAGCTTGAAATACAAAAAAAAAGACACAGGAGATGATGTATCAGTAGTACCTTGGACTTAAACTAGAGTCTGGTGATGGCTGGAGAAGCAGGAAGACCACCAACAACTCTGAAATTAGTGAATAAATGGAAGCCTATAAAGCATATTATCACATATGTGGAATATGATTTTGCAAGAAAAAAAAAACAGGCTGAAAAGAACTGGACTTCTGTTGACTTTGTTAAACTTGTGGGTGGACTCTAAAGTATATACACCACTTTAAATCATTACTGTTTAGAAGGACACTAAACTGGGCTAATAAGTAAAAACAATGTTTTTTCTTATTAGTATTCATATAAACATTTCATGATACAAACTGCATGCTATACACAGTAAAAACAGTTTTGTGTAGTCAGGGGTATCATAATGTGGGGTGAGCCTTTTCAGTGAATGCTGTATATGTTAAAAATATTAAAACAAACAAGTAATGTTTAGTTGCAAGAAATTTAGGTTTTACAGTATAACGAGAAAAACAAAAACTGGAAAAAAACAAGTTTAATGTGCATATACTGTGGCCCTGGCCTGGTGGGATGGGGTGTAAAGGTATATTGATTATATTATTTGTAGAATTATGATAATTTATCTTTCTATTTTACAAGGCAAAATGTCTAGATTACTAACTTTGGCTTAAACTGTAAACAGGTGTTTTTGTAATCATGTAGGCTTTAAAAATAAGACAAAATGATAAAAGCCATGCAAATGTTATGTTTCTTACAACTGCAAAGATATTAGCTTGTTAGTTTTCTACTGGCAAATGTTCACTGGAGTTGACATGTCTGCAGCATTCTTTTCTGAGTAAAATTTACAAAGACTCATTGCTGAGTACATTTCCACAGAGACAAGCTGTCTGCAGGTGCACGCAGTTAATCCTGAAAATTCTGAGTATTCTTTGCTGATGGAAATGCAAAATTTAAAGGTACAATGACAAGCAGTTCAGTGAAAAAATAAGTTTAAATTATCAGAAGTGAATGAGAAGTAACAATCTCTATAACAGGCTTAATACTTTATGATAAAATGAAGTATTTAGGAGCATAGATTAAAAATGCTTCTGTTATGGCAGCTAAGGATATGTGGGAGGAGACTAAACAAAAGATAATACAAAACTTAAAAACAGAAAACTTTTACTTATGGATATGGATACTAAGATACAAGCAGTGAAAATGTTTTTAGTCTTGTATACGGGGTCAAGCATACTTTTATCAACCTGAGGAGAGGCTGTGGACAATAATTAATTAAGTGTTGAAGGAATTTATCTGGGAGGTAAGGAGGGCAAGAGTTAAGCTGATCCTTCTAATAGAACAAGGTAGTTTAAGTTTACCTGATTTGAATAGATATTTTAGAGCTACACGGTTAAGGCTCATATACATAACACAAGCAGAAGGTTATAATTTAAAGTGGAAACGGATAATGATGAAGTAAGGGGGAGTTCAAGAAATAGAGAGAGAGTGAGTGAGCAGGATTTTAGATGCAGATCCTTAAGGAGAATAATAACAACTTTATGGAATATCATATTCATAAAGTAGCAGAAAGTATTCTACGAACACCACCAATATAAGAATGGAGAAAGGAGATTTTGCCAATAGGGAAGGCTGCAAGTAGGGGTACATAAAATAGGCAATAGGGGGCTGGAATTTACTGGAGAAACCTGGCAAGGGAACCAAGATAGTGTGAGAAAATAACTGAACCAGGAAAGGTAATTGAGTGGGATGAGGCCAAGAAGACATTTGGATTGCAGGCTAGAGACTGCCTTCCCTAGGGCTTGATATCAGACTACAGGCAAAGAGACAGGTGGAAGGGAATTTTATGTGAAAGACCTGCTCTAGTAGAGTTTTTAGCTGAATCTAGAACAGAAGCAGTTGTTAAAAAAGGGAGAATTAGTAGGGATATAAAATATTGCATGATAATTATAAGAACCCATCAGACAAGGTTAGAAAAGAATGGGAAAACAGAATGGAGAAGCAATTTACAAGAAAACAATGGAAAGATATGTGTGGCTCCTAAGTATGCAACCAAGGCCAGAAGGGTTAGGATCTTTGTTTGGAAGTGTTTGCATAGGTATTTTTGTACCCCAAGCAGACTTCAAAGAATTTTTCCACAGGCAGATAGCAAATACTAGAGGTGTGATGGTGAAGAAAGTGATAACCGGGAAAATGAAGTTATGTACTCACCATAATGTTCCATGTGTGTTGTCCATCTTTGCCTTCATTCTTACCAGGATGGGTTCGGATCCAATCCTTGGATCCAACCCGGACTTATATACAAGCTAAAGGTCTTCCACTAGCTCGTGGCTAAACCCTATTAAAACATGCACTAGGAAAGCTCCCCAGATCTTGTTTGCAGTTATAATAAGAGTAATAAAAAAATAAAGGCATCTTAACAATTCAGAGTGCAATAAAGATGGTCAGAGAATAATGACTTCCAATTGTACCAACTCGGTCTTCCAGGAGTAAAAATGGCAAGGGGAAGGAGGGTGGGATGTAAGAATGAAGGCGAAGATAGACAACACACATGGAATGCTATGGTGAGTACATAACTTCTTTATGTGTTGTTGTCCTATCTCACCTTCATTCTTACCAGGATGGGGCAGCGTCCCTAGCACCATCTTTCTTGGGTGGCTCAAGGGAGAATATTCTTCAAAATCATGGAACCAAAAGATGTCCTGTTCCTGGAGGCTAAATCGACTTTGTAATGGGTGATAAAGTATGTAGCCTTGCCCATTTTGTCGCACAAATGGTATCAATTGGTAGACTAGCCAGAAAGCCGGAAGAGGTTGCAATGTCTCTTGTAGCGGGGGCTTTAACTCTATGGAGAGAACTCTACTTTGAGATTTACAGATGAAGGTTATGCAAGCTGAAAGCCATTTTGAAAGTTTTACTTTAGAGACCTTTCTTTGAGTCTGAAAAAGATATAAACAGCTGGTCAGACTTTCTGAAGTTCTTAGTCCTGTGGAAGTAGAAACATAATTGTCTTATCTACATCAAATTGATGTAACATATATTCTGCCTTATTCCTGTAATTTGGCAAAAGACCCGTAGCTCTACATATTGGTTTAAATTTGATTCTGAACATATTTTTGGCAAAAAGGAAGGGTTTGTTCATAAGGAGACCCTGTCTCTGTGGAAAAGCAAGTGGTGGAGGGCTTTATTGACAAGGCTTGCAGATCTGACATCCTTCTTGCAGCGGTAATAGCTATAAAGAGAACAGTTTTCCATGTCAAAAATTTGAGTTTGTAAGATGATGCTGTGTCAAAAGGGGGAAAAATTAAACGAGATAAAATGAAATAAGAAGTTATGTACCTACCATAACGTTCCATGTTAGTTGTCTTCTTCTCGCCTTCTTTCTTGCTGGATGGGTTCGGAGCCAATCCTCGGCTCCAACTCGGCAATCTACTAAAGCTCGAGAGCTATTTACTGGCTCGAGGTCCTCCCTATATCCCACAATGCTAGGCGTCAGATCCCCAGATCTCATTTGGTAGAGCTAACACCAAGGAAAGATTCAAGGACACCTGTCCAACCACAAGGAAAACTATAGTACAAAGACAGAGGACAATGTACATCAGAGTTGTCCAGAGAAAGAAGGCCCCAAAAGGGGACTCTTCTCGGTCTGTCCAGGCTAGAGGGATGGAGGGTGGGTCGCAAGAAAGAAGGTGAGAAGAAGACAACTAACATGGAACGTTATGGTAGGTACATAACTTCTTAATGTTAAGTTGTCTATCTCGCCTTCATTCTTACTGGAAGGGACAGCGTCCCTAGCACCTTAGTCCTGGGTGGCTCATCGAAACAGACTCTTGAGCACAGTGGAAACAAACTCAGCTCTATTCCTAGAGGCCACATCCAACTTATAATGTGAAATGAATGTATGAGGAGTGGCCCAAGTGGCTGTGGCACAAATAGATTACATTGGTAGTCTTGCTTGAAAAGCTACCGACGTAGCCAATGCTTTGGTGGAATGACCTTTAGGTTTAGCAGGGAGTTGTTTATGTCTGAGTTGATAAATCAAGGAAATAATAGAGGACAACCACCTTGATAAGGTTACTTTGGAAACTGGCCGTCCTTGTTTGCCGTCCGCATAGGATAGGAAAAGTTGGTCTGATTTTCTTATTTGCTTTGTCCTGACCAAGTAGAAACGTAATTGCCTGTGAACATCCAAGTGGTGCAAATTTTGTTCAGCTTTGTTCGAATAGTTAGGAAAAATATGGGCAAATCAATAGACTGATTCAGATTTGTTTCAGAGGGTATCTTGGGTAAAAACGAAGGATTAGGCCTAAGTGAATCTCTGTCCTTATGAGACACAAGATAAGGAGGACGAATACAGAGGGCTTGAAGTTCCGAAACTCTCCTAGCTGATGTGATGGCTACCAAAAAGAGTGTCTTCCAGGAGAGCAATTTTAAGGAACAGGAAGCCGCTGGTTCAAAAGGGGGGAGAATCAAGGAAGCCAATACCAAGTTCAAGTCCCACGGAGGCGGGGGATCCCTGACCGGGGGCCTAAGTAACAAAGTTCCTTTGAGAAAGGCCTTGCAAAGTTTGTGGGACATGATGCTGGTTTCTGTTAGGCTAGCATGGAAATTTGCAATAGCAGCTAATTGGACCCTAATGGTGGCAGAGGAGGAACCAGCTTGAAAGAGCTCAGCTAAAAAATGTAAAATATGATGGACAGGGGCTGTAAAAGGGTCAATATTCCTAGCCTCTGCCCCAGAAGGAGAAACGTTTCCACTTACTAGCATAAGTCTTCCTAGTGGCAGATTTGTGCGAAGAAAGGATGATTTCACACACCGGCTGAAAAATTTGCCTGGCTAAAGTTGGAAGTGGAGCAACCAAGCTGTAAGGTTGAGAGACTGAAGGGACTGGTGCAGCCCGCCCGACTGATGGACCACGAGGTCTGGCACTGGGTCCAGATTCCACGGCTGCTCCAGTAGGTGGTGATGCAGGAATGGGAACCAAACTTGTCGAGGCCAGTAAGGGGCAATGAGGATCATCCAGGATCCCAAAGTGGATGCCTTCTGAATTAGCTTGGGAATTAGGGGAAAAGGTGGAAAAGCATACAGAAGACCCCGGGGCCAATCGTGGACTAGAGCGTCTCTGGGGGAGTGGCCGGGATGGGGAAAGAGAGTGAAGAAGTCGTTGCACTTGCTGTTGAGAGGGGTTGCAAAAAGGTCGCAGCAAGGTTGACCCCATCTGCGGAAGATTTTGTCCGCTACTAATTGATTGAGAGACCACTAGTGAGGCATGAGAATAGCTCTGCTTAGCCTGTCCACTATGACGTTGGACCTCCCGGGGATGTGCGTTGCTATCAGAAACTGTTGAGAGGAGATCGCCCACTGCCAGAGTCTGAGTGCTTCTTGACATAAGGGATAGGACTTGGTTCCGCCCGGCTTGTTGATGTACCACTCTACAGACATATTATCTGTCCGAATTGCAATAGTCCCAGTGGGTAGAGAGTCCTGAAGAGCTTACAACACCAAAAGCACTGCTCTCATCTCCAAGACATTTATGTGCAGATGGTACTCTAGAGGTTGCCAGGTGCCTTGGACAGTCCTGCCCTGAAAATGCCCCCCCCCCCACCTGATCAGGGAAGCATCCGTGGTCACTGTGGCAACAGGAGGAGGAAGAACACACGGTCTGCCCTGGAGTATCAGAGGGGAGACCATCCACCAAGCTAGGTGGTCTTTGCATGATTGAGTGATTATTATCTTGTGAGACATTGGAAGCTGTTGAAAGGACCATTGAGTAAAAAGCATCCACTGAAGAAGCCGCATGTGAAAGCGAGCCAGGGGAACTAGTATGACTGCTGCTGCCATGAGGCCCAAGGTCTTTAGTACAACTCTGGCTTGAATCCTTTTGCACTGTAGTAAGACTTGCACATGTCAGTGGATTTCTGAAACTCTGTCGAGAGGAAACCTTGCAGACAGATCTTTTGAATTTAAGATTGCGCCTATACAGATAATTGACTGAGAAGGTGACAATGCAGACTTTTTGAAATTTATTGATATACCTAGCTCGGTGCAAGTTTGGATGGTATAATCCCTGGCTCGTAGTAGTTGATGCCTGGTGGGAGCAGTGAGGAGCCAGTCGTCGAGATATGGAAACACCTGGAATCCTCGCCGTCTCAGGTGAGCCGTAACCACTGCCATGCATTTGGTAAACACCCTGGGGGCTGTGGTGAGACCAAAGGGCAGGGCCCTGAATTGATAGTGACTGGCTCCCAGCCGGAAGCGGAGAAACCTTCTGGAGTGCCTGTTCATTTTGATATGGTAGTATGCATCCTGAAGATCTATGGAGCACATCCAATTGTCCTGACCCAAAAAGCGTAGAATGGACTGGAGCGTGACCATCCGGAACTTTGTTCTTTGAACAGACTTGTTTAGCCTGCTGAGATCCAAAATGGGTCTCCAGTCCCCTGTCTTTTTTGGCACCAAAAAGAACTTGGAGTAGATTCCGGATCCTTGCTGGTCTGCTGGGACTGGCTGGATGGCCCGTTTGTCTAGCAGTCTTGAAATTTCTAGTACTGCCTGTTCCCTTAGACCGGGTGGAACATCTGGAAGGGACTTGGTTGTTTGTACCTGGGTGTGGACAAAGGGAATCTTGTAACCCTCGGATATAATAGACCGTACCCATTTGTCTTGTGTGAGGAGTTGCCAGGCTTCTGGGTACAGTGACAATCTTCCCCCGACTGCCCCCGAAGGCGGACAGTCGGGCAGCCCCTCAGGGGTGCTGAAAGGGTTTGTCAGAGAATGATTCTCTGCTACCCTGATTCTGCGGGCCCCCTCTGCCCCTCGGGCGGCGTCTATTAGACCGGGTGGAACATCTGGAAGGGACTTGGTTGTCTGTACCGGGGTGTGGACAAAGGGAATCTTGTAACCCTCGGATATAATAGACCGTACCCATTTGTCTTGTGTGAGGAGTTGCCAGGCTTCTGGGTACAGTGACAATCTTCCCCCGACTGCCTCCGAAGGCGGACAGTCGGGCAGCCCCTCAGGGATGCTGAAAGGGTTTGTCAGAGAATGATTCTCTGCTACCCTGATTCTGCGGGCCCCCTCTGCCCCTCGGGTGGCGCCTATTATTGTTCCCTCCCCTGCCCCTGGAGGGAAACTCACCACGTGTGTCAGGCACGACTCCCTGGGGTTTCCGAAACCACATTTTTCCACTCTTCTGACCCTTGAGGTATGGTCTAGAGGGAGTGGAAAAACGGACTCCCACGGCAGAGAGAGTCTTGTCTTCCTGCCCACACCTGGCAAGGGTATCTTTCACCTGTGGTCCATACAGAGCTGAACCATCAAAGGGGGTATTGGTGAAGGGCGCCTTAAAGGGGTCAGCAAAGTTGCATAACTGCATCCAGGCATGTCTTTTCAAAGCCACGCCTGTACCTGTGGCCCTACTCGCCCCATCGGCTGCATAAGAAATGAGCTGCATGGAGGAGTTGACGACAGAATTAAGGGTCGCCAGCTGGGAGTTAATCTTATCTTGAGCCCCCGCAGCCGATGGATCCTGAAGGGTATCACCCAGTTCCTTGAGAAGATCCCTTTGGAGACGGGTGAAATGGCACAGATAATTCAGCGACCACATAGAGAAGGTTGCTGAGGAAAACACCCACTTCCCGTACCTTTCCATTGTCCTAGATTCTTTATTAGGTGGATGGACAGGCACCGAAGGGTCAGTCAACTAATTCTTTGTGGCTGCTGCAACCACCATGGCATCAACAGGGACACCTTTTGTCAAAAATTGCTTGTTGGGTCGGGCTGTAATAAATTTAGTGGGCCTACGGGGAGTTGGTTCCACTGTGTCTGGGGCTGACCACGCCTTTCGAGCCACCACTTCCATTAGCGGGTCGAAAGGTGGAGACACCCAGGAGGTGGAAAGGCGAGAACCAAACGCGTCCAGGTAGACCGACTCGTCCTCCGAAGGGTTAAGGGCAGTCCAGTTCCCCCTCTGCTTAAGGATTTCTAGGATGTCTGAAAAGGAGACATCCTTAGAGGGGGATCTTGGGGACCCTTCCGAATCCTCCAAGTCGGTATCAGACGTGACTGACTCGGGGGAGTCGACATGTTTCCTCTTACATTTTCTCTTCCGGGGAGGCTCCTCTGAAGGATCGGGGGAGGCCTCGGAAGAGGAAGATACGCCCAATGGGGTGACCTGGAGCATTTGCTCTCCATGCTTGAGGTCAGGAGGGTCGACAGAGACTGATGCAGGCACCATGGGGGGAGGAGCCGAAGGGGCTGATTGAGGGGCCGACTCAGGAGTCAGCACACTCCTCATGACCTTGAAGGCGCCCCTGTCAGGCAGAGCAGAAGGTCCCCACTCCGAGGAGACGAGAACCCCTGTCGGCACCGAGAGGGATAGCTCCGAGGCCGATGTCAGGGCCAAGCTCACCTGCGCCGATGCTCCGAGAGGGAGAACGGGGTCGGACAAGGGTCCAATGCCACTCGCCCCCTCGGAGCCGACGAGGGAGTCTCGGCACCCAGATCCCTCCAAGGACGGAACCAAGGAAGAGATCGGAGCCGACGAAAGAGCCGAAAGGTGTGGTATCGGTTCCGAAGTTACCAAGATTCAAGCCCCAACCTGCTCCGGCTCCGAACACAAGGAGGGAGTCGAAGGAGGAACTGCTGTAAGATACCGGGACAGCCACAGCCTGTTGAGACGGGCTGGTTAACATTTTGGCCAGGGCCTGCGACTTAAGGAGTCTGCTGACCACCCTCTCTAGGTCATGATCAGATAGCCTGGAAGACCGAGATGAGTGGGACCTATGGCTTTTCTCAGATTGGAGTAATGGTGACCTCGGAGCCGAGCGAACCGATTCTAGGGAAGGGGACCTAGAATGTTTTCGGCTCGAAGACGGTTCCGAAAGTAAAGTCAGAGCCGACTGAGGTCTAGAGGTATCAGCTCCAGCCGGAGCCGACAAGGAGGCAGGTGCTCCACCAGGCGACGGCTCCGAACTGGGAGCCGACGGCTTGGTGGGCTTAGAGGATTTACCCGACGAAGGCTTGGTCGGGGATCCTTCTGGCTTAAGTAAGCCTCTCAGGATGAGCTTGTTCCTACGCTCCTGCAGAACTCTCGGGCTGAAGGCATGACAGACCGAGCAGGAGTCCTGCAGGTGTAGGGGGCCCAAGCAATAAATGCAAGAAGTGTGACCGTCTGCCAGAGACATCTTCTGACAGCACGAGTCACACTTCTTAAAACCTGAACCTTTGGTATCCTTTGACATGATGGATACCAAAGAAAAAAGTCACTAGTGCTTAAACACAAACAACACACACACACACACGCACTAGTTAAGCTAACAATATTAAAACAACTACACGGTTAACTATATATAAATATATATACAAACTACAAGTCTACAAACTGTAATAAAGTAAAAGAGCTAACACTACCCTATTAATACAAGGAAAGGGAGGGGAGATTAGGCATTGAGAAGGAAGGGAAGAAACTCTCTAACTAAAACGAGTTTCTAAGAGGGAATATTAGGGAGTAAACAGAGAGTTAACTAACCGGAAAGCTATAAATATAAGGTTATCGAGAAAAAAATAACTTTTAATATATATATAAGAAGAAAAGATTAATATGATCTGGAGCCAAGTAAATTGCAACCTCATAGCTGAAGCGGCAAACAAGATCTGGGGATCTGCCGCCTAGCATTGTGGGATATAGGGAGGGCCTCGAGCCAGTAAATAGCTCTCGAGCTTTAGTAGATTGCCGAGTCGGAGCCGAGCATCGGCTCCGAACCCATCCAGCAAGAATGAAGGCTAGATAGACAACTTAACATTTTAGGATTTAGGTGCCATAGTGCTGAGGGATCTCTAACCGGTAGTCGTAGTAATAAAGTACCTTTGAGAGACGTCTTACATAGTCTGTGAGACATAACGCTGAGGCCAGATTCACCAATATGAAAACTAGATATTGCTGCTAGCTGAACTCTAACAGTAGCTGCAGCTGCACCCTCGTTGAACAATTTTGCTAGGAATTCTAGAATGGAATTGACTGGGGCAGTAAATGGATCGATGTGGTTATGAGAAGCCCATAATGAGAATCTTTTCCATTTGCTTCTATGTATCTTTCTTGTTGAAGCCTTATGAGAAGAAATTAGAATGTGTTTCACTGATGAAGAAAGGTTAGGAAACCTGGCTATGGTTGGAATCGGAGCAGCCAAGCTGTCAATTTGAAGGTCTGAAGGGAAGGATCCTGACGCATGAGTCGAAAGGTCTGGAAATGGGTCCAGAATCCAAGGTTCCTCTCGAAGATGAGGCCACAAGAAGGAGAGCCAGATTTGACAAGGCCAGTATGGGGCGATGAGTATCAAGTCTCTTTCCAAGCAAATGGCTTTCTGAAGAACTTTGGGTATTAACAGAAAAGGATGAAAGGCATAGAGAAGACCCGAGGGCCAATTGTGAACAAGTGCATCTCTTGGTGACTCCCCCAGAGGGCTAAATAGTTGTTGCACTTGGCATTCATAGATGTCGCAAAAAGGTCACAGCAAGGCTGGCCCCATTTGCGGAAATTTTTTCCGCTACCTCCTGTTTTAGGGACCACTCGTGAAGCAACAGAATTGCTCTAACGAGTCTGTCCGCTATCACTTTGGATTTCCCTGGGATGTGCATTGCTATCAGAAAGCATTGAGGGGAGGTCACCCACTGCCATACTCTCAGGGCCTCTCAACAAAAGGGGAAAGATCTGGTTCCTCCTTGTTTGTTTATGTACCATACAACTGACATGTTGTCTGCCTGTACTGCAATAGTTCCCAGTGGAAGACAGCCCTGGAATGCTTGCAATGCAGAAGCACCACTCTCATCTCTAGGACATTGATGTGCAAATGGGCCTTGTGATCCTGCCAAGTGCCTTGAACCGTCTTTCCCAGATAATGCCCCCCACCCTATCTAAGAGGCATCTGTGGTCACTGTGGCTAATCGATGGGGAAGTGCAAATAGTCGACCTAGCGTCACATGAGTGAAGCAAAGCCACCAACGAAGGTCTTTTTTGCAAGATTCTGTTATCAATCAATGGGACATCAGCAGTTCCTGCATCGACTACTGAGTGGACAGCAGCCACTGGAGAATTCTCATGTGTAGATGTGCTAATCGGATTAAGGTTATTGCTGCTGCCATGGTCCCCAAAACTTTCAGGACTATCCCTGCTTGTGCTTTTTTCTTTGTAAGAAAATTTAGAACCTGACATGGTAGGACTTGAACTCTTTCAGGAGGAAGTCTGGCCATCATGCTTGTTCTAGCCAATTCTGCTCCTATAAAAATGACATGCTGAGAAGGCAGTAAGGCAGATTTCTCGAAGTTTATTGCAATTCCTACGTGAGAGCAGAGCTGCAAGGTGGTGTCTCTCACTTTTATTAGTAGATTCTCAGTGGTGGCAGTTAGGAACCAGTCGTCTAAGTATGGAAACACCCAGAATCCTAGGCACCTCAAGTGAGCCCCGACTACTGCCATACATTTGGTGAACACTCTGGGGGCTGTAGTGAGGCCAAAGGGCAGAGCTCGAAACTGGTAGTGACTGGTTCCCAGCTGACACCACAGGTGTCTCCTGGATCACCTGTCCATTCTTAAGTGGTAGTACGCATCCTGGAGGTCTATCAAGCACATCCAATTGTCTTGGCCCAGAAAAGGGATTATTGACTTCAGTGTTACCATCTAGAATGTGGACTTTCCTACTAATTTGTTTAGATTGCTGAGATCCAGAATTGGTCTCCAGTCCCCTGTTTTCTTTGGAACTAAAAAGAATCTTAAGTTCTGGATCCTATATGGTCTGCAGCGACTGTTTGGATGACTCTTTTGTCTAGCAACTTTCGAATTTCTAAAGTTGCCTGTTCCCTTTGACTGGGTGGAACATCTGGAATCTTTTTTATGTTTGGGACAGGGAAGGAATAGGGTATGGAGTAACCTCTGGATATGATGCTTTGTACCCACTTGTCTTTTATTTGTAGCCAGGCTTCTGGGTACAAAGATAAGTGAACCCCCAACTGCTTCCAGAGATGGACAGGCGGGCCTCCTTTCAGAAGCCCTGGAAGGTCTTACCAAAGAAAGATTCTCTGTCGCCCTAATTCGGCAGACCCCCTCTGACACGTGGTCGGCATCTTCCATTACTACTTTCACCTCTGCCCCTGGAAACCAAACAAAACACTGAGCCAACTGTCCTTGAATATCCCAGCTGCACGCGCGTAAATAGAGGCAAACAAAAATAACAAGCAGCAAGACCACCACAGCTAATAACAATCAAAATACTTTAATAAAAGACAAGCACTTTTGCGTTATGAACAAACGTTTCAGCAAATCTAAAAATTTTTGATTGGATGTGAATTTGCAGTGATCTCTGAGGATTGATCAGTTATGATATTTGAATGTGTTATTTAAATGGATTAATGTACACTGTTTTTAGATCTGATGAACATTTGTTCATAAAGTGAAAGCGCTTGTCTTTTATTAAAGTATTTTGATGCTATTAGCTGTGGTGGTCCTGCTGCTTGTTATTTTTGTTTGCCTCTGCCCCTGGGGAAAGATTCACCACGTGTCCTGGAAAGCTCTCTGAGATTTTCGAAACCACATTTTTCCACTTCCTTTCTGACCTTTGGGATTTGGTCTGGTAGGTAGGGAAAAACAGACTCCTACAGCAGAGAAAGTCTTTCCTTCTTGGTCAGACATGGTTAGTGTGTCCTTGACTTTGGGCCTAAACAGAGATGAACCATCAAACGGGGCATTCACAAAGGAAGATTTAAAGGGCTCCGCGAAGTCACATAAGCGCATCCAAGAATGTCTCCTTAGGGAAATTCCTGAACCCGCTGCTCTACTCAGTCCATCCGCTGCATAAGAAATCAGTCTCATACAGGAGTTGACAACTGAATTTAGGGCAGAGAGCTGGCAGGAAACTTTCTCCGACACCTCTTCAGCTACTGAACCTTGGAGAGTATCTCCTAACTCCTTAAGGAGATCTCTCTGTAATCTAGTAAAATGGGTCAAGTAATTCAGCAATCTGAGAGCAAAAGTCAATGAAGAAAAAATGCGCTTTTCATATCTGTCCATTGTACGAGACTCCTAATTCAGTGGATGAACAGAAGATGTCTCTGAGAGTTATTTCTTGGTGACTGCCGCCACCACCACAGCATCTACTGGGACTTCCTTAGTTTAAAAGTTTTTGTCTGACAGGAACGTGATGGACTTATTTGGCTTTCAAGGAACAGGTTCCACTGAATCTGAAGACTTTCACATCTTTCGAGAAACTAAATCCAGAAGTTCGCCAAAAGGTGAAGACACCCAAGTGGAGGAAGGGTGAGATCGAAAGGCCTTCAGATACACAGGCTCCTCTGCTGAAGGGTTGGTGGACTTCCAGACGCCTCTCTGCTTAAGTATTTCTAAGACGTCTCCAAAGAAGACATCATCAAGAGGTGAACATGGGTACCCTTAAGTGTCATCGAGGTCCGTATCAGAAGTGATGGACTCCTCTGGGTAGTCTGTTTCCTCTTATATAACCTCTTCTGAGGGACCTCTTGAGAGGGGTACTCAGGAGAGGTTTCAGGAGAGTGGGGGGTATCCTGTGGGGGCATCCTGAGATCTAGAATCTCTGCACCCCCGTGGATACAAGGGTATTGAGGCAGACACTGGTGCTTTTGGGGGGAGAACATCCAAAGATGACAGCAGAACTGACTATGAAGACAGTACTCTCCTCATCACCTCAAAGGCCCCCCACCCCTGATCTGAGGAAAACCCTGGATCCGAAGAAGCTGAGGAAACCCCCAGAATCAATGACAATGGCCCCAAGGCTGAGGTAGGAGCTGAGCTCACCTAAGCCGATGCCAAGAGAGACAATGTCAGATTCGGTAACTGTCTGATCTGACTCACCTCCCTGGACCTGACTGGAGAGCATCAGCTCACAGACTCCTCGATCTCCGATGGAGATGAGGATGTTGGAGCAATGGTTGGATCCCAAGATCCCGTAATAGGTCTCGGATCCAGTGGTTCCACTAATATCAGCTCAGGACATTCCGACTCCAAAGTCTGAGGTCATATCAGAGGAGGAATTGGAGCAGAAGGGAAGAATGTTGTCAGATCCGAAGCCCTCAGGATTGGATCCGATAGCAGCTTGGCCAGTGTCAGTGTCCTTAATAGCCTCTGTACCACTCGATCCATGTCACTGTAGGATGGGCTGCTGGAAGTCAGAATGGAGGGAACTGGAGACTTGGAAGGTTGAAGTATATGAGATCTCACAGTAGGGGAGAACGGCTCCAAGACAAAGGACCGACTCTGCAACTCAAACTCTACCAACACTGAGACTGATGGTGCCAAAGCTGTAGATTTTTTGGATCCGACAGACATAGGATCTGGTGTTGAGATTTTGGCAACCTTTTTTGAAGGCTCCGATGGAGCAATAGAAGAGGAAGATCTCTTCTCAGACTTGTCAGATTTTGAAGATGGAGACCGGTCAGACTTTGATAAACCCAGACCTTCTTGTACTGCTTCTGAGAAGGGGTTTTTTAAGAGACCTCTCACTATCAATTTGTTTTTCCTCTTCAGGAGTGCCCTGTGATTAAAAGAATGACAAATGGAAAAGGACTCCTGGAGATGAACAGCTCCTAGGCAATAGACACAAATTGTGTGCCTATCAGTTAGGGACATTTTCACATTTTATGAAACCGGAGGGTTTCAAA
Source organism: Protopterus annectens (assembly GCF_019279795.1). Taxonomy (NCBI): domain Eukaryota; kingdom Metazoa; phylum Chordata; order Ceratodontiformes; family Protopteridae; genus Protopterus; species Protopterus annectens. The sequence goes on along the minus strand of NC_056748.1, from coordinate 184,975,600 downwards.
TCTTTAGAAGACATCCTGAAAACAAAGGATAATGAAAAGCGAAAAAAAGCTAGAGATTTTTTTTTTTAACAACAGCAGCAGCAACAACAACAAGAACTTAACAGTGAACTATAATTATAAAGGAGATATAGAGGATGAAAAGAGTGCACAGTCCTCTAACTTAAAGAGGCTGTGCCCGGGAGACTGACAGGAAAGGTAAGCCCTTTAACTTAAATGGGCTAAGCATAAGACAGTTCTTTAATTTAAATGAACTGACCTTAAACAATTTTTAAAATAGGAAAAACAAGAGTAAAAAGAGCCCTCTAACTGAAACGGGCTATTAAGAGTGTTAAGGTGGAGGCTGGGATAGTGACAAAAAGGCCTAGGTGGAAGACAACGGCCAAAAACAGAAAGAACAGGCACAACAAGCGGAAATAGCAAACTAGCACATTAACTAGTTATCTATAGTAGATATAAAAAGTGTACATACCCCTGTTAAATTGCCAGGTTTTTGTGATACAAAAAACAGGCCACAATAAATCATTTCAAAACTTTTCCCAACTTTAATGTGACCTACAACCTGTACAAAAATATGCCAAACTGAGGTGGAAAAAAGATAAATCTAGTCACAGATCTACTGACGAGGGTCCAAGATTTCAAATATATGAAATCATCTTTAGTGATCACTTCAAAAGCATCAGTTGCACCTAAAGACCCTAATGCCATTTGTTCAAGTTCATGCTTTACAATAATGAGCAGTAAAATTCAGTTTATTATAAATCATTTGTCTTTTATGAATATATTATAATTTTACCTTTATTTTTTAACATGATTATGGAACTTATATTGTTTACTACTAATGTAGTAAATCAAGAAAGCTCTTGATTTATACACATTAAATAACTTTTTTTATATTTTTTTACTTATATTAATGAATGATGTTTTTAAACATTCAATAACAAGGGAGCAAGACAAACCGACAACAGTACAGGAAGAAAAAACACCCTAGGTGGATCTTGAGCATTGACTTCATATACTATGTGCAGTATGGCATCACAACAAACTACCTCGGTGATTGTAAAACAACACATGCAATTTAGAAAAACTGCTCTTCAGCTTCTAAAATAAGGTCAGTCACATTTTATAATTTACAATCTATCAAACCAGCTGTAACTAAGTGAACTGGTCCTACGTTAACTATACTTCTGACCCTGATTTAACATGTAGTTCTTAAACAAAGCATTACATTGCATATCAGATAAAAGAGTACACACATGCCATCAGAATAAAACAAATCAGGATCACAAAGATAACTTTAAGAGTATGAAACCATACTGGAGCATGGAAAGTGGTACAGGACTACAAGAATACTGAAGAAGAAAGGGAAAAGAAAGCAGAACTAAATGCCAAGCTCACATTAGCACCCCTTCCAAAAAAAAAAACTTATAATACTCAAATCTACAAGAAAAAATATCAAAATCCCATTATCCTTCATGCCATTAATAAACTTTTAGGCAAAGAGATGCACATATGCAGATGACCCACGGGATACTTAACTCCTATGCATACACAGTAAACATCTTCAAAGACCATTTCACCACCAATTTTAGAGTGGTTGGTGCTCTCACCACTATTCCGACAATGAGAGCTATTTTACTGATTGGCCCTATCCACTCCTCTTGGGTGGTGATGTGGGTAATTACATCAATGAAGGAACTCATATCATGCTTCACTTGCAAGGCTATTAAGGTCTTCCATCCCTGGCTTGAGTGGTCAAGCCCACAACATCCCTACAAAAACACTTTACCATATGACTTGGACACTGCCATACAGCAGGAATCATGTCTGGGAGTGGTGGCTTAATACTGGTTGGGACCTTCCCCCCACGGGTGTGTATGCCCATTCTCCCCTGCCATACTGTCAAGCACCGAACCACTAACTGAACCCAGTCACCTGGGTCATAGTTGTTTTATCCCTCTATGCCACTTGTGTGGCATACGAAAAATGAATGTTACTGGCCATTTAAACTGTTCGTGAAAGTTTACTTCACATCTAAGATTAAGATGGAATATTGCACTGAAACTTGAAGTTGCAATTTGATGTTATTGGTTCACCAGGTTATCAAGGAAATTTAATGCTGTATGCCTTGCCCTCTGTTCACCATTCCATTCAGTTGATTTGGTGAAATTTTGGCTAGAAGCAGGGTCCAGTTATGGACTGGTAGGCAGATGATATAATTTTGAAGCCTTCTGTGTGTGCAAAACACACCACACAATGTCATCTATAATGCTGCACCTTGCTAGTGTTCCATTAAGAAACTGTACACAGGAATCACAAGAACATGAAGTATGCTATTTTGCGCTGTTAGGTTAGACATTGTTAGCAGATGATAATTAAGAAACAGAAACAGATTATGATTATGTTGACAATCACTATCAATTTGTTAAATGGAGCGAATGAATAATGCCAGGCAAGCAAACAGGAATTACAGATACCTAGCCATAGACACCTTTAAAGAGATGCACATAAAACTTCTTGCCACTCTAGTGTTCACCTCCTACATCGAGCTCAAATATTGTCTATGGCCAAACTGTTGTCAGAAGCAGAAGTCTGAACACTGGCAATGTCTGAAAGCAATCTACTTATAGCAGAGCTCACACCTAACATTTGTTTTCCACCAGAAACATTTTCAGAATCACACTGGAAGATTTAATGGAATGGAGCTTATTTTTATGTTCAACTTCTGTCATCATAAAATTCAAAGACAAGCACATAAAATGTAACCGTTTCACAGTATATATGTCTCCTAAATCTGAAGGCTACAGCAATATGAATTCAGTTACGAGAATGCTTTAGACAATAAAAGTAACAGGAAATTCCTTTATTTTGCATGCAGTGTGAAAGCTATCCCTGAGACAGAATATAAAGGTTATGTACTTGCCATAATGCCAGATCCATGTTGTCTTCTACCATCTGTCAAAATCTGTGGGTTACCAGATCCAACTCAGACCAGAAGCTGGCGTCTCAGACTCTTCAGCCTCACAGTTCCAACACCTCTGCCCTCTCTGAATCTTCTCAACTGAACACAGAAGTTCCTCAAAGAATGAAAAGGAATCGCCCCCTCCCCCCCAAAAAAAAAATTGGTGAAAGAAAAGGAATATAACTTAAGTAGGTCAAGCACAAGCTTCAGGTAGGTTTACACAATCAGCTGGAGTTCTCATAAAAGTGATGGCAATTTGGAAGGGGGAAGGAGGGAAGCATAGTTGAGATAGACAGAAAACGAAAACACGGATTTAGTCTTATGTTATGTACATATCTTCCATATCTAATGTTGTCCTTTCTGTCCATCCCAGCAAGTAAAATGATAGGGTGGCATTAGGAGAGAACATTCCGTATAACAGTGGAGCCAAAGGAGGACCTGGAAAGAATGTCCAATTTATAATGGAGTACAATGGTATGAGTACTAGATAAAGAATCAACTACACAAATCTCATCTAATGAGGCTCTGGTAATGAAAGCTGTCAATGTGGCAAGTTCTTGTGTTGAATGAGCTTTAGGTTTTACACGTAAAGGAATAGCTTTGGAAGAGTAAACAAAGGAAATACAAATTGAAAACCATCTGGATAAGGTCACCTTTGAGACCAGCTTACCAGCCAAGATCTGGAAAAAGAGACAAAAAGCTAATTAGATTTCAAGAAGGACTTAGTTCTGACCAAATAAATCTCAACTGGCATGGAACATCCAAACAGTGAAGCAAATATTTACCCTTGTTACTGAAATTTGGGAAGAAAACAGGTAAATTAAGAGAATGATTCAGATTTTACTCAGAGGCCACTTTGGATAAGAAGGAAGGATCAGTATATAAGGAGACCCTATTCCTTATGAAACACAAGGTAAGGAGAACACAAAACAAGGCTTAAAGTTCCGGCACCCTTCTGCGAAAATTCAAATCTATGGTAGCTGCTGGCTTGAATGAGTACTTAGTCAAAGTTTACAATAGAGGAGACAAATCCCGAGGTGGAACAGGATCCCTGAAAGAAGGTCTAAGGAGAAAAGTGCCTTTCACAGAAGACTTTGACATTTTGAGAGAATGGAATTATTATACATGCCAACAAGAAAATTAGATATGACAGCTAGTTCGACCTTAATGGAGGAATAGGATAGTCCAGAATATAACAAATCTACCAAGAAATATAAAATTGCATCCAAAGGAGCAGAGAAAGAATCTATACTTTTAGAAGATATCCAAATAGAAAACCACTTCCAATTATTAGCATAAACTTTCCAGGTTGAAGGCTTCTGGGAAGAAGAAAGGATATAAGCAACTCTTTTACAAAGCTTGGGATCTCTGGCCATCATGGGAAACAGTGGAAACAAGTGGTCAGCTTCACAGACTTGAGCTTTGGGTGTTGGCCAGAAAGATGCAATATCAGATCCAAAAATGGATCCCAAACCCAAGGAGGGTATCTCACATGAGGCCATAAGTAGGAGAACGAGACATGACTGCGTCAAATGAGAATGAAGGTTGATCTGCAGAAAGCTGCTTTCTGAAGAGACTTTATCATCAGACAGGTTAAAGGGTAAGCATAAGGAGACCCGGAGGCCAAGCACGGAGAAGACCATCCCTTGGTGACTGCCCCTATGGCAGGATTAGGGCAAAAAAAGCTGCTGCTACACTTTATGTTAATGGGGGTAGCTAAAAGATCTTAACAAGGGGAGCCCCAGAAGCTGAACACCCTTGCTCCTATCTCTGAATTGGGGGCCACTCAAGAAACAAAAGGATGTTCATGCTCAATCAGTCTGCTAGGATGTTGGATATCCCCAGGATGTGTTTACCATCAGAAATCATTGCAAGTATGTATCCCAGTACCAAAATCTCATGGCCTCTTGATATAGGGAATATGAGTAGGTTTGCCCTCACTTGTTTATATACTAAAATAACATATGTACTGTTGGACAGAATGGCAATCACACACCTGGAGAATGTGTCATCTCCAAGACAATGATGTGAAAACTGGGTTCTAACTCTGACCAGGAACCTTGGACTGTCTTCCTTTCAAAATGCACCCCCACACCAATCCTAGGAAAAAAGCATCTGTGGTAAACATGTCCTGGTGTTGAGGAAGATTAAATGGGCAACCTGCTTATACAAGATGGAACCCAAGCCAGCAGGCAATCTGGTGACAGCACACATTGGTGACGCAGATGGGAAAATTGATGGGATGTAATAAGACTGGCCACTAAATGGCCAAGGTACACGCCAGAATTCACATATGGAACTCTGCCAGGGGGACAAGACAAACTGATGCAGCCATCAAGCAAAAGAGCCAAAGAATCAAGGAAGCTGGAGGTCTCTGGGAGTTTAGAACCTAAGTTGCCTGAATTTGCACAGAAGATAGTCTGGGAGAGGGGCAATCTGAAATCTGAATAGTGATATCCAGTTGGCATCCAGTGAATTTCAGGGTCTGTACTGGTTGAAGGTTAGATTTTTTGTAGTTCATGATGATGCCCAAGGATAGACATAGTTGAAGAAAACTGTCCCTAACTTGCATTAGAGGCACCTTCATGGTTGCTGTGTGTTGCCAATAATCCAGCTAAGGGAAGACCTGGAACTGATTCAGCCTGAGCCAGGCTGCAACCACTACCATGCACTTGATGAACACCTGGGAAGCTGTGTTCTGCCCAAAGGGAAATACCCTGAACTGGTAGTGACTGGCTGCCAACTGGAAGTGCACAAACCTCCTGGAATACCTCTCTATCTTTATATTGTGGTAGGCATCCTTGAGGTCTACAGATCATATCCAATTGTCCTTCCTCAACAGAGGGAGAATAGGTTGCACCGTGACCATCTGGTATTTGGTGTGCTTTACACAGTGATTTAAACCACTGAGGTCCATGTTCTTCCTTGGCACTAAAAAGAATCTTGAGTAGACCCTGGATCCTCTTTGGTCTAGTAAATCTCTTGGATTACTTGGTTTCACAGCAGCTTTCTTATTTCCACAACCGCTTCCCTTCCATGGTGAGGTGAAACTTTGGAAAGGGATGTTTGATTCCCCTTTGGAGCAAATAAAAAGGGAATTGAATACCCAAAAGTAATGGCTTCCCAAGCTTATGGGTGGAGAGCCAGACCTCCCCAACCTCTTCTAGAGAATGGAAGTCAGGCAATCTCTCATAAGTGCCGGAAGGGCCTTCTAGAAAAGAGCCCCCAGAAGCTCTGGTTCTGTAGACCACCTCAGCCCCTGGTGGGGTGGAACATTGGGAAGGGATTTTGGGTTCTCCTTTGGAGCAAATAAAAAGGGAATTGAATCACCCCTGGAAATGTCCCCAACAACCAAGCATTTGAAGTAATGGCTTCACAAGCCTCTGGGTGGAGAACGAGGCAAGCCCGACCTCCTCCAGAAACAGGCAGTCAGGCAACCCCTCAGGATCTCTGGAAAGGGCCCTTGAAGCCCAAGTTATGTGAAACTCCTCTGCCACTAGGGTGGCATCCACTGAAGTCCCTCCCTGCCATGGGGGTGGGCTTGGTTGCGGGCACCATCACCAGGGGTAGCCAGGGAAAACTGCTGTGATTTTCAAAAAAAGACACATTCCCCATTCTGCTTCCAAAGACCTCTGCAGGATGGAGAAACATACTCCAATGATAGGCAATGTACTACTTCTTGTTCACTCCAGATCAACATTTTTTTTACCTTTTGGCTCAAACAGAGTGGAACCATTATAGGCAGCATTTAAAACGAATGCCTTAAAGCAGTCTTTACATAAGTGCAACTGGGCAAGATGATGCATCACAATACCAGTGTCTGCTGCTTGAGCTGTCCAATCAGCAGCATTCAAAAGAGGTCTTATAGAAAGATTGGAGATGGACTGCAGAGTAGACAAGTGAGCCATGTAAAGACTTTTGAGTCTCCTGAGGCTGGAGTGTCCATAATGATTCTGAAATCTCTGAAACAAAATCTCTGTCTGTAACTTTGTCAAATGGGACAAATAGTTCAGTGCATGCAACAGGAAGGTGGCTGATGCCTAGGTGTGCTTCCACAGATGGTCCAGTTCCCAAGACTCCTTATTCAGGAGATGAACTGTAGAGCTGTCCTCAGATATCTTTTTGGCATCCACCACTGAATCTATACCATAAAAAGGTCTATCCCTGCGGGTCCACTACCTTCTCCAGCTTTCAGGGAATTGGCATCACCATGCCATGTTCTCTCTATGCCTTCTGGGATACCAGGTCGACAAGGGCATCTGGAAGTGGCACCACCCAGGACATGGATGGACGCACAAAAGTGTCATGAAATATCAAATCCTCAGGAATAGTGGCTTTTACTGGTCACTTCCACATTCTGGCTCCCCCCTCTAATATACTTTCTCAGTACCTTTTGTCACAATTCATAAGCTACCCACATATCTGAACTATCCTTTTCTTCCATATCATCTTTAGTCACTCATAACAGCCTTATCTCCCCTTATATTTTAAAGGAAACTAACAACCAACCTTCTACTTACCTCAACCTATCCTACCACACAAACCTCTTATTTCATCTCTCCTAAAATTTAGATTGGGCAAGCATTTATCTCGGCCTACTCTCTAAGACCTTAGCTAAAGCAACCCTTCTACTCATATTACTAGGATACACCCTCTATCCTACTCTCCTGATCTATCCTCACACCACTCTATCCCATCCCTATCATGTTATTCTACAAAATAATACAATGCCTCCTTTCTATCTCTACTCTAATTCTCCTACATAACCTCTCCTTCTTCAATACTCACTCATTACCCCTTCACCGTTCTCCACCCTCTGTCAATACCATACTTCCTCCACAATTTCTACACTCATTTCTCACAGCATCACCCACCCTTTTTACAACACCCCCTCTACCCAAAATCAAACTCCCCCCTACTTCTTATCCCTACCTAAAAGTAAGGTGAAATGCTACCTCTATCCTCCCATGCTTCACAACTCTTCACCTACTCTCAGTATCCTTTTCCTATCAGGAGACATCCATCCCAAACCTGGACCTCACACCCCTCCCCATCCTAATGTTAAGCACAGGAACCCAACTTCTCATCAACCTACTATTCCCAAACAACATCTATCACTTTATTCCTTGAACATCAAAAGCATACTTAACAAAGTCAGTGAATTCCATGCTTGGATGGCCCATCACTCCCCCAACATCATCATCCTCACAGAAACATGGCTAAAACCCCATATCACAGACAGAGATATTTCCCCCCAGGCTATAACATCTTATGCCTGGACAGAACCAAAAAAAAGGTGGAAGAGTAGCCATCACATTCTCTAACAATCTAACTGTAACTCCCCTAGCTATCCCCACCCACTCAACCTGTTCAGCCAAACCTTTAATAGCCAGCTGCAAAATTAATGACCACAATCTAGTTACTACAGCTGCAATCTACTCCAGGGGATAATATCCCAATAACAAAGAATATTCTCTCCTGGCTTTCACAATACTCACCCAATGAAACCACTGTCCTGGGAGATGTTAACATTAATTGGCTATCCCTCTCCTCTGATAATCCTAGCACACATGGCTTCTTCCAATTAATCATCACTCCCACTCACACTAACAAACCTACAAACTCCTCATCCCTTCTTGACTGGATACTTGTTTCTAATCCTCAAAAATGTCACTTCCCTGAAACTCTGCCTGACTCCCTCTGTAATCATTGTCCAGTCAAAGTTCTCAGATTCTCTCCACACTATAACTGACCACAAAGGTACATACAGTGCTGCAAACTCTCTAATTTTAAATCAGACATCTTAAATAACCATGTCTCAGCAATAAACTGGTCCTTCCTCAAGTATATACCTCTTGATGATGTGTACTTAAATTCAATACTAGATTCCTTAACATTCTCAACTCCATAGCCCCCGGAAGTACAGTTAGAATCAAATCATTCATATCTTCCTGACTTTCTCTAACCACACATACCTTAATGCAAAAAAAAAAAGACACAGCTTGGAGAATCTTGTCCAAAACAAAACTCCCTCCCACCTCCAGCATTATAAAGAACTACGCAACCTTACAAAAAAGCATCATCAATGACAAAAAAAACTTCTATACCAATCCCCCACCCTCTCTCTCATCTAACCCAAAGGAATTCTGGCACTCTATCAACCAAATTCTACACCCAGGTAACCCCTCATCTCTCTCAATCCATGTCCAAACAATACTCCCCAAGAAACAGCATCAAACATCAATTCTTACTTCACTGACACCATCAGCAAACTATCACTCCATACCAACTCTAGCATCAATGTTAACACCTCTCCTGACAACATCCCCTTATCCCTCTCATGCCTTCTCTCTGAAACCTGTCTCTACCAACTACATTCAATCGTTGCTTCAGGAGTTAAAACCTTGCTCTCCTTCTGTTGATAATCTCCCACCACTCTTTCTTCAGAAGGCTGCAAACTCTCTTGCTCTCATTTCCATACTCATCAACTGCTCCATTACTGAATCCAAAGTTACAACAATCTGGAAACAATTCTATACTATACCCATTTATAATGGAGATAATTCCTCTGAACTTCCCAACTTTAGACCAATCATTAGTCTATCCTCTCTTTCCAAAATATTAGTGTAATGTGTTCACAAACAGATCCTCCACTACCTCTTACAAGAAAACTTACTTAATCCCACACAACATGGCTTTCATCCAAAACATAGCACCTCCACCTCCTTCATATCCTTCTTAAACACTATATCCCAAGCCAGAGACAATAATAAACTCGTCTCTTGCTTATTCCTGGACCTCTCAAAAGCATTTGACACTGTATCCCACCCTCTACTGCTAACCAAACTCTCTGAATTTAAGCTAAGCTATTTTCTTCAACCATTTCCAGGTTTGATATTTACCTCTTTGATTGAATTCACTCAGTAAAATGGCTCTCTACAACTTTCCCTGGCCTACCTACCAAGACTGGTGTACCCCAAGGATTGTTCCTTGGCCCATTACTATTCAACATGTTTACCAATCAATTGTTTATATCCTACCCTCAGTCATTCCTCATGTAATATGCAGATGACTCCACTGTCATTACCATAGCAGACTCCCTCTCTGACCTAAATACTCTCACACAAATATCCTTCTTAGCAATAGAAAACTGGCTAACCAGGAATTAGCTGATCCTGAATCAAAAAAACTAAACTCCCAAAACTATGAACCATCTAAAATCTTCCTTCTCAATCTCTTCCCTTAAAAATACACCTACCTCTGTTGAGTCTCACTCCAAGCTTCTGGAGGTCATCAAAGATGACCAACTCAAATTTGATCTGCATGTCTCCAACATCAAGAAAACCCACCAAAAACTTGGGCTTCTGTATAGTAATAAAAAATTTCTCTCCACCAGGTCAAATATCTCCCTATCCCATGCATACCGCTTACCAAGCCTACTCTATGGCTTACAAATCCTCACTAACCTTCAGACTACTATCCTATCAAAATTAGAATCCATGTACAAACAACAAAATTGCAAGATTCGCTACAGATCTAATCTACCACTCCCACCACTGTCTTGCCCTTAAAAGAATGAAATGGCTAGAATTTCCCCATCAGCTGCTTCTCTCTCAGCTACAGATCATGCATTCTATACTGAACCAGCCCTCCTTTTGTCCAGACCTTGGCTCTCTTGTCTCTCTCTCTCTCTATCTCTCCAAGGTCTCTCTGAAGCTTTGAACAAAACTTCCTGCAGATCTACAAACTGAAAAGCAAACTAGGGCAAAACCTATACAGCTACTCCCCTGCCCAATCTTGGAACAAACTTCCTCTAGACATCAGAAATATTCCTCACCCAGAAAAATTCACAACATCTATCAAAAACTTTCTAAACAGTACCTGGATCTGTCACTGTAACTATCCTCCGTGACCATTCCACATACAACTTTCACCAAACTCCCCTTACTTCTTCTCATGGCTACTCTCTGGCTGTACTTCAACCTTCTGCTATTACTTGTCTAATGAAACCTACAACCTACTGAGTTCTACTTTAGTAAACCTCTTATCAACTACTCTTACTGCTGAAAGGGTATACCTCATAGGGTTCCTATTAAATCAGCGAACATTTAACTTAGTGAACGCTGTTTAATCGACCCTTTTTATTCGAAATGGTGAAATCCTGAAAGCACGGAACAGCGATTTTTTTCCCCAGGGAAAAAAATCACTGGTTTGTTTTCGGGACTTTGCCATTTCCTCCACTATGGTGCAATCTCAGAGTTGGTATATTTAAGTAGGGGGGTGTGAGGTGCAAAGCTCTCCACTTTATTTTTTATTTTTTTTTTTTTTTGTAACGGAGCAGAGATTTTTTTTCCCTGGGAAAAAAAAAAATCACTGTTCTGTGTGTTTGGCCTTTTGGTGTTTTGACATATTTGGGTCGATTATATAACATTCCCTAAATTAAGCGTTAACTGATATAATATAGACCCTACCTCATACATGTAAGTGACCCACAATTAAAGAGATTGTACTGCTTGATTCAGTGGTTTAAGTCTGTAAATCATTTATATATGTAAATAAATGAACACTGTGATTTGCTTTATGCTTTCTGTATTTTACTGTAGCATTATATTTACTACTCTATATGTTTGTAATACTTGTGGAGCTTTACTCAACAGTCCTCTGCTGAAAAATGGCTTCAGCTCAGTCAGTCAGGCTATCCTGGTCAACAAATGTCAAACAAATAACTAAATAAATACAATTCCAATAAATCACAAAGAAGGTGTCTTCACAGGGGGATTTCTGGGACCCTTCCCCTTCATCAAAGTCTTTATACTCAATGAGGGACTCCTCCAGGGAGTCCAGATGCTTCCTCTTATGTCTGGTCTTTGAAGGAAATTCATAGAGAGGGGAAGCCCTTGTAGACACAGAAGAAGCAGGAGATCCCGTATTCTGGGGGAGTCTGGGGAGTAATGCTGACGGGTTGTCCAACACTCAGTCGATGTGAGCATGAGGAACTAGATGGGCTACAGGACTGGAAAGGATCTGATTTAGTAGCAGAAATCTCAAGCCTCTAATCAGGAGAGAATCCTCTCTACCACATCAAACACTGACAGTAAAGCTGGATGGAGGGGCATCATCCTCTTAAGGTGTGCATAACTGACCAAAAAACAATGACTGCTGCTGATCCAGTTGGATCCGAAGCGGAACTCAGAGTCAAACTACCTAAGGCTGAAGCACCCAAATGAAGACATGGCTCTAAAAACACAAAAGCTGATCTTGATCCCTTGTTCTTGTGGTGGTACTTGTTGAATAGCTCCCATGTTCATGAGTGCCATAATTTCTTTTTGAGCCTCTGCCCATTGATTTAGTGGCAGATTTGGCATTCCTTTTAACTTTGGCAGAGTGTGAAAGTGGAACCTGTAACCTTTTGAAATAATATCGAGAACCCATTTGTCTTGGGTGATCATATGCCAATTGTGATAGAAAAGTGCAAGTTTTCCTCCCAAAGGGGCTGCCAAGAGTGAGTTTTTTGGCAGCTGGAGTGGGAAGTCATTGGGGCTGTTTTTTATATGGTTGGTGCCTGTCTTCCTCTTCTTTCTGGCCTGATGCACCCCATTGTCGAGGCCTGTAAGGACCTTGTGGTTGACCTCTACCTCTTCGCCGTCTGTATCTGCCCCTTTGAGGTCTGTCCGTAACTGGAAAGGACCAATTCTTTGTTGGCCAGCTTCTACTAAATCGAGGAGGCTGAACCTGTAAGAAATCCTTCACTGTTTGCATAGATTTTGCCTTATCCTCCATTTTCTTTAATACCTCTTCTGCCTTAACTCCAAATAAAACATCCTGCTGTAAAGGTGCATCCAGTAATTTAGCTTTAACATGATCTGGTAACGTATGTTCTTTTAACCATGCATGTCTTCTAATGACAGAGCCTGTAACTGCTGCTCTGTATGAGGCCTCTAAAGAATCAAAACCAAATTGCAAAGTATGCTTTCCCACTTGTTCAGCGGCATGCAATAAATCCTGCATTTCTTTAAAATTAGGAGGATCTGTATCTGGAAGCATTTTTTTTTGTTTCAACTGAGACATCAAAAATTGCTGATATTTTAGCATGTGAAACTGGCAATTTAAGGCTCTCATTGCTAAAGTTGCAGACATATATACTTTCTTTCCCCATCTGTCTAGTGCTCTGGAATCTCTGTCAGAGGGAACTGAGTTCTTTGCTGATGAGGCCTTAACCCCTTTGGGTCCCTGAGAAATAGTTTCAGGATCAGCAACAGGGCTTTTATACAGAGATTTGTGTGAGTCAGGGACTCTGTAATGTCTGTCAGGTTTAACTGGAGCTGGAGGTAAGGAATCAGGATTTAAGCTGGATTCAGTGTACACATCATCCACAATATCTAGCACTGGCGGAATAGCCAGGGGTCTGTGTTGAGGTAATAATACGAAGTCTCTGAGCCTTTTCTTAGATTCTGAATAATCCTGGCCTTCCCAATGGAAATGCTCCCTCATGGTATGTAAGGTTTCCCCAAAGGAGTAGTCCTCAGGCAGAGAGGCTGATGGAAAAGATTCCTCAGCATCAGAATCCTCATAAGGAGGTAAAGAATATCCCAGGTCTGAGGATGAATCTGAGGAAATGGACCCCTGGTCGGATGAATCATAATCTGCATCCTGTCTAGGCCTTTTATCAGGTGGGGGATGGGAACCCCTGATCAGAGTGATTAGGTCTTCGGCCATTTTGAGTATTTGTTTCTTAGGCATGGTGGCCTGTCCTGGAGAATGCAGTACTTGTTTTTTAGTTTTTAAAGGAGGCTTAGACTTAGAAGAGGGTTTAATACTTAGCCGAGTAGGTCTGAAGACACCATCTGAAGCTGCGGGTAGCTCAGGTACTCCGGATCCCTCAGCAGGATCGGTTTCGGTCTGCTGAAAAGCTAGTGCATCCGAAGGCCCAGCCATCTCCACGTGGGAGTCAGAGGTGGCCTGCGGTTCTGCAGAAGCGGTCGTCAGGGGCTGTGAAGGCACCTCACTGAAAACCGGAGAACTGGTGACTGGCCTAGAACAGGCTTCATCGTCAGTTTTGGGCCTCGGATGCCTGTCCTTGTCTTTGCGCTTTTTATGAATACCGGTCATCGGAAGTTCCGATGGCATGGTATAATTAAATTTTCTGCCAAAGAAATGTCGGGCAAAATCAAACCGACGTTTAATAGTGCGCATATTAAACCTAGCACAAAACAGACAACCAGTAACGTCGTGGTCTGGGCCTAGGCATGGGATACAATAAGAATGGAAATCCTTATGAGGTATTTGCTTCCCACAAGAAATACAGTTATTAACTTTTACTGACATCAGTCTGAGGCAAGAAAAAGTTTCCCCAACGGGGTACTTAGCTTTGTAGAAGACTTTGGTTCTGGATTCGGAATGAAAATCTCAGGAGTAGGCCGACCGGCACTTGCGAACTGCTTTTGCTTCAGGGACCGCATGGCAAGAAATACTGAAGAAAATGGCGTTGGCTGCATCTTATATACCCTTGTCGCACTGACGTCAGAGAGGAGGCGACAGCAACCGACGCTGGACCAAGACTTTGGAACTCAGGCCGGCTAGGGAACTGCCTGACGGCAGGATAACCCAAGTGTAATGACTGCAGCAGTGTCACACAATGAACATCAGGAGGGGGCCCAGGACAGAGCCCTGAGGCACACCGCTCATTACTGGTATGGATTCGGACATAGATCCCACTACTCTTACTTTGTGGGATCTGTCTGAGAGCCAGTTTGCAATCCATCTTTTGATGTAAGGGTTTATGCCCAGGTTGGTGAGTTTATCAATAATACCCGAATGGGGAATGGTGTCAAATGCTTTAGCAAGGTCAAAGTAAGCCATGTGTACCTCCTTTCCCTTATCTATAGCCTGAGTAACTGTCTCAAAGAAGTCCACCAGGTTTAGGAGGCATGATCTGCCTTTGACGAAGTTGAACTGTGTGGGGTCAAGTGTTTGGAGGTTCCCAATCTCTCCATTTATGAGTTCCATAATGATTTGCTCCATTGCCTTACAGATCAGACTGGTCAGGCTTATTGGTCGGTAGTTCCCAGGGTCGGTTGTGGGCCCACCCTTGTGCAGCGGAACCACCATTGCTGTGCGCCATTCTGTGGGCACATATCTTGTCGAGAGGCTGAGACTGAACAGGGTATTCAGATGCGGGGTTAATTCATTTTGGAGCTCGCGTATGACACAGCCCGGGACACCATCTGGTCCCATGGAGGCAGTGTTTTTAGCTTTAGATAGAGCCTTATTAACCAACGTATCAGTAATAATTGGAGTTACACAATCCCCTGGAATAGTAACAGGCCCTGCAGGTGGTGGTGGTGGTGGTGGTGGGGGGATTTGCACTGAAACTGTCAGCCAAGATGTTGGCAATGTCAGTGGGGTCAGTGTATTTTGTTCCATTTTGTACTAGCTCAGAACAGACCTGAGCATTGCCATTTAGGTTTTTGACGTAACCACAGAAGGCCTTATGGTTATCCTTGGCAACTTTCTTTTCGAAATTGGCTTTAGTTGACTTGATGAGGGCCCTCAATTTCTTACTAAAGCTGATCAGGGAAGATTTTTCTACTTGAGATTTGGCCTTTTTTTGTATAAGTTTCCTCCTTTTATTGTATAGTTTGCTTATGGCCGGGGTCCACCTGACTGGTTTCTTCTTGTTTGAGGAAGGAGTCTTGGTTTTATTTGGGATAGCACGGTCCATGCAATCCTGAAGATGTTTATAAAGTGCCTTGGTGTAGGATTCTGCATCCTGGACATCATTATCCTTCTGCAAGGGAATAGTGAAGCTTTCCACTTCTGACGCAAGTAGTTTGAAGTTTGCTTTGGAAAGGTTTTTTACGATGGTTTCTTTGTCTGGGGGAGGTGGAAGGGTGAGGATGTCCAGGGTTATCAGTTTGTGGTCTGATCTGACCAGAGAAGGAGTCATAACGAGTGTGGTACAATGGGCGCCCATATTTGTGATGGCTAAATCCAATATGTTGTCCCCTCTAGTGGGAGAACATACCAGTTGTTCAAGGGCATTTGAATTTATAAATTCTATGAACCGCTGGGCATAGGAGTTAGAACTTTGGTAGTTCACCCAGTCTATACCAGGGTAGTTGAAATCACCCAATATTATGGTGTTGGGTAGGACCTTTATATTTTCCAATGCCTCAAGGAATGCTGAGTGAGCATCTTGGGACATTGTGGGCGATCTATAACAGGCTACGACTTGAAATGTGGTTTTGCCTGCTGATAGTTGCGCATGGATGATCTCTGGGGCATCATGCTGCGCCACTAACCTGGAGATGTGGGTATCCTTGATGAATATGGATACACCTCCGCCCTTTGTACTGCGATCCGGTAACTGAGGCTGGAAGGTATGATATGAATTGTAACCTCGTAGTGCTGGGTGCTCTCTGGAGCCTTGAACCAGGTTTCCGTCACTGCACAAACATCGATTTTCTCCATACTGAGGAGCGCCTCGAGTGCATGCATTTTGAGGTTGAGACTTCTGGCATTGAGTAGCATTACCCTTAGTTTTTGGTTACTTGGGCTGGTTACGGTGGTTGGTTTGTCCTTTGAGCCTCGCCTAAAAAAGGCACTATGGGGAGGGCAAGAGTCTTGGCCAGTATTCGAAAGCCTAGGGGTGACAGGTGCAAACCATCTCTGGCGAAACAGCGGGGCTTGTCTATCATGTCATCCCAGGCAGGCAGACGCTGGATCCCCTTAGAATGACACCAGAAGCTTAGCCAATTGTTGAAATTGATCATTTTGTCTTTGTATTGTGGTATCATTCTAGGTGAAGGTAGTATGCTACTCAAGGTCAGGGTCATACCAGCTTGGGCTACATGATCAGAGAGCTCCTCAATGTCTCTTTTCATGTAGTCCAGGGAGGTACGTCTTAGATCATTCACACCAACATGCACAATGACATCATCATACTTGTACTTGTTCTGGAGTGACCTAAGTGCCTGTGTTATGTGGCGGATCCTAGCACCTGACAGGCAACTGACAGTAACCTTCTCCTTGTTCAGCCTGGTGAGTGGAACATCTGTGTGCCTTACTATAGAGTCTCCTATTACTAGCATGTTGGGTATGGTATTTTGCCTTAGGGGCTGTCGTGAGGCACACTGCTAAGGTGAATTATATGTTTTCTGGCTTGTGTTTGGAGGTGCAGGTTGCCTGCTTGTCTGCTTTGGAGGGCACGGTTTCTTTTTCAGATTGGTACCTAGTGCCTCCGAATATGTTTTTGTGTATTTATGTGTATGTTTTGCCGGTGCTTGTTTTGTAGATCCATGTGTGACTGGTGGTGTGATGCTAGTGTGTCTCTTCTCCTCTTGACTGTCTGTTACAGTCATGGGTTGAGAGCGATTAGCCTCCAGTCTGGCTGTGTATTTGCATCTCTCACAAGTGTTTGTGTCTAGAGGTAAGATGAGAGGGTTGTCTGTATACATGAGGCAGTTGTGACATTGCCTCAGGATGCCCAATTCCACCAGATGAACTGGAGGGTACACCTGAAGCTGACCTCTGGACATGCTTGGAACAGTAAATTTCACTTGTGTTGCGGACGATCGAGGGTCTTATGCTGTATTATAATAGTGCTGTCTAGGAGATTTGGAAAATAATAGTGCTGTCTAGGAGATTTGGACAAGTGCTGATTTGTGTTATGCAAGTGCTACAATAGGAGCAGTTGATCTGAAGCACTTGAGTTGAGGCTTACCTACTTCTAAGGGAAAACTTGCAGCGCAGACTTTGTGGAGCCAGGAATAGTATACCCCAGCTACCCGACGCTGCTCTATGCGCAAGACCGCGCAAAAAGAGAGTTGCAGGGATTTAAGAGAGAGAGATCAAGGAGTTTGGAATTGTCCCAAAATGGCCAATAAAACTACAGTTTATATGCAGTAACCACTCCTACAGGCACAGGCAGGCTGCTCAGTGTTAACCACTGCCACTGGTGAACACAGAGACTTCCCTTTAGCCCAAGTAAGCACTGGTCTCCAAGAAACTTACAAACAGTTCAGAACAGCAACTCTGTAACTGAACTTTTTTTTAAATTACAGAAAGTGGGAAAATAGCAAGTTTTTTTGTTTTTGTTTAAGGATAGCAGAGACACACAAGTAGCAAACTAGTCAGAACAGTGCAATAATTCATTCAAATCCTGCGGTTTTTTAAACCTCATTCCTCCCCTGTATTCTTCCCACAATTCCCATTTTTTCTATGTAATTTGCTCCAAGCCTTTTCTAAAGATCCCAATTCCACTTGTTTTATCTCTGTTACTATATTCACTACTTCTGGTACAGGATGGTTTAGTCTTTGATTTACATTTTCTAGTAATTGCTTTTTTTGGCAGCCGCCATAATTAGAGTCAGAAAGGCCTTACTATGTCTGGACAATTTTGATTCTGTATCACAGCTCGGAAAAATAATTTCCCTAGATATAACATTTTGGTCACCTAGCATCTCTGATAAAGTAGTCTGTAAGGAATCTTTAATATCTGTCAACTCATTATACTCCCAAAAAATATGTATCCAATGACCTCTTTTTTCCCTATCACACTTCCATTCACTGTCTACCTGAGAAAAATTCTCTGGTGTCTACTTGTGGTATAAAAATATGTATATAAACATTTCAAAGAAAAAATCCTAAATCTTCTGTATTTTGTTTCATATTTCAGAGGCATACATATATACCCCATTGTTTCTTTGTGAATCGCTTGTCAAATCTTTCTTCCCAAATCTTTCTTAGCTCCTCTGATTGATTCTTATAGTTACCATTCAATATTTTATATGCTCTCCTTATTATTCCTTTTTTAACAGCAGCTTCTGTTCTAGATTCTACTAAAAACTCTACCAGTGCGGGTTTTTCATTTAGAACCCTGCCTATTTCTTTCTCTTTGCCTATACTCTGATATCAATCCTTGATAGGGAAGGCAATCTCTAACCCGCAGTCCAAATAAATTCTTGGCATCTTCCCGTTCTATTACCGTTCCGTCTCTAGTTATTTGCTCTCAATATCTTGGTTCCTTTACCATTTTTTCCAGTAAATTCCAGTCCTCCCTTGCCTATTGTCTGTATCCCTAATTGCAGTCATTCCTATTGGCAGAATCTTCATTCCCATGTTGGCTTAATTCTTAGAATACTTTATGCTACTTTCTGAATTAATATTCTGTATGATTATTGTTATTCTCCTTAAAGATCTGCATCCAAAATCTCAGTCTCTCCTTGTTTCTTGAGCTTCCCCCCATTTCATCATCATCCCTTTCCACTCTGAATTATAGGATTCTGCTTGAGCTATATATAACAGCCTTAACTGTGTATCCCTGAAATACCCCCTTCAAATCAGATAATCCCAATCTGCCCTGTTCTATTGGAAGAATCAGTTTATCCCACTTGACTCTTGTCATCTTCCTCTCCCAGTTAAAATCTTTCATCTCTTTACTAATTGCTATCCACAGCTTCTCCTCTGGTTGATAATAATATGCCTGACCTGTGTATAAGACTAAAGGGACTAAAACATTTTAACTGCTTGTACCGTATCTTACTATCCATATCCATATAAAAGAGATTCCAATTTCTCAGTTTTTGTATTAACTTTTGTTTAGTCTCTTCCCACATATCCTTAGCTGCCACACTGAAATCATTTTTATCCATACTCCTAAGTACTTAATTTTATCATGTCCCCATAAATATGGATATTGCTGAACCAATTTGTGTGTGGGTTCATAATTTACAACTACTGCCTTTGTTTTAGCTTCATTAATTTTGTATCCCAAAAATATTTTAAACTGTCTCAAAATATTCCATAACACTAAAATGTCTTTTTCTGGTTTTGTCAGGTATAAAACAATATAATCTCCAAACAGAGCCAACTTTTCTTGACTACCATAATAATTATATCCTTGAATTTGTACATCCCTTATTTTCTTTGTCAGTGATTCTAAATATAATGCAAATAACAAAGGGAAAGAGGACATCCATGTCTGGTTCCTCTGTTCAAAGAGAAATTATCAGACAGGAACCCACCCACTTTAATTTTCATCTCTGATCCTTCATACATCTTCCTAATCAACCTTACAATTTTATCAGTGAATGCAAATACTTCCAGTGCCCTGCTCATAAATTCCCAGTTTACTCTGCATCAAGACCCACCAACAACATTGGTATTTTTTTAACATTCTGCTTCCCTCCGGATCATCGATGTTCTGTTAATGTTGTCAGATGTTTGCCTCCTCTCCACAAAGTCACATTGATCCATCACTATCAATTCTGGCATCACTTTTGCCATTCTTTTGGCCATTGTAGACATAAAACACTTTATAATCATGGTTTACTATTGAAATTGGCTAGTATGAAGCTGGATCTGAACAGTCTTTACCCACTATAGGAATTACAGCCACCACCACTTTCCTCCAGGATGTTGTTACTTCTCCTCCTCTGAAAAATACTGTTAAACAAAACCTTCCATATCTTTATCAGTTTTTTCCCTTCCTAGCTTTCAAACTTCCACAGGAATACCATCTATTCCTGGGTACTCTCCTGTGGATTGTGTAGATTGGTTATACATCACCATTTTTATCCTCATCACCCCCTATCCTGTTAGTAACAGAGCTTCATCTACCTCTAACCTTGGCATATTTAATTCTTCCATAAACATTTCCATTTGTACCTTTTCTTGATTTCCATACTTCTCTGCTTTATACAGACTTTCACAGAATTTCTGAATTATTTCTAGTACCTGTACATGATCTGTTATCGGCTCTCCAAGCTTGGTGACAGCACTTTCAACTATCTGTTGTCTTTGTCACTGTGCTAAAAGTTTTTGTGCTCCAGAGTTATTAAAAACAATTGCTTAACTGCACTCTTTCTAAACTTATGCATATTATTGAGGTAATCCCTTATTTTCTGTTTAGCATTCTGCGGTTGCTCATCTTGTGCTGTGAGATTCCCCATATTCTGCAATATTTTAACATTTGTCAGTCCCTCTAAATAATTCTTGTTACTTCTTAACATTGACAGCTATGACATTTAGAAAAAATAAAATCTTGAGGGTGTTTAACACCCTCAAGATTTCTAGCCAGGCTAATAAATATTAAAAGTAGCCCACCAAAAATTACAGAATTACATTATGAAGGGCATAAATTTCAGGAAAACCAAGACATATTAAATGTATTTGAGAACATATATAAAAGGCTGTACAACATGCACTTACCACCCTCAAATGACAAATTTAATGAGTTCATTCAAAATCTAAAATTTCCACAAGTTACACAAGAACAACAAAAACTTTTAGGGGCACCAATACACCTAACAGAGATAAAAGAAGCAATAAAAAATCTCAAGCCAGGTAAACCTCCAGGACCTGACGGATTTACCTCTGAATTTTATAAAATATTCTCAGAACCGGTGTCTAAAATCCTACTTAAAATATATAACTATATAATACAACATGAGATAACAGACTTATATATAAATAATTCTAAGACCATCCTTCTACTTAAACCGAATTCTGTCCCGACGGATCCCACTAATTATAGACCAATAGCCCTCATAAATACTGACTTTAAAATCTTTGCTCAAATTTTAGCCAACAGGCTGAAGAATATACTTCCCTCTATTATATCGCATAATCAGTTAGGTTTTATGGTACATAGGCAAACAAGTGATAACACACTGTTACTAGACACAGCTATCAGATTACTAAAAACAGATAAACATCCCAAATACGTTATTGCCGCAGATGCTAGTAAAGCTTTCGACAGAGTAAATTTAAACTTTTTATTTAATGTTATGCCTTTATTTGGTTTTCCTAAAGAATTTATTAATAAAGTTAAGGTTTTATATCAGATGGCCTCAACTTCCATTCAGATTAACAATAATAAAACAACACCTATCCCCATTTTAAATGGCATGAGACAAGGGTGTCCACTTTCTCCTTACCTCTTTAATTTATACCTAGAACTCCTACTTTCTTATATATCACAGAAATCTTTTCTACACATTCCAAAAGTATTAAATACTAACATTATATATTCGGCATTTGCTGATGACTTAAATATATACTTACAACTCCCCACAACAGATCTTCTTAAAATACTGACAGCCATTGAAAAATTCTCAGATATTTCAAATTATAAACTAAATCCAAACAAATCCCAACTTTTCCCACTAAATCGCATAGGACATATGCACTTTTACTTCCCGGAGAGCAAAATACAGTTAACTTATCAACTAAAATACTTGGGGGTAATATATACTCCCAATTTTAGTAAAATTATTAAAAATAACTTAACCCATACCTGGAATACTATTGAAAATATGAACAGATGGAAAAATATCAATGTCTTTGTTATCAAAAAGCAGAATCGTTAAGATGAACATGCTACCAAGAATTATTTTCCAAATGAACACTGCCTTCACAATTATACCTCAAAAATTATTTATAGACATGGAAAGAAGTATATCCAGATTTATTTAGTATCCTAAATCTACTAGAATCAAATATGAAAAGCTTATACTTCCTAAATCTAAAGGTGGGTTAGGGTTACCTGATTTTAAATTATACTACAGTATTATCCAGGCATACAGACTATGCCAAATCTTAAATTATGAATCAAACACAAACATATGGTCCCCCTTATGGTCTAGAATTTGGTATGAACAAATTAAGACACTTGGGTGCAATTCTAGAGCTCTCCTATTCTTAAACTTAAACCAAAACTCTGCTTATGTTAAGAATTTACATCCACTTATTAAACAAATGGTTTTATCTACTCAAAAGCTCTTTTCATCTGTACAATTATTAAATGCCCTCCTTCTACTGCAACCTATACACCTTAATCCTAATTTGCTACTAAATAATAAATTGATAAACTTGCAAAAGTATCCCTTAATAAGAGATATTACAGTATGGGGAATTTATAAATGGAAGGAATGTGATATTACACAATTATGAGAGAAATTACATCTCCCAAAGAAATATGTAATTATTATGAACTCACTCAAATACCTTGTAAACACTAAATTTCATACTGAAAATTTTGATAAACAAGATACTAGTTTGTTCATAGGTTCATACTAGGCTATCTGCCCTGAGGCAATTATAAGCCTAGCCCGATTCTGTATGGCTTACGCCACCCCTTGATTTGAGTATACTGTGCCCTTTTTAAGGTTTAGTTTACTGTGCCTCTATCTAATAGTGACACGGGAGTAATCCCTGGGACAAACCTACGATCCCCCATCCACCTATCGAGATTCTTCTTGAAGAGATTCAGTGAGGTGCTCTGCCTCACATGAACTGGAATTCTATTCCAGAGCGAAGGGAGCCTCTGGGTTATGAACCTGTCCCTCCAGCAAGTTCTATTTATTTCTGTGCTGAGGTTCAAGTCCCTCGAGCGTGTGTCTCTAAGGGATTTAGATTTACTGAGGTGGAGCATGTCCATTAATTCTGGATTTAACATAGCTTTGTATGTCAGGCATAGATCGCCTCAAAGTAGGCGGTATGCAACTGAGTAGAGCTGGAGTTTTTTTAACTGAGCAGCATATGGCATCTGTTTGAGACCCTTGATCCTCTTGGTGAGATACTTTTGGGGTCTTTCTAATTGCTGCAGGTGTCGGGTAAGGTACATCCCAAAAGGGGCATTGTATTCTATGATGGGCCTGATGAGGGATGAATAAAGGGGCACGATTACCTCTTGATCTAGATGTGAAACCCTTCGTGATGAGGTGGGCTATGTAGAAGGTCTTTCTAACCACTTTGGCAATGTGGTTTTCAAAGGAGAGATTGCTATCAACTTGGGTCCCCAGGTCCCTAATAACGTTCTCTGTACTTAATGGGTTTCCGCCTATGTGGTAATTTGTGGGCACATTGTTTTTGCCAAAGGGTATGACTATACATTTTTTGGCATTTAGCTTTAAACCATGGCGCTGGCACCAGTTATCTGTCTCTGTGAGACCTTTTCAAAGGATGTTTGTGTCAGCTGGAGAGTTGATTATGGCGCCCAGTTTGCAGTCGTCTGCGAACTTGGTGAGCCATAGTCCTCCCACGTTTGCCTGTACCTCGGAAAAGTATATACCGAACAAGAGTTTGTCCCAGTTAATTCTAAAAAATCTAACTACCAAGGGGAAAACAATCTCTAGAGTCTATAAACTTATAAATGATATAAAACATCAGAATTGTATTTTATTCTCCTCATACTCGCATAAGAAAAACCCACCAATTACTGAACAAAATAAAAAAGATGCCATCGAAAACACACTCAAATTCAGCCCATTCAAAAAGTTATTCTACACCCAACTTATGATTAACAATAATACATACTTTACCCCTCAAAAAATTAGTAAATTTAATAACAAATACTCACCTGAATGTCCTCACTGCAAGAAACAACCAGCAGACATTCTACATGTTATGTGGGAATGTAATAAAGTTCATAACTTATGGTGTTCACTAAGGGCAAGACTAGAGAAAATGGGCTACCAAAAAAGTACTTTATCCTGGGAAAGTTACACTGCACATAAATATGAATAATCTTCCCAGAGTCTTACAGCATGTCCTCACCATATGTTTTCTAGTCAAATTCTATATTACAAAGAATTGGACTATTGCAACCCCACTCACATGGGAAGGTTTTAAAAATGTAGCAATCAAATACATTGCCTTCCACAAGCTACTATATGTTACAGAAACGTAAATATTACCAAGAGTGTTTGGAATACTTATTAGATTTCATTCTCAAGAGGTAAAAATATTAAATCTAAAAGTGAAATATGCAATATATGTAAGACACTCAATAAGGATATACTTAGAACCTTTTTAACATTGACATTTTATAAATATTTGCGTAGATAAGTTGATTAAAAAAACCACATACCCTATATAAAGAGGTTTTAGTTTGACTTTCCCTATTATATGTAATAAACAAATAATGGTACTGTTTTATTCTTCTTATCACTGCAGAATATGTGGTTAGTACAAAAACTGGATTTTTGAAGTGACGTCTTTGTATATATTGTATATAGAATGTTATGTTTTGTTGTATGTTGTGTGTGTATCTTATTGTATAATGTTTTACATGGTATAACCTAAAAAAACTGCAATAAAGAAATTTTTGAAAAAAAAATAAATAAATAAATAAAATCTGTATCATGGTCAGAGGAAATGCATTGGTTAACCATAGATGTTAAAAGTTTGTACACCAGTATTGTACATACATATGGACTTGAGGCAGTGAGAAAAACATTGGGAGATAGTCCCTTGACATATTCAATTATTGAACTATTTGAGTTTTGTTTAACTAATAATTTTTTTGAGTTTGATGATAATATATTTCTTCAGCTACAAGGTACGGCAATGGGGGCAGCTTTTGCCCCCATGTACACCAACATTATGATGGGTCAATTTGAAATGGATTATTTGTATAGTTTAAAATTCTATTAGGAACATGTAATACAATATTATAGGTACATTGACAATTTAATTTTTATTTGTAAAGGGGGCCAGGATAAAGTTATATACTTTATTGAAGAACTTCAGAATAACCCATTTGCTTTAAGGTTCGATGGTGTACAAACTGGGAAATCAGTGACATTTTTAGATATTTGTTTAACTAGTGAAACTAATGGAAGAATTATAAGTAAAATACATTGTAGATTTGAAGGGGGTATGCATTTTCTTGCTGCAGACAGTTGTCATCCACCCCATTTAATAGATTCCTTACCCTATGGGGAATTTCTTTGGGTTCAAAGACTTTGCAATAATGACACTGATTTATTATATGAGTTAAATAAAATAGCTGAATTATTTATTGACAGGGGTTACTGTAAACGAGATGTATATGCTTTGTTACACAAAGCTAAAAAGTACCCCATATAGACAAATAAACAGGTTACAAACATGGTGTCCTATGAGTAGAAATAATAATGATAATTCTAATTTAAGAAAAAATATGTAGTTACTACTTATGATATTTTATCTGATGAAGCAAGAGGGGGGTGATTAAACACTACTGGAACTTTTTATTAAAGTTCAAATAACTTTCGGATATAATGTACAAAGTGCCTAAATTTTCATAACATAAGGGCAAAAGTATCAGAGATATGTTGGTACATGCTAATTTCTCTGTTCCTAACAGTAGTATTGATTCTGTGATTAGTTTTGTTGGTACATTTCCATGTGGAAGATGCAATGTATGCAAATATGTGTGCAATACGTTTAAATATATCAATGGCATTTATTTTAAAGTAAATCACAAGTTTTCATGTAATACAGAAGGAATAAATTTATACTGTAAAATGCCCTTGTAACATGTTTTATGTCGGTGAGAGCAAGAGGGCTTTTAAGCTTAGAATTCAGGAACATGTTAGGGATATTTTAAATGCTAAGCCTGAAAGCCCTCTTGCAGTACATTTTGATAAATATCATAATAGAAATTTAGATGGTTTGCAATGTACCATAATAGAGCATGTTTGTAGAAAGGGATGTAATTTGAAGAAAAGGCTTTTGTATAAAGAGACTGTTTTTATTTTGAAGTATGGGACTTTAAGCCCAGCAGGTATTAATGTGGAATGCAATTGGAAAGTTTTCTTAGCTTAATTGATTACAATTAAGCAATTTATGATAACTGATTGTGCTATATACGCTTGGGCAGTTTTTGTGTTTTTTATTCTCCTTTGAAGGCTTCCAGCCGAGGTGCTAGAGATTTTTATTAAATTTTTCTATTTTGGATCCCGGTTGTGTCGTTTTTCTATCTGTTTCTTCCAGCTTCTCTGGCACAGTAGAAAATCTCAGGTTTTCCCTACATGCTCTGTCCTCTAATTTTATTATTTTTTTGAAAAATCTCTTCTTGACCAGTCTCATATTCAACCAGCCTTCTCTTCATTCCAACCTCTGATTTTTGCAGTTTTATCACCTCGTCTGAATATCTGTTTAAAGCTTATTCCATTTTTTTTCCAGCATTTTGTTATTTGAGTTGATATACTCCATCAGTGTTTATTTTAATCAGGTCTGTATGTAGTAGGATTATATTTTCCTCTAGGTTACTGGAAGTCATGTCTGGAGCTTGCACTGCTTTTTGCTGAACAGCAAACAGTACTCTTCCCAGTCAGTGTTTTTTCCTCACCTTTTGTAGCTAATTTTCTTTCAGATCCTCTGTCGTTCTTTTTTCTAGGAATCCAGCCAGTGCACTTACTAGCCAGTTACTGAAATTTACCCAGAAATATAAGGCAACTGGCTCTCTCTTTGGAGTTTTTGTTTTCACACTGGGATAGCCAGAATTAAGCTGTTCCTGAATGTGCTGCCATCTTGGAAGTCCAAAAAGGCAGAACTTTGAGGTTGTAGAGTCTGAGATGCCAGCTTCAGATCAGAGTTGGAACCAGTAATCCACAAGTTGAGAAAGATGGAAAAGACAAAATTACATACAATGTTACACATACAACCTCTTAATTGTCCACACTTTTGCAGAATGTCCAGATTTTGGCCTCATATTTTGATGTATTCCTTGCAAAATTTGTGTTTTTCTTGCAAATCACTGAGGAGTAAATAATGACTGACATTTGAGTTTCACACTTCATATCCTTCAGAACGTACATGCTAACACAAAGCATGGTATTACAGCAGATTTCTAAGTCTGTAAGAGCAATAATTAAAATCTGTCCCTGATTTTGGTCTTTGCCTCCCCCCCCCAATTATTTTTGACTTTTTCAAAATTTCTGATGCTAACTGCCAATGTTAAAAATTAGTAAATTTCTTTGTGCAGTCAAGCAATCGTGGCTTTGCCAACTATGTACACAACTAAGGAATGAAAAGTACAGTTGTGTACACTTACCATAAATGTAGATGTTCGAGTGCATTCACTGTTGCAGTCATCACACTTGGGTTGTCTGCCTGCAGGTAGCCCTCAGTCAGCCCGAATACCAGAGACTTAGTATTTCTACATCGGATGCTGTCACTCCAGGACTGACGTCAGGGGTATAAAAACAGGAAGCCGATGTCATTACATCAGTTTTTCTTGCCCCAAATGTCAGGAGCCCCCCAAATAGGGAGCTAAGTTATGGCGGGGAAAACACCACCAGTAAAAAGTAAATACCAATACCACTACACCTGAAAGGGGTGAGTAATAGCCACAGAGAGGAGAGAGAGAAAAAACAGGGGTCTGGAGGGATGGAAACCAGGAATGCAACAGTGAATACACTCGAACATCTGCATTTACGGTAAGTGTACACAACTGTACTATGTTCTTCGTGTTTCACTGTTGCAGTCATCATACTTGGGTGGATTCCCAAAGCTGAAGAAGGGTGGATGCAGTCAAGAAGAGTTAGGGCTGGCTAGCATGCCTTGCAGGACTGCTGTTGCAAAACCTGCCCTGGATTTGGAAAAGATAGGCAGGTGGTAATGCTTGGTGAAGGTGTGTACTGAACTCCAGGTAGCAGCTTCCAGGATGTCCCTGGTAGGGACTCCCCTGAGAAATGCTGTAGAGGTAGATGTTGCCCTAGTGGAATGTGTTCTAACCCCCTGAGGGGTTGGTTTCCCATGGTGCTTGTAGAAGAAATGGATGCAGTGTACTATCCCCATTTGGAAATTGTTTGTTTTGAAATGGCCTTGCCCTCTGGCCCTGTTGCAAAGCTGACTAGTAACTGGTCAGATTTTGTGAGGGGCTTAATCCTATCAAGGTAGAATCTGAGCTGTCTGTGCACGTCCAAGGAGTGCAGGATTATTTCCCCTTTATTTTAAGGATTAGGGAAGTAAGTTGGCAAATGGATGGATTGGTTGAGAGCTACACTGGACACCGCTTTAGGCATGAAGGAAGGGTTAGTTCTGAGGGAAACCCTGTCAGCATGGAAATAATGAAGGGTTCCACAGCCATAAGTGCTTGTAGCTCAGATACTCTTCTAGCTGAAGTGATGGCCAGAAGCAAAGCTGTTTTCCAAGAGAGGAATTTTAAATCTGCTGACGCAGCAGGTTCAAAGGGGGGGGGGGAGCGTGAGTTTTTCTAGTACAAAGTTAAGGTCCCAAGCAGGGATGGGTGCTCTCCTTGGTGGCCTTAAGTTATTTGCCCCTCTCAGGAACTGTTTGATAAGAGGGTGCGAGAAGAGAGGTGGGCTCAGCGTTGTAATGAGCCGAAATGGCTGAGGCATGTATCTTAATGGAGGAGAAGGACAGGCCTCTGTGGAGTAGATCTGCTAAGTAATTCAGGATTAGAGACAGGGAGGGCAGAGTTGTGTCCTCTCCTTTAGACAGAATCCAGGAGCAGAACCTTTTCCACTTATCAGCATAGGATTTTCTTGTACTGGGTCTTCTGGCTTCAAGAATGAAGTCCAGCACCTGCTTGCTTAGGGTTGCTGGGGGAGAATTCAAGGAATACGCCAGGCTGCAAGATTTAGAGTTTGCAGCTGTGGTGGGAAAAACACCACCAGTAAAAAGTAAATACCAATAGCCTTGCAAGGGTGAGTAATAGACATAGAGCGGAGAGAGAGAGAGAGAGACAAGGGGACCAGAGGGTAGGAAACCAGGACTGCAACAGTGAATACACTCGAACATCTACATTTATGGTAAGTGTACACAACTGTACTATGTTCTTCATGTTTCACTGTTGCAGTCATCACACTTGGGTTGATTCCCAAAGCTGAAGAATGGGTGGAGGCAGTCAAGAAGAATTGGGGCTGGCTAGTATGCCCTGCAGGACTGTTGTTGCAAAACCCGCCCTGGATTTGGAAAAGATAGGCAGGTGGTAATGTTTGGTGAAGGTGTGAACAGAACTCCAGGTAGCAGCTTCCAGAATGTCCCTGGTAGGGATTCCCCTGAGGAATGCTGTAGAGGTAGAAGTTGCCCTAGTAGAATGCATTCTGACCCCCTGAGGATTTGGTTCCCATGGTGTTTTTAGCAGAAATGGATACAGCGTGCTATCTGTTTGGAAATTGTTTATTTTGAAATGGCCTTGCCCTATGCCTCTGGTGCAAAACTGACTAGTAGCTGGTCAGATTTTGTGAAGGGCTTAGGCCTATCAAGGTAGAATCTGAGCTGTCTGTACACGTCTAAGAAGTGCAGGATCCTTTCTCCTTTATTCTGAGGATTAGGGAAGAAGGTTGTCAAATTAATAAATTGGCTGAGAGCCACACTGGACACCACTTTAGGCATAAAGGAAGGGTTAGTCCTGAGGAAGACCCTGTCAGCATGAAAATTAATGAAGGGTTCTACAGCCATAAATGCTTGTAGCTCACTCTTCTAGCTGAAGTGATGGCCAGAAGCAAGGCTGTTTTCCAAGAGAGGAATTTTAACTCTGCTGATGCTGCAGGCTCAAAGGGGGGGGGGGGGGTAGTGTGAGCTTTTCCAGTACAAGGTTAAGGTCCCAATCAGGGGTGATGGCTCTCCTTGATGGCTTTAAGTTGTTTGCCCCTCTCAGGAACTGTTTGATGAGTGGGTGAGAGAAGAGAGGTGGCTCAGTGTTGTAATGAGCTGAGATGGCAGAGGCATGGATCTTAATGGAGGAAAAGGCTAGGCCTCTGTGGAGTAGATCTGCTAGGTAATCCAGGATTAGAGATAAGGAGGGCAGTGCTGTCTCTTTTCCTTTAGGTTGAATCCAGGAAGAATACCTTTTCCACTTAGCATAGGATTTCCTTGTACTGGGTCTTCTGGCTTCAAGAATGATGTCCAGCACCTGCTTGCTTAGGCTGGTCACTGGGGGAGAATTCAAGGAAAAAGACAGGCTGCAAGATTTAGGGTTTGCAGTTGCGGATGCAAGATCTGTCCCCCTGCTGAGTGAAGAGGGTTGGGATCTGGGGTAGGTGACAGGCTGTGCAGTAGTGGGTATCAGTGCTGGCATGGCCAGTCCGGGGCAATCAGGATTGCCCTTGGTGTGTCCTGTCTTATCTTGAGTAATATTCTTGTGAGAAGAGGCAGAGGGGGAAATGCATAGATTGAGAGGTTTACCCACTGGAAGGATAGGGCATCCACTTTCCAGGCCCTGCTGTGGTATGTCCTGGTGCAGAATTTGCTGAGCTGGTGATTGTAGGGGGAGGCAAAAAGGTCAACCTCCGGGGTCCCCCATTTCTGGGTTCGAAGGCTGAAAGTGCTGGGGTCTAATTGCTACTCATGTGGGTCTAGGAGATTTCTGCTTAAGTCATCTGCCAGAGAGTTTTGTTTGCCTGGCAGGAATTGAACTTGCAGATGAATATGCATGTCCAAGGCCGTGTTCCACAGGGCCATGGCTAGCCTGCAGAGTGGGTTCCCCCCTGCTTGTTGACGTACCACATAAATGTGGTGTTGTCTGTTTTTATTAGCAGGGGTCCTGGTGAGAGTAGGGATCTGAAAGCTGTCAGAGCGTGCTGAACAGCTAGCATCTCTTTTTGGTTGATGTGCAGATGAATTTAACTTGGGCTCCAGTGGCCCTGAATGCACTTGTTGTCCAGATGTGCCCCCCCAGGCATAGTCTGATGCATCTGTGGTTAGGTTCTGGGCGGTGTGGGGTTGAGTAAAGGGAAGTCCCTTGTTGTGGTTGCATGCTGTTGCCCACCAAAGAATCTCTGTCCATAGACAAGGTATGATAAGTATGACTGTTTCCAGGTCCTGAGAATGTTGGCACCAAAGACTTTTTAAGTACCACTGAAGTTTCCTCATATGCAGTCTGGCATATCGAATTAGTAGAATGCAAGAGGCCATGAACCCTAGGGCCTGCAGGATTTTCCTTGCAGATAGCTGGGTTCTGGTGGCCATTTGAGTGAAGTAGCCTGTTAGATAGGCTTGTTTTTCTGGAGTAAAGAATCCCATCTGGGATGCTGTGTCCAAGCTTGCTCCCAGGTATACAATTTTTTGACTGGGGACTAGTTTTGATTCTTTTCATTGATAGTGTACCCCAAGGAGGTTAGAAGGTTCTTTACAAATGTCAGGTGCTGCAACAGCCTTTCCTGACTGTCTGACTGAATCAGGCAATCATCCAAGTAAGGGTAAATTTGAATCTTTCTCTATCTGCAATAGGCACTGGCTGGAGCCAGGCATTTTGTGAAGACTCTGGGAGCAGTGGATAAGCTAAAGGGAAGTGCAGAGAACTGATAATGCATAGATCCTGCCCTGAAACGTAGGTATTTCCTGCATGAGTCCCTCATAGGGATGTGCAGACAGGCTTCTTTTAGCTCTAGGGTGGCTAACCAAGCATCTTTGGACAGCACAGGAAGAAGCTGCTGAAGGGTGACCATTTTGAATTTTGGTACCACCAGGAATGTGTTTAGAATGGAAAGATCTAGGATTGGACACCAAGTGCCCTCTTTTCTGGGTACCAGGAAAAGTCTGGAATAAAACTCTTGACCCATCTGTTCTGCAGGAACAGGATGAATTGCCCTTATGGAGAGCAGGGATTGAACTTGGTTTTGTGCCTCTGCCCACTGGTTTGGAGGAAGGTCTGGGAACCCTTTTGGGGCTGGTAGTGAGTGGAAGTAAAATTTGTACCCCTGGGATACAATGTTGAGGACCCATCGGTCTTGAGTGATGGAGGTCCAGTTTTTTACATGACAGGCAAGTTTTCCTCCTAGGGGCACAAGCAATTGGGCAGAGGTGAGTAGTAGAGTTGAGAAGTCATTGTAAATTCTTTTCATAAGGGGGTGGCTTAGCACTCCCTATTTTAGAAGTGAAGGTACTCCATTGCTTAGATCTCTGCATACCCTGAGAGTGTAATCTGGGGGGGGTCTGTTTCCCCTGGGTCTAGTTTGAGATGGTCTTGAGAGGGCTAGAAAGGACCAATGTTTCGACGGGCAATGCCTACTGAATCTTGGAGGCTGCACTTGCAAAAAAATCTTGAATGTCTGCATAGACTTAGCTTTTTCTTCCATCTTTTTTAGAACTTCTTCTGCTTTGGTGCCAAACAGATTGTTCTTGTTCAAAGGAGCATCTAGTAATTTTGATTTGACATGATCTGGCAAGGTCTGCTCCTTAAGCCAAGCATGCCTTCTCAGTACAGAACCAGTGACTGCTGCCCTGCAAGATGCTTCTAGGGCGTCAAAGCCATATTGCAAGGTATCCTTGCTGACTTGGCTTGCAGAATGCATAAGCTCCTGTAATTCTTTATTATCTGCACAGTCTGTAAAGGTAGATCATTTTTGCTTAATAATTTCCATAGTATGTTGCTGGTATTTCAGCATGTGAAACTGGCATTTCAATGATCTAATGGCGAGAGTTGCAGAGGTGTATACTTTTTTACTCCATCTGTCTAAAGCTCGGGTATCCCTGTCCGAAGGGGTGGAATTCTTAGCTGTAGTTGCTTTTATACCTTTAGGCCCCTGGGAAATGACCTCTGGGTCAGCAGTAGGATTTTTTTGTAGAACCTGTAGAACCTGACTCTGTAGAACCTGTCTGGTTTCCTTGGAGCAGGGGGTAAAGTATCAGGAGTTAGACTGGATTCCATAAAGACATCATCCACAACATCCAGAACAGGAGGGATAGCTAAAGGTCAATGCTGTGGCAAATCTAAAAATTCTCTGAGTCTCTTTTTGGACTGAAGATAATCCTGGCATTCCTAGTGGAAATGCTCTCTTAAACTATGTAGGGTTTCACCAAATGAAAAATCCTCTGGAGGGGAAGCAGAGGGAATTGAGTCGTCTGCATCTAAATCCTCATAAGCAGATAAAGGCATGTCTTCATATTCAAAAACTTCAGAATCGTCGGACTCTTGGTCTGTTAAAGCTGTTGGGGACAGGTCTCTTTTTCTCTTAGCAGGGAAAGGCTGGCTTCCCCTAATTAGCATAATCAGGTCTTCTGCCATTCTAAGCATTTAATGTTGTGGCAAGGAAGTAGGTGCTTGAATTTGGGTCGTCGGTTTTTTAGGCGTAGCTCGTACTCTTAGCCTTAGAAACTCGGTAGTTTTAGACAGAAATGAAGACATGAAATAAGTCGTCGGTTTGTGTCTTATATCAGTAATGCGAAGAACTTCCTCATAAGCCGGTGCCTGCACAGTGGCTCCGGACCCATCCAAGGTAGAGACATCCGCAGGTTCCGTAATCAAAGAAGAGCCTCGCGGCATACCGGACTCCGACTGGGTCTTGGTAGCAGCCTGCGAATCTATCGAAGCGGGCATCAGGGGCTGTGAAAGCGCCTCACTGAGTACCGGCGAACTGGCGACTAGCTTAACGGAAGTGTCGTCGGCAGTTTTGGACCTGTGTGGTCTGTCTCTGTCTTTATCCTTATATTTTTTTGGAAGATCGGTAGTCAGATGGCTTACTGAAGCCATTTCGGAATACGGACATCGACAGCGAAAGTATTTAGCGACAATAAGGGACCTACGATGAATAGTTAGGCATTGAACAAGCACAAAACCGACAGCAAGGTACTTCGTGGTCTGGGCCTAAACAGGTGACGCAATAAGAACGGAAATCTCGGTGTGGTATTTGCTTTCCACAGGCGAGATAATTGTTAACTTTTTCTGACATAGGTTGGATCCCCAACGGGGTACTTAGCTTTAGAAGACTTCAGGATGATTCAATTCGGAAACGAAAATTTAGGTAGCGGCCGACCGGCACTCATGCGAACAGCTTCTGCTTCGGGCTCCTCGGCAAGAAAGACTAATGTAATGGCGTCGGCTGCCTGTTTTTATACCCCTGATGACCTGACGTCAGTCTTGAAGCGACAGCAACCGAAGCAGAAATACTAAGTCTCTGGTATTCTAGCCGACTGAGGGGTACCTGCAGGCAGATAACCCAAGTGTGATGACTGCAACAGTGAAACACGAAGAACATCACCTCAGATGAAAAGATAGATCTGAAAGATACAGTCTAAACAAGTATGGGCCTAGTAAAACCACAAGCACCAACCAGTAATAAAAGAAAAGGAAGAAATCTTAAGAGTCAAGTGCCGCAAAAAGGCTTTATTTACAATAACACAAGCTGAGTGCTTTCGTCCACAGGTAATAGGACGTCTTCAGAACGTCATGTCTTATTTGTAAGCCATGCAGCTATCCATCTTATCAACAGTGCATCGATACCTAGTTGTCCTAATTTATTCATCAGTGTTTTGTGTATGACCCTATCAAATACTGAAGTTAAATCTACATAAATCACATCACAATATAGTTTTATATTTGTACCTGTTATTATATTGTTATAGAACACGTTACAGGTGGTAATAGATCTATTTTCAAAATATGTTGCAGACATATGCTTTCAAGTCCCATTCTTACAAATTCTGACAATAATTTATCAATTATAACCTTCTCCATTATTTTTCCACAACATGAAAGCAAACATATGGGTCTGTATGATGATGGGTGTGTCCTACTCCCCTTTTCCTTAAAGACAGGTTTAGCAAGTGCATGTCTCCAGTATTGAGGAATTTCCCCAAATTTGTGTAATCTAATAAATAACAGATATAATGTTACTTTAATGTCAAGGCGAAGTGTTCTCAGGTCACTATTACTAATTCCATCTCCTCCTTGTGATTTGTTTGGATCCAGTTTATGTAATTTTTTTGCAATATAATCTAATTTGATTTCAGTATCTGAGGTCACCTGAAAGTCACTAGAACAATTTATCACCCCTTTGTGAAGCCAAAATGCTTTATGCAAGATTTTTAAAATACATCTATAATCCGTTGTGTCTTGAGAATAAATTTTAGAATCTACAGTTATTAATTTGCATGTCTTTACTCTTACATCTTATGTATCTACAAAATGGTTTCCTATCATGCACAATATCTTTATAAAAAATGTGTTCACTTTTTTCTTGATCTAGTCTCAACTACATCCAAGATTGTCTGTCCAACTTGTTTATTTCAGTTTTAAAAGTTGTGGTTTAACCTCTTTTCCATTTCCTATAATTTGTCTCTCATCTTGATCAAGTATCTTGTTCTTATCGAAATATATCCTTCTGAAGTTGTGTGCCTAGATCCTGATGTTAAACATTTTTTTTGCATTCAGATAATTTTTCTTTCAAAACTTTTCACATTCTTTAGCAGTTTTTCAACTGAATGCATCACTCCAATTAGTTTTACATAGTGACTGCTTTGCTTCCATGTAATCTGTTGTTAATCTCCTGTGCACTGGTTTAGTTTTCAGTTTGGAAGAATTATCTAGCAACAAATTAATCTTTATAACCCCATGATCACTGCACATCAACAGTGGTAAAACTTGACAAAGTAACAGTAATTTCCTTAGGAACACAAGCAATGTCTAGTATGTTCTGTTCCCTTGTAGGCATTTTTTTTACAATCTGAAGCAATTGTTGTTCCTGAACATACGTTGTAAATAATTTTCTTACTAATGTCATTAAATTTAACAGAAACAGACTGTAATAATATTGATTCAAGTCCACAGTCACTATTATTCCTCCCTGGGAAGATACTGGCACTTAAGATCAGGCAGTCTGGAGTGGGCTTTAACATTATACCTGCAGCCACTTGCAGTCTTATTGGTTGTGTCTCATTAGTTCTCAAGTAAAAATATAAGCCAGCAAACTGCCCAAAGTGAGATCAACACTATGCAAAAAACACATTAATCAGAGAAACAAGAAAAAGTACAGTTGTTTAGGAACTTACCAGAACAGTAAATATCTTGCTGATCACTGTTATGGTACTCCTGATATATGAGTTGTTACCGCTAACAACTGGCCGGGGTACAAAGGCTTTACTTTCCCCTAAGACCTTAGCCCATATGCAGTGGCATATACAGACGCAAGTATGAGCATCGATTCTCAGATTATCTCCAAGCCAGCAGCCAGAAGTGAATGGTCAGCTATGAGGGGGTGTAATTCAAATAGATAAAAAAACTCCCCCTCTCCCATGTAACAGAGCACAGGTTAAAGCAAAGGAGGAGAGGAGTATGAAGAGGGGATAGAGGGAGGATGTCTACTGTTATGGTAAGTTCTTACATAAATGTACTATGTCCTGACTGAAGTCACTGTTGCAGTATTCCTGACATGGAGGAGGAAAGAAGGGTGTGTGGTTCGTTATTGAGCAGAAGAGATGTCCAGCAGTCTGGACAGAACTGACTGAGCAAAGGCAGGCCTGGACTTGTAGAGACAGTATTAATTTTGTGATGTTTGGTAAAGATGTGTACAAAGGACCAAGTGTCAGCCTCTAAGATAGACCTGGAGTCTAATCCTTTCTGAAATGTTCCTGAGGAAGCCACTGCCCTAGTGAAATGTGGTTTAGGGCATGAAGGCAAGGTCTTACCATAGTGTGAGTTGCAGAAAGAGAGAGCCTTAGAAATCTACACTGCAACAGTTTGTTTGGAGACTGGCCAGACCAACTTAGGGCTCATAAATGACACAAACAACTGGTCAGTCTTTCAGAAGGATTTAGTTTTGTCCAGATAAAATCGGAGCTGTCTGTGAATGACCAGAGAATGTAAGATCCTTTCCCCATTGTTTTGTGGGTTGGGAAAGAAAGTTGGAAGATGAATAGCCTGCTTGAGTGACAGCTCATTCACTGCCTAAGGCACAAAGGATGGATTAGCTCTGACAGTCACCCTGTCCTTGTGAAAAATAAGAAAAGGGGGAATGGCCATGAGAACTTGTAACTCAGAAGCTCTATTAGAAGAGGTGAGCACCAACAGAAAGAAAGTTTTCCAAGTACAGAATTTTGGAGAAACAGAAAATGCTGGCTCAAACGGAAGCAGTGTAAGCTCTTCTAACACAAAATTAATATCCTGAAGGGGAGAGATGGGTTTCATGGTGGGATAAGATGTGGGACTCCCCTGAGGAGTAGCTTGACTCCTGCCCTACCTATAAGTGAAGGGCTAACAGGGAGACAGGCATTGATAGCTGACAGGTGAATTTTTAGAGAATAGTAAGCCAAACCTGATCAAAGTAGTTTGCAGAGATAATGCAGTACAGCAGGGACTTTTCATGATGAGTGGGTCCTGACTATATCTATGGCACCAATAGGAAAACCTTTTGCATTTAGTTGTGCAAGACTTTCTAGTGTGGGTCTCATAGCCTCTTGTAGGACTTGAACAACTTCCGCAGAGAAGACGTGGCGTTGAGAAATTAAAATACTATCATCCATAGGGTCAAGTTGTGAGATGGAAGACTTTGGTAGAGCAGCAATTATTTTTGCTGAGTTATCAGGTCCAGCTGAAGAGAAATACTTTGAAAGGTGAAATGGCAGTGGAAATGAATGCTGCCTTGGCCAAAATGGTGCGAATAAAAGGAATTTGTGTGCTTCCTTTTGTGCCTTGAGATGCAATTTTGTAAGAGGCAGAGGAGGAAAACCATAGAGAAACTTCCTTATCCACTGGAAGTAAAAGGCATCTGTCTTCCAGGCTGTAGGAGAACAATCCCTGTTGCAGAAACAGGGCAGCTGATGGTTGGTTGGTAATGCAAACAGATCTATCTATCCATCTCTCTGTTCAAAGTCCATTCGTATGGGTTCTCCAGGAAGTGGCTTTGGGAGTCTTCTAGAACACTGTCTTCAGAAGGGACGTATGCGGCTGTGAGCATGAGGTTCATTTGCATTGCAAGTTCCATGGCTCCTGCACTAACCTGCACAGCTGGTAAAATCTAGTACCTCCCCTCTTTATTCATGTATCACATAGCTGTAGTGTCTGTGTATATTAGGAGTGGCCCAGGTTCCCAGAGGTGGGCGAAAATCTTAAGAGCTTGCAGAAGAGCCCTCCTTGCCTTTTGGAACAAAAATAGGCAGATTGTGAACTTTCTCCTTGTGGAGGAAGGCATGCATCTTCTGTGTGTCAAGTCGGCGGACCAGGACAACCAGATCCTTTGTAGGGACCACGTGGGATTTTTTTGTCTACAGTGAAACCCAGACCTGTCAGAATTAGAGGGTGAAGAGTAGATGCTGAAGACGAATTTCTGGAGAGACAGCCTGGATCAGTAGGTCATCCAGGTAGGGAGAAATATGGATTCCCTCAGTGCAACAGAAAGCTACTGCTGGAGCTAGACACTGGAAGTCTCCAGTAGCTGTGGAAAGACCAAAAGGCAGAGCATAAACTGAAAATGTGAGGAGCCAGAGAAAAATCTGAGGAATCTCCTGCAAGAACGATGACTGAGTATTTGTAAGTAAGCATCCTTCAGATCTAGAAAAAACAAGGAAACTTTGTGGGAGGATGAAAGGCAAAACAGTATCAACAGAGAACAAGTATTTAGGAGAAGTGGGTCTGTGATGGGTCTCCACTGCCCTTCTTTCCTTGGGACTAGAAAAATCCTGGAGTAAAAAAAACCTCTCCCATGAAGTCCTTAGGGACCTGCTCGATGGTGCCCTGATTCAAGAGGTCTTGAATAATGGAGGCCAGAAGGGATATTTGGTTTTGATAAGGTTGTGACATGCCTTTCAGAGGGGGAACATTTTTACAAGTCATGGCATAACCATCCTTGATGATAGAGAGGACCCACTTGTCTGTTGTAATAACTTTCTAACTTGACCAAGGAGAGTGACAGTCTTTGGGAAAGGAAAGTAGTGGGACTGAGGGCAGGTGGGTGCTGAGTTTTCCAGCATACCTTTTCTTAGGGTTTTCCTTTGCAATGAAGGAGGTAGATTTAGATGGATAGTTCTTTTGGTACCTAGGAACTGAGGAGAGTAGAGTCTGTCTGTAGTTTTTCACCGTCTTACCTTGGTCTTGTAGAGTTTTGAACAGGGTGGCAGCTGAGGAACAGACAGTGAGTGTTTGTCCAGTGGAGACTCTGAAATATCTGATCTGAAATCCACAAGGATATGCTGACTGTGAAGCCATGTATATCTAATAAGAAATGCAGTGGTAGCTGTCCTAGAAGCATCCAAAGCATCACAATCACACTTGATGCTGTGTCTAGCAATTTGAGTGGCTTACAATAGTAAGCTCTGCATCTGATGCGTAGACTCTGCTGTTGTAGAGTCCAGTACAGCTTTGTTTAAGGAATGCAGGACACAGATCAAGTACTTTGTCATCTGAGTATGATAGTTAATTGCCCTAAAGGCAAGCAGAGGTATAAACGTCTTTTCTCCCACCTCTCTATAGCCATACTATCTTTGTCCATAGCTACAGCATTAGCACTGGGTGGGAGCTTAGAGGGCTTATCTGAAGAAAGAGATACTGCAGAGCAGTCTGCCACTGGATTCCTGAATAAATATTTTAGGTCATCAAGTACCCTGTAAAACCTGCCTGCTCTTTTAGGAGCTGGTGGTTGAGAGTCAGGTGCAGAAGATGTGGATTGAAAGGCATTCTGAAAAGCATTATGGACAAGAGGGAATGGAGAAGGGGTAGGGGGTACTGATCTCCAAGAGGGTGTAATATCTCTTCTGAACATCAGAGATCTGCATGGATTGCCATTCAAAAGTGTTTCATCATGTTCTGTACAGTTTGGGGAACCCAATGAAAGGGAGTTGTCTTCAACCCGTGTGAGAAGTCTATCGATTTCTTTTTTCCTAACTGCTGAGAGAGAGGCCATGTCTAGTCTGTTTTATTCTTTTAGGCATGATGCCCACTTGGATGAGAGGGTGAGATTCAGAACCCTGTATGACTTTTATTAGAGAGCCTGGGATCCCTTCCCTAACTAAAATTTGAGCGATGCCATATGGTCCCTGGGAAATGATGAGATGCGGTTATTCACACACAGTCTGCAAGTCCTCAGGAGCCGTACTGGCCTCCAACAGGGTGTTAGTAGCGAGGAACTGAGAAGTAGACTGAGGTACCGTGGGTTCTGGAACCTCAGCTTGTATGTCAGAATCAGAAACTTTGAATTGCAGATCCATTCAAGGCCTCTTCATTTTTTTTCTGCAGCAGCAGATGGACATCCAAGGAAGCAGAGTCAGCCATCTTAGACTGGGCCAAGCGTTTAAGACACTAGGTCTCTGCAAAGGTGTTCGGAGTCAAAGCCTTGATGTAATGGTTTTGCAAATGAACAACTGACAGACTGATCAAGCTTTGTGATTGTGTTCCAGGACTAGGCAAAAGAGACAGTTGGTATGCAAGTCACTGTACGGAATCTGCTTAATGCACCTACAGTTACCCTTCCTAGCTGACATCTAAAAACTTTCAACAAAATAGTGTAAATAAAAAGGAAGGTTCCCCAATGGGGCACTTATCTGGAAAAATGATCGAAGCAAAGGTTGAGCAGTCAGACGGATGCACAAACTGATTTCAGGCTGGCAGTGAGATGGTCCCAATACCCATGTTTATATGTCTGTCTGTACACTCCAACCCATACAAGCTGAGGTCATTCGTCGGATGTATGACCTAGGGAAGGTAAAGCTTTGGTATCCTGGCCAGACATCAGCAGTGACAACCCATATGTCAGGAATAATGCAACAGTGATTTCAGTCAGGACATCATTGTGTTTCAAAATAATTACTTGTTCATATAGTATCTTAAAATTACAGCCAGTGTAGACTCAAGATGCAAAACAAGTCTATAACTGTGTGGAGGTTAAACCAGAGGTGTTTTAGTGTTACTGTAATAGCAAAATATTTTTACAGTGCTTGAGTCTCTTAAAAAGTGTTGTTCTCAAATAAGTATAAAAACAGAAAAGTGGAAAACATATTGAGGATCGTTCTTGCCCAATTTAACATTTGTCTGTACTATGTGTGAGAGAGTCAATGTGTGTCTGTGTAAAATCATGATGCTGTCATCTAGCATATGTAGCATAAGGAAGTTACATTTTAATTTAGGATATGTTAAATGAATATTTGTATATTCCAAGAAGTCAATAGTTTTGCTGCCTAGATTGTAAGAATAAGTGATATCCTTTGTTTCTATATGAATGGAAAGCGAAGTGGATATATTTAACATTATATTTTTACTTAATGACCAACTGTAAAAGCTATCCAAGTTTTTTGCATAACTTCTACATCTGAATGTTTTTTTTTTAATTATGCAGCGTAATTGAATACTCTGAAAGCAAATAAAAGCCCAAATAGCAGAATCTTGTAATGGAAGTGATGCCAAATCACCATCATTTGAAGGAATCTCCTGTGATAACCCCAAACAATGTTCTGCCAAAAGAGGTCCACTTTGCTATATGGCAAGATAGGCATAACCCAGAACTATAGGGAACCTAGTATACAGTACGTGCAGGCTAAGATCACAGGGGTCAAAGATGGGACAAAAATTATCACTTTCTTTTCAGAACAAAAATGGGGAGTCAAACCACTGGCCTTTGAGAAGCACAGGCTCAGTCTGTCCCA
Organism: Protopterus annectens; assembly: GCF_019279795.1. Taxonomy (NCBI): domain Eukaryota; kingdom Metazoa; phylum Chordata; order Ceratodontiformes; family Protopteridae; genus Protopterus; species Protopterus annectens. The sequence goes on along the minus strand of NC_056748.1, from coordinate 184,933,554 downwards.
AAAGCTCTGTTGACATCATTTTGAAATCCTGTCTGAAAGAGAACTTAACAGATCTAAGCCATGGTTCATAGGCTCATAGATTAGTACTAAGCTAACTGCCCTTGCGAGTCATTTTAAGCCTAGCCAATTATCGCTTGTGAGACTCAAACCCTGCACCTTGTGCTTGCAAGGCAAACACCTTAACCATTAGGCCACCCTCCCAACCCCCTAGACGATGTCCAGAATCCAATGTTTTTTTGTGAAGGCTCTTCAAGCCAGGGTATACCTTAAGAACTGCACCCCCCCCCCCCACACACACACACACACATAAAAGGACAGCCTCATACTTTATCTTACTCTAAAGTAGAGTCGCTCACCTGGATAACTTAGCTAGAGAGTGTAAGACTATGAGACACTGCAAGGACTTCTTCATTCTGAGCCAAGAAGAGGAACAGGTAGTAGGGACTAAAGGGTTATCATACGATTATTCCACTTTAATGTTCTTTTAAGAGATCTTTCAGCAAGCCTGACATGGTTGGATGATGAACAGGACCTCCTTAAAAGAGGTATCCAGAATGTAATTTCTGAACTCTTGCTTCAGAGAGGTCATTCCAACCAAGTATTCATGTATAGGTACCTACCTATGACAAGAATGCGATAACTTTGCAAAAGTAATTATTCCTGTGAGTCACAAATTTCTGAAATGGCGTTGCTGAAAATTGACATTCAAAGACATCAAATCTGCCCTTTCCCCACTGCTATGTGACCATGGAGTTAGTACATATTTGAGTTAGGGGACTGTAGATGGTGTCCCACATTTTGGGATATGAGGCAGGGCTTGACCACTGACCAAAAAAGGGAAGCTTAATTGTAGGGTATGGCTTTAAGCAAAACAACATTGGAGATTTGGGACTTACTGAAACTTCATTTAACAAGTCAACATGAAACCCCACAGTCAACACAGCATTTGATATATGAAGGTCCACTCACAACGTGAAGAGTCTTGACCGCTTCTTCCTTAAATCAGGACTCAAGAAAGAGGAAGGAAAGCTTTTGTAATGCCTGGCCCAATAAGAAGGATAATAATTTGGACAGATGAGATCAAGAGTTGGTTGCAATGTCAGGAGTGCAAAAGGTAGTACACTTGCCATTGGTGCAGAAAGGTTCCTATTATGTCGTCGAATGCTCAAACCTGCGACTGGCCAATTACGCAAAATTATTCCCAGGGAAAAAAAATCTGCTTACCCGTCATCAGTGATTTGCCCTTTTCCCCAATGCAGAGCGATCTCAGAGTTGGTATATTTAGTTAGGGGTGGTGTGGGGGGCACAGCCCCCCCCCCCCCACTTGGTTAGGGTTTTAAAATATGTCTTTTTTTTTTGTTGGTCAAGCAAATTTTTTCACGGGGAAAAAATTTGCATAATTGGCCGGTCCTGGTTTTGAATGTTCGACATTTAGGTGTTGACGTTTAGGCGTTCGACAACCTGAATGTTTGACGTTGTACTACAGACCAGGTGCAGAAGGCTGTGGGTTCTATTTTCACACCAGGTAGACTGACTGCTGAGACTGCAGTGCAGTATAAGGGGGGGGGGGTTGCTGTACTCTGGATGAGACATTAAACCAAGGCCCCATCTTCTTGAACTGGTGGTAGCTCAGGTGGATGAAAAAGATCCCATGGCACCTATCAAAAAGAGTAGGGGTACTTTATTGCACATATATTTTCTCAATGTACATCATACATGTTTAGCAAACTATAGAAATTCAACAGTTATATGTAGTACAGAGATAATAAATGAACGCTATCTGAGTACAGTCCAACAAAAGAACCAAGCAAATCAGCAAACACTCCTGTCTCAGAATGAGAAAAAAGCACCAGCACGACACTGTAGCACAATTCACAAAGAGTTTAATCCAAGAATAAAATAGTACACGTGTAGTTGAGCGCTTTCATCCACTAAGGACTTCTTCAGAACACTTGTTATAACACTACTACTCCATTAAATACTTTAAAATTGTTGGAATTTGCATCACATGTCGTTACATCATTAAAGATTTAAAGTGCAAATGCCTAAAAAAACCTGAGATTTCATAAGAAGTGTATAAAAATACATAAAAATTACATAAAAATTACATAGAAATTGTCAGTGCATATGAAGTGCCAGTGCATAAAAAGCTTCCATCAAGGTAAAACATAATACTTTTGATTGTAATATATATATATAACAGCCCCAATGCTGTTTGAAACACCTATTTGTTATTATCCAATACAGGTTTTATGGAGACATGTTCGTTGATGCCAGGATGCACAGAAGCATTTAATTTTACCTGCCATCTTACCTCCTTATCACTCACTGTTTTTTTAACATCTCCTCCCCTCACGTTAACTCTAACCAATTCAAGAATTCCAAAGGTAAAGTTAGAACATTCCTTGTTAGATTTTAGATGTTTCCACAAGGCGTTAGTTTCATCCTGCTTCCTGATGCTATACTGATGGTCGTAGATCCTATTGCGTAAGCACCTGGAGGTCTTCCCTACATAAGATGGCAGGTAAAAGTATTATGTTTTACCTTGATGGAAGCTTTTTATGCACTGGCACTTCATATGCACTGACAATTTCTATGTAATTTTTATGTATTTTTATACACTTCTTATGAAATCTCAGGTTTTTTTAGGCATTTGCACTTTAAATCTTTAATGATGTAACGACATGTGATGCAAATTCCAACAATTTTAAAGTATTTAATGGAGTAGTAGTGTTATAACAAGTGTTCTGAAGAAGTCCTTAGTGGATGAAAGCGCTCAACTACACGTGTACTATTTTATTCTTGGATTAAACTCTTTGTGAATTGTGCTACAGTGTCGTGCTGGTGCTTTTTTCTCATTCTGAGACAGGAGTGTTTGCTGACTTGCTTGGTTCTTTAGTACAGAGATAAGAAATGAAATTATATACATTAATAGTAAAAGGAAAAGATAAAAAGTAGCAATACCCTAATCCTTCTGCCACAACCATTTCTTCAACTTCCCCATTATCAGTCCCACAATCTGTTGTATAATAATTCACCACAGCAAGTTAATCACAACATCCAAGCAGCACTAATTATTATTTTATCATAAACATCCTTCATATAAGCGTACAGACTTTCATAAAAAACATACATTAGATGATGCATCATAACAGGAGACATTCCTGCTAGCTTATAATCACACAATACTTGAGTCCAGAAAATCTGAACTCTCGGGCAATATAATAAATTAAGTTCCATAGATTATTAACAGGAACACAATTTGCAAAGCCTGTCCTTCTTAATCTTATATTTCATCAAGCCTTTGACAGGTAGTCTAGCTAGCATTAATCTCTATTAAAAATGTTGTAATTTGCATGTACTAGAACAATAAAGAAGGAAAAATAACTCAATCTGATGTCTAATAAAATACCACTGGTCCTTTATAAAAGGAACAACAGATTAATATACATATTCATTAGCAAGGTAATAAATAAAGAAACAGGTTTCTACTTTCTTCCAACTTTGTGATCCCAAACTTCTTTAAATTTATAACATAAAACTTGTCCTAATAGCTATGACTTTCTCTTCTAGATTTTCAAAAATATCAAGTGTAGATGCAGAGATGCCAAAAACACAACAGGGATATAAAAACCTAGTCAGTCATACCTCTTGGTACAGTATAACCCCCACTTTTAACAGGATAAAAACTTCAATATATAACCTAACTTGGCCATAATAATAGAGTTCAGCATATAAACATTTTTTTGGAAAGAAAAAAAAAAGATTTCCATATAGACAAAAAAGTCAACCTTATTTTAAAAGTTCATTCCACTGTTAATAATAAACAGCAGAATGGTCCCAAGCAATACTTAGCATTTTTACAATCTTATTTTGAAAGATAATGCTCTGAAAAGGGGAAGAAATCCCTTGCATTTTTCAGTAATGTAGCTCTACGGTACATAGCTTCTGTAGTATAATAATAATAATAAAAAAAAAAAAAACAGATTTATATCAGCAATGTTATATGCCACTATATTTAGGTTATCTATATAAAACAGTATGCAATAACCAAAACATAATTAGCTAAGAACAGCTGACGTATAACTGTAATGTAATGCACATTCACACAAGAAGGCAATCATGACTAAACTAAACAGCAAACCACTCAGTGGGAAACCCTGATTTGCACCTCCTATTAACCAAATGCCTTGTCCATGAATTGATGTAAATATCCTACAAAACTAAAATGATTTTATTACTAAAAATTATAACTTGACAGACTTCCAAGATGCCAGCAGACTAATCAACAGCTTCATTTCAGCTTTCCCACTGTGAAAAGAAACTAAGAGATAGGGGTCAGTAACTTGGCCAGATTTAGTAGATTCAGTTACTGGTTTGTAACTACACTGCCTGAATGCCAGCAAAGAACAAACGCAGAGAGCCTGAAAAAAAATCAACAATAAAAGTGGACAGAAAACACTGACCGGGAAGAATCCTGCAGCCTTTAGAAAAAAGCAGTTCAAGCTCCACTTTTGATGCAAGACATGGCTTCCAGTAATCTAGAGGAAAAAAATGAATGTACTCAGAGCTGATTAAAATAAACAAAACATTAAAGGAATATATTAACTTGTATATTAACTCAACTACAAAAGGCTGGAAAAAAATGGAAGAAGCATTAAACAGCTATTAAGATAAACTGATAAAACCATAAAAATCAGAGATGGAAATGAAGAAAAGGTTCACTAAGTATGAGACTGCTCAAGAACAGATGTTTAAAAAATGGGAGAGTTAGAGGACAGAGCATGTAGGGAAAACCTGAGATTTGCTGCAGGATCACAGAAACTAGAAGGAAAATACTGTATTAATTTTATGAAAGCACAAACAAGCAACTGAATTGGGTATTCCACAGCAGAATTTATCATCTGAAAGGGCACATCATGCGTATGCTCCAAACCTGGCCATGAGAAAGTAACCAAGACCTGTACTAGTCAATTAATTAATACAATCATACCAGCAAAATAGTTGATCCTGACAAAACTGTTGCAAAAAGGCAAAGTATTAAAAATTGGACAGTAGAATATTTGTGGAAAATGATTATTTACTGTAAACCAGGCAGAAGAGAAGAAAAGAGTAGCAAATTTATCCCAGCAATCTGTGAATTTTAAGAGGCAGGTGTGAAATTCATGCTGTTGTATCTAGCTGTCTTCAAAATATTTTTCAAGGAGGATCAAAGTCATGTTGTGATGCAGAACAGGCTAAGGAGGAAACACTAAAGTTTGTTTAAGAAAAAGTGAACCAACAAACAGAAGGTGACTTTGCTTCTCATTCTTCTGAAATAAACTCTGCCAGTGAAACATTTTCCAATGTTTCAAAGGAAAAATATTTGAGAAAGAGAAAAAAGCACTGCAGCTGACTAGAAGAACTGGGAGTTCCTTGGACTTGAAACGGAGTCTGGTGTTGGGAGATGGAGATAAACAGGATGAAGACCAGCAACACTGACATTAGTAAATAAATGTGAGATTATAAGCATTAATCACATTTGTGAAATACAGCTTTGCAGGAAAATGGAGAAAGACTGGACTTTTGTTGACTCTGTTAAACTTGTGGAGGACTGAAAAGCATATACCCAATTTCACGTCATTAATCTTTGGAAGGAAATTAAAAGGAGAGGGGAAGGGGAACTAAGTAAAACAGTTTGTGTTCTTAAAAGTATTTGTATAAAACATTTCATGATATATATTTCATGTTATACAGTTGAAATTAATATGCTGTAATCTTGGGTTGGTGAGGTGGAGGATGGGGTATAACAATGCACAGATTAAAATATAATATATGTAGAGCTGATGTGATTTATCTTACTTTTGCATAAGTGAATGTCTGCATTAAGGCCCTTGGCTTAAATCCAGTGATGGCGAACCTATGACACGAAGGTCAAAGGTGACACACCTCAACGTTTTGGGTTACAAACCAGCATTCAACAAAACCCAAGTTACCAAAGAAACTGAATAAACAAATATACAAGAAATATGCGACACTGCACTTATTTATTAAAACTCAGCAAAAAAAGTCATTAAGTGATGTTAATCTAATCAAATGCAATGTATTTCATATTTTTTTCAGTTCCAATTCAAAATTACTATTAAAAGTAGGATAATTTTTGGTGCACTATTTTAAGCCCAACTATCAGTGTGCATATCATTTTCTCTATTGTAAGCCACTGATTTTTCTTTTACTTTTATAATACATAGCAGCACACATGACCGAAGTGTACTTTTTTTAAATAAACGAATATGTAAATAATTGTTTCTCTTTTGTTCGGGGGGGGTCACACCAGCAGAGTCAAGATAGGCATTTTCTGAATTGTTGACACGCTAAGCCCAAACGGTTCGGCATTGCTGGCTTAATCTAATAACAACTCTAAACAAGAAACAAGTAAATATGATAACAATGAACATACTGAAAAGATTTTCCTTTAGCAATAAATGTTTTAGCTTGTCTTTCTGTCTGCAACAGAGGAATACATTTTTATTTTTTCTCTTAGTTTTCCATGGGGGGGGGGGGGCAGGCTGACAATAAGGCACAAAAACACAGATTGCTGGTTTCTTCGAGGCTAAAAGTTAATGATTTCTGAAATTATGCAAGTTTTTTTGTTTAAGCAAGAAAATAAGGCAGCACAGAATTTAATGAAGAGTTGACATTAAGCAAATAACAGTTCAGTTTGAGAAGTCTGTAGCTGTGGGCAGATGTACATTTTATTCTTATATTTCCTTGAAGACAAGCTGACTGGTATGCAATAAAAACTGAGCACTTTTTAAGACTAAAATTTAATGTTTTCTGAAAACATACAAGCTGTTTTTCACATCTTAGTGGGAAATAAAGATAAGACAAGAACAGACAGTAATTAGTTTAAGCAGGAACACAGGCTTTAACATGTGTCTTAACATGGATAACCTTAATTTTAGGTTAGGTTTTGCCTGTGTGTACACCTCTAAGTTTGGGACAATTGTTCCTCTCAAGAGGGTTAAACTTCATTATTTGAAGATGTACATAGAATGGGACATAGGTTCTAATGGAGACGACAAGAAACAACTGTATAAAAGATCAACCTGCCAAACACTAGTCGGTGCATGTAACACAAAAGCTGGGGAAAAGTTATGTACTCTCCATAATGTTCCATCTGTGTTATCTATTTCTATTCTTCTCAACTGATGGGTTTGAATCTGAGACTCAGATCTGACTCAGCCACTTTTACCAGATCATTGGATCTAAGAAGTCTCAACCTCCATTTACCCACAATGCCCCACAAACCTAACATACCTCAGATCATGTTGCTGCCCCTAGACATATACGGACAACCTATTATATACATTAATAATGGTAGAAATGAACAAGGAAAGCTGAAGTTCAAAACAAGGAACAGAGGGTTCCTGTACAACTCTTAGATCTTTCCATAAGAAAAGAAAGGGGGCAGTTGGGCAGTAAGTTGAAGAAGAATGAAAATGGACAACACAGATGGAACATTATGGTGAGTACACAACTGTTTTATTTGATGTTGTCATTTTCATTCATTCCTCAACTGATGGTACAGAGTTCCCAGCTAGTGTATTCTTGGGAGACTCTCATGGAAGGATATTCTGGAGTACTGCACAGCCAAAAGACACTCTGTTCCTGGAAATCAAATTTAATTCCACTCTGTTCCTGGAAATTAAATTTGTAATGAGCAAGAAAGGTGTGACAATTACTCCAAGATGCAGCTGCACAAATGTCATCTAAGGATGCCCTTGACAAGAAGGCTGAAGAAACTCCCATAGACCTTGCATAATGAGCTCTATGAGGCTTGGGCAAGGATAAACATTTTTCACCATAAACAATGGAGATACATTCAAGTAACCATTTGGCCAAAGTAACTTTGGATACTGGTTTGCCCAATCTATTAGGAAAAAAATGAAACAAATAGTTGGTCAGCTTTCCTGATGTCTTTGGATCTGTGAAGATAAAAGTGAAGTTGCCTCTGTACATCCAAAAGCTGGAGCATATACTCTCCCTTAAAAGAAAAGTTAGGAAAGAACACTGGTAGATTAAAGACCTGGTTTGTATTGCACTCAGTCTACCTTAGGAAAAAAGGATGAATTACTTTGCAAGGATACCCGGTCTTTGTGAAAAAACAGGCAAGAAGACTTAGAAGATAGAGCCTGGAGATCAGACACTGACTAGTTGATGTAATAGTGACCAGAAAAAATGGCTTTCCAGGATACAAACTTTTAGTTCTGTTTTGGCTGAAGGTTCAAAGTGAAATTCTTTCAAGGCTTGAAGCATTATAGTCAAATCACAAGGAGGAGTAAGGTCCTTTAACAGGTGTCCAAGTAAAAAGGCTCCCTTGAGAAAGGCTTTATATAGTTTAGAAGAAGCTAAGTTAGAGTTATTCTCTCCCAGAAGAAAATTAAGGATAGATGGCACAAGTGCTGAAAAAGGGCCCATGTCCTTGCTAAGGGCCCAGAAAACAAATCTCTTTCATTTACTTTTGTAACGCCTTCTGGTAGAAGCTTTTTGAGAATATAACAAGATATGACGTAGTGCGGAGGACAGCCTGGACTGTCTAGCAATCAATGGAATTGTAGAAACCATGCAGTCAGTTTGAGGCTTGTTAAGTCTGGATGAGTCATGCCTGTCAGGTGAGACAGGAAGTCTGCAAAGGGATCCAGTATCCAGGGAAGATGCAGAAGATGAGGCCAGAGGAAGGGGAGTCAGATCTGATGGGGCCAGAAGGGTGCAATGAGCATAACTGTGCTCTCAACTGGAAAGCCTTCTGTACAAATTTGGGAATGAGGGGTAACAGTGGTCAAGTATAAAGAAGACCAGAGGGCCAATCATAGATCAGAGCATCTCTCTGTGCTCCCCCATTGGAGGGATCAGGACAAAGAACCTGCTGCATTTGTGTTTGAGGAGAAAGGCAAAGAAATCACAGCATGGCTGGCCCCATCGATGGAAAAATCTTTTCTGCCACTTTGACATTGAAAGACCACTTGTAAGGCATCAGAATGGACCTGCATAATTTGTCTGCCATCATGTTAGATTTCCCCAGAATGTGCATTGCTATTAGAAAGTGACCAGATCAGATCACCCACTGCCACACTCTCATTGCTTCTCAACAAAGTGGGTAAGACTGTTGATATTCCAGACCAGTGACATGTTGTCTGAATGGGAATAGTCCCAGATGGGAGAACATCTTGAAAGGTCTGCAGTGTTAGGAGGACTGCTCTCATCTTCAGGAAACTGATATGCATCTTGGCCTCTTTTAATGACCGCATACCTTGGACTGTTCTTCAAAAGTGGTGCCCCCCAAATGGGAGACATCCGTGGTCACCTTGGCCATGGGCAGGAGAAGAACAAATGGATGTCCTTCACAGAGATGGTTTGAATTAATCCACCAAAGAAGATATCTTTTACACGCCTGTGTAATCTTGAATGGAGTAGTCAATGGACCCTGGAGAATAGTCACTGGACAGAAATTGTCCATTGAAGAATTTGGATATGGCCAAAGGAATGAGGGTGATAGCTGCTGCCATTGATCCCAGAGCTTGCAGGATTAATTGGGCCAGAACAGAAGAACTCTGAATCATTTTCTTGAGTTGGGACCTCAGTGTCTGTATTCGCATAGAGGGAAAAATGGCTATATGACTGATAGTTTCCGAATGAGCACCAATGAACTCCATGCTTTGCATGGGTGTGAGCTGAGATCTGATGTAAGTGACAGTGATTCCCAGTTGAACACACAACTGAAGCAAGTAGTCCCTTGCCTGCAGAAGTCGATGCCTGGTTGGGGCAGTTAGGAGCCAGTCATCTAAATATGGAAACACCTAGAATCCCAGCAGTCTGAAGTGAGCTGCTACCACTGCCATGCATCTGTTCAACACCCTGGGGCTCTGGTGAGACTAAAGGGCAGTGCTCTGAACTGGTAATGACTGTCTCTGAACCAGAAGTGCAGGTATCTTCTGGAGCATCTCTTCATTTTGATGTGATAGTACGTATCCTGAAGATCTACTGAGCACATCCAATAGTCTCTTTGCACCAGAGGCAAAATGGAATGAACCATGACCATGCAAAACTTTGAATACTATACAAACTGATTTAATTTGCTGAGTTCTAGAATTGATCTCAAGTCCCCTCTCTTTTTTGGCACCACAAAGAATCTTGAGTAAGTTCTGGATCCTCTCTGGTATGGGGGGACATCTTGGATGACTCTTCCCTAACAGCCTTTTTTTTTTTTTCCTTCCAGAGAAACTGCCTCCCTCTGAATGGTTGGAACATTGGGAATTTTCTTCACATTGGTGGGAGGGGATTAAAGAAACTGGTACTGTATAAACTCTAGATATGATTCTCTATCTTTTGAAATAGCCAGGATCTCTAATGCAGAGACAAATGTCCTCTGACTGCCTCCAAAGGGGAACACTCAGGCCTCCTTTCAAGAGTGCTGATAGAACTTATCTGAGAAGGAATACCTGAAGCCCTGGTTCTGTGGGCCACCTCTGCCTTGAAGACAGCTTCTTCCATTTGGTTCCCCTCTCTACCCCTGGAGGAACTATCTAAGGACCCTGGGATTTTCTAAACCACATTTTTCTACCTCTTGGTTGATTCCTAGAGAAAGGTCTATGAGGGGCTGAAAAACATATACCAACAGCAGATGGGGTCTTTTCCTCTTGTTCACATCTGGAAAGAGTGTCTTTAACCTTGGGACTGAACAGAGAAGATCCATCAAAAGAAGCTTTGATGAATAAAGACTTAAAGGGCACGATAAATTTACATAATCTCATCCAGGCATGTCTCCTGATGGCTATGTTGAACCCAAAGCCTGTGAGGTACGTTCCATTGCATGGTAGATCGATCTCCTGGATGCATATGAGATAGACTGGAGGGTGGCTAGCTGCAAGGAGATTTTATTTCCATCCTTGGATGACATGGGCCTAAAAAGAGATTTGGCAAGCTCTTGGTCAGAGCCCTTTGTAACCTTGTAAAATGTGCAAAATAATTCAGAGACCTGAGGGCAAAGGTCACTGAATTGTACACATGATTCCTAAATGTCCGAAGCCCTGAACTCTCTGCTGCGGGGGGTGGACAGAAGGACTCTGTTCTTATAGTTCTTTCTTTGTGGCTGTGGCCACAACCATGGCAATAACTGGGACTCCCTTGCCCCAGTCTGCACGGTCCTTAGGGGGAGTTAAAATCTTGGCTGGACATTTCAGTATTGGCTCTACAGTGCTCAGTTTCTTCCACACCCAGCTAGAAACAATGTCAATGAGCTCATCAGCTGGGGGAGGGGGTCACCCTAGTAGTATATGGGCCAGACCCGAAAGCCTCCAGGAACACCAATTCCTCTTGGGAGGGGGTGTCGGAGGACCAACCACTTTTTTGTTTCGTGAACTCTAGGATGTCTCCAAAGGGGATGCCTTTAGGCAGTGATCTGGGGGACCCTTCCCCCTCATCAAAATTGGTGTTCTCTGTGCTCTGTGAGAGATTCCTTGGGGGAATCTAAGTGCCTCCCCATACACATTCTCTTCTGAGGGACTTCCTCAGTGGGATGCTTGGGGGAAGTATCGGAAGAGATGACAATGTCCTGATGGACCAGCTGGAGACTAGTCCGGGCTGTCTGTCTCAGTGGAAAGGAAGGAAGAGGCTCACAGCAAAGAACCAGACATGGCAGCATTGTCTGATCTAAGAGGGGCAGGGAAGTTCTCTTCTCTAGACAAGAAGAAAGCCATCTCTACAACCTGAAAGGCAGTATGCCTAGGGGAGACAGAGGTCAATGGAAGAGGAACCAGATTTTTTTGAGTCACTGGCTCCTGCAAACTCCACCTGAGGATGGAGTCAGACCTGAACTATATAAAAGTTATGTCCTCACCCTGACTATGCATCTGTGTTGCCCATTTTCATTCTTCCTCAACGAATGGGTCTCAGATCCAACTCTCAGATCCAACTCGGATGCTTTTCTCTAGATTCTAGGATCCGACTCTCGAGCTCCTCTCTTTACCCACAATGCCACTGACCACTGTATTACCTCAGCTGTAGTTTGCTGATGCTATACTACTTTTAAAATATAAAACATAATCATAATACTGTTTTAAAAAAAAATGAAATAGTAACAGATCAGGGGCTCAAACAGGAACTGTGTTTCCTAAAAAAAATCTTCATCAGGTCACCCCCAAAGCCACAGATAAGGGGAAGTGGACAGTAAGCTGAGGAAGAATTAAAATGGACAACACATATGCATAGTTAGGGTGAGTACATAACTTTTATATCTAATGTTGTCATTTTCATTTGCTCCTCAATGAATGGGACAGAGTTCCCAACTACAGTAAACTTGGGTGGTCCTCATGGAAGGATGTTCTGGAGAATCGCAGAACCAAATACAGCCCTGATTCTGTTGATGATATCAACTTGTAATGAGGATTAAAGGTATAAGCATTAGACCAAGTGGCAGCTGCACAAATATCACCAATGGAAGCTCTGGCCCAAAAACAGTTGACGTAGCAATTTATTTATTTTCAGCTTGTTTATTTATTTATTTGCAGTTTGTTTTCCAGGATAGTCCAATTGGGCCACAAGGAGCACATTTTCAATAGAGTCCTGGGGAGAAAAGCTCCAGAAAAATACAAATACATAGTACACATTGCACATTTACATTACAGATTATCTCATAGGAATACAAAGTAAATACAATAAGAAAAGGTTAACAATAATAGAATGCATCAGTATAGTTTGTAAAACAGCAATAAAAAACACTTTTTTTACACAAAAGTAGCAGCATAAGGTAACTGGTAAGTAGATGGTCAAATAGTTCAATAGAGCTGTGGAATTATAGGAGGCAGTGATGGAGTATTTAGTTCTAGGAGAGTAGGAAATGGTATTAGAAGAATTTTGTAGGATGGGAACAGGAGCACTTCCACTGTGAAGTTAGGTATGAGTGCAGCATGGTTTTAAATGAGGAGAGACCGCTGGTTATGTGGATAGGAGATGGTAGAGAATTCCAGAGGAGTAACAAGAGAGAAGGCATTAGGTGATTTCCAGCTGAACATGTGGGTTTGTGCAATTTTTAGACAATTAGTTTTTCGGAATTAGATCTTAGAAGTCATCCTGGTTCACACATTTCAAAAGGTAGTGACTAGGGAGGGACAAAGAGAGGGGTTGTAAATGAGTTTGTGTGCTTGGATGAGTTGGGTATAAGTGAGGAGGTTAGGTAGTTCAAGCCAGTTTAGTTGGTGAAGAGAATTACAATGGTGAGAAATGGCTCTGTGACCTGCTGCAAATTTTGATATCTTGTTATAGCAAGAGGAGAGTTTTGTTATGAGAGAGGATTGCAGGTTGGTAAGGATAGATGCACCATATAGGAGGGATGGGATGAGATAAGTATTGGCTAGTATGAGCCTAGTGGAAGGAGAGATATAATGATTATGGCGGTACAGCATACCAGCTTTTTTGTGTTTTTTTTTTATATTTACTTGTAAATGTTTGTCGAATTTTAGTTGATCATCTATGAGTAACTCCTAGTAGTTTAGTGTCAGAGACTATTTCTAGGGGAGTATTATTTTTGCTCGTGATTATAAATGAGTGTTTATTTAGGGAGGAGGTGGTGAATAACATAAGTTTAGTTTTGGTTGTGTTAAGAGCCAGATGGTTGTCTAGCATCCACTGCTCAGTACAGAAGAAGGCTGTTTTGGTAAGCTTATTTAGAGTGGGGACAGAAGGGGAGGAGCAGATAATGGTAGAATCGTTGGCATATTGGATGAGGCTGGAATTTGTAATGGCTTGGTAGAAGTTGTTAATGAATATGTTGAATAGCAGGGGGCCTAAAATGGAACCTTGGGAGACACCTGTGAAAGTATTAAGGAAGGGTGAAGTGGCTTTATTTAATTCGACAGCTTGTTGTCTGGTTGAGAGGTAGCTGGAGAACCACTTGGTACAGGAAGGGGATAGGTTTAGTTTGGAGAGTTTTTTAAGAAGCAGGTTGTGGGAAATGGTGTCAAATGCCTTGGAGAGGTCGAGGAGAAGGGTGGTCATGAAATGGCCAGAATCAAGGGCTTTGTTAATTGTTTCAAGGAAGGAGAGGAGAGCAGTGGAGATGCTATGACCGGGTCTGAATCCATGCTGTGTGGGGGTAAGAAGCTGGTTGTTGATGAGATAGGGTAAGAGTTGTTGGTGGATACATTTTTCAAGAAGCTTAGAAATAGGGGATAATATAGCAATAGGGTGGAAGTTTGGAATGTCATTATTATTACCTCCTTTATGTAGAGGAATAATAAAGGCTTTCTTCCAGAGCTGGGGGACCAGGCCTTTTGAGATAGACCGTTTAATTAGTATGCTGATAGGGAGAGCAATGGCTTCTGCGGCTACTTTTAGGAAGTAGGAGGGAATTTCATCACGGGCATTGGAACCAGGTTTTAATTTTAGGAGAAGTTTTTTATGGTGGATATAGAGATGGGATTGATAGAGAAAGGTGGAGGTTGGGGGCAAGGGATGCTAGGGGAGGAAGGGATGGGTGCATCCTGAGGAGGGGTTGTAGAGGTGTTGGTGAAGGATGATGTTAGCTTGCTTATGGACTCTGTGAAGAAAGAGTTAAATTGGGTGGCTAAGTCCATGTCAGTGGCATCTGGGTTGGGGCAAGGGTTTTCTTTTTTTCCTGGGTTGAGGAGAGATGAGATTCCTTTCCAAAATAGTTTGAGGCTGGTGTTGAGGTTGGTTTGGAGAGTGGAGAAATAGGCTTTGCAGTCTGAGGTAATATGTTTTTTGACTTTATTTCATAGTGTTTTATATTTGTTTAGGGTGATAATGGTTTTATTTTTATGGCAACGTATCCAGGTTTGTCACAGAGTTGCATGATAGCTAAGGTGTTTTTGGTTAACCATGGTACAGGGTTACTTTTTATACATTTTGTTTTTAGAGGGGCAAAGGAGTTGAGCAGGTTTGCAAAAGTAGAGTTAAAGTAGGAGAGAGCATTATCTAGAGGAAGAGTCTTTAATGGGTTCCAGTTTGTGCTTTTTAGTGCATTTGAGAAGGTTTCAGAATTGAAGTTCTTTAGGCAGCGATTGGAAATATAGGTGTGAGCTAGTTGTATGGAAGAGGGGAGAAGGTGGGCAAAAGTGGGGAAGTGGTCAGCTAGTGGGTCTGGGAGAATACCACTATCAGAGATATAGTGAGGATGGGATACTAGAATCCAGTCTATTGTACTTCCAGTAATGGTGATCTTGGAAGGCCTGGTAGTGGAATTGATTAGTTGTGCGAAGTTATATAAGTTAATATTGAGTGAGTTAGTGGGAGATTGACCTAGTTTGAGTGTGCTCTTGGTTGTCTTGGCAAGGTTAAACCTCTCAAAGAGTAAACATGAGAAATACAATTTGTTATCCATTTGGATAGTATAGTTTTTTATACTGGTTTTCCCAATTTGTTATTGGCAAATAAAACAAATGATCAGTTTTTCTAAATTATTTCATCCTATGAAGATAGAAACTAGGTTGCCTATGTACATCTAAAATGTGAATCATGTATTCTCCTTTATTTTCAAATTTAGGAAAGAAAACTGGTAAGTTGATGACTTGACTGATGTTTATTTCTGAGGCAACTTTGAGTAAAAAATAAGGATTAGTAAGATAACCCTATCTTTATGGAAAATCAAATATGGCGGTTTTGAAGACAGTGCTTTGAGTTCAGAGACTTACCTCGCAGAAGTTAGAGCCACAAAAAAGACTGTTTTCCAAGAAAGAAATGTGAGATCTACTTTAGCTGAGGGCTCAAAGGGTGCTTGTACTAAACTCTATAATATAACAGTAAGATCCCAAGGCGGAAAAGGATCCTTTATCGGAGATCTAAACAAAAAGGTACTTTTAAGAAATACCTTACATAACTTGAATGAAGCTAAAGGGGAAGTATTATTCCGGTGTGGAAGTTAGAGATGGCTGCCAGCTGAACTTTGATGGTGGAGAAACTCACACCACCTTGAAAAATAGAGGGAAGAAAATCTAAACAGCAGGGAGTGGAGAAGTGAAAGGATCCAACTCGCTCTGCTGAGCCCCAAAAGAAAATCTTTTCCATTTACTTTTATAAATTTTTCTTGTAGATGCCTTCTGGGATGAAAATAAACTTGCCAAACAGGAGAGAAAAGGCAGGAATGTCTAGCCATCATTAGAACTGGAGAAACCATGCAGTTAACTTGAGGTCTGCAATGTCCAGATGGGTCATCCCTGATGGATGTGAAAGTTGGTCTGGACTGAGGTCCAGTGTCCAAGCAGAACATAGTAGATGAGACCATAAGAAAGGGGAGCCAGACTTGCCGAGGTCAAAAGGGAGCAATGAGGATTACTTTGCTCTTCAGCCGGAGTGCTTATTGAATGAATTTGGGGATTAGAGGCAGGGGAGGATAAGCATAAAAATTAGACTGGAGGGCCAAACGTGGACTACAGCATCTCTCAGTGACTATCCCTGAGAGGGAATTAGGGCAAACAAACTGCTGCATTTCTTGTTGAGGGGAGAGGTGAATAGATCGCAGCAAGGCTGAGCCCATTTGTGGAAGATCATGTTTAACACTGATTGTTTAAGAGACCACTCGTGAGGCATCAGGATAGTTCTGCTAAGTTGTCTGCTATAACGTTGCATTTCCCTGGGACGTACATCACTACAGATAAGCAGTTGGAGGAGATCGCCCACTGCCAAACTCTCATTCCTTCTCTGCAAACAGGATAAAATCTGGTTCCCCCTTGTTTGCTGACATACCAAACTAATGACATATTGTCCATCTGGATAGTAATTTTCCCTAGAGGAAGAGAGCCCTGAAAGGCCTCATCTCCAAGACATTTATATGCAATCTGGTGTCTTCTGGGGGCCACGTGCCTTGAAAAGTCTATCCCAAAAAATGGCCCCCCACCTCAACTGGGAGGCATCCATGGTCAACGTGGCATTTGGGGGAGGAAGAATAAAGGGACGCCCTTGACAAATCTCATCAGATTGAATTCACCACAGTAGGGAGTCCTTGCAAACCCAAGACAATTTTAACGAATGTTGCAAGGGCTGTTGCAGAAAGGACCACTGTACTGCCAGAGTCCACTGGAGGATTCACATATGAAGATGAGCAGTAGGTATAAAGACAATTACAGCAGCCATCGATCCTACGGCTTTGAGAATCAGTTTTGCTGGGGGAGAAGGGGGAGAAAGAACATGTCTGAAGAATTCTGGTTTGTGGTGAGAGAGTGAGACAATTAATTCTATCAAGACAAGCCCCTATAATCTCCAATACCTGAAATGGTTGCAAATGGGAGTTTGAAAGATTTATGGTGATTCCCAGAGACTGGGATAACTGGAGGAAGTAATTCCTGGATTTTTCTAAGAGACGCCTGGTTGATGCGCTGAGGAGCCAGTCGTCTTAACTAAGAAAGCACCCTGAATCCATACAGTCTTAGATGGGCTCCTATCACAGCCATACATTTGATGAACACCCTGGGGGCTGTGATGAGACAGAAGGGTAGAGCTCCGAATTGATAATGGCTGGCTCCCAGACAGGAGCGTACATATCTTCAAGAGCATCTGTTCATTTTGATGTGATAGATCATGTTCTAAAGATTTACTGAGCACATCCAGTCTTCCCGCAGAATGAACTGAACCATGACCATCTGAAACTTGGAGGTTTTTTTACAAACTAGTTCAGATAACTGAGAACCAAGATAGGTTTCAGGTGCCCTGTTTGCTTTGGTACTAAAAAGTAAAAATTGCATCCTCTTTGGTCTGGTGGGACCTCTTGGAAGACTCTTTTGTCTAGCAGCTTTTGAACTTCCAGAGCTGCTTACTCCCACTGACTTGGTGGAACATCAGGGAGATGTTTTCTTTTCATTGAGGGAACTTGAAAAAAAAGGAATGAAATATCCTCTGGATACAATTCTTTACACCCACGTATCTTTTGTGATGGCTGTGCAGGCTTTTGAGTGCAAACACAAGCACCCTTCAACTGTCTCCAAAAGAATAGTCAGGCAATCCTTCAGGAGCACTGAAAGGGTCTGTCCGAGAAGGAATCTTGGAACCTTTGATTTTGTGGAGCTCCTCTGCCATGCGGTTGGTGTCTTCCATTGTTATTATTTCCCCCTGTGTCTCTAGGAGAAAAATCTCTGCATGATTCTTGAAAAGGTCCTTGAGATTTCCGGGACCACATCTTATTACCACCATATTGATGTGTACAAACAAGTCTTTGTAGGGTAGAAAAAGTGATTTCCATGGCAGACAAAGTCTTTCCATCTTTCTCACTGCGGGAAAGTGTCCCTTTAACGGTGCACCCAAACAGAAAAGATCCATCAAAGGGAGCACTGATAAATGACACTTTAAAGGGCTTTGCAAAGTCACATAATCACATCAAGGGATGTCTCCTAATGACTATGCCTGAATCTGTGGCCCGTGAGGAACCTTCAGCTGCATGAGAGATTAATCTCATGGACACATTCGATATAGACTGTAGGGTGGCCAGTTGTGAGGAATAAGTCTTTTCTTCCTCTGCCGACATGGAACCAGGGTAAAGTTAGATAGTTCTTAAATTTAACTCCCGCTGTAATCTAGTGAAATGTGCCAGCTAGCAACCATAAGGCAAAGGTTGCTGAGAAATAAACTTGCTTCCTGTACCTGTTCAACACCCTAGATTCTCTATTAGGGGGGTGGTTAGAGAAGCTCTTTTCGGCAAGCTCCTTTTTGATGGCTGCCACAACAACCATGGCATCTATGGGGATTCCTTTACTTCAATACAGTCTGTCTTGTTGAGGTGCTCCAAGAATCTTATCTGGAAGTCTGGAAACTGGTTCTATGGTGTTCAATTCCTTTTATGCTCAGCGGGAGACAAGGTCTATAAGCTCATCCACTGGGGGGAGGGGAGTAACCCAAGCTGTAGATGGGCCAGACCTGAAGGCTTGTAGGTACACCAACTCCTCCTGGAAAGGGGTTTGGGAAGACCAACCACCTTTTTGGTGTAGGACTTCTAGAATGTCTGCAAAGTTGGCATCTTCTGGTGTTGATCTAAGGGACCCTTCCCGTTTATCGAAATCGGTTTCTTCTGTCAAAGATTCCTGAGGGGAATCTAAGTGCCCCCTTTTGCACAACCTCTTTTGAGGGAACTCTTCAGTGGGGTGCTCTGGAGGGGTATTGGAAGAGGCATGGTATACAATGAAGAGACACAGTAACAGGTTCTGAAGAGGGAACAGTGATTGGATCCGAAGAGGTAAGAGTTGAGAAGAATCTTGGGTGAGAGCAGACCCTCTCCATCACCTCGAAGGCAGAGTGACCAGCAGAAGCAGAGGTGAATTCAACCAAAGCTGAAACTCTCGGGTCAGACAAACCAGGACCCCCCCCCCCAGCTCTCCTCTCCAGCGCCGAGGCCCCAAGGGGAAGCAGCTTCAGAGTCAAGGTCATTCCCTCAGATCCAGCACTGACAATTCAGCTCCAAGATACATCCTGCTCAAGGGGAGTCAGAGCCGAATGGATCAGGGAGGTAGTAGGAGTTGAAGATAGGGGTATCTTCGGATCCGATGGTTCGACTCTTGGAGATCTCAGATCTAAGGGCTCCGAAAAAGAACAGTGGACTGGAGAAGGAGTAATGATGGTATGTGAGGGAGGTTTAAGGCTCATGGGTCCGATGGGAGATGGAGATGGTAAGACTCCCATCTGGATCTGTGTTCTGAGGCATTTTCTCATCATTCTTTCTACCTCTGCCTTTGAAAGACTTCAGGAGGACCTGAATGAAGAAGAAGTGGAATGAGGTAGAGAGGACTTTCTTGAGGGTCTCTTGCAGGAAAGGAGACCTTAGTCTTGGAGACACTAGCTCTGGTGAAAAATGAGGGCTTCGTAGCCAAGGAGACTTTGAGGTTGAAGGTGTTGGATATGACAATTTCAGATCCAAGTATTTGGTGACAATAGCTGACGCTCTGATATTGGAACAGATTTGGAAGATCTGACAGGAGAGCACTTTCTGTGCTCATTCACCTCCATGCATATTGAATTCTGAGAGGGGGTTTGAGCCCATGAGGTATACACAGTAGAAGAAGGCATAGAAGCAGGAATAAAGCCCTTAAGCAATAATTTGTTACATCGATCACTGATGGCTTTGGCATTGAAATCAGTACAGATACTACAAGAAGTATCTCAGTCAGCATGGCCTAAACAATAAATGCACTCCCAGTGGGCATCAGGGTTGGGTAACTTGTGCCCACAGGAAGTGCACTTCTTAAATCCAGCAGGTTTTTCAGCCATTACTATGAAGTATGCCAACTTATAAAGTAGAGAGGAAAAGAAAGTTATGCCAACAATGGTAATATTACTACTTTATAGAGAAGGAGAAAGAGAAGATTTACTAACAGTGGTAAAGAAGAATACCAAAGGATGGTAACAAAAGTTATAAAAAGGGTAAAACTATCTTAGCAGTAAAGAGAGGATACTAGAAAACTATGATAAAAAAGTTAACTCTGAATTTTTGCTCACTATTCCTAAATTACAAAACTGTTGAGCTCGAGAGAATGCAATCCAGACTGAATTGTTAGAGCCACAAAACAGATCTGAGGTAATGCACTGATCAGGAGCATTATGGGTAAAGGGAGGAGCTTGAGAGTCAGATCCTAGAATCTAGAGAAAAGCAGCCAAGTCAGATCAGTGGAAATAATGAAAATGGCAACATCAGGGGAAGAGATGGCTCTTAAAGCCCACCACCAACACTTTGGCTCAAACAGTCTTCTGGCTCTGAAAGGCTCACAGCCAGTCAGCTCAGGGGAACCACCATAGTCAAAGAACTGATTGTCTTTGAATCTGATGCAGACACCTTCAGAGATCTCAGATCCGAGGGCACAAAAACAGTGGGTCGGACTGGAGAAGGAGAGACTAAGGGGGAAGTGGTCAAAGGGTGGCTTACGGAGCTAAGAGAATTCCCATCTGAATCTGTGCTCTGAGGAACTTCCTCATCATTCTATCCACATCAGCTTATGAAAGGCTTCTGGAAGATCTAAGAGATGATGAGGTGGACAGAGATCTGGAGTGTCTTCATGGAGATCTCTCCAGTAAAGGAGAAGTTAGCAAAATTGAAACTGAATCTGAAAGAAGCAGAGGGGTACAGCTCAATGGAGACCTAGACTTCAAAATGGTTTTATCCTTGTATCCAAGACAGACAGATCTGACTTCTTATGTACTTCCACATCACTCAACAAGACTGAAATTAAACAAGCCTCTATAGCAAAACTACTGAAAGTCATCACTGCCCAGCATTGACAAAAATTTTAATTATGTTGTGAGGAAAAACTTGTGCAAGGCTAATTCCTACTTAACTGATAATACTTTATCAACAGCCACTTAAATATCATAATATCAACTCATCTATAAGCTGCACCTATCCTAACTAATGAATAAAAATTTATTTAAACTGCAACCATGTTACAACAAATACATCAGATATACAAAAAGCCTCCCAAACAATACCTACTGCTACAAACCTAAACAGTGTCCAGCCTTACATAATTTTACTCATATCCAACAGCCTGTAAAATCCCTCATATCAAGCAAACTAATACTATTCACTGAAAAGTGCAGAAAACACCACAGAAACTTATTTTATTCAATTAACATCTCTAAATTATGAAAACACAGTACATATACGCTGGTGTTGGGTCTCTTTAGCTTCTTTTAGGATAAGTAAGACATCCTTGGAAAATAGGTTTCTAGAGGAGATAAGTGCCAGCTTCACTGTACTCAAGTGATAGTATAGTGTGGACCCTTTATTCTGGGTCAGAAGCTTCACATCCAGTGGGATTATTCATGTTTTCTATTTGGCCACACTCAGTAATATGGAGAACATGTGCAGCCTGAGCCACTCAGAAGACTTTTGACCTGCCTTCCCAGATTTTCTGTAATATCCTCAGGATAAGGGGTATCAGAGAATGGGGAAGGTATCTGTCCTCCAAGATCCATTTTCTGGAGCCCTTGTACAGTATTTCTGAGTTGCGTGTTTTGTGGTAAAACAGAAAGGTCTACCTTTGGTGCATCTCACTTGTGAGTGAGTTGAAGGAAGACCTATTTCTTTAGCACCCATTCATTTGGGTCAAGGATTGTTGGATTTAAAGAATATGCAAAATTGTTTACCGGACCTGGTAGTTACTGAGCCAGGACAGTCAGACCTATCCCTTGTGCTAGTCCCCGCAACTGCATGGTGAGCCTGCACAACAGGCATGAGTGAGTGCTTCTTTTTTATTGATGTACCATATCATTCTGGTATTATCTGTCATTCTGAGAAGGGTGACTGTTTGCACTTGAGTTTTGAACACAATTGTGTGCTCTTTCTTTCTCAAGTGCATTGAATAACCACCCACCCTGAATGCCCCCTATGCAAGGTCTGAGGCATCTGATGTACCCATCTCCAGTCTTAAGGGAACTCCCTTGTTGGCACTGAAGGCTTGCTTACATCACTAGTGTTCCCTCTTGATGCAAGGGTGGAGGGGGATGTGGGTTTTCAGGAAATGTTGGTGCTGGCACAAACAGTTTAAGACACCTCTGTAGTTTTCTCATTTGAACTCTGGAAAGGGGAACCATCACTAAGTATGATGCAATGAACCAGAGAACCATCAGGATCTCCCTGGCTAAGCCAGTGGTCTGTTGAGCTATTTCATAGAAAATGTTAATAGGAACAGGATCTGGTCTTCTGAAAGGGAGGTCTTCAGGTCCCTTGTATCTTACTCTGCACTTTGGAATACTATCCAAGCGGATGGTTTGCGATAGGATTTCCGCAGGTTGAGTGAGAACTCTACACTAGAGAAACAATTCATGGTCAACCAAAGGGATAATTTCTTCTGTTCCAGAGATGAAATCTGAATAAAGCAGTCATCCAGAAAAGAGTAAATGTGGACACCATTTGTCCACCACGATACAATCACTGGTGCCAGCCATTAGGTAAAGACTCTAGGAGCAGTTAACGAGGTAAAAGTAAGGCACAAAACTAGTAGTCTGAGACCCCTACCCTGAAGCATACAAACTGCCTGTATTTCTGAGCTATAGGAATATGGAGGTAGGCATTATTCACATCCATGGTTACCATGATGACTTCTGGGAATATCATGGATAGAAACTTCGGCACAGTTAAGCATTCTGAAATTTTGGAACAAGCAGGAACCTGTTCAGTTTTGAGAGATCAAAGGTATCTCTCGAAGAACCTTCTTTTCTTGAAGCCAGACACAACTTAGAGTCGAAGCCTATTCCTATTAAGTTGTTTGGAACTGGTTCTATGGATCTCTATATCAGAAAATTTTGAACTTGAGCCTGTGCTATATGTTGTCTTCTGGAATGTGAGAAATGCCTGCGAAGGTGGGAATTTTTGAGAATCATAATAATTCAGCACAATACCTACTAGTCCAGGTAATAAAACAGGTGCAGTGGGCACAATTGGACAGATTATGCTTTAGGCCCAGTCAAAATAAACAGAAAGCAGGAATATCCCTGTGGGGAATTTGTTTTCCATATTCTATAAGTTACTGGCAGACTGTCTGAACATCCACAATACCAGTGTACTAGGAAAAACATAAAGTTTCCCCAGTGGAGTACTTACATGAAAAAATCTGGCTTAGTGACTGAGTGACACAGTAAAACATGAAGTTGCATCAGACTCAGGAGGAAAGAAATTGCAGTTGTGTAAAATCTTACCGTGACAGTAGATATCCTTCTTTTCAATGTTGCACTATTCTTTACACTAGAGACACCCTGCCTAGGATAGACCGCCATCCATCCAGTACATCAAAGCCTTAGCATTACTAGTACATTTTACATCACGCATACGCTCCCCACTCACAGCCTAGGGCATAAAGATGACATACAGACAAACATTCCTCAGAAATGAAAAGGCCCAGGAGAAAAGAAGTCCAAGAGTAAAGGAGGAACATCTGGATCCAGAAGGAAAAAGAAAAAGGGGGAGGAGGGAGGGAGGGAGTGTATACTGTAACAGTGAACAGAAGGACATCTACTTCATGGTAAGATTTTACATAACTGTACTATGTCTTTCCATATTACTGTTGCAGTATTACACTAGGGAGAGGACAACAGCTCAAGAGGAAACTTCGGAGGATGAAATCCAGCTAAGCCCTCAAGAAAGCCATGCAGGACAGCCATGGCAAATCTGGCTCTTGCTCTGAAAACCACCTCCAACTTAAACTTTTTGGTAAACGTATGCAGAGAAGTCCAAGTAGCTGCCTCAAGGATGGAGTTGGTATCCAATCCTTTGAAAAAAACACCAGAAGAAGTCACAGCCCTGGTAGAATGAGCCTTAACAGAAATAGAAAGGCTTTTCCCATGAAAAGAGTAACAAAAGGAAATGGCCTTAGAGAAACAGGAAAAAAATGTTTCCTTAGAAACAGCCAAACCCAGAGACCAAGGATGAAAAGAAACAAAAAGTTGCTCAGATTTACAAATGGCTTTAGTTTTATCTAAATATCTGAGTTTTCTATGCAAATCTAATGTGTGAAGAACCTTCTCTCTAGCAGACTAAGGAGAAGGAAAAAAGTGGGCAAATGAATAGACTGATTAAGAGACAACTCATTAATCACCTTGGGCAAAAAAGAAGGATTAGTACAAACAGACACAAGTTAGAAAAAGACTGAACTAATGCTGTCTGGGCCAAAAGGGGATCACCATCAAGATTTTGAGAGAGTCTTGTTCTATCTTGAACAGGAGCCTCGGTATGAGAGGAAGGGGAGGGAAGGCATAAAGAAACACCCCCTTCCAAGAAAAAGAGTGGGCTTCTACCTTCCAAGCCAGAGGGCATGGGACTCTGGTGCAAAAAAGATTAAGTTGTCTGTTCAGAGGGGAGGCAAAAAGATCTACCTGAGGAGTACTAGTGGACAATGCCCCGAAACACATCTCTGTGAAGCATCCATTCGTAAATCTATGTTATGGACCTCCTCAGAGAGTCTGCCACAATGTTCTGATCTGAAAGAAAATAAGCAGCCTGAAGAGTTGCCTGATACTGGACAGCCAGATCCCAAACCTGAAGAGCTAGTCTGCACAAGAGGAAAGGCAGTGCCCCCAACCCCCCCCCCCCCCGCTTGTTGATGTACCACATGACTGTGCTATTGTCTGTAAAGATTTTGAGGGGACCTTGAAGGAATAGAGAATGGAAGGCCTGAAGAGCCAGAGGAAGAGCTCTCATCTCCTTGATGTTGATAAGGTCCTTCTTCTGACAAAGGGTCCAAAGGCCCTGAACTTTTAGAGGGCTGAAAGAAGCTCCCCACCCCCACATCTGAGAACATCAGAAAAAAGTTCCTGAGAGGGGACTTGGGGCTGAAAAGGAAGCCCTAGGTTGAGAGACATTTGAGGAATCCACCACTGAAGCTCTAGCTGAGGCATGGAAGAAGAGGAATTGGAAAGTCCAAAGAATGAGAATGTTGAAGCCAGAATGACTTTAGGAATCAGTGTAGCTTTCTCATATGAATGAACTACCAACATTTCATGCAAGTAAGGCCAGGTTCATGGCAAAAAAACACTCTTGATATACACCAACACAAGAGCCAGCACTCCTCACACTATGGTGAATGGATAAATAAATAGCATAATTCCTTACTAAGCAAACATAGCTTTATTCCATCACAACAGCATACTGGTTTTGGCTTAATTAGCCTTCATCAGTGCTTCAATACTGACAAACACTGTTATAAGACTTAAATACACACCCCTTACAAATGATTGGTCTCTTACAAATTCTCATTAAGTCCAGGAGGAAACAAAGCTCCAAGCCTAATAATCCAACCT
Source organism: Protopterus annectens (assembly GCF_019279795.1). Lineage (NCBI taxonomy): Eukaryota > Metazoa > Chordata > Ceratodontiformes > Protopteridae > Protopterus > Protopterus annectens. Next base: position 184,907,790 of record NC_056748.1, on the reverse strand, counting down.
TTCTCTTTATTATTTAACAGAGTGTGCCAGCCTCCTTTACTATCCCTGTTTAACACAATCTTAACAATAAGAACAAAATGAAACCTTGCAGTTTTATGCTGTAAAGTATGTTTGTATAAAGCATTGGATCTTCTGGCACATGTAATGTCACTAAGATGTTCTGAAATCCTGAGTTTCAATGGGCATGAAGGTTGTCCAACATAAAATTTTGAACAACTGCATGTGGCCAAACATGTGACCCAATCTGTATCACAATTCCCCAAAACATTAATTTGATACACCTTTGATGTCTCGGAAGATGAAAAGCACTCAGCCTTAGGTACATATTTACAAAAACTACAATGACCACAGGGATGGCAACCTTTTACTACTGCACCCCTTAAAGTCAACTGTCCCAAAGTTTGTTTAGCTAAGTCACCTTTGTTATAGTGATTAAACCATTCACCCAAAGTCTTGCCCCTTCTAAAATAAAAAGGCATATGCCAGGTACTAAGCTTTTTAAATGATCATCCAAAAGTAGAATGTACCAGTATTTGTCTACCAAGTCCATAAAAAAGCTTGTGTCAGAACCAAAACTTGGGATAAGCCTGGGGGGGGGGGGGTCCAATCAGATCCTTTCTTGGCTGGTATCGTAGTAATTGCTCCCTATTGCTCCCTACCAACTTGCCTTATTGAATCAGACATTCTGTATATCATATTGCTTAAATCTCCTATCCCAAAACCTCCTCATCATGTCCTGCATTTCGGTATTATATACCGATTCTGAAAAACAAATTATTTTTAATCTCATAAACTGAGATATTGCTAAATTTTTTATAATGTGGGTGGTGGCAACTACTCACTCGCAAAAGATTATTTACCTGAGGAACCTTCCTAAAGATGTGACTACTCAAAGTCCCATCTTCCTCCACAGTAAAGTACAGTTTTGTACCTACCATAAATGTAGATGATCGAGTGCTAATACAGCTGCAGTAATCACAGATGGGGTTCTCTGCCGTCAGGCGGTCCCTCGGTCGGCCGAATTCCAAAGTCTTGGTCCGGCGTCGGTTGTCGTCGCTTTCTCTTCTGACGTCAGTGAGGCCAGAGTATATAAGACACAGCCGACGCCATGTTCTTCAGTCTTTCTTGCCCCAGATGTCAGGTGCCCCCCAGAAGGAAGGCAATACATAAATTATGCTTATATGTGTATACATGCAATGCAATATAATCCAAAATCAGTGGTTGCAAGCAAATAACCCATAGACGGATAACCCAGTCAGGTTGTATGAAGGGGTTGTTAGGCCCCATGCCTTTACCAAGTGGGGAAGGAGGGAGGGAAACCTGTACTGCAGCTGTATTAGCACTCGAACATCTACATTTATGGTAGGTACAAAAATGTACTATGTTCATCGTGCATACAGCTACAGTAATCACAGATGGGTAGAGTCCCAAAGCTACGCACAGGGTGGTAGGTACTAGGAGGAACTGGGTTGAGCCAGAATGCCCTGCAAAACAGCAGTGGCAAAGCCTGCTCTTGTTCTGGAATATAAAGGCAGGTGGTAGTGTTTTGTGAAGGTATGTACAGAACTCCAAGTGGCTGCTTCCAGAATATCTTTGGTAGGAACTCCTCTGAGGAAGGCTGTGGAGGTAGCTGTGGCCCTGGTGGAGTGTGATCTGATACCTGTAGGAACAGATTTTCCATGATAGGAATAACAAAACCGCATGCAGTGGCCTATCCACTTTGAAATAGTCTGCTTGGAAACTGGCTTCCCTTGAGCCCCTACAGCATAGGACACAAAGAGTTGTTCTGATTTCCTGAAGGACTTTGTCCTGTCCAAATAGTAACGTAGCTGCCTATGGATGTCTAAAGAATGTAGCAGCCTTTCCCCTTTGTTTTGAGGATTGGGGTAAAATGTAGGAAGGTGTATGGCTTGATTTAAAGCTACCCTGGATACCACTTTAGGCATAAATGATGGGTTGGTACGAAGGGAAACCCTGTCCTGATGGAAAATGAGAAAGGGCTGCACCGCCATGAGGGCCTGTAGTTCCAAAACTCTACGAGCTGAAGTGATAGCCAGAAGGAAGGCAGTTTTCCAGGACAAATATTGCAAATCTGTTGAGGCAGCTGGTTCAAAAGGAGGCAATGTTAATTTTTCTAGTATGTAATTAAGATCCCAGGCTGGTATTGGTTGTTTCCTTGGTGGTCTAATATTCTTAGCCCCTCTGAGGAACTGTCGTAAGAGTGGGTGAGAAAATAAAGGAGGATCCGTGTTGTATTCTGCAGAAATGGCTGAGGCATGGATTTTTATGGAAGAAAATGACAGTCCACTGTTCAGCAGCTCAGCTAGATACTGTAATACCTGAGACAAGTTCAGTTTTCTAGGGTCCTGGCCTTTTTTCTCATTCCAAGAACAAAACCGCTTCCATTTTATGGAGTAAGCTTTTCTAGTAGATGGCCTTCTGGCCTCCAAAATGACATCCTGCACCTCCTTGGAGAGCAGGGTCTGTTGTGGTGTTAAGGAATTTTCCATGCAGCGAGACTGAGTGTTTTCAGCTGACTGTGAAGAGTTTTGTAGCTGTGCTGAGTCAGCAGAAGAGGCATTAGAGGCAGGGACCAGGGAGGAGTATGTGTTAGGCTCCTCAGCAGTGGGTACCAGTGTTGCCTTGGCCAATCTGGAGCAATCAGTATCATCTTTGGTCTGTCTGCTCTTGCTTTCAAAAGTACCTTGGGCAGAAGAGGCAGAGGTGGGAATGAGTAAACTGTCCATGCTGTCCAACTGAATGAAAGGGCGTCCACTCTCCAGGCCTTTGGATGGAAGGTCCTCGAACAAAACTTTTCCAATTGATGATTCCTGTGGGAGGCGAAAAGATCTATGTCTGGCCTCCCCCACGCTTGGGTTATTTCTGTAAACACCTGAGGATGTAACTTCCATTCGTGTGGATCTGTCATATTTCTGCTTAATTTGTCTGCCAGCGTGTTTTCCAATCCTGGCAGGTACTGTGCTTGAAGTTTGATTTGCCATTCCAGAGCCAAGTTCCAAAGAGTCATGGCTAGTCTGCACAAGGGGTATGAATGTGTTCCTCCTTGTTTGTTTATGTACCACATTACTGTGGTGTTGTCTGTTCTTATCAGTAATTGTCCTGGATGCAGGAAGTCCTTGAAAGCTGTAATTGCATTTATTACTGCTAGCATTTCTTTTTGATTGATGTGAAGGTGCTTTTCCTTTTGGGACCATTTGCCCTGGATGCACCTGTCCGTCATGTGCGCCCCCCAGGCGTAATCTGAGGCATTTGTTGTGATAACTTGCTTTGCTTGAGGCTTGCAGAATGGGAGGCCTCTGTTTGCTTGACATGCTTGGGCCCACCATAGAAATTCCTTTTGCAAACATGGGATTAATGGTATTAATGTTTCCAAACTGTGACTGTGTTGAGACCATAGGTTTTTTAGGTACCACTGAAGTTTCCTCATATGCAGCTTTGCACATGGGATTAAAAGAATGCAAGATGCCATGAATCCCAGAGCCTGCAGGATTTTCCTTGCAGTAAGCCTGGTACTTTTTGCTAGTATTTTGAAGTACTGAGATAGTTGCCCCTGTTTTTCTGGCGTAAGATATGCCATCTGGGTGTTTGTGTCCAAGTTGGCACCCAGGAAAGTTATTTTCTGAGATGGTGTTAGCCTTGATTTTTCTTTGTTGATTGTGTATCCCAGAGAATGCAATAACAGTGTCATATATGCCAGATGTTCCAGAAGTATGTGTTTGCTGTCCGCTTGGATCAGGCAGTCGTCCAAATAAGGGTAAATTTGTATCCCTTGAAGTCTGCAGTAGGCAATCACTGATGCCAGGCACTTTGTGAATACTCTGGGCGCAGTAGATAAGCCAAAGGGCAATGCAGAGAATTGATAGTGGATTGAACCTGCAAGAAATCTGAGGTATCTTCTGCAGCTTTGTCTGATTGGGACATGCAGGTATGCTTCCTTGAGGTCCAATGTTACCAGCCAAAACTCCTTGCCCAGCATGGGAAGAAGTTGCTGTAATGTGAGCATCTTGAATTTTGGTACGAGTAGAAATGTGTTTAGGATGGATAAGTCCAAAATGGGTCTCCAGTCGGTTCCTTTCCTTTTTACCAGAAAAAGTCTTGAATAAAAACCTTGACCTTGTTCATGAGTAGGTACCTCTTGAATAGCTCTCATGCTTATGAGCTTTGACATTTGTAGTTGTGCCTCTGCCCTTTGATTCTGTGGCAGGTTTGGCATGCCTCTCATTTTTGGAAGGGTGTGAAAATGAAATTTGTAGCCTCTGTTTATAATGTCCAGGATCCATTTGTCTGTTGTGACAATATGCCAATTGCCTGCAAATAATGCTAGCTTTCCTCCCAAAGGTGCTGCCAGCTGAGACGTGCTTGGCATGGAAATGAGGGAGTCATTGGGTTTGCTTCCTGTATTGTTGTGCACTGTCCTCACCACCTCTTGGTGCTGGAGTTTGCCATTGTCGTCCTCTATATGATCCTTGTGATTGCCCTCTGCCCCTTGTGCGTCTGTATCTACCTCTTTGGGGCTTGTCAGTGGCTGGAAAGGACCAGTTTTTTGTAGGCCAATTTCTGCTAAAATGTGGTGGTTGGACCTGTAAAAAGGCTTTGACAGTTTGCATAGATTTGGCTTTTTCTTCCATTTTCCGCAGTATCTCCTCAGCATTAGTACCAAACAGCACATCCTTTTGTAAAGGAGCATCTAGAAGTTTAGCTTTCACATGATCAGGCAAGTTTTGTTCTCTAAGCCAGGCATGTCTGCGAATGACTGATCCTGTAGCAGCCGCTCTACTTGAAGCCTCTAGGGCATCATAACCACATTGTAAAGTGTGTTTACCCACTTGCTCTGCACTATGCATCATATCCTGTAACTCCTTTAAATCTGGTTGTTCAGGTTGAGACATTTTATTCCTTAATTGTGATAACAGAAACTGTTGATATTTAAGCATATGAAACTGACAATGTAAGGCCCTCATGGTTAGGGTGGCCGAGGTATATACCTTTTTTCCTCACCTTTCTAAAGATCTTGACTCCCTTTCTGCAGGAAGTGGATTCTTGGCAGTGGAGGCCTTCAATCCCTTGGGGCCTTGTGAAATGGTTTCAGGGTCAGCATTATGGCTTTTGAAGAGACATTGGTGAGAGTTGGGTACTCTGTAATACCTATCAGGTTTGACTGGTACAGGAGGCAGAGAATCCGGGTTAAGGCAAGCCTCCGAATAAACATCATCAAGTATGTCCAAAACAGGGGGTATCGCCAGAGGTCTGTGTTGAGGTAACAAAAGAAATTCCATAAGTCTTTTCTTGGAATCTGAAAAGTCTTGGCCTACCCAATGGAAGTGTTCCCTCAAGGTGTGCAAGGTTTCCCCAAAGGAAAAATCCTCAGGAGGGGATACAGAAGGGATGGACTGCTCTGCATCCGAATCCTCAAAAGGGGAGTAAGAGTGTTCCTCTGCATCAGAATGTTCTGATAAAATGGATCCCTGATCAGAAGAGGGAGAATCTTCCTCCACTCTGGGTCTCTTGTCTGGCGGGGGTTAAGAACCTCTGATAAGAGTAATTAAATCCTCAGCCATTTTAAGCATCTGTTTCTTAGGCATGGGACCTGGAGATGGGCCCTGTGCAACAGGCCTCTTGGGATGCCTGGCTGCTTTGGATTTAGTAAAGGCCTTAATAGAAAAAGAAGATGAGGGTCTAAAGACACCATGGGTGGAGGTGGACCTGTCCACATTAGTAGGCTCAACATTAGCAAAGGCTTCGGTGGTTGTAGTCTGGGAAAGGGCCGATGTCCCAGCGGTCTCGGGTACAGAGGACACCGCCAAAGGAGTGTCGTCGGTAGTCAGGGACTGCAAAGGCGTCTCGCTGAGAACCGGACCACGTGTAGCCTGGTTTGGCGTGGTGTCGGCGGGGACCGCGGGCCTCGCGTGTCGGTCCTTTTCCTTGCATTTTTTGGACAAAACGGTAGTCGGAGTGTCCGACGACATTTTATAATCAAAAGCTTTACCAAAATAGTGTTGGGCGAACTCCGCCCGACGCTTAATAGTGCGTTTATTGAAGGTAGCGCAAAAGCGACAGCCCGAGACGTCATGGTCTGGGCCTAAACAAGGTATGCAGAGGGAATGGAAATCCTTATGTGGTATTTGCTTCCCACAAGAAATACAATTATTAACTTTTTCTGACATCGGTCTGAGGCAAGAAAAGTTTCCCCAACAGGGTACTTAGCTTTAATGAAGACTTCGGTTTCCAAAATTTTCGCAATTCAGGAGCTGGCCGACCGGCACTTGCGAACTGCTTCTGCTTCGGGCACCGCGCGGCAAAAAAGACTGGAGAACATGGCATCGGCTGTGTCTTATATACACTGGCCTCACTGACGTCAGAAGAGAAAGCGACGACAACCGACGCCGGACCAAGACTTTGGAATTCGGCCGACTGAGGGACCGCCTGACGGCAGAGAATCCCATCTGTGATTACTGCAGCTGTATGCACGATGAACATCTAGGAATGCAATCTGTCTGGGGTCATGCCGTATACTGAATTGGATACCCCATTTATCATCATTAAGGTATTCCACAAACTCCAACAAATATGTAACATCAGACGTCCAAACCAACCAACAGTCATCCAAATGAAGTCTCCAGATGTCCATAGATTCTAAATAAATATTATGGGAGTCAACATAAATAATCTGCTCTTCAATAAAACCCATAAAGAGGTCAGCATAAATGGGTACAAATGATGCACCCAAAGCTGTACCCATAACTTGTAAGTAACATTCCTCTCTGAAATTAAACACATTTTTGTTAAAACAGGTTCAGCCCAACATAATAAAAATGCATTGAAACCCAGGCTATGTGCTATTCAACCAATATTCTATGGCCAACAAGCCTGCCCAGTGAGAAATGTTAGTATACAGAGATTTTACATCCAATGTGCACAGTAACCGACCATGATCTAATTGCGTATGTTCAGTAATATTAAAAAATTCAGTAGTATCTTGAATCCTAGATCATACCATTTTCAACAAAGGTTTTAAATACATAAGGAATTCAGATAATTGTTCCATCAAAGACCCCTTAACAGAAACAATAAATAACAAGAAATCCCCCCTTTATCAGCCTTATTAATAACAGACCAGTCAGAAGGGATGGAAGAAAGCATTGGCGTAGGAGATTCAACCTTAGAGACACTACTGCAGTTAATGATGGCCAAGTAACGAAAAATGTGAATGTTCATAATATATCATGTCTCTGTCTTCTGTTGATATTGAATTATTAAACAAAGGTTTGGGTTTTGTCATAATGTACCAGAAGACATATTTGCCAATAATGTGACTTCTTTTTGCAGATTATTAAATCTGAAATTATATTTTTTTGGATAGACATGATCAAGACAGTAATACTTCTAGGTTTAACTTCAAGCCCTCCACTTTTACGCCCCTTGTTAACATATTTGTGGCTAGCTGTCAGCAACAATTGTTGAAGGAATTGGATTATACATATCATGTTCATTCTATTATTAGGAAAAATAACTTAACTAAGGTAGATTGGCAGGCTATTAAAGATGTGGCTTACAATAAACAAGTTGCTATTAATAAGGCTGATAAAGGGGGTACTGTAGTTGTATAGGATTGGACCATGTACTATGCAGCAGCCCAAAAACAGTTATCAGACCATCAATTGTATCAAAGAATGTACCTGAATCCCACTTCATCATTTAAGATGGAAATTGACAGCTTTTTGAGGTTAGCAGTAGAGGAGGGTATTATTTCCAGAGAAATATTTAGTCAGTTGATAGTACAGGACTCTATGAGACAATATTTGTATCTTTTACCTAAGATTCATAATAATTCAAATTGTCCACGTGGTAGGGTCAATGTTTCTAGTAAGGGGTCTTTGACAGAACCATTATCTGAATTCCTTACATATTACTTAAAACCTTTGTTGAAAATGGTACAATCTATGATTCACGATACATGCCCATAAAAACTGTAGTAGTGAATCTTGCAGCATGCAATATGTATAAAAGATATAGAACAGAAAATGTAACTTTGCCAAATGGAGAGACATCAAAACTGCTGAAACTACAGTACGTTGATGCATTATCTTATTTAAACACTAGCTTGCTGGACTCAACCTTTCTCCCCTACCCCAGAGCTACAAAAGAACAGGAACATCAGCTTCCAATTCAGAATCCAAACAGGAAGGACACTCCTGGAATCTTTTAAGTCTGTAAAAGACAGTGACACACCACCTTCCCTCTAAACTGTGCAGCTGAACTGCAAATTTGGACAGAGATCTCGGATTCCATTTTGTCTACGGAACTGTGCATCTATTGTTCAGACTTCTGAGTCGCTGTAGCCAAAATTTACATCTCTTAAGTTACTGGTAGTGACAGCAGTTGTTTTTCTTCTCATCTGCATGTATGGAGTAAAAGAAATTGTCCAAATAAGCGATTTTGGACTTCCTGAATTCACACAGCAGAATCTTGCATACTGAAGCAGTCTACAGTACTGCAACAATCATGTGCAGTTATAGGTTCATAGGTAGGTACTAGGCTATCTGCCCGAGGGGATTTATGAGCCTAGCCAGAGTGTGTCAGCTTTCGCTGCCCCATTGATTAATTAACTGAGCCTCTGTCAAGAACAGCCAATGAAGTGATCCCAGGGGTATATTTTCTGTTACTCATCCACTCAAGGTTTCTCTTGAAGAGTGTTAGTGAGGGGCTCTGCCTAATGTAGTTAGGAATTTTGTTCCAAAGCATGGGGAGTCTCTGTGACAGGAATCTATCCCTCCAGCATGTTCTATTTAGTGTTATGGTGAGGTTTAGCTCACTAGAGCGAGTGGCTCGCAGTGACTTGGATTTCTTTAGGTGGAGCATGTCCATCAATTCTGAGCTGGACATGGCTTTGTAATTCAGCCAGAGATCACCTCTGAGAGACCAATATGCCACTGAGTACAGCTGGAGTTTTTCCAGTCGGGCTGCATAGGACATATGTTTGAGGCCAGTAATCCTCTTGGTGAGGTACTTTTGTGGTCTTTCCAGCTGTTGGAAGTGTCTTGTGAGGTACATCCTAAATGGGGCATTGTACTCTATGACGGGTCTGATGAGTGACGGGTAGAGGGGCACTATAACCTCTTTATTTCTAGATGTGAACCCTTTAGTAATTAGATGGGCTACATAGAAGGATTTCCTAACTACTTTGGCAATATGATTGTCAAAGGAGAGATTACTATCTATCTGGGTCCCCAGATCTCTTATTACCTCTTCTGTATTACTGTATTAAGGAGGCTGCCACCTATGTGGTAATTCATGGGTGTTTTGTTTTTCCCAAACGGGATGACTATGCATTTTTTGGCATTTAGCTTAAGACTATGACTTTGACACCAGGTGTCCGTCTCAGGAAGGCCCTTTTGGAGAATGTCCTTGTCAGCTGGAGAGTCAGTTATGGCTCCCAGTTTGCAGTCATCGGCAAACTTGGTTAGCCATAGTCCTCCGAACAGGAGGGTTCCCAGGAACAAGCCTTGTGGGACACCACTTGTGACTGGTTTAGAGCCGGACCTGAAGCCCGCTATTCTTAACGTGTGAGTCCTGTCTGTAAGCCAGTTGGCAACCCATCTCATGACGTAGGGGTTTATGTTCAGGCTAGTGAGTTTTTTTATAATTCCTGAGTGGGGAATGGTGTCAAACGCCTTGGCGAGGGTCAAGGTAGGCTGTGTGAATCACCTTCCCCTCATCTATGGCCTTGGTGACTGTCTCAAAGAAGTCAACCAGGTTAAGTAGGCATGATCTGCCCTTAACAAAGCCGAACTGGGTCGGGTCAAGTGTTTGGAGGTTCCCAATGTCTTTGTTAATGAGTTCCATGATGATGCGCTCCATTGCCTTGCAGACCAGGCTAGTCAGGCTTATGGGGCGATAGTTACCAGGGTCAGTTGTGGCCCCTCCTTTGTGGAGCGGAATAACCGTTGCTGTGTGCCATTCTATGGGCACGTAGCCTGTGGAGAGGCTGAGGATGAACAGTGTGTTTAGGTGGGGGGTTAAGTTCATTCTGTAGTTCGTGCAAGACTCAGCCTAGGACACCATCTGGCCCCACTGACGCTGTGATTTTGGCTTTTGAAAGGGCAGTTTTCACCTGTGCGTCTGTGATTTCTGGGACATAAACTTTTCCGGTATTATGGGCCCTTTTGGGGGTGAGAGCTGGTGAAGTTTGCACTGAATCTTTCTGCCAGGATGTTGGCAATATCATTAGGTTCGGTATATTTTGTGCTGTTTTCCACTAGTTCAGAGCATATCTGCGAGTTGCCACTTAGATTCTTGACATAGCTAAAGAAGGCTTTGTGGTTAACTTTCAAATCTTTGGCTATTTTTCTTTCGAAGTTAGCCTTGGATGATTTTATGAGACACCTTAGTTTCCTACTGATACTGATCAGGGATGTCTTTCCTTCTTGGGATTTGCTTTTTTTCTGAACTAGTTTCCTCCTTCTATTGTATAGCCTGTTTATGGCAGGGCTCCACCAGACTGGTTTCCTTCTCTTAGGGGAGTGAGTCTTGGTTTTGCTAGGGATGGCATGATCCATGCATCCTTGTAGGTGCTCATAGAGTGCTTTTGTAAAGGTTTCTGCATCTTGAAAGCTGTTATCCTTTAGCGTGGGGGCTGTGAAACTTACCACTTCTGTCTTAAGTAAAGTGAACTTTGCTATAGAAAAGTTTTTCACTGTGGTTTCCTTGGTTGGGGGTGGTGGTGTGGTGTGGACATCCAGAGTGATTAGTTTATGGTCTGATCTAACCAGTGATGGGTTGACCTCCGGTGCAGAACACCTGTCACCCATGTTGGTGATGACCAGGTCCAATATGTTTTCACCTCTGGTAGAGAAATTTACCAGCTGATCCAGGGCATTTGAGTTGATATATTCCAGGAAGTGCTGGACCTGGGAGTTTGTACTTGAGTAGTTTTCCCAGTTAACGGTAGGGTAATTGAATTCACCCAATATCAGGGTGTTTGGTAAGACCTTCATGTTTTCCAGTGTCTCCAGAAAGGTGGGAGTGGTGGTCCTGGGTCATGGAGGGTGATCTGTAGCAGGCCACAATTTGCATAGCAGATTTGCCCAGTGTTAGTTGCCCAGAACTGTTGGACATGCTCCACTTCAAGAAAATCAGATCCATTAGAGCTACATGCTCCAAGGACTTAAACCTTAGCACAACAATAAATAGGACATGCTGGAGGGATAGATTCATACATATCCCAAAGGCTTCCCACGCTCTGGAATAGAATCCCAGTCCATGTTAGGCAGAGCCCCTCGCTGACCCTCTTCAAGAGAAATCTTGATGAGTGGATGGGAAATCGTAAATTTGCTCCTGGGATCACTTCTATGGCCCTGCTGGACAGAGGCTCAGGAATCTAGTTTAAAAGGGAGGCGAAAGCTAACACATTCTGGCTAGGCTTATAAATGCCCTAGGGCAGATAGCCTAGTACCTACCTATGAACCTATGGATGATCTCAGAAGTATCATGCTGCACCACTAACCAGGAGGTGTAGGTATCCTTGATGAATATGGATACACCCCCTCCTTTTGTGTTTCGGTCCATGTTCTGTGGCCGAAATGTGTGGTATGAGTTGTAGCCCGGTAGTGCTGGAGTGTTCTGTGGAGCCTTGAACCAGGTTTCAGTTACTGCACAGATGTCGACGTTCTCCATACCGAGGAGTGCTTTGAGCACGTGCATTTTGAGATTTAAACTCGTGCCGTTGAGTAGTATAACCCTCATTTTTTTATTTGTGCTGTTTACGGAGGTGGGTTTGACTTTTAAGCCTTGCCTAAAAAAGGCACTATGGGGGCAGCAACAGACTTGGCCAGTATTCGAAAGCCTAGGGGTGACAGGTGCAAGCCGTCTCTTGTGAAGCAACGAGGCTTGTCGAGCATGTCATCCCAGGCTGACAGACACTAGATCCTCTTTGAATGACACCAGAAGCTTAGCCAATTGTTGAAATTGATCATTTTTTCTTTACACTGCGGTATCATTCTTGGTGAGGGTGGGATGCTACTCTGGGTCAGGGTCATACCCGCCTGGGCTACATGATCAGAGAGCTCTTCGGTGTCTCTTTTCATGTAGTGTAGGGAGGTACGTCTCAGGTCATTTACACCAACATGAACAATGACAGAGTCATATTTGTACTTGTTCTGGAGTGACCCGAGTGCTTGTGTTATGTGGTGGATTCTAGCTACTGACAGGCAGCTAACAGTAACCTTCTTGTCCAACCCAGTGAGTGGGACGTCAGTGTGCCTGACTATAGAGTCGCCTATTACTAGTGTGTTAGGTATGTTATTTTGCCTTAAGGGCAGTGATTGTGCAGCACACTGATTTTGTGTTTTGTGTGTTGTCTAGTTTGTGACGGGAGGTGCAGGTTTTTTGGGTGTCTGCTTTGGAGGTCTCTGATGCTTTTGCAAGTTTTTATTTAGAGCCTCCAAGTATGATTTTGTGTATTTATGTGTAATTTTGGTTTAGTATGTCTATGTGAAGCTGGAGATGTGGTGCAAGTGTTAAACTTCTCTTCATGACTGCATGTTCCAGTCTTGGGTGGAGAGAGCTTAGCCTCCAATTTAGCTATATAATTGCATCTCTCACATATGTTAATGTTTTGTGGTAGGAGGAAAGGGTTGTCTGTGTACATGAGGCAGTTGTAACATTGCCTCAGGATACCCTGGTTCACCAGTTGGACGGGAGAGTATACCTGAAATTGCCCTTTGGTCATGCCTGAATAGCAGGGTGAACTGCTTAGTCGCTTGGTTGGTGAGGGGTGAATAATGAGCCTTGCCCCGCTGGGGAATCAAGTGTCGGGGTATATCAGTGCTTGTTATTAGGTCTGAGCAAGTGCTGGACTGTAGGATGCTTTGTAAGTGCTTAGGTTGAGAGTTAGACTACTTTCAAGGGAAAAACTGAAGAGGAGACTTGGTGGAGCCGGGAATAATTTAGCCCTAGCTAACCGGTGCTGCCCACATGTGCAAAACCATGCAAACGCGGTTTTTACAGCAGGGAAATGAAAGAGGGAGAAATTAGCCCAAAATGGCATATAAACTACTAACTTCTGGGCTGGAACCACTCCTCCAGGGACAGATGGCTGCTCAAAGCTCCCTCTCTCACAGGTGAACAGAGAAACCTCCCTCTATCCAAGTAAGGTATGGGCAACTCAGAAACTTGTAACACAGACCTGAATTCGCCACTAGCCTGAAAACTGGACTATACTAGCTTAGAATGGTGGGAAATAAGAAAAGAAATGTTTTTTTGAAAAGCTAAGGCAAAAACAGTAAAAAAAATACACTTAAAACAGCTTTAAACGACTACAAACAGTAAAAAACTCACTTAAAACAGCTTTAGATGACTACAAGCAGTCAGAAAAGGCTTTTAAACAAATTACCCAATTAACTTTTCAATTTAAGTAGAAATGTTGCTAACAGTGCTTGCAGAGAAGAATGATGAAACACCGAACAGCATCATTAATTATATTGCAAGAATTCAAACCAAATTGTGCTGGCACCAGAAACCACTCATTTATGTCATCAACCTGCACATATAAAAAACATCCATCCCTGAGAGCAGGGAATGTCAGCTATGATTCAACAACAAAGAAAGTCCTGCAACCAACATGGCAATAAATCCAAAAGTTTGAAGTTGAAAACTTTTGCATTTATAGCCATGTTGGTTGCAGGGCTTTCTTCTTCGTTGTTGAATCTGTTTGGTGCTTCAGTGACCTTTGCTCTTAAGGGCATCATTTTATTTGTTTGTATTGTCAGCTATGATGCTGTAGCTATTTTTTTTTATTTCATATAATCAGCTAGCAGTACAATTGTGAAACAGGACACAAACTTCCATTTCAGACCTTTACATATGATCTTTAATCCTTCCTGGAAAATGTTATGTCCATTTGTTTTTTGCAAAATAATCCTGACCAGGTGTGATTACTATTGACAAGATTGCACTAGAAAACTGTTGCAGATGATATGAGTGCCATTTGGTCTTGATAAATTTGCAAAAGCAATATTTAAAGTAGGAAAGTTGCAGCATGAAGAAAATATCAGTCTGGGACAGGAATGTGATACAAATGAACTTGAGCAGGAAGGAATGTACAGATATTTGGGAACTGATGAAGGATCAACAATAACATATGAACAAATGTGACCAAATTCAGTAAGGAATATTTTAGAAAACTAAAATTATTATTGAAAACAGCTCTGACATCTAGGAACGAAGTCCAAGCTATAAACTAGTTTGCACTTCCTGTTCCAACTTACAGTTTTGGGGTGATTGACAGGCTCCAAAAGGTATTGGATTAGTTGGACAGTTAAACAAGAACAATGTTTCACGCTTATCAAATGATTTAAAAAATCAGTGCATACCAAGATTATATATTCCTCATTCTGAAGGAGTTATGGGCCTCCTCAAAATTAATTACATGTACAGATCTGCAACTGTAGGACTACATACATATCTGCTGACCTCAACAGATCCAAACATAATGAAAGTTTTAAAACATGAGGAGAACAAGTCTAAGATGACTTCCCTGCTTAGTTTAGCAAAAGCATATCAGTGTCAAATGGGAATAGAAATCAAACCAGAAGTAGGCAAAAATCAGGCAGCAACTGAATGTGCCAAAAACAAAATAAGGAGAAGATTTAGATGAAAAGGTAAGAACTGTAGAAAAGGCATAAATATAGTTCCAGGTACAGAAAACTCCTGGAACAACATCATGTAAATCAGAAGCTGACACAGGAATGGTTAAGGAGAGGTGAATTTAAACCAAAAGATGAAAGGTTAACATCGACGGCCCAGGATACTGGACTATGTACATGTTGGTTTACAAAGTCCACTGAACATGTGGGAGAAACAGAGAAATGCAGGTTCTGCAAAACATTTATTTTATTTATTCATTTTATTTATTTAACATTTGTTTACCTATAAAGTCCGACTTGGAACAAAGCCATTTTTCAGCGGAGGCCTGGGGAGAAACACTCCAGATGCATGTCTTTGTAACGTGGAGGAAACCGGAGTACCCGGAGAAAAAACACACCAATGCAGGGAGGACATGCATACTCTGCACAGAAGGCACCCCAGCTGAGAATCAAACCAGAGAACCTCTTGCTGTGAGGCGATAACGTTACCACTGCACCACTTGGTCATCCAGCTGGAAGCAGTCACAGATACATACATCACACAACCATAACTGGAAACGTCAGACACCTTGTTGCTGGGTGTTATACACTAATGGCAGAGGAACTGTATACTGAAACACATAATAATGTGTAAGACTGTTGCATTGGGGATTGTGCAAACAATGCAATGTTGAAGTAGCTGATAAGCAATGAAATATGAGCCACAAAGCATTATACAGAATGAAGTTTATATCACATGGCATCACTCATTACCAACAGTTCAAAAAACAGATGCAAGAAAACCAGATACAGTAGTCCATGAAAAGAAGACAAAAATAGCACTGATCATTGAAATTTCTGCACCAGTTAGTTACAGGGCCTTACGTACAGGCAGACATACATGCAAATATTTCAAGCATGAGCATTAATGCCCTTCTAGCTTGCCAATAAAGACACAAAGTTATAAAATACCTGGACTTGTAGGCAAATACGAGGGCAGTTTTTAGGAAAATACCCAGACAGTTCCAATAGCAGTAGGAGCAATGGGTCTCGTAAAAAAAGAATTTATATTTATATTTAGATATGCTACAGATACATGTAACTCTAAATGAATTGCAGAAGAAGTCAATTCTGTGTACATTGTGGGTGCTGCAAGCAGCACTTTTGGCTAACATCAAAGACTGAAACAATAGTAATTTCATGAACTTTAATCACACTTTGACTCAGGAATGGGGTCCATTACTGCCATGGTATTAGAAATCCAAAACACTTAGAGAAATTAAACCAAAAGAAGATACCCAGATATTCAGTATGAGGTGTATGAAATCCAAGGGAGACAGTGATTGTAACGATGATCTGTAGCTGTACACTGCAAAGCTTATGTGGGTGTGGTAGGTGTTGATTATTACCTGAGGCAGCGGTGCGCATTTACTATATGCTCTTAAGGCCAACTACCCCTTGCACATTACATGGTGCCAGGACTGCAGTCTTAAAGGGCATACCAATACAGAATTGATGGCAGAAGTGTGGTTTCTGAGTCCACTGCCCCTATCTGTCGTAATTACTTCCTTAAAAAATTTAATTATAAATTAAGAAACAAATAAGCAAGCAGATTTCCACTGGTTTAAAACTCACTTATGGAAATACATAAAGATTATTGAACTGCCTGCATAGTATAGTCTGCAAAACACAAAGCAGTACTGAGCAAGTTGTCATTTAATAGTCCTGTTAGAGGTTTTGTTCATTTATTTGTTTGTTTGTTTGTTAACCAGAAAGGTGGGCTGGTACAGAGACTGTTTGCAGCCACAACCCTGCTCTAAAGGCAATCAGCAAACTATAACAATAAATGATACGCATACATGGAGGAAAAAAGAAGTGGATACAAACAATTAAGAAGACATTGCTCCAAAAGATCTGTTCCTATAACTGTTTGAAATGCATTCAGTAACTTAAATTCATTTTCACTTCAGCCAGGCGAGTACGAGAAACGTCTACTCTACTGTATACTATTTAGTCTTTACAGGCTAATCTGCTGCTACTGCTTCATGAAATTACTTTCTTAAGCATTACATATTTTCCAAATGCTACTGCCCTTTTAATTTCTTTAAACTGTAGTTACGTTAGTATAAAAATACACGCATGCTGACTGTTTAAAAGTCAGCTGCTCCTTTGTTTTTTTTTCAGCAATAACAATTGAAACAGCCTATAAAAGATTCTAATAATCAAATAATAACAAAGCTTCATATTGTGTTACAGCATTCATACTACTATCCTTTAAGCCACCTGTTTCCTATCTGTTTTAATACTATTTGATATGAAACAATAAAAGATTCTGCTTTATTTACCAAATCCACATAAATATTCTTTTGAAAAAAAATAACACAATAGTAGTGCATTATTTCTTTGTTATAGAAACACAAACAGTCCCAATGTAATATAACTTAGTCTCTAAGGTCTCCAGCTAATGTAAAAGTAAACAATGCATATTGCTAGGCAAATGACTGGACCAAGCTGGGATACAATTACAGGACTTAATAGAACTAGAAGTACAAGAATCAGCCTTTCATTTACAGAGAAAAAAATATAAACTGAAGGATCATCAAAGAACTCACACAAATGACCAATTAGATCTCATAACCATCTACTGAATACACAGCCATATGTAAGCAAACAATGTTGAGAAACAGCAGAAGTCACCCTAAAAATATGGCTACTAGTAGACCTCATCACTGCACTAGCTATTGTCACACAGAACAAATATTCATGTTCACTGACCTTGGATGCCTTTTATGCAGCTTATATTGTATCTGAAACATTGCCAACAAAGACTTCCAATGTGTCAAAGTTATTTTTTCTGCTTTTTCAAACACAGCTTTCAGGAGTTTTAAAAACAGTCCCTACAAGCCTATCATGACAACAAACTGACTTCTATAGGTACTGCTCATAGCACGAGGCCCAAAATTTATTATCAATTAATAATAAGAAAACTTGCAGCTCTAGTCATAGCTAATTAGTGATCCTGCTCATTCTTGGAGAAGGACCTGTTGTAAGAGGGAAATTTGCAATTGTGGGAAGGTAATCAGATGACAAAAACTGCGGAGCATAGAGGATGTGTGCACCTCAGCACATGCATATGCGTTAAGACACGAGAATATGGGAGAAGCAGCATAAGTACTTTAAAGGAGTCCATGCAGTGCCTTTTTTTTTTTTTTTTTTTTACATAAAAAGGGGTGGAAATGGAATTACAAGACACTAAGAAAAAGGGCAACAAGCAGAGGATAACAGATTCAAAGATTCAAGACTCAAAGTAAACTTTATTGTCATTTAGGACTACATGCGTAAAAACAAAATCAGCTCACCATGAGAGTACAAAATAACAAGGGATACAACAATTACAAAATTAAGAAATATCAAGTAATGGAATTAGAGACTATGCCCCAAGAACATAAGAAAAAAAGCTAATCTTCCTACGTAGTCATATAAATACTGTATAGTAGCAGCGTAACAGGTAAGATTGGTTATTGCACATTATACCATGACCCCCTCATTAATATTCCAAAACGTGCACGCTGATTGGTCAGCGTGCACGTTGTAAATCGACTTATACTAATGGAAAAAGGTCCGGTCGCCCGGACTTTTTCCATTAGTATAAGTCTTTTTTAAAACACTGTCTCGCTATGTTAAAGGAGTTTAACATAGCGACACAGGTTTAAAAAAAGCAACAGAGATCTCCGTTGCTTTTTTAAAGCTGTCTCGCTATGTTAAACTCCTTTAACATAGCGACACAGTGTGCAAAAAGCAATGGAGATCTTGCTTTCTCCGTTGCTTTTTAAACCTGTCTCGCTATGTAAAATGGGTTTAACATGGCGAGACAGCTAAAATAAGCAACGGAGATCTCCGTTGCTTATTTTAAAGCTGTCTCGCCATGTTAAACCCATTTAACATAGCGAACATAAAAGCAACGGAGATCTTGCTTTCTCCGTTGCTTTTGCTCACAACTCTGATGTACTGTGTAGGCATGCGCAGTACATCAGAACTTCCGCGGAATACCAGACAGCTGCGGAAGGGCAGTAAGGAGGCATTATACAATGCCATTATTTAAGAAAAGTAATTATTTTTTTTCTTAAATAATGTCATTAATATAATAACCACTTCTGGGTGTGGGTAATGCTGGATTTACCCACGGTTGGCTTTTTGGTCCTCGGGCTTCCCTCGGGACCAAACTACGCCAACCGTGGGTAAATCCAGCATTACCCACACCCAGGCGTGGGTTATTGCTATATGAACTACAACTGTCACTCTTTATGTATTACATAAAGCAAGTAACAGGCAATTGCACTTGAATGTAAATATATAACTAAGTAAATAAATAAATATTGCACATTCCAAACAAAACAGTGTTATTAAGTTAATTTGTGGGGGAGTCACTAGGGCTGGTGTCCAAGTTAATAAGTTTCATCACTGTTGGGTAGGAGCTGTTAATGAATCCGTGTGCAGGGTGCAAGGAGTCATTAAGTATCTTGTAGGGTCTTTTAAGGCTCCTTGCTGTGAATAGCTCTTGGATTGATGGTAGACTGATGCCTATGATTTCTTCAGCAACTCTCACCACTCTCTGTAGTTTCTTCCTTTCAGCTACTGTACAGTTCCCAAACCAAACAGTGAAGTTACAGGTGAGAATGCTCTCAATAGCTCCACTGCAGAAGGTGGAGAGAACAGTAAGTGAGAGCTTTTCTCTTTTGAGCCTTATCAGAAAGTGGAGATGTTGATGGGCCTTTCTGACAAACTGACCAGTATTTACAGTCCAAGATAGATCCTCTTAAATGTGTACTCCTATAAACTTTGTAGTTTTAACCCTTTCCATCTAATTCACCGTTAATCTTGAGCGATGAGAGGACAGTTGAACTTTTCCTGAAGTCAGTGATGATTTCCTTTGTTTATTGACATTCAGGTCTAGGTTGCTTCTCACAAACCAGTCAATCAAAGAGTTGACCTGGTCTCTGTATACTCTTTTATCCTCCCCTTTGATGAGGCCCATGACCGTGGTATCATCTGCAAACCTGATGGTATGACTGGAGCTGTGTTTTACAGCAGAGTTGTGGGCAAGGATGGTGAACAGCATCAGGCTGAGTACACATCCCTGAGGAACACTGGCACTGAGAATTATGCACCCAGAGGTGTTATTTCCTACACATGTCCTCTGTGGTCTGCTGATCAAGAAGTCTAAGATCCAGTTACAAAGGTGGTTGTTAATTCCAAGCTTGACTAGCTTATCAATAAGTTGCATCAGAACCACAGTATTAAATGCAAAACTGAAGTCTATGAATAACACTCTGACATAGTTGTTCTTTCCCTCTGGATGGTCAAGTGAGAGGTGCAATGCCACCGATATGGCATCAGCAGTGGACCTGTTTGCCCGGTAAGTGAACTGCAGAGGATCAAAGGTTGATGGTAGAATTGCTGACAGGTGCTTTTTAACAATCCTCTCAAAACATTTCATGACATTAGAAGTTAAAGCAACCAGTCTGTAGGGAAACAGGGAAGATAAGAATAGAAGTGGAGAGAGGGACGGTTCAGCTTTTTCAGAGGAACAAGTGCCATTTTTGTTTTTGCTTGTTTTTATGAAGGAAAGTTGGGGAGGGTTGTAAGGGAAAGTGAAGGTACTGTAAAAGTTGGAGGGTCAGTTGCAGTGGCAACCACACAAACATATAACAGACAAATACAGGCAGGAATGTGATGACACACTATTTGAAAGAGAGGACAGTGCATTCAGAGACATACAAATAAAAGGGAGACAATAGTGACAGAGAGGAATGGGGAACAAACAGGGAAGGGTAATAACACACACGGAAGAGGAATGGTACAATGGGAGATAGGGCTGGTAAACTTTTCTAAATCACACTGCATGTGTGATACCTAAATGGAGGTCAGAATGCACTCTAACCATCCAACCCCCCAACTGGGTGCAGCCTGAGGTGTTGTTGGCAGGGCGACAGTCACAAGAAGAGCCTTTACAGGTGACAGATACAGGTTTCAAGCTGCTGGTCCAACATATCCCCCATCACTATCACTATACCGGCAGTGCTTCCAGAGGGAATGATGGCATTCAAGCCTATGGGTGACCAGAAGGGTCAGAAGAAGTGGCCTCCTTGCTGCATCCTGGTCCCCAAGATGTTAGCTGGGGAGATGCAGGGGGAGGCTGGAGAACTATGGATCCAAACGTGGTACCTAGCACTGCTGTGGAAGCTTCTGTAGCTAATGACAAAATAAAGGAAGAGAAATAACATACTTAGAAACTGACAAACCCTATGTCCTTGCATGAAAAAGTTTCTCAGATTTGCATATGGTCTTTGTCTTGTCTAAATAATACCAGAGCTGTCTATGAAAATTCAAGGTGTGTAGAACCTTCTCACTAGCAGATTGCAGAGAAGGAAAAAAAGGAAGGAATCTGGATAGACTGTTTAATGGACAAGTCAATGACCATCTTGGGCATAAAAGAAGTGTAAGTATCCAGAGACACCATGTTCAAATGAAAAAAATCTAAAAAGGCGAACTGCCATCAAGGTTTAGGGCTCAGAAATACTCTTGGCGAAGGTTAGGGCAATAGTGTATCAGTCTTCAAGGTGCAATGTTGTAAAGCAGTAATTTAAAAAAGAGCCTGTGTCAATTTCTCAAGAACAAAATTAAGGTTTCAAGAGGGAGGGATAGGCTTTCTTGGGGGGCTGATGTGGAGGACACCTCTCAGGAACTGCTTAACCTCAAAATGAGAGGCCAACAATGGATACAAAGGCAGACAGGCAGAGATTGCTGTTAAGTGAGCTTTGACAGAAGAATATGCTAAGCCATCATGGAGCAGTTCAAACAAGTAAGCGAGGACCAAAGGGACCCCTATTGAAAAGGAATCCTGGTGAAGCTTTAAGCTTAAGAGACTAACTGGAAAATATCTTCATTTGGACATATATGACTGTCTGGTATTGGGTTTCCTGGCCTCCTGCAGAACCTTAAGCATGACCTCAGAAATCTGATGCTGAAAGGGGATTAAAACCTTATCTCTCAAAGCATCAATTGAAGTGTGGACAGATGAGGGTGAAAGAGTGACCCCTTGTCTTGTGTAAGAAGAAGTATTTGGTGAGATACCTTGTGATGACTGCCCCTGGCCAGATGAAAGGGGAGAGGGAACCAGTGCTGTCTGAGTCAAAAGGAAGTCACCAACATGATTCTTTGAGAGTCCTGTCTGATCTTGTGTAGGACCCTGGGAAGAAGAGGAACAGTAGGAAAAGCATAAAGAAACATCCACCTCCTGGAGAAAGACATGGCATCCGCCTTCCAACCCAGAGGACTTGTGACTCTGGAGAGGAGGCAAACAGACCCACTTCAGGAATACCCGACTGATGAACTATGTCCAGAAGCACCTCTCTGTGAAGCATCCATTCCAATCTACTCAGAGAGACTGCCACCAGGTTATGTTTCACAGAAATGTAAACCACCTGAAGAGAAACCTACAGTTGGATAGCTAGCTCCCAGGCCTGAAGGGCTAGTCTGCTAAAAAGATAAGACCTTCTGAGCCCCTGCTGATGTATCACATGACTTTGGTGTTCTCTGTATAGACCTTCAAAGGACCTGGAAACCATAGACAGTGGAAGGCCTGGAGAGCAAGGATAAGTACTGGCACCCCTTTTAAGTTGATGTGGGAGCAAGAGACCCCAAACTCTCATACTGCAAGAAGCAGCCCCCCCATCCCTGATCTGAAGTATCCATAAACAGCTACTACGACAGAGCAGGAGGCTGGTAAAGGATGCCTGGGTCGAGGGATAAATGCAACAATGAAGCTCAAGTTTAAGACAAAGGAATAAGGGAACTGGAAATGCCACAGGGTGGCAATGCTGAAGCCACACCGACTGTAGGTATCATTGAAACTTCCTTCTATGAAGCTTGGCAAAAGGGAGCATAGAGATGATCAAAGTCATGAAGCTCAGAGTCTTCAAAAATTCCATGGCATGCATAAGAGACAAAGGAAGTAAAGTCTGGAAGTACGTTGTTAGAAACAAAACCCTGGGAGCAGGCAGAGATGCCAGCATTTGAACAGTTTGATTTCTGCAACCCAGAAAAATATGATCCTTTCGGTACAAGACAGACTTCTGAAGACTGATTGTGACACTCAGACTGTGCAAAAGATGTCTGGTAAAGTGCAGATCCTGCAGGAGCCTGGAAGGAGAGGGAGCCTAAAGAAGCAGGTTGTCTAGATAGACAAATATTTGTACTCCTTGAAGCCTGCAGAAAGCTATGACTGCAGCCAGGCACTTGGTGAAGACCCTTGGAACTGTGGAAAGACCAAAGGGCAAAGAAGAACTGAAAATGAGAGGGAGAAATAGAAATGTACAAAACTTCCTGAAGAGGGGGGTGAATCGTAACATGAAGTCAGCTGTCCTTCAGATCCAGATAAACCAAAAAGGCCTGAGATAGCAAGAAAGTAACCATGTCTGGATGGAAAGCATCCTGAAGGTGGGTATCTTAAGAAAAGTATTTAGAAAGGAATGGTCTAGAAGAGGCCTTCAGGACCCCTCTTTTCTTGGGGACCATAAACATCCTGAAATAAAACACTGTACCCCTTAGCACCTCTGGAACAGGTTGAATGGTGCCTTGATTCAGTAGAGCCTGCATTACCCCCTAAAAATGGGGAATTTGGTCTGAAGGGGTTTGAGGAATGCCAGAAGGGGGGGGGGGCAGATTTCCAAACCACAAAATAGCCTTGAAGGATGACTGAGAGAACCCATATAGCAGTGACAGAAAGTCTAAAAGATAAGGAAACTTGGCTGAAGGAAAAGGAGGGCAGAATGTCAGATGGAGGAAGACCTGTCTGGAAAAGAAGGCTTTTGAGATCTAGGCATCTGACTGGGTTTGTCAGAATAAACATGCCTAGGAACTTTCTTACCTTTGGAGGGCTGACGAGGCTGTCTACAAACAACAGCAGTTTTAGCAGGTTAATTTTTCTGAAATTTAGAAATGGGAGACAAACAAAAACTGCTTAAGGTCCTTCATGACTTTGCCTTGGTCTTGTAAGGTCTTAAATAAATCAGGAAATGCAGTACCAAAAAGATTATGATTATCTAAAGGAGCATCAAGAAGCTTAGCCTTGATATCATCAGGTAAAGCCTGAAGACAATGACAAAAACAGCCTCTCGTGACAGAATCTGAAACACCAGCCCTAGAGGATGCATCAGCAGCATCATAGCCACACTTGAAGAAGTGACGAGCTACCTGAGAAGCGGATCTCACCAAAGAAGTGCACTTATAGAATCAGGCAGGTCAGACAGATCACACTCACCTCCTCCCACACTCACCCCCCCCCCCCAAGACAAAAGGGATAAAATATAAGTGATAATGTAAGTTTGATAATCTATGGCATGGGATGGCAAAAGTACAGACTTCCTTTCCTAGCCACTACATAGCTCAACTATCCTTGTCTGAGGGAAGAAGCCTGGAAGAAGGCAAAAGTCAGGAAGGCTGATCAGCAGAGACAGCGACGACAGCTGGGTAAGAAGAGGGACAATTCCCCAGATCTGTTAGGGAGGTAGTTCCTGGTACCCTGATTGAGTCGAGGCACGGTTCTTTATAAAAATGGTCAGGCTTCTTAGGGGCAGGAGGGTAGAAAACAGGAGCCAAGGAAACAGCTGAAAAAGTATCCAGTTGAGCAGCCAAGACAGGGGGAACAGGAGAAGGCTTAGGGGAGTCCATCTGCAACAACTCATAAAAACTTTTCTGAACGTCAGAAAACAAGGAGGAGTCCCATTTAAAATGCTACATCATGCAAGCCAATGTATCCCCAAAGGACAATTCTTCTAAAGAAGAGTCAGGACTTAAGGACTCCTTCTCAGAGTTGTAATCTAAAGGTAATGGCATTTGGGATGGGTAAGTCAAGGAATTCTCATCTGACTTGGATTCCAGAGCAGAAGAATCAGGCTCCATAGATCTTTTGGGGTAGAAAACCAAGGTGGAGCAGGAAAAAAAACCTCCATGCAATGGTCACCAAGCCATCAGGGCATTAAACAAGCTCCGAGTAAATTTCTGCCACTTCTTTTGAGGATCCTTGGGAGTCAGGAAAATATGCTTAGTCTTCTGTCTCTTCTTAAGGGGGATGTCATTTTTAACCAACCTTGGTGGCCCATTACCCTGCATCAACTCAACTGAGGTACCAGAAAATTCCTCCCTAATTAAGATTTGGGGAATCCTTCTAGGTCCCTGAGATATGATCATCCATGGTTTCCCCTTCATGTCTGCTGTAGATGTCTGTAAAGCCTAGGAGGACATGTGAGAAGCCTGTTCCATGCCGGCTTTTGACAGGATCAAGGCAGAGGGAACCAAAGTCTGTACTAAGCAGTTTTCATGGTTATCATCCACCTCAGAAGAGATGTCTGGCAGGGGCTGAACAGCAGCAGTATCACACCTTGACTTTTTGCCCTTTTTCTTAAGCAGTGGCTGTATATCCGGGTGAGTGGATTCGGCCATGGTACCCAGGGCGAAAAACGTGAGACACTGGTTTTCAAGACAAATGCACAGTAAAGACAGATGGCTACTTAGTGTCTTCAGCACAAACATCTGACAAACAGAGCATCTAGTGTGGTCGTGAAAAGCACCTAGACAACACAAACATTTGCCTTGATGATCCTTCTGGGGAATCTGCCTCCTACACTAACATTTCCCTTTCCTGGATGACATGAACTCTCAAAATACAATGCAAAAAAAAAGGAACCCCATTAGGGAACTTATCTGAAAGAGGCTTGTTATAACCAGAACAGTATTCAGACCGACATTCAACTACGGTGTTTGGACTGGCAGCAAAGAAGTTTTGAGTTTGGAGCATCAGTATGTCACACACTTGTCCTACTCTGATACAGTCAGCATATGTCTGACATACAATGCTGGTATGAGCTACAGGCTGTGGTATACTGGGCAGATGTATGGCTATCCTTGGCAGGAACTCCCATAAGTTATGAACATTGCAACAGTGATATGGAAGGACATCTGTTTCTTCATGCTCAGAGTAGCATCCAAACTTCACAAGCAATAACTGTACCTCTAAATATATTAACATTTACCACTCCAGGATAACTGACATGCATGCTGCTGCTAGAAAACTAATGCAATATTATCATTTTCTTAAACAACATTATTCTTAAATAAAGAAATTAACTAATATGCACCCATGCATCTGGAAAGCCTTTACACCTCTTCCTCCAGTATAGAAGACAGTTCTCCTGCACAGCCTCCGGAGTTGTGCAGTAAATATAGCATTCCATAATAAACGTAAAACCTCTCGATATTAAGCAGGAAACCAATGGATCTCTACATATTGGACAGATATTTTACAATACAATCAGGTGCTGTTATTCTAACCTCTTCTTCTCTCAAGCTAAGAAAGTCAGGATGACACCTTCTCAGGTCACTGTAGTGGTGTATACACTGCTCACCAGAATGGGGTATGCCAGTGGCATCAGAGACAACTTTGGCAAGACAGTGCCAGACATCCACTTAATACTGGGAACCCTTACAGTAGTCTCCAAGCAAACACACTTAGTAGTTCCAATGCAGCAATTGTAGGAACATTTTAGAGTCCTTGCTGTACCACCACAAGGTTACTCTGCCACACACAGTGCCAGTCTCATTCCAGGCTATAATGGCTGTCTGCTTGCTGTCATATCCATTGTGGTTTTCTCACATCATGCAACATAAGACATCTTAGTAGTGCGACTAGTGGTGGGATGTCCATAATACAGCATGGAAAATGTTGGCTTGTTAGCATGGCATGAAAGTATGACACAGGGCACAAATGTATCTACTATTTGTATGACATTTAGACTTATGAGCAGATTTGCTCTTTACTGTCCCATCAGCTGCTTCTGAAAATTATACTGCATGATATCGCTGATGGAGTCACAGACCTGCCCACACACAGGTAATGCACTCTGTAGGCCCTCTTGTGGGTGCATGTACTACTAAAGGACACAGACAGGTTCTAAGTGCTTTATCCGATGCATGAGTCCCTTCAAATTATCTATGGTATGATTCCAGTTATTCTTATTAGGGATAATATATCATTATTGCTCATGGGATGGGTAAGGTCGGGTGGCACTATGCCAGTGTAGTCCTATGGGCTAGGCTTGTAAAGGCTCCAGGGCCATTAGCCTAGTACACACCTATGAACCTATAACCAAATGGCATAGGTTATTTTGAAGACAAAAAGGGAAACTGGATACTCTTAAAATAGCCAGCAAGGGCAGCTAGCCCTAGACTTGGCTATGAACTCTTAACATGACTATGTCCACAGGTGCAATGTGTAGAAACAGCAATTCAGTAAAAATCAGAAGCTGACCTGTCATTAGCATACACAAACAAATACAATATAAGTCTTACCTATGGCCAAGAGCTTCATCATATTACTGAAGACTTCTAGCAGCAAATGAATGCACTTCACTGTCACAGGTGTACAAACTGTACAAATTCTGTTTGTGGGGTAAATGGAACATTTTATAACTTTTCACCTAGTTGCTCTGCCTCCAGGAGGTACTATTATGTAAAACTGTCCAGGTAACTCAAGTAAAAATGTGCACTCACATGAGGTGTGGCAATCAAAAGAGCATGATACCCAGGGTTAAATGGCTCAAAGTAAAGGAGGAATTCACCATTAAAGCTGCAAAGCACAGATTATGGAACTAATGCGTAATGCCACTGTGAAAGTTATGCAACAAAAATTCAGCAGGTGTCAGGAGTGTCTGTTGTTGTGTGAGTATACATGTACAGCTTTTTTGTAAAGGCCACAATACAGTTAGGACATGATTAGTTAATTGCAGTTCTGCAGTTATTCTTGTATACATTGTATTGGCAGGAGGAGATTCCTCCCTGGGGATAGACTTGGCTACAGTAGCAGCAGTATGTATCACAGTTGTGCATAAGTATTGGAGGTGACAATTACAGCTTTTTATGTCCCTACTGTGCAACTGCTTGCCTCTAGCAGCACTGATACAGGGAGTGATAACCCTGCAGGACAGGAAACACAGAATATGCTTGTGTGGCACTCTCCCCGTAGGTAGTCTGCCTTTACCCTTCTACTGGTTAAGTTCCTTTCATTGACTGTGGTGTGCATCCACAAATACACTTACAGTAGATGCCTATGCTTACAATCCCATGCAGTTAAAATCATGACATATACAAGGTTAGCCACAGTCAAACTTCAGAAAGATGATAACTGAATGCAGTGAAGGCTCTTAGCTGCTACTGTCAACTGCAGGATGATCACAGCATGCATATTGGCTATGATTTTACCTTGGGGAAACAACGTTTCAAAGGGATTTGAGCAATGGCTATTATTATACAGGTGTGTGTTGCTTACAAATAACATAACGGATACTACCAGCAACACAGAGCACAGCAGACCGCATAGATGTGTGTAAGAAATGTGCTGATATCTGTTATCCTCACATAAATTGCTAACACCTTAAACAGCAAAAGGCCTAGTACATGAAAGCCTCATAAATGCAAGTTCCCTCTACAGATAATGTGATCTTGTTGCAGGCCTGCTGTCTCCAATGTCAGCACATGTTTAGCCCCAAAAAATCTGACTATCCCTAAAGTGACTATGCTTTTGGGATGTAAGTAATAATATTGCCATTGTTGGTGGCCAGAGCAGAGACTACTACCAGGTCAGATGCTAAACCACAGATGTGATTCAGTCAGTCAAAGAACATGCTGCCTGCCTGCACAAGAGCTCAAAATAATGGGAAGTTGTCTGTCAGCCGAACCACAATTAACTGAGATGGAGGAGTTCCTTGTCTCTCTGCATGGGGATCAGAGTCAGCGGTATTCTACAATGGGTTGTTAGATATTGGAGCTGAATTGCAGAATCTCTATCAGGGAAGCCTCAGGTATGTATCTATCATGTTTTAGGTTACTGCATTCTAGGTAAAAATGCATTGTGCTGCACATCACAATGTAGCCTCCTTTGTTATGAAGGAGCATCAGAGTTTCAAAGCAGAAATCCAGGTGTACCATGTATGATCTACCTTAGTATGTCCTACAGTATCTTCTACTAATTCACTGTGACTAACGTACTGGTGATAGGTATTACTTACTGTGGGTATATTCTGTTTTGTGTACTCACAGATGATGCACTATCTGGCTTCTCCACTATGGATATACCACTGCCTGATATTACAGATGAATCTAACAATTATAGTGGTAAAAATATGGCATGGTAAAGGGGGCATGATGTCTGTTTTAAATACAGGGTATGTGAACATTTTGCATTAACAATGTTCATATGTCTGTTATGTACTTGGAGCTTTTCTCCCCGGGCCTCCGCTGAAAATGGACATGTATCCAGTCGGACTCTCCCGGTTAACAAATGTAAAATAAAAATAAAATATATAAATAAAAAAATAAAATAATCTGGACCCCCAACACAGTCAGTGGACATGACTTCTGTGTCTGTGGAACTCACCCCTAATACACAGGTAGATCCTGAATGATAGGGAGTCGCATACAAGTCTAGCAAGGGAGAGATATCTCCCCATGGAAAACAACCCCCCCTTGGTTGTTGCAAACTCCACTAACACAGGGTGGACCAGGGTGGCAGCAAGCTGTCTCAATGTCCACAACACAGTGATTGTTCAAGGCCATTGTAGAGGGACATACTACCAACACCTCACTGTTTGCTGAGATGGTACACGTCTTGCAGGGCATGCAAGACAGAATGAGGGACTGCATGGCCAACATGTGCAATGTACTGGACACGTTCCATAAACAACTTGTGCAAGTCAGGTCCCCCTGTGCTCACAAGATGAGTACCAGACAGATGTCACATAGCCCGGTATGGGGCACTGTTCTTGACCATGTAGCATGACTACATCTAGGTAATGACGCTTTAGTGCCTGTGACCATATCAGGAGAAGGAGCTCCTATAGAAGTGTTACTACTGTTTACATGAACACTCAAATGAATGATCAGCATAAAGTCGGCCTCAAAAGCATGAACAACCCAACACTGTAACACAAACAAAAAATATTAAAAAACAAAAACACCCCCCAAAAATGAAACAACACCTGCTTTTTTGAAAGGTAGGCAACCCCCTGCACCTCTCATATACCACCTGCCACTTATATATACCAACTCTGAAACTGCAACACAGTGAGGAAAGGAGTAATATCCCACTCTCCATTGTGAGGTGGTTTCACATACCAACATTCCCATCCCACTCGATATTCTACCTCACCTTCAGTGTTTGTGCTTTTGGGCATGACTTTATGAGGATCACTCATTTTAGCATTCAGCTAAACAAAGGGAACCCCCACAGACAGTGACCTCCATAGAATGGCCACATGTCTCCTAATGGTGGTTTGGACTTGCTAATACAAGCTCACTGCTGTGCTACAACATCTGCTAAAGTTGTGCCCCAGCACACACACACACACACACACACACACACACACACACACACACACACACACACACACACACACACACACACGCACACACACACACACACATTGTAACAATGTTCCCTCCAAGCCCTGGATACTTTATTTCCCCCACCTACATCATAAAGACAAAGCACAAAGTTTATCTCACTTAGAACATCATGCACTCATATCCCTATAGAAGACACTGCACACTGTGTTCCCCACTCCCCAACCTCCATATGGGCAAATAATAAGTGTACATTACCCCCTCAACTTTGTTAATTGGGTAGTATATGTCTGATGCTCAGTGTGGCCACTCTAAGCATGGGTAAGCACAGCCAGGTTGTAGGGTGAATGTACCACTTTTATTTTTCTGTATATGCTTTAATATGGCCCGGAGTCATAAGCCAGACACTGTCTTTGCCAGTTGCTATGACACCTATCATATTCTGGCATGTTCTTCCCCTGCTGTTGGTTACTCCACATTCTCTTCATTGTGTTTGTCTTTCACTGCCTGCTATGATGACACATGTTCTTCCTGCATGTGCACTACCTGTTTCATTTGCTTCCTCAATATTATACTACATTATGTAGCACAGCACATATAAAGAATATCTTGCTACATATGCCAGAGTCATACTGCAGGGCACTACCAAATATATTCAGGCAGCAAAAGCAGGCCTTCAGCAGTCCAGGCACTCATTCGGTGATGACCTGGGTTTGTGAGAGGGCATTGTTGCAGCCACTGTCTGCTACAGTCTGTGGCTTTCTGATGGGTGCCATCAACCATGGCTCCAGGGCACATCCGGCACCACTGATAAGATGTCCCTGGAGAAAATCACAACTTACAAACAAATGATGTAGGCTGAGCGGGTGCCCTATGTGGGAAGAATAAGGGCTACCTGGGTGGCCTGCAGACACACTGTAGATTATAGTCTGTGCATTAAAGACCACTTGACAGTTGATGGAGTGGTAACCTTTATGGTTAAATGCCTTCTTCCCAGCATACCAAGTGGGGCCTTTATTTTGGAGTACATGCCGTCTGTGATCCCTAATACCTCAAAGAAATGGGCTGTGTCATTAAAGTCATGGATAGGATGGCTGTCTCCTCTGTGGTATAAGGAAACCACATATACCCCACCACCCTGCCCCCCCCAAAGCTGTAGTATGGCATCAAGAAATTAGTTTAATATCCTTGAGGTGCATATCTGCGACACTCCTAGCATGTCTAAAAACAGCAAAACAACACAGATGTTAAGTTGTTACAGAAAAGTTACATTAGATCATTCAGATTTGTATACTTCAGTTTTTAGGCTGTTCGGGATTGTGGTGCATGTTCCTACTGTATTCCCTGTTGGGCACTGAAAGGTCCCTGTAGCTAATATACTGAAAACCACAATACTTAGGTATCTGCAAGAATGGGTACTCCACAACTCCCATGGGTCTGCAAGTGACAGTGCCACATCTTGACAACTCCTGCATTGTGATTCTATATACAAGGTAGAGGTCAACAATTTTAGTGTTGTGAAGGGCATGAAATGTTCAGCATGGACAGATGATGCTGACACGGGTTCTGTGAGGGTGACAGAGGGCAACACTGTGACTCTTGATGCACAGTACAGCCTGTTGTATATACAGGTTTGCTAACAGCATGGCTACCCCAAACATTTTTATACCATTCCCCTACTGTGACTCAAAGGTCTTATGACAGTCAATTTGCTCTGGATCTAGCCCATCAAGTCAAAGAATACACACATTTCTAAATCACTCTTCCATAATGTTTACCCTAATTTACATTCACTGAAACCTTCATTTTAATACTCTTGCTCATTACCACATGTAATTATACCATCTCCAGTTTGATTTCTTTAACAGAAAAGGAATTCTTGGAAACTTACCATATCCTTACTTGACCCTATACAACACATGCACAATACGAATGATAATGACTAAACAAGCTGTCCTACACTGCACACAAGCTATGTCACAGTGTTCAGTACAGCAGGAGCTCTTTGAGGTACAGACAGCAGTATGCTTACAGTTTTAATGTCATTAGCTTTAGCACTATTGTTACAGAAGATTCACTGAATGTTTTCATAAGTAATATAATTCCCCCTGCTATCAGTAGGGAACAGGTCCTTAATGCTCCCTCCAAGGCCAAGAACACTGCAACAATGGGCCCTGACAATATCCAGAATGCCTTCTAGATAGCATGAAACATGACCTATCAAGCCTTCTGGAACTCCTATTTAACTGTTGCCCACAAACAGGCTTCATGCCTCATGAATGAAGAACAGCAACAGTCATCCCTCTGAACAAAGGTGGGCCATCTACAGACCCACAAGTCTCACTAGTCTGATATGTAAAGCCATGGAAAGAATTATCATGGAAATGATCAACAATGACATAGAAAGCCCCCAGACACTGGACACAACCTAATTTGGTTTCATCAAGGGCAGGTCATGCTTAGTCAACCTGGTGGACTTCTTTGAGAAGGTCATGAAAGCAATCGATGAGGGCAAAATGGTTCACACTGCCTACTTTCACCAGGGCAAAGCATCTGAAACAGTCCCACACTCAGGAATTGTTGAGAAACTAAGAGGTAAAGT
The DNA here is from genome assembly GCF_019279795.1 of Protopterus annectens. Classification (NCBI taxonomy): domain Eukaryota; kingdom Metazoa; phylum Chordata; order Ceratodontiformes; family Protopteridae; genus Protopterus; species Protopterus annectens. Next base: position 184,875,090 of record NC_056748.1, on the reverse strand, counting down.
ACAAACCCTTATGTCATCTGGAATGGAATAACAATATGGAAACCTATAGGAAAACAAACATGAATAAACTGGAAAGAGTACAGCGGAAATATACCAAGGGCATCCACGGATGTGAAAATCTAAGTTATTATGAAAGACTAAACTATCTGAACTTGTAGAGTGTCTCTTACAGATATTTAAGAGGAGATATTATTCAGGTACATAGGGCATTTAGAGACAACTACCTCTGGGAATGTTTGGGGTTATCAAAAGATTCTATAGGAATGGGAAGTATAGTTGGTTCTCTGGCAGAGTAGCTGATGCTTGGAACAGACTACCAAATTACATTAAAACAAGTACTAGTTTAGATATTTTTAAGACCAGCCTGGACATTTATTATGGAAACAAGTGTTTTGGTATACTGCTAAGCTAGAAGGGCATTAATGCCCGTGCTTGAAACATTTGTATGTATGTATGTATCTGGCGGACAGCCAGTTGGCTTACAGGGTCCATCTCTACAAAGAGGCCAGTCAGAAGCTGAGTCCCTCAAAGATTGGTACTGGGACCACTCCTTTTTGGCTTTTATGTCTCTGAAGTCAAGGCCAATATCAATGGCCTCTGGCTGACTAATTTTGCAGATGACTGCAAATTAGGACCTGTCACTGAATCACCCACCAACACAAATGTTCTCCAGGAAGGGCTGACACAAACAACTGGTGCCAGAGCCAAGGACTAAAACTAAATGCCAAGAAATGTATAATAGTATCCTTTGGGAAGTCATCCACTCCTGGTAACTATTATAATGACAACAAACCCCTAAGGTCTGACACAGTAGTCAGGGACTTGGAGACACACAAAGATAGTAAGCTAGCCTTTGACCATCACGTGTCTACAGTAGTGAGGAAATCATTCTATGTTGTGCAACCTACAAACAAAAGTATGGCATCTAGGTCCAAGGAGGTCATTGTTCCACTGTATTCAGCAATCATCAGACCTATCACAGAGTACAATGCCACCTTTGGTATGTACCTAATCAGGCATATAACAGCTGGAACATCAATGGAGGTTCCTCACTAAAAGAATACAGGGTGTAAGTAACATGTCCTATGCAGACTGCCTCAAGGCCTTATCCCGTTTATTCTGTTCCTACAGGCTGTTGAGGGGATATCTATGCCTGGCATGCAAGACATTGTCAGCCGCCACTATGAAGGACCTCCGGCATATCCGCAAAACAAACCGCACCAGAATTACCCACTTTAAAGACTTAAACCTTGCCTGTGATATAAATAGGATCCGCTGGAGAGACAAGTATGTATCCCAGAGACTACTACTTCTCTGGAACAGGCTCCTAATCCACGTGAAGCAGAGTTCCTCCCTAACCCAATTCAAGTATAGCCTGGTTTGGCACCAATATCTCTTATGGTTACAGTCAGCCTGTAAATGGTTCATCTCCCCGGCCCCTGCCTGTAAATGTTTCACCTCCCAAGCCCCCACTTACACTTACACTTATCACTGGGATGCATGTCTACGTTTAAAAAGGCCCTTCTGGTCATTAGCTTAGTAAACACCTATGAACCTACGATGATGGCACCTGCCAGTGCTCTAAAATCTGGATAGATTACAACTGATATCAGAGAGCAAAAGAGCATACTTTATGAAAACACTGCTAAGGAGGTCCATACCAAATGCAGGTAAGTTACTTATGAAGTCAACTTCAAAAAATACATTTTCACAACACTGAAAACATTTTCACAAAACTCTTGATAAGAAGATAAAAATTCAGAACTATAAAAAGAAAGAGGTAGAAAAAAATCTGTTGACAAGCTTGAAAACACATCTACAGCAGTGATCAAGACTACAGTTAAGATACAGCCTGGATGTTTTAAAATCCCAAGGAGATAAGCTGATGACTTAATTCTCAACTTTTATTACGTGAATTCCTTTCAAGAAGCAGAACACAAAAAAGGATAAAAACATGAACAATACAATGATATCCATAACAAGAATTGCACAAATCTTGTCAAACACCCTGCCTGATGAGCAGGAAGACAAAGAATGCTCACTTTAACTCTATCATACTGAAAACTTGTGTTTGTTGGATGAACAAGTGACTATGAAAGCAGATGTGGATCACTAGAAAATGGCTTCTTTCGCATGGATGTCTAGCGGTGAAATAGGAAAAGTCTAATGTTGTTTTGGGAATAAGTTTATATGCTCTGTGTCCTTACATAAGATCAAGGAAAAAATGTGCATCAACAATGTCAAGTGTTCAGCAGTACTTTTCTGACTGCCACAAAAGCCATAAAACAAGTCACCTTCATTGGTATCCTTGTATAAGTGGAAAGGGGGTCAACATTTTTTTTCTAGCCATCACTGCCATACTAAGTGAGGGTTACACATCCAGAGGGAACAGAGGATGGATCTGCCTTCTCTTCTGTTATCTTTGTCAGATTATGCTATGCTTGGCATAGTGAAACAGCTGCTGGGAATTACTTTTTTTATTTGCAACCCACCTGAGAAACTGTCAAAAGTTCTATAAAAAAATTGTCACATTCCAACCAAAAGGACCAAGTCATAGTATTTTTTTAAACACCTTTATTGAATAATAAGCAGAGCACCTCACTGGACCTCTTTAAGAGAAATCTTGATGAGTGGATGGGAAATAGAAAATTCACCCTGGGGATCACTCCACTGGCTCTACTTGACAGAGGCACTTGGAACTAAGGTTGGGTGGCATGATGCCAGGGTAATCCTATGGGCTAGGCTTGTAAAGGCTCCAGGGCCATTAGTCTAGTACACACCTATGAACCTATAACTGTGATTGGTTAATTCCTGTCTTCTCTTAAACCTCATTCCTCCTCCAAAACGTATTTCTGTGTGCACTATTCCCACAATTTCCATTTTTATTATGAAATTTGCTCCTACCTTTTTCTAAAGATCGCTCTTATAGTCCTATTATCTCTGTTACACTACTCACTACTTCAGATATGGTTTATTTACACTTTGATTTCCATTTTCTAGTAACTGTTTCTTAGGTAGCCACCAGAAATAAACATAACAAGGCTTTACTATTTCTAGAAAATTCAAATCCTGCACCCTAGCCCAAAAAATAATTTTCTTAGTTACACCCACTTGCTCACCAGCATTTTTGACAGAGTACTCTGTAAGAAATGTTCAAAGTCTGCCAACTCAGTACATTCCCAAAACATGTGTTCCCATTCAAGTTTTCCTAATCATGCCACCAACAATTGCCATCTACCTGAGGAAAAATTCTTTGGAGTCTGGTTGGGGTATAAAAATACCTATGCAAACACTTCCAAGTAAAAATCCTAAATCTTCCAAACTTTGTTGCATATTTGGGAGCCATACGTATGTTTTCCAATTGTTTCTTTTTGATTTTCTTATCCAGTCTCTCTTCCCAATATTTGCTAACCTATTCAGATTGATTCCTATAGTTATCATGTAATATTTTGTATGCCCTCCTAATTATCCCCTTTTAACAGCAGTTTCTGTTCTAGATTCATCTAAAAACTCTTCCAGTGCAGGTCTTTCACTTAGGATTCCCCCAAACATTTCATATACCTATACTCTGATATCAATCCCTGGTATGGAAGGCAGTCTTTAACATGCATTGCAAACTTCTGCTTGGCCTCATCCTGCTGTTATTACCTTTCCCTCTCTAATTATTTGTTCCCAATACCTTGGTTCCTTTTCAGGTTTTCTCCAGTAAATTCCAGCCTCCTCTTGACAATTCTCTGTACTCCCTAACTAAAATCATCCTTATCAGCAGAAACTCCTTTTTCTATTCCTGTGTTGGATTAGTTCTTAGAATACTTTCTGCTACTTTATGAATATAATATTCTGTGTGACTGTTATTCTCTTTAAAGATCTGCATCTAAAATCCCACTTTCTCATTTCTTGAATTTCCCCCCTGCTTCATCATCATCCCTTTCCACTCGAAACTGTAGCTTTCTGCATATGTTATATATGAGCATTAACTGTGTAGCTATAAAATATCCCTTCAAAACAGGTAATGTCAAAATACCTTGTTTTACTGGCAGCATCAACTTCTCAAACTTGTTTCTTGCACTCTTCCACTTCCAGATAAAATCCTTCAACTCTTTATTAATTACTATCCACAACTTCTCCTCTGGTTGATAAAAATATGCCTGATGTGTACATAAAACTTAAGGGACTAAAAACATTTTTACTGCTTGTATCTTGCTATCAATATCCATACACAAGAGCTTCCAGTTTCTCGGGTTTCGTATTACCTTTTTTTAATCTCTTCCCACATATCCTTAGCTGTCACAACAGAATCCTTCTTAACCCATACTCCTAAATATTTTATTTTATTGTGCTCCCATAAATATGGGTATTGCTGAACCAATTCATCTGTGGGTACATAGTTTACAGATATAATGTTTGTTTTGTCTTCATTAAGTTTATATCCTGAAAAAAATGAAACTACCTCAAAATATTCCACAACACAGAGATGCCCTTTTCTGGTTTTATCAGGTACAAAATAATACTGACTGCAATTAAAGTCAACTTTTCTTGATTACCATACCAATTATATCCTTGAATTTATGAGTCCCTTATTTTCTTTCCCAATGATTTTAAATATAATGCAAATCACAAAGGGGAAAGAGGAATGGTACTTCTATTCAGACACAACTTATCAGAGAGGGATTCCCCCTTTAGATTTTTGCCTCTAATCCCTTATCTAACCTCTTAAGTAACCATATTACTGCATCACGAAATGCAAATGTTTCTACTGCTCTACTACTAGTACAATCCCAGCCTACTCTGTCGAATGCTTTCTCTGTATGAAGACCCATCAACAACAGTAGCATTTTCCAACATTCTGCTTCCCTCTGGATCATCACTGTTCTATTAATGTTGTCAAATGTCTACCTCTCCTACACAAAACCACAATGATCCCTATCTATCAATTTTGGCAACACCTTTTGCCATTCTTTTAGCCATTAGAGAAATAGACATTTTATAATCATGACTTAAAATTGAAATGGGCCTATACGAAGCTAGACTTGATGTTTTTTACAGTCTTTGGGTATTACAGCCACCACAGCTTTTGTCCAGGAAGTTGGTGCTTCCCCCCTCCTTTTAAAAGACTGTTAAACAAAATCTTCCAGATCTGTATCAATTATTCCCTTATAGCTTCCAAGCTACCACTGGAATACCATCTTTTAGTAGAGACTTTCCTGCAGATTTGTAATACATCACCATTTTTACCTCATCCCCTTTTATTTTAACTGTTAATTGTTGAGCCTCGTCTACCTCTAACCTTGGCATATTTAAGTCTTCCATAAATATTCCATTTGTGCTTTTTCATGATTTCCACATTTCTCTGCTTTATACAAATTTTCATAAAATTTCTGAAATATCTCTAATGCCTCTAGAAAATATCTGGTTATTTTTCTTGCTATAGGCTCCATATGTTCGGCAACAACCCATTACACTTTCTGTTGCCTAAGTTGTGCTAAACGTTTTTGTGATCTGGAATCAATATAAAAAAAAATTGCTTAACAGCAGTCTTTCTAACCTCATGAGTATTATCCAGGTACATATTTATTCTTTCTTTGGCACTCAGTAGTTGTGCCTCTTTTTTTTCTTCAAGATTCCCCTTATTCTGCAGTAATTCTTATTTCTTAACCATATTTCTTTTTCATTTATTTCTATTCTATTTTTAAACTTCGCTTTCATTTTTTTCCCACTCACTAGCTATAACCTCTGAAGAACTTTCTATTTTCCCTAATAACTCCCAAATAATTTCCACTACCCATTCCTTAACAGGTGTGGAAGTACCAGTGCCTCATTTTTACTTCATTACCCTTTATTTTTACCTTAGTTATTTGTGCATAATCTGAAACAGTTATTGTATGTCTGACAAAGCTGTCAATTAAATGTGTATGTCCATGTAAAATAAAATTTCCTTCTATTCTAGCCTAGTTTTTATACCCTGCAGAATAATATGTAAATTCTCTCAAGGGTTTCTACTACTGAATTCACATCTTCCATAACAAATACATTCAGCCATTTCTTCAAAAATCTACCCTCTTGTGTTAATATTTTTCCTTCTCTGTCCCCCAACACATCCTCATTGCTGCCAACCAAATTCTGCCCCACCTACAAGTAATATTCCCTGCTGAAAGCTGATTATTTCTTAAATATTTTTAACTCCATAATAGCAGTTTTTGGTGGAATATAAATACATACCAGTATAATTTTCCTACCTTGCCAGTAGCCACTTACTTCCACAAATCTATTATCATCTTTTTCTTCTTCTATCACTAATGGAGCTCCTCTAGCAATTAGTATAAGAAGCCCTCTTTTCCTTTGTCCCTGATGCTGCACTGCATATTCATTCTGAAATCCTTCCTTAATCAAATTCACATGCATAGTTCTTTCCAAGCATGTCTCCTGTAGCATTGCTATTACATTTTGTATTCCTTAATATAATTTGTTTTCCTTTTTGTCTATACCTGTGAGACCATTCACTTTCCAAAATAATAGGGAAAGTGCCGTCATTATGATAAGATGTTATTATTCCCACCTATTATGCATGACAGCTTTAGTGATACTGTGATACATGCACCTATTAATGTCTGGCAGGTTGACCTTTTATAGTTGTTTCCTGCCCTCTCCAGTTGAACTTATATCACATTTTATAAGACTTTTTGTTTTAATGAGAGCACTCAAACAAACAAACTCCCCCATAACCTATTGACTACATACAAATACACAAGACTATGCACATCTTCATATAACAAAGTTTAATCCTCCTAATAGGAACTAGTATCCAAAACAAACAGCTGCTCAGACATGTATTATCTGACATAAAGTTAAAGTTATCAGTGCTAAAATGCATGTTACCATTTGTGCTCCTGCTTCCACTAACTGCTGTCTGTTCTTGTTTTATCTTTATTCTCTTCCCAGATGTGAAAAACAACTTGCAAGCTTTCAGAAAACATTAACTTTTAGCCTCAAAGAAACTAGTGCTCTGGCTTTTTATTGCCCTATAATCAGCTTCTCTACATGGAAACATAATTAAAAAATGCTGCCCTCAGCTACAGTCATGCTGAAGATTTATTGCTACAGTAAAACTTTACATTACATTCAGTGTTCTCTTATTTACTTGTTTCTGCTTAAAATGTATTATTAAATTAAGCCAAGGCTCTTAATCCAAACAGTCACCTATGCAAAAGTAAGAGAAAACATATCAGATATACACATATTATGACTTGTGTACTTTAAAACCCCATCCCCCACCTCAACAACCCAAGATTACAGCCTATTAACTTAAACACACTTTTGACCAGCTTTTCTTTTCTTTTTCACTGTAATCCCTACATTTCTTAATACTACAAAAGAAATAAAGAATGAAAAAAGTCATCTGTTTACTTCAGTATGTTTATCACATACAATATCTGAAAATGCTTTACAATATAACAATATATATCACAAGGTTTTACAGAAATACTGTTAAGAACAGAATTTTTTTTACCCTTTTCATTCCTCTTCCCCTTAGTGTTCTTCCAAACATTAATGACATGAAGTCATTCTGGAAGAATTTTAAAGCAAATGTTTTCTTTTTATTGCATAATTCTGTATATTTTTTAACTTGTTAAGTAGTAGTTAGCGGAGCTTTTCTCCTCGGGCCTCCACTGAAAATGGACATGTATCCAGTTGGACTAGCCCGGTTAACAAATGTAAAATAAAATAAAAATAAATAAGTGGGGCAAAAGCCTTTCAGTTCCACACAAGTTTAACAAAGTCAACAAAAGTCGATTCGTAGGTTCATAGGTTAGTACTAAGCTAACTGCTCTTGTGAGCCACTTTAAGCCTAGCCAATTATCCCTTGTGAGACTCAAACCCTGCACCTTGTGTTTGTAAGGCAAACACCTTAACCATTAGGCCACCTTTCCAGTTTTTTGTATAGACATATTTCACAAATGTATTTAATGCTTTGCAGACTCACATTTATTTACTAATTTTCATGTTGCTGGTCTTGTTCCTTTTCATCCACAACTTCCAACTCCAGACTCTACTTCAATTCCAAAGTACTACAATTTTTTTTAGTCAACTCCTGCGTTTTTCTCTGTCTCTCAAGCATTTTCCTTTGGAACATTGGAAAAGTTTTCATTGGCAAAGTCTCTATATGAGTTTTATTATCAGAAGAATGAGAAGCAGAGTCCCCTCTGCTGATTTCTCACTTTTGTTGAACAAACTGTTGTATTTCCTCCTAAACCTGCTCTGAATCAAAAAATTACTTTGATTCTCCAGGAATGAGAAGTTATGTACTTACCATAACGTTCCATGTTAGTTGTCTTCTTCTCGCCTTCTTTCTTGCTGGATGGGTTCGGAGCCGAAACTCGGCTCCGACTCAGCCTAATACTAAAGCTCGAGAGCTATTTTTACCGGCTCGAGGCTATGCTATGTCCCATAATGCTAGGGCGTCATATACCCAGATCTCATTTGATAGCTAACACTATGGACATATATGTCCCACCACAACAGAGAATAATCCACCTAATCATAGATACAAAAATAAAGATATATCTATACACACACACACATATATATATATATATATATATATATATATATATATATAAACCCTTCTAGAAGAGCTAGCAAAAAAGAGGGAGCAAAGGAGCTAGCTGGGGAAATAACTGAGGTGGCAATAACTCTCACAAGGTACTCTAGATATTCCAAGGCTATGGGGATGGAGGGTGGGACGCAAGAAAGAAGGCGAGAAGAAGACAACTAACATGGAACGTTATGGTAAGTACATAACTTCTCAATGTTAAGTTGTCAATCTCGCCTTCATTCTTGCTGGATGGGACAGCATCCCTAGCACCTAAATCCTGGGTGGCTCAATGGAACAAACTCTTGAGTACAGTGGAACCAAAATCAGCCCGACTTCTGGAGGCCATATCGAGCTTGTAATGAGAAATGAAGGTATGAGGAGAGGCCCAAGTGGCCGCTGTGCAAATGGAATCCATCCGCAATCTTGCCTGAAAGGCTATTGAAGAAGCTAAAGCTCTGGTTGAGTGGGCTCTAGGCTTAGTAGGAAGTTCCCTGTTCCTCAACTGATAGACCAACATGATAAGACAGGACAATCACCTGGATAAAGTTACCTTAGAGACTGGTTGGCCTTGCTTCCCTTCCGCATAAGACAGGAAGAGCTGGTTTAATTTTCTCATCTGCTTAGTTCTGTCCAGGTAGAAGCGTAATTGACGGTGAACATCCAAACAATGTAATTTTCGTTCAGCTCTATTGGTGTAATTTGGGAAGAAGACTGGAAGATCTATGGTCTGATTCAGATTTTTCTCTGAGATTATTTTGGGTAAAAAGGACGGATTAGTCCTAAGTGACACTCTGTCTTTGTGAAAAACAAGATAAGGAGGGCGAACGCAAAGGGCTTGAAGTTCCGAGACCCTTCTTGCTGAGGTGATGGCTACTAAGAAGAGTGTTTTCCACGAGAGCAACTTCAAAGAACAAGAAGCCGCTGGCTCAAAGGGAGGAAGAATTAAAGAAGACAGTACCAAATTTAAGTCCCATGGTGGGTGAGGGTCCTTAACCGGGGGCCTAAGTAAAAGGGTTCCTTTTAAAAAGGCTTTGCAAAGTTTGTGGGACATGATGCTGGTCTCTGACAAGCCAACGTGGAAATTTGCAATAGCTGCCAGTTGAACTCTGATGGTAGCTGAGGAGGAGCCCAATCGAAAGAGTTCTGCTAGAAACTCTAGAACTGTCTGGACAGGAGCTGTAAAGGGGTCCATATTTTTTTCCCCTGCCCAAACAGAGAAACGCTTCCATTTGCTAGCATAAGTCTTTCTGGTAGTAGACTTGTGAGAAGCGAGGATGATATCGCGAACTGGTTGAGAGGTAAGGGGAAGCCTGGCTAGGGTTGGAAGTGGAGTAACCAAGCTGTGAGGTTGAGTGATCGAAGGGACTGATGCAGCCCGCCTGATTGATGGGTCAGAAGATCTGGCACTGGGTCCAGATGCCAGGGCTGCTCCAGTAGATGGCATTGCAGGAACGGAAACCAAATTTGTCAAGGCCAGTAAGGGGCAATGAGGATCATCCTGGCTCTGAAGGCAGTTGCTTTCTGGATTAATTGAGTAATCAAGGGAAAGGGAGGGAATGCATACAGAAGACCCCGGGGCCAATCGTGAACTAGAGCGTCTCTGGGGGGTAGACCTGAGACAGGGAAGAGGGTGAATAAGTCTGGGCACTTGCTGTTTAGAAGCGTTGCAAAAAGGTCGCAGCAAGGCTGACCCCACCTTCTGAAAATTCTTTCCGCTACTGTCTGGTTGAGAGACCACTCTTGAGGCATGAGAATGGCATCTGCTCAATCTGTCCGCTATGACGTTGGACTTCCCAGGAATATGCGTTGCTACCAGAAACCATTGAGAAGAGATCGCCCATTGCCAAAGTCTGAGTGCTTCTCAACATAGGAGGTAGGATCTGGTTCCGCCCTGCTTGTTGATGTACCACACTACAGACATATTGTCTGTTTGAATTGCAATAGTCCCGGTGGGTAGAGAGTCCTGAAGGGCCTGCAACGCTAAAAGTACCGCTCTCATTTCCAAGACATTTATGTGCAAGTGGCATTCGAAGGGTTGACATGTGCCCTGGACTGTCCTGCCCCAAAAATGCCCCCCCCCACCCGATCAGGGAGGCATCCGTTGTCACAGTGGCAACAGGAGGAGGAAGGACCACAGGTCTGCCCTGGAGTACCTGAGGGGAGACCGTCCACCAAGAAAGGTGTCTTTTGCATGACTGAGTGATTAGAATGGTGTGTGACATGGGGAGCTGCTGAAAGGACTACTGGGAAAATAGCATCCACTGCAGGATCCGCATATGAAAACGCGCTAGGGGGAGTAAAGTGATTGCTGCTGCCATGAGACCAAGTGTTTTTAGTACAAATCTGGCTTTGACTCTGCTCTCCTGTAATAGGATCTGAACATGGTTGCGAATGTCTGAAACTCTTTGTGTGGGTAGTTTTGCTGAGAGCTCCACTGTGTTTAAAATGGCGCCTATGAAGGTAATAAACTGACAAGGCGACAATGCAGACTTTTCGAAATTTATAGAGATACCTAGCACGTTGCACGTTTGTACAGCGTAATCTCTGGATTGGGGTAGTTGATGCCTGGTGGTGGCAGTAAGGAGTCAGTCATCTAAATATGGAAACACCTGGAATCCTTGTCGTCTCAGGTGAGCCGCAACCACTGCCATGCATTTGGTAAACACTCTGGGGGCTGTGGTGAGGCCAAAGGGCAGGGCTCTGAATTGGTAGTGACTGGCTCCCAGCTGGAGGCAGAGAAACCTTCTGGAGCGCCTGTTCATCTTGATATGGTAGTATGCATCCTGAAGGTCTATAGAGCACATCCGATTGTCCTGACCCAGAAAGGATAGAATGGACTGTAGCGTGACCATCTGGAACCTCGTTCTTTGAACCGACTTGTTCAGCCTGCTGAGATCCAAAATAGGTCTCCAGTCCCCTGTCTTTTTTGGTACCAAAAAGAACTTGTAGATACCGGATCCTTGTTGGTCTGCTGGGACTGGCTGGATGGCCCTTTTTCTTAGCAGCTTTGAAATTTCTAGTGCTGCTAGATCCCTCAGACTGGGTGGAACATCTGGAAGGGGCCCTTTTGGCTGTTGTGGGGTGTGAATAAAGGGAATTCTGTAACCCTCGGATATGATTGACCGTACCCATTTGTCTTGCGTGAGGGAATGCCAGGCTTCTGGGTACAGTGATAGTCTTCCCCTGACTGCCTCCGAAGGTGGACAGTCGGACAGCTCCTCAGGGGTGCTGGAAGGGTTTTGTCAGAGAAAGATTCTCTGCTACCCTGATTCTGCGGACCCCCCTCTGCCCCTCGGGCGGCGTCTATTATTGTTCCCTCCTCTGCCACTGGAGGGAAGCTCACCATGTGCGTCAGGCAGTACTCCCTGAGGTTTGCGGAACCACATTTTCCCACCTTTCTGACCCTTAGGGTATGGTCTAGAAGGGGTAGAAAAACAGACTCCTACGGCAGAGAGAGTCTTGCCTTCCTGCTCACACCTGGTCAATGTATCCTTCACTTGAGGTCCAAACAAGGCAGAACCGTCAAAGGGGGTGTTAGTGAAGGACGCCTTGAAGGGGTCGCAAAGTTGCAAAGTCGCATCCAGGCATGTCTCCTTAGAGCAACGCCCGTGCCTGCAGCCCTACTCACTCCATCGGCGGCATAGGAAATGAGCCGCATGGAGGAGTTTACAAAAGAGTTCAGGGTCCCTAGCTGGGAGTTGATCTTTTCCTGAGACCCCGCAGCTGATGGGTCCTGTAAGGTATCACCTAGTTCTTTGAGAAGGTCTCTCTGAAGACGGGTGAAATGGCACAAATAATTCAGCGAACGCATGGCAAAGGTCACTGAAGAAAACATCCGCTTGCCGTACCTATCCATAGTCCTAGATTCCTTATCAGGAGGATGGACAGGAACTGAAGGGTCAGTCAACTCCTTCTTAGTGGCTGCCGCCACCACCATGGCATCAACGGGGACGCCCTTAGTGAGAAACTGCTTGTCCGAAGGGGCTGTAATAAATTTTGTGGGCCTCCGGGGAGTTGGTTCCATAGTATCCGGAGCCGTCCATGCCTTCCGAGCCACCACCTCCATGAGTGGATTGAAAGGCGGGGATACCCAGGAGGTGGAAGGGCGAGAACCGAACGCGTCCAGGTACACCGACTCGTCCTCGAAAGGGTTGAGGGCAGACCAGTTCCCCCTCTGTTTAAGGATCTCTAGGATGTCAGAAAATGAGACATCCCCAGAGGGGGACCTTGGGGACCCTTCCGAATCATCCAGGTCGGTGTCAGATGTCACTGACTCCGGGGAGTCCACATGCTTCCTCTTGCATGTCCTCTTCCGAGGGGGCTCCCCCGCAGGATCAGGGGAGGCCTCAGAAGAGGAGGATACGCCCAATGGGGCGACCTGGAGCGTTGGATCTCCATGCTTGGGTTCGGGAGGGTAGGCAGAGGCCGAAGGAGGGGCCGATGGGGCCGACCATTGTGCCGGTATAGGAGCCAGCACGCTCATGACCTCAAAGGCTCTCCTATCAGGCAGAGAGGAGGGGCCCAGCTCCGAAGAGATGAGAGCTCCTCCCGGCACCGAGAGGGACGGCTCCGAGGCCGATGGGGCCGAGCTCACCTGCGCCGATGCTCCGAGAGGGAGAACGGGGTTGGACAAGGGTCCAATGCCACTCGCCCCCTCGGAACCGACGAGGGAGTCCCAGCACCCGGATCCTTCCAAGGACGGAGCCAATGAAGGGATCGGAGCTGACGAAGGAACCGATAAGGGTGGAATCGGTTCCGACGACCCCACGGTACCAACCCAGACAGCCTCCGGCTCCGAGCTCGAAGGAATAGTGGGAGGAGGAACTGGAACAGGCGTTGGGGAAGCTGCTGTCTGTTGAGATGGGCTATGCAATAACTGGGCGAGCGCCTGCGACTTCAAAAGCCTACTGACTACCCTCTCAAGGTCGTGGTCCGAAAGCCTGGAAGATCTAGAGGAGTGAGACCTATGGCTCCGCTCCGACAGCAAAGGGGACTTTGGAGCCGACCTGACCGACTCCAATGAAGGAGATCGGGAGCGCTTTCGGCTTGGAGATGGTTCCGACACCAAGGTCGGAGCCGACTGAGGCCTCGATGTATCGGTTCCAGCCGGAACCGACGAGGCAGAAGAAGGTCCGCTCAGCGCTGGCTCTGGACATGGAGCCGACAGTTTGGCGGGCTTAGAAGGTTTTCCTGACAAAGGCTTGGTAGAAGAACCTTCGGGCTTCAATAAGCACCTTAGGATGAGCTTATTTCTGCGCTCCTGCAGGACTCTTGGGCTAAAAGCATGACAGATGGAACAAGAGTCCTGCAGGTGCAGAGGGCCCAAACAATACATGCAAGAAGTGTGACCATCTGTCAGAGACATCTTCTGACAGCACGAGTCACACTTCTTGAATCCCGATATCTTGGTATCCTTAGACATGATACCACAGGAATGGGACAAAAAAGTCTAAACAAGTATACAAACACACACACAACACTTGAAAGACACTCTCAAAGTTTCTACAATAAAACAAAACAAAATTCCACACACACCTACTGAAAGGAACCTGTACAAACCTACTATAAAGGGGAGGGGGGAGGCCTGACCACCTTAAGGGTGGAAAAGAGTAAGGAAAAATATTAATAAAGGGAGGGAAGACTAGTCGGGAGACTACTAACACTACTAGAAAAGATCTAAGGGAAAAATATCTATCAAAAACTAACTATAAATATAAAAAATTTTAAATACAACCTGGAGCCGGTGAAAACGCAACCTCGTAGCTGAAACGGCAAACGAGATCTGAGTATATGACGCCTAGCATTATGGGACATAGCATAGCCTCGAGCCGGTAAAAATAGCTCTCGAGCTTTAGTATTAGGCTGAGTTGGAGCAGAGGTTCGGCTCCGAACCCATCCAGCAAGAATGAAGGCGAGATTGACAACTTAACATCAAATATTCTGGAGACAGCTAGATACAGCAGCTTGAATCTCATATCTGCCTCAACATTTTGTGATCACTGGAATAAATTTGCTTCTCTTCTGCTTGGTGTACAGTGAATAATAATATTCCACAAACACTCTGTTTCCAACTTTTAATACTTTGCCTGCTGCCACTGTTTTGTCAAGATTAACTATTTCTGCTGGTAGGATTGCATTTTTACTAATACAGGTGTTGGCTGCATTTCATAGCCAGGTTTGGAGCATATACACAATGTGCCTTTCAATTAACAAATACTGTTGTGGAATACCAGTCCAGTTACTTTCTTGTCCCTTCATAAAATGAATACAGATTGTTCCTTCCAGTTTCTCCAATGCAGCAGAAAATCCTGCATGCGTTGTTCACTAATTTTACCATTTTTTTTAAACATCGCTTCTCGAGCAGTCTCATACTCAGCCAGCATTTTGTTCATTTCAACCTCTGATTTTTGCAGTTTTATCACATCATCCGAATATCTGTTTAAAGCCTCTTCCACTTTTTCTGACCTTTTGTTATTTGAATCAATATACTCCTACAATGTTTCATTTGTTTTAATAAGCTCTGAGCACATATGCCTTATTTTTTTCCCTCTAGAATACTGGAAGCCATGTCATGCACCCAAGCTGGAGCATGAACTGTTTTTTGCTGAACAGCTGCAGGATTCTTTTCACCTTTTCTAGCAGGTTCATTTAGTTTCTTCTTTGCTGGCATCCAGTCACTGTGCTTTCTAGTCAGTAACTGAATTTACTAAAAGTGGAAGAGTTCCTGGTCCTTATAGCTCAGTTTCTTTTTTCACAATGGGAGAGTTGAAGTTAAGCTATTCATCAGTGCAGCCATCTTGGAAGTCAGGCCATGTCTTAGGTTTTGATACCAAGTTAAACATTTCTTCCATCAGGAGGCAGAGCATAACCAAGCTTCACTCTTTACAGACCTCCATAATGGCGTAACAACTTCTGAAGTTTACAGTAACAGAAACTTTACAGACAGTCCTACTGCAAGTCAGAAAATCTGGAATAAAAAATTCTAGTGGTCTGTGCTACTAAAGTTAACAGGATGCACATACTAGACTCAGTACTGTCAAGATTATCTAGACCTTCCCTTCATGAACTGTCTTGTGAATTATGTGTAAATACATAAAACTGAAGCAATATAAGGAATAGTTACCTACTTACCCACACTGGAAGAAAAAGTATTATTACCATAAGCATGTCCCCAAGAAGTACTCCAACATGAACAGGTTGTCATTTGGGTAAACAAGCAGGACTGCTTCATTCCCAGACAGCTTTTTATAAAGCAACCACTGCATGGACTGCTCCTTGTTTTCTGAGAGAAATATACTAATGTAATCCTAAAGTATAACATATTTGCTACGGTAAATTAGGATAAATGAGATTACCCATAACTGATGTCCCAATAAAATCTTTCAAAGTAAATGGTTAAACTGGCAAAAAAAGCTTGAGAGTAGACCAATGGCATGTTTTCTCCTGTTATGGAGATTTGTTAAGTGTCACTTGAGCAATGAAAGAGAAACATGCTGTCTGATGAAAGGTATGCCTAGATTACCTTTGTTGATTAAACTGTGCTAAGTTGTTAGTGAAAATGGAGGTCAAAGTAGGGTTGTACTCAAGGGAGGTCCAAGAGAATACAGGCTATTTCTAATTTGAGACTTATATTTCTTAGTGATGGACAATATTTGTTAGAAAGTACCCTACGCAGGAGTGCATTCATGAGGTAGGATGCTCTATGTTTGATGGGAAGCCAAATGGAATTTTGAGTTTGAGCCATGATGCTTGGAATTAGGAATGAATTTTAGCAGAATGTAGTAACTTAGCTTTCTGCATGGTAGAAGTGAAGTGACTGGAAGGGCATATTCAAGTTTGGGTATTACAACTTAGCAGTAATGGTATTTCTAACTTCTTTACAAAACATGACATTTTATAAGCTTTATTTTATTGTGTTAGTGTATTTTGTGCTTGCATTTCTAGATGTGACAGGAAAGAAAGATGCTGCTCTATCATTACTCCTAAATACTTACACAAGTTCTTTGACAACTGGTAGACATTGGCCATTGGGGTCGATTAACAAAAGTGAAGAGGTCTTGGAAAATATGTTGGGGAGGTTTACTAGGAGAATAACTGAATATTTTACACTATTTGGGCAGAGATTTCTGTCAAGCAGACAGTCATGTTGAAGGGAGTTGGAACACCTGATTTGTAGTTTTATTGCTTCTGTTAAAAAGAATATAGTCTGTGTATAGAAGACAAATTAGATCAGGTAGTTCCCAGGGTAAACCATTATTAAAAAGTTTTAGTTTTAAACAGTCATAACAAAAACTTATTAACAGCAATAAATGCCATATGCACCCATCCACAGCAAAGCATTATTTTAGTACAATCACCACTTGGAGATGAAAAACTTCACCTACAAACATTTTTAATTTACCTTACCCCAACTTCCTCCTCATCCCACCCTCTAAACTCATGATACTTCAATCCGATACTATAACCTGATCTTGACCTGACATAATGAAATCTCCAGGATCTCATTCAACCACCTCCGTGTTTGTGTCATATTTTTAAACTTACTTTTGCTACTCAAACTGACCTCTCATTTTGCCTCCAAGGCTGAACCTTCCCTTCCTTCCAACTCTGTGCAATTTCTGTTTTATACTTACTCCTACCAGTAACACTTTTCCCTTTCCTCTCCACTTTTTCATCTCTGCTCTTCTGTTTCAGACCAGAAAAACAGAAAGCCTGTATATTTTCTCCATCCTTTCCATACATCTTTCTCGAAATTTCCAGGCCACTGCCTCATACCCCCTGAATATCTTTACACTCCCACTACATATGCAAGTGATTAGCTCCCCTGACTGCATCAGCAACAATTATCATCTGGTCACCAGCCTTGCATCTGTGCAAAACCAAGTGGACATACTCCATTTGACAATAAACTGCTATTCTCCCTGTCAATCTCCAGACTTCATCACAAAATATACTACCCAAGTTTTTATTCTGTTTCATCCAACACTTCAACTTTCCAACTGCCTCCCTCACAGTCCTAAAAATAGCCCTCAATCTCCCTTTCTGAACACTTCCCCAGTCTTTACTACTCTGTCTCCCCAGTTCTACCTGCCTAATTCTTTCTAACCCTTGTCTCTATTTATTTCTTCCCTCATTCTCCTCCCCAATCCTCCATAAAAATTGAAAATCTTTGCCTATCCCAAATTCCTCCCTCATCTTTTCAATCTCATTAAACTCTACCTGCATACCACCTCACCTCTTAACACATCTTTTACTCTGTCATTTCCCAAATGTCATAAACAAACCTTACTTCTCTTAAAAGAAGACTTTGTATCCATAGCCATCTATTCTTCACCCATATGATGTCAGAATATCACTTGCATCTTTTTCCAGCATCCTAAAGATTCTTTCCTGCTCGGGTCTATATCACATCGTCAGACTTGTATAAGTTCGAATGATGTAATATCGCACCCAAAATTCCAAAACGCAAATATAACGAAGCCACGACAATTTAGTTTTAGTTTAAGGTTTATGTTTTTTTTTTTTTTTTGGTTAGGGAACAGCGATTTTTTTCCCTGGCAAAAAAAATCACTGTTCTGTGTGTTCGTTACTATGCGGTTTCTGACTTTTGGGTTCGATATTACATCTTTCGAACTTATACAAATTCGACGATGTGATATAGACCCTCCCTGTTCCCCTAGCTTCTCAGCTTCCCACTTTATACATTTTAGATTTTTGCATCTCCTTATCCTTTGAGCTGTATTAATAGCAGCAATACACTGGCAATCCTAAAACACTTTCCTACTTGCATCATCACTCCAGGTATTTTACCTCTTCTTCCCCTCCAGATGAATCAGTCATGCAGTCTCTGTAACTACACTATTCCCTTTTCCTTAGGGATAATTCCTATATGCCAACCTTTATCATTCAATACAACAATTAAGGTTGGTTCTAACCACTTCAACCCTTGCCCTCAGTGTGAACATCCTACTTGACCAACAATGTAGCAATTTAACTTTTCCCTAATTCTTCTGTCTTATACCCTCCACTGCTCCATACACCACGAGTCTCAAGTAAACTACTTATCTCCTCCTCCAACCTCAACAACTACTGATTTCTCTAGGTGATATTTCAAACCAGATTCTTCCCATAAGAGTCTAAAAATACCCACGATAACGAGTAATTTCCTGTTCATATGATAATCTGCAAAACAATGCATTATGCTTTCCCTATAAATTCTCACCCCCATCCTCTCTCTCACCTTCTACATAAGACCCTCTTTACTAATCAAAAACAGACTTGGGGAAACTGGTCATCTTCTTAAAAAATTGTCTTTCCTGACCTCAGCTCAATGTCTAAAAGTCTGACCCATGGCATCTTATCTAAAACCCTCATCTCACTCAACTATCTTCCTTCTCCCATAACTTATTTATTTATTGCATTTGTTTACCGGGAAAGGTCATTGGGCCTAGATGAGCCCATTTTCAGCGGAAACCCGGGGAGAAAAGCTCCACATACATTAACATACACACAAGGAAATACTGCACACAGTACAGAGTATATGAACAGTTGTAGTACATGGAAATCAAATTGACAACAGTAGGGACTGTTACATCCATAGTATGCGCATAGAAATAGAAACAATATACAATTCATATAACATATATATATATATATATATATATATATATATATATATATATAATATTATTAGCAGTGAGGAACTGTTGCTTGTTGCAGCAATTGGATCAAATCTTCCCATATAACATTGTTAAAAGTCTTATGTATATCTATTAGTACCACACAAGTAACCTCCCCTTTTAGTCCAAATGGCAAAATGTATTACTATTCTCCAACAATCATGCATTCTTCCCTTAACAAAACTCACATGCTCCTCCATAATTGTATTAGGTAAAAACTGTTCCAACCTTTTTGTCAACATTCAAGCAATTATTTACATCTGCATT
Source organism: Protopterus annectens (assembly GCF_019279795.1). Classification (NCBI taxonomy): domain Eukaryota; kingdom Metazoa; phylum Chordata; order Ceratodontiformes; family Protopteridae; genus Protopterus; species Protopterus annectens. Next base: position 184,855,551 of record NC_056748.1, on the reverse strand, counting down.
TTACAAAAAAATGGTTTACAATTAAATGGATTTTATTCCACTTACTCTTATATACAATCATTAAACTTGCTTCATAAACAGAGTCTGGAAACCCCTCATTATCAAAATAACACTTGAACACTTCAACCAATCCTTCCCTCACATGAAGTCATATGTTCTTATAAAACGCAATGGGAAAAACATGCACCCCAGCTTTATCATTCTTTAAATAACTAATCACATCAACAACTTCACCCACTCCAGTATCCCCATTCAGTGTCTCTAGCTACTAACGTCAAAGCACCTCCCCTTCCATGTTCTCATCCCCACCTGCTCTGCACAAATTTTCATCATATTTCCTAATTTTATTTCTAATTACAAATACAGTTACTCATCATTATCATGTCTTCTCCATTTCTAATACTCAAGCCTTTATTCTTTGTTTCTTCAATTTCCAACATAGAAATTTGATATTCACTTCCCCTCTGCCCATCTCATCCTTCCCAGCCAACTCCATCTTCATCTTTAAATTATTCATTTCCTTCAGTCCTTTAATTTCAACTCCATTCTCCTCTTCTGACCCCCCCCACCCCATCCCACAGCCGCCTTCTTTTCCAGCCCTCTTCCCTGACCTTCTACTTCCTTAATTTTTCCTCTTTGCACCATTGTCAAACTTCTCCAAGCTGTCTTCATCTCTTCCCATTCCTTAGTTCCCACATCTACCCTCTTCACTTCCATTCTCCTGTATTAAATATTCCACCAGACTCTGCAAAACCTCTGCAAGCTTAACTTCTCACCAATGTTCTATATTCCTTCTCCACCTTGTCTCAATCTCACCTTCCCAACCATAACAGTACTGTGAATTCACAGATACTTTTATTTCTCTAGTTGTCATGATATTAATCAATAGCCCATCCACTGTACTAGCCTGCTGTCTCTCACTCCTTAAAATGTAAAACCTCCTTCCATCTTCCCCAGAGCTATACACAACTCTACTAACTCTACCCTCTCCATATCTTTCCTCATAGACCCCTAACACCCCTTATGAAATTAACTCTTTACAAATAATCTGCCCTTGCATGGCTCCAACACAATGTTAAAACCTCCCCCAATACAGTTCTATCCTCTTCCTTCTTCAGTCTGCCAGGGCTATACAGATACTCCTTTATCTCTTCTTTCCTGTGCTTATTAGATTAAAATGACACTGCAATGATATTTCCTCACCCTTCCCTTTCCTTCCTCATGTGCTTACCACTCACTGGCGTTCTTGATTCTGCTGTCTAGACCCAAAGGGGGTCACCAACAGCATCTCTGAATTGTTCTTGTTGGTTTTGAGCACGGCCTCTAATTTTTGTTTCCATGAGATTGACATGGTATCCATTTTACAACCCTCTGGGCAAGGAACTCTGGGGCAAAATAGTCTGCCTATTCAGAGAAGAGCAAAATAGTTCCATCTGGGGAGTTCCCCACCGATGGACAATCTGACAGTAGACCTCTATGTTCAGCATCTGTGCATGATGGTCTGCCTTGGGTCTGCTCAGGTAGTCTACCACAGTATTTATCTCTGAAAGAATATATACTGCCGAAAGGATGAGGCTGTGTTAACTGACTATCTCCCCGCCTGCCACTCCAAGTCTTTAGAGATGAGAGATAATGTAGAGACTGAATGGTCAAGACAGGGGTTTTCTTTCCCCCTTTTTTTTTTTTTTTTTTTAAAAAACATTTATGTGTTTTTACGTGTCATGGGTCCTGATGAAATGCCCTGCACTTTTATGTTCATCGAACATGTATCTTATGCCAGATGTGAACCATCTGTGAAAACTACCTGGTAAGGGGAGGGAACCAGAAGAGGCATTCCTGGATTAAAAGGTATCTGAGAGATCAACCAAAGAAACCTCTTCATGAATGGAGAGAGAGGAATACAGAAGTTCTAGTGGTGGTAATACTGTGTCCAAATAGACATGAGATACCACTGAATCTTCATCATGTGAAGTCTGTCAAAAGGTTTCATTCATTTAATTTCTCCAAGTCTTTTGGGTTTTAAATAACATGATGGGAATGGACCCCATTCCTAAGTCAAAGTATGATAAAAGGTCATGAAATTAGTATTGTTTCAATATTTGAAATTAGCCAAAAGTGCTCTTCGCAACACCCACAATGTGCTCAGAACTGACTCCTTCTGCAATTCATATAGAGTTATACGTAACAGTAGCATATCTAAATAAGACTGTAAATACTTTTTATGAGACACATTGCTCCTGCTACTATTGGAACTGTCTGCGTATCCTTCTTCCACAATGCCTTTGTTTCTGCCTTCCAAATCCTGGTATTTTATGACTCTGAGTCTCTTGGTACACAAGACACTGTAATCACTGGGTGTAGCAATTTCAATAATCAATGCTACTTTAATCTTCTTTTCATTGATTACTATATCTGGTTTTCTCGTATCCATTTTTTTGAACTGTTGGCAATGGGTGATCCTCTTGTGATAAAACCTTCATCATTCTCTATAATGCTTTGCAGCTCATGTTTCCAATTCCTCTCAGCTACTTCACTATTGTAATGTTTGCACTATCCCTAATGCAACAGTCTTGCCACATTATTACACCTTTCAGTATACAGATCCTCTGCTATTAGTGTATCACACCCAGCAACAAGACGTGCAACTGTTTCCAGTTCTGTTTTACAGAAGCTGCATTTGTCTGTTTCTCCCACGTCCAATGGACTTTGTAAACCAATGACAACTATCGTGGGCCACTATTAGCCTTTCATCTTTTGGCTTACATTCACCTCTCCTTAACTGGGTCAGATCTTGAGTGACATGAGGTCGTTCCAACAGTTTTCTGTACTTGCAATGATATTTATGCCTTTTCCACATTTCTTGCCTTCTCATCTGATTCTTCTCCTTAGATTCTGTCTTTCGTTTTTTAGGACATTCAGTTGCTGCCTGATTTTTGTCTACTTCTGGTTTGGTTTCCATTCCCACCGATGTGCTTTTGTAAACTAAGCAGGGAAATCATCTTGTTCTCTTCATGTTTCAAAACTTTCACTATGCTTGGATCTGTTTAAGTCAGCAGATATGTATGCTATTCCTACACGTGCAGATCTATACATGTAACCAAGTTTGAGGAGGCCCATATCTTCTTCAGAATGAGCAGTATATAATTCTGGTATACACTCACTTTTAAATATATCATTTGATGTGTGAAGCATCGTTCTTGTTTAACTGTCCAACTGAGCCAATACCTTTTGGGGCCAGTTAATCAACCCAAAACTGTAAGTTAGAACAGGAAGAACAAACTTGGACTTTGTTCCCAGATGTCAGGGCTGTCTTCAGTATTAATTTAAGTCTTCCAAACTGTTCCTTACTGAGCTTTGTTCTCAATGTTTCATGTTTTATCAATTCCAAATATTTATACACTTCCTCCAGCTCAAGTTCCTTTATATCACTTTCCTGTCTCAGACTGATATTTTATTGGTGCTGCAGCTTTCCTGCTTTAAATGTTGCTTTTGCACATTTATCAAGACCAAATGACATTCTTTTATCATCTGAGAAAGTTTTGACCACTCCACTTCCAGTTTTTTTCAACTCATCATCTGATGAACTCTACAGCTTTAAATCATCCACAAAAAGAAGATGAGAAATCTTCACACTTTGTTGTTGTCTGGAAGCCAAACTGTAACCATGACCCAAGCTGCTAAGTAGACAGCCTAATGGGTTAAAGCAAGACAAAACAGCAGCAGTGAGAAAATGTCACCCTGGAATATCCTCCTTTGAATTTTTATCCCCGAGATAATAATCTGTCCTTTATCATGGCTTAGCTGCAAAGTGGTTTGCCACTGTTTGATGATCAGTGTAATGTAACTGATCAAAATATGGTGCATTTTATACATCTATAAGCACCTTTATCCATGAAGGCAGGATGCTATCAAAAGCTTTTTTGTACTCTATCCATGACATGCTTAGATTCTTCCCCTTTTACAATTCTCCATTATGGCTTTATTTAACAATAAATGATCCTTTGTTCCATATGACTGAGTTTTCTTCTAAATGACTATAAACTCTAAGAACATCAATTCCAGTATATAGTTTATACATCATTAAAAGACAAGTTATTGGTCGACAGTTTTTAAGATAGCTTACAGGTTCACTCTTAAGGAAGAGCATTGTTTTTCCTGTTGTTAACCAGGTTTGTGCCTGTTTAGGGTGCACTTATAAAGAGTTCTTCAAGGCTAAATCTTTGTGTAAAGATGTTATTACTTTTAGCTAGAAATTATGTACTGCATCTGGCCTAGGTTTTTCCATTTAGTAGCTTTTCTTAATTTTGCTTCAATTTCTATGGCTGTTACTTCATCCCACTTGTATGGCAGAAGCCATAGAACCAAAGCCTCACAAAATCTTCCTTGTTGAGGTCACGTCTAGGGGAAGGAAAGTGAATCTTGTCCTGAGGAAGAAATGCCATCATGGAGACACTATTCAGATGGCAACCTACAAATACTAGCTCCTGAGATGGAAGGAGGAAAGACTTTTAAACTTTACTGTGAAGAAAAAGGTCCAAGGTGAACTTGAAATCCAGAAGAAGCTTGTTTCTTAAAGAAACCTGGGGATGTTATATATAACCATGAGCCTACAGAAAAAGCTATAGCTGGAGCCAGGTGTTTAGTGAAAACCCTTGGAGCTGTAGATAGATCAAAGGGCAAAACAGAGAAATGAAAATTATTTTCAGTGACCTGGGTAGATGGGGATATGAAGATATGCATCTTTTAGATTCAGGGTAACCAAGAAAGCATAAGGCAGTATCATTTGAAGAAAAACTTGTAGAACTAGCATCTTCAATTTTGGCACCATTAAGAAGGTGTTGAGGATGGATAAATCCAGAATGGGTCTTGAGGTGCCCTTCTTGCCTCAGGACTAAAAATGAGTCTTAAATATAACCTGTTTTTCTGCTACTGAATTGGAACTAATTTTACAGTTCCCTGATGGAACAACTCTTGAAGAATGGGTAAAACCAGGTGTTTTGGGTTTGGAGGCACTTGTGGGATACCCAAATGGTATGGAGGAAAAAGACATTAGTTTGTAGCCTCTCTCTATGATGTTGAGGACCCATTGTTCTGAAGTTAGAAGTCTCTATATAGGAAGGGAATGATAAAGCATCTTTAATAGAGGCAGAGAGGATACTCTGAGTTGGAAGGTGGGACAAATACTGGCTTACTTATCTTAGGTCCTTTGAATTCTGGCTTTGATTTATTCTGGAACTTCTTTTTGGAGAACATTGTATCCATTTATTGAGGCTTCTGTTCCTTATGAAAAATAAATGGAGCGAGACATAGAAGGATAATTTCTGTGGAATGTAGGAAAAGGAGAATGAAATATTTGCATAAAATCCTGCATAATTTTACCTCCTTCATGCACAGTTTTAAAGATTTCCGCAACAAGAGGGTCAAAAAGATTTTTCTACTTAGAGTGGTATCTAATAACCTAGCGCTGACATTTTCCAGTAAAGAGTGTAACCTCATTGAAGAATACCTCCATAAAAATAGACCCAGTAGCAGCAGTTCTAGAAGATGCATCTGCAGCATAACTATATTTAATAGACTGTCTACCTATCTGGGTGACAGAATTGAATAAGGACAACATAGATGTTTTATTGCCTGACTCTGACACATCTCATGACTCCCAAAAATAGATGAAGGCTATCTGATCATATGGGTTTGGCAGTTTATGGAATAGTAAGAAAGTGTATCTGAAGTGTACAACTTCTTTTTGTACCTATTGATAGCCCTACAGTCTATATCAACAGGTACAGCATTACAGGATGGAAGTTGCTTTGTGGGTTTGTCAGATTCTATGAAGAAGGATTTTTATAAGGGAGTTTATGAGTGTCTGGAACCTTGTAAAACCTACCACTGCGGGGGGGGGGGGGTGCAGGATGTTGCAAAGATGTGTTAAAGGTGTTCTCTCAAACCTCTAACACTGATGGTATAGCAGAAGGCTTAAGGAATCCCATACATAACTTGTAATACCTTTTCTGCACATCAGATACATGCTTACCCTCCCACTGCAAGCTCTGCATCATTTTCAGAACAGTGTCTCCGAAGGAAAGCTGCTCTAAAAGAGAGTCTGTTGACATGGTATCCTCATACTCTAATTCAAACCGAACTGGGAATCGACCTGGGAAAAATATGCCACAGAATTTACCTTTTTACTCTGAATCTTCTTTTTCAAAGAAGAAATCTCCACCTCTCTTGTGAGGGGAAGTAAAAAGTATAAGAGAAGAATTGAGGGAACTTTGGGTACATGTTTGCCTTAGAAAGCCACTGGGAAAAGTCATACTATTACTTCTGTGGATTTTTATGAACAGAAGGAGCAGAAGACAAGGTAAGTTTAGTCTTTTACATCTTTTTCATAGGAGCATCAGCCTTGAAATAATGGGAATGATCATTCACCTGATCTACCTCAATAAGGGAACCATAAACCTTCTTAATATCCCAAACATCATCTGAATATCTTCCTCTGGTCTAGACAAATACATTATCAGATCATCTGCAAAAGTGAACAGTTTGTCTTTTTCTTCAGCCCACTTCTACCTCAGTATTCTGCTCTGTCTGTTTTTTTTTTTTTGTGACAGCGGCTCTAGAAAAAAATAAATAGTAGAGATGAAAGTGGACATCCCTATCTGGTTCCTCTCCCAATCTCAAACTGCAATGTTATTATTCTAGGCTGTTACAGCTTTGGTTATAGTAAATAACTGGGGTGAAAAAAAATTGACCTATTTTTATTTAACCACTGAAGCTGACATTAAGCAACATATCAGGCACAGGACTGCATGTCAGTTGATGAAGAGGTACTTTAAGTCATTTGTAAAGCTTTTTTATATATGGCACTGTTTAATGTAGAGTCAAGTGCAATGACAGATTTGTGGCAAAGTGGGGTCATGTCATGGTTCAGTGTAACATATATGTTTGGTAGAAGCTGAATTAAGTGTCAAAGAGTAAATGAGGTGAAGTTTTACATTTTTTTAATTAAAAATAAGATGGAAGTAATTTGTAACAAGCTGCTTAATTTGTTCAAATAGCTGAAGATTTAGTGATGTTGAATAAGGTTTCATAGCCCCATGCATAGGATAAGATGGTATTTATGAGGGTTTTGGATTATGCACAAAGTTTGATCTCATTTGAAGTACTATACAACTGAAGAACTAAGAGTGGATACTGGTGGTCTAGTCTTTTCTTCCATCTGTTCTGTAATCTTAAGGAGGATGATCTACTTAGGGATACATATAAAGGTGGAGAGAGAAGTTTTTGCTTCTGAGCAATAAAGGTTGTGCTTTGAAAAAGGGGAAAACACGTTAAGGATGCTTGCTCCAGTCATATTTGTTGCAAATTAAACAGGAAAAAGGAGTGCACTGGTCAATCACCATGCCTGTCTAGTAAAAGTACAAAAGAGTCAAATAAGATGAGAATAATATGAAGTGTTACCTTTCCCGAGTCAGGCAAGCACAGGAGAGCAGACTCCAGTTCTCTAAGCCTTTTCACACAATAATTTGTGACAATAGAAGGAAGTTAGGTAAGAAGGGGTAAGGGTACACACAGAAGATGCCAATATGGAAAACAAGGTAACCATATGAAAAGTTCAGACTCAGACTGCCAAGTTCTGAAATGTAGAGACTGAAGAAGAATCCAGTCTCACATATACTAAGTCCAAGGCTGTCATTTTTCAGAACATTCCATTTTGTCCCAGGTATGGCAATCTCAGAGTCGGTGTATATATGTTTAACGGGTGGGGCAGCTTGCCCCCCCACGTCAGGGGGGAGGGGTGTCCTCCTGTAAAAAACATAAGTTTAAAGGAGAAGAGAGATGCTGAATATTATCCCTTCTCCTATACGTGCAGTATTTTTTTTATGTTCCAAGGCTTAGCAATCCGAGTTCCAACATTTCAAGAGGGAGCTGGAAAACAGCCTCAACCATAAGGAAAATATGTTAGAAAACAAAATGAACAAGAACAGTAAATAAACTACTCCTAACAGTAACAAAACAGTCTTAAGTAAAACAAAGTTCAGATTCTGCAAAGAAAAGAGGAAAATAGGTAAAGAAAGGAGTTAAAAAGGAGAGGGCTATCTTCCCATAACTGTATTGTTATGCAGACAGGTTAGCACAAAAGGTAATGCCTTTCCTGAGTCAGGCAAGCACAGAAGAACAGAATCTAGCTCTCTAAGCCTTTTGGCACAATAATGTATAACGCAGTACAATACACACTACCCAAGAGCAAAACATTCAACTTTAGCTAGAAAGATTCATGCAATTATATTAAAACTGTACATTTGTCTATATACACCTAATATCTCAAATAAAAACAGTTTACAGCAAACCTCTCAATTTTCCAGATTTTTGCCTCATATTTTTGGTCTGTTCTTCATAAAATGTGTGGTTTTCTGGCAAATCACAGAGGACTGAAGTCCCTACACAATGACATAAATTTAGTTTCAGACTTTTTATCCTTGAGAAAATGTAAGAAAATAAAAATCCTATAATCTGGCAACTTTCTAAGTTTGTAAGAGCAATATTTAAAATCTATCCCTATTTTGGGCCTTTGTTCCCCCATTACTTTAGACTTTGTCCAGATTTCTTAAGCTAAGAGGTTGTGAGGTATGGTTTACAGTTTGGCAACCAGGGGCACCTTACTTTCATCAACTGAAATGCATTGCTTTAGAAGTAACCATTTTAATACTACTGCAATTATTTGACTTCTGCAACAAAAATATATTGGTGCAGCTCAGGTTCATTACTCTTACACAACTGCTGACAATTAAAGCAGTAACGTTATGACTGGTTCTGTGACAAAAGCCTAAGAAGATGACTGGTGCTAGTACACAGGGATGGAGCTCTGACTACGATCCAAATGCAACCCAGGAACATTTGGATCCAATTGGGACTGGAGATGAATCAACAGGTAATGCTCCTCTATGTCTCTCTCAGAGGGGAGATTGAAGGACATGTCAAAGGTATATGCTAGTAAATATGCACAAAGCCCTCCTATACTCCATGTAATCTTATGCTTTTGTATACAGGCTACTTCAACTCCAGGTCTGACTCTGTACTTTGCTCAATTTTAATACCAAATGCAGTCAAATTTTTCTGTGTTAATATACACTTTATGTTCTAATAACTGGGTTAAAGCACTTATGATAAGCATTTTAACATACACACACACACATATATATATATATATATATATATATGTGTGTGTGTGTGTGTGTGTATACAAATAAAGGATTCAGTGTATCTTTTAAAACGATAGTATGCAAATTTCATTTGTCAAGTATTTTGAGAAGATATTCTGGTTTTATAAATCAAGGAATCCAGCTGCTGACTTTCATTGCTTAAGGAAATACTGTTTTACAATAAATTCTATGGATTAAAACTTTAGGCTTTTGAGAGAAATATTTCAAAGCTGGTAGTTGTATATTGTACTCTTACAGTGTACCTAACAGAGCCATATTTTTTGCATTTGCTTACAGGGACTATTTCACAGATGAACATTTAAATCTCAGTTCCTTTTCAATAACTTTCTATACTGAGAATGACATCATTTTATAAATAAGCATAATTTAAGTTTTCTATTGCAGATGTGATAGTGTTTAGGGTCTAAGGTGAGTAGCGTCAACTGCTATACATATCTGTACAAAGTGGGTAGATTGTAGGTTAACATACTTGCATAACTGTTAGTTTAGTTATTAGTAGTTAGACTGTTAGTGGTCCTAAATGGTGGTGTTTTAACTTTCTAATCAGAATATTTAGGTCCTGTGGCAATCAGTACTACATGCTGAAATATAGGTGTAGGAGGTCACTGCTGATTTAGAAGGTCTATTATAAATAATGATGTCCCATTTAATTGAACCCCAATTTTCTGAACCCAACATATTTACAAGCTTAAGACGTTGCTAGTAAACACAGCAACACCCCCAAGGCTGTAAAACACAAAAATCATTTTCTTTTGTTGCAGGAAGGAAAGTGCCCACACTCTTGAACTATAAAAATACTAATTGCAAGATGGCACAAACACAGAGAAAGTGAGAAAAATGCAACATTCTTCTCTCGGCTCCTCTGAGAGCCTGGCTACTATGACAAGATGCTGCAAAATTTTCAAATCAATGTTCTGAGTGCTGATCTATTATTTTGTGAAAAATTGCAGGGCTCCGTGATTCATGTTAGGAGAGTACAGAATGTTTTATTTTTAATGTTGCTCTCAGTCATTAGTCAGTAACCTATAAATGTTATATAAAAGATGACTAAAGGGTGGCAAACAGCATTCATTATTAACTTGTTTTCTTATGTATCCATTATGTTAGTATTAAGTAGTTATTGATTACTTATCTGCTATTATAGGTAACACTGCTAAAGTAAATACTTGGCTGTAACAAACTAGGTAGGTTTCACCAAATGCCTTTCTTTAACTGCAGGTCCTTACAAGTGTAACTACTGAACACTTTCACCCACATAGCTTATAAAAACGTGCATTTCCCTCCCTTTAATACCAGCAATTTGATTCTCAAACAAAGCTGACATAATTTAAGAATTATTCAATTTAATTTATGCCTGAATCTGTTTCTATAAGTCTTTCTGTGACAATTTACATTACTTCCTTCTTGTGCATTTCTCATCATCCATTAGATCCATGTGAGCAATGAGGGGTAGGTAAATCTTAAGTGTACATTACTGGGTTTATGTCAGATGATTGAGTTTTTGGAAACGCGAACTTCATATGGTCGAGACCATATGTTCGATTTTCTGAAAACTCAAAGCATTTGTATGGAGATCACAGGACAGTGGGGATCAGGGAATATACCCTATTCCCCACTGTGGTGCAATCTTGGAGTTGTCATATATAATTCTTACCCCCTGCAAAAACATGGATTTTGGTTGTTTCGTTTTATTGGCATTTTCAGAAAAACGAACATATGGTCTCAACCATATGAAGTCTAACTTTTTGAAAACTTGATAAGCTGACATAAACCTGCACTACCACATGAAGACAGAGTAGTTGCATTAGGTTATTGAGTCTATCTATAGGACCAATAAAAAGGCATACACATAGGTGATTAAGTGTGACCAACATTATACTCCAGACAGAAAATGTAGCCTGGAACTGTAGCTCTAAGCCTGAACAAAATTAACTGTTTTGAGCTTTGAATTCTGAAATATATCGATGGGAAATCACAACTGTATGCTTTTTCTCATCATAAATGACTTTTCCTTCCCTTTAATCCAATTCCGATAGTACTACATAAAAAGAAAAATATTTACATATTAGTCTTTTGGTTGTCTGTCTGCATTTTCAGTCTCTCTCTAGACCATTTTCTGTAAAACTGCAAGTCATTATCTTCTGGTATTCATTATAGCAACTCCTGCATTGCATATAAACAGATTTTGTTTGAAGCAGGTTAGCAAGTAAACGCAAGACTGGCCACATCTACTATGTGGTCCATAAAAAAAAAATGTTAGTGTGTTACACTAACCAGCTCAGAGTATTAGTCACAGCTGACAAACTTCATGCATCCTTAGTAGAAGCTAAATAGGAATTACAGAACTTTAAATCGGTTATTATTTCAACCCTAGAATTCACATATGCTTAAAATTCAGCAGTACGAGAAATAGTCATTAGTAAATATCAAACGTGGCAAAGTCTGTCATCAGTGACAGAAGAATAGAGCAGTCCAATACTCTCAATGTATGGCAGCGTAGACAGAAAATGACAGCACATTTCTGTATCACTTGTGGTCTCAAAAACTGATATCAAGGAGGAGAGAATCTTTACTTAACAAGTGCAGCCTCCTCCAATAAGGCCATTTTGAGGTATAACACATTATTCATAATTTACGAAGAGGCACTACTACTAAAGAGTGGTCCACGCACTGCAGAAAATTAAAAGTCATGTACTCACCATAACGAGGCATCTGTGTTGTCCATTTTCATTCTTCCTCAATGTATGGGTTTGGATCCAACCCTCAGATCTCACTTGGCCGCATATTCCACACTTTAGATCCAGCTCTTGAGATCCTCCATCTACACATAATGCCCTATTCCATTCCCAGTGCCTAAGATCAAGTTTGCTGCCATACTTCTGTATAGTTAATCAGAAACAGGTATAGACAGAAAAAGACAGGGCTCAAACCCAAAATTGTAGGCTCCAAATACAGTTCAATAGGTCTCTCCAGTAGAAAATGATAGGGAGTGGATGGGAGGGAAGTTGAGGAAAAATGAAAATCGATAACACAGATGCCTAGTTATGGTGAGTACATAACTTTTAAATCTGATGTTGTCCTTTTCATTCCTCCTCAATGTATGGAACAGAGTCCCTAGTTACGGTGATCTTGGGTGGCTCTTATGGAAGGATATTCAGGAGTACCGCCAAACCAAAGGCGGTTCTGTTTCTGGAAATAATATCCAATTTGTAATGAGAAACGAAAGTAGGAGCACTGGACCATGTAGCTGCAGCACAAATGTCATCAACAGACATTCTTAACCAAAAAGCAGATGATGTAGCCATGGATCTGGTTGAATGAGCTTTGGGAGGTTTAGGTAATGTCATGCCTTTCTGAGACTAAATCCAGGAAATACAGTCTGTAATCCAGTTGGCTAAAGTGACTTTACAGACTGGATAACCAAGGCGTTTTAGCGAGAAACAAAGTTGGTCTGATTTTCTAATGTGTTTTGTCCTGTGAAGATAAAAACATAGTTGTTTGTACAAATCAATGAGATGCAGCATGAACTCTCCTTTATTGAAAATTTTGGAAAGAAAACATTAACCAATCCATTCACTTACCAGTTATCTTCAAAATCCACTTTATGTAAAAAGGAAGGTTTAGTCTGTAAGGATACCCTATGCTTATGAAAAATGATGTAAGGAGTTCTTGAAGAATGAGACTGGCGTTAGAAAACTGTTTTCCATTTCAGGAATTTTAGATCAAATCTGTCTGACAGTCCAAAGGGTTTCTCTGTTAGACTTTCAAGCAAAGTTGTCAGATCCCAAGGTGGTGAGGATTCTTTATCGGAGACCTTATAAGGAAAATACCTTTCAGGAAAGCTTTATATAATCTAGACAAAACCAGGGAACAAGTTTTGTTCCCCATGTGAAAATTGGAAATTGCTGCCAGTTGAAGTTTAATTGTAGAGAAACTAGCTCCTTCCTTAAATAGAGTGGTCAAACAGGAAGTGCACTTCTTAAAGTCTGTTGATTTGTCCAAGATGTTAAAAGAGACAAGCTGAAAAAAAAGACAAAACATTTAAAGGTAAACCACTAATAAAGTTTTTTTTGTAAGGCAAAGAAAGAAGGGAAGGAAGGTAGATTACCAACAATGATAAACTGAAAAAATACAATGTAGATAAAAAAGGGTAATCAGAAATACTAACAATTGTAAAGTAGAATTACTGTATCAATAGTAAATGAAAAAGGAAAATCCTAATGACCATCAATAAACTAAGAGGGAGGATAGTAAATTAGCTAAACAGAAATTTAAGGGGAAATTTTTTTAAAAGTTGACTAACTCACAAAATATTTGTATTACAGCTCAAGAGTGGAACCTGCATCTGTTCACAATGGCGGCAAATGAGATCTGAGGCAATGGAGATGGAATAGGGCATTATGGGTAGAGGGAGGAGCTGGATCTGAAGTCTAGAATATGTGGCCGAGTTGGTTCCAAGGATCGGATCCAAAACCATACATTGAAAAAGAATGAAAGACATCAGATGTTCAAATATCACAAAAAAACTATAAAATTATCACAGTGCTTGATGAAAATGCAGGCCTCCATTACCTCCTCCATGTTGAGATGTTAATTAAATTAATACTTTTTGGTGAGTAAAAAAATAATTTGATCCAAGTAAAGGCAATTGAGTCTGTTAAGATGTTATGATGATTTTTTGAAAAAATCAAAGTGCTGGATCATTTAAATACTCTAGAAAAATAAATGTGGGATATAGTAATTGATAAAACAGCTAGGCAACACAAAAGCAATGTGCTGATAGTATAGAAGAGTTTTTCAATTTAAACTTAAGGAGATAACTAAGAACGATAAAAGAAGCAAAGGTGAGGAAATAAAATGTTTGGATTGTTGGATGGATACTTTAGAAAAGTGAAAGTGCATGGAGTGGATGACACCTAACTTGTGGAACAGTCATTAGCTCATCATGATGCCAATCAAAACGGCAAGTTGAGGAAGTGGAAAATCATACAGGAAATAGGAGAGTTCAAGATGAACATGGACAACAAAATTTGGTAGTAATGGAAGGCAAGGCTTTTGGAAAGAATTTGTGATTGACTTGCATTTTGGACAGAGAAGAGGAAAGAGATTGATCTTACTAGATTACATGAAAATCATAATGGCACAGTGGACAACTTTCACTAAATCATCATGAGGGACTGTATACGTGATCAGGTTCCACTATGCATACCCAAACTATTACTTCAAACTGTGGGCCTGGTACATCTGTGCTGACATACAAAAAAGAACAAGTATTGTAAGTAGCCTGAAGATAGACTTTAGGTAATAGCTCAAGCAGTAAAAACGGATTATGATTATTCACATGTATCTTTGCAGTAGTTTCTGGATGTTATTAAAGAGTGTAACAAACATAATTTAAACCATTTCCTAGCTGTGTTACAAGTTTATGTACCAGGGTACAGTTTTTACAACTGCAGAAGAAACAACAGTGAGGCTAATGATGTTAATCTTGAAAAGAATAATGAAATTGTACTGCAGCATTATTATCAAGCACTGAACAGTGCATCCTGTGTAAGCCTGTATTGTAAAATACAGTAACGCTCAGAGTATTATGCAATCTCTGAAGCCTGAATACTGGAACATTTAAAAAGTATCAGTCCAAATAATGAAATATTAATTATATGGTACTCCTAGGGAGGAGAAATTAGACACATTTTATGACAAAAAAAAGTGTGTGGGAGAATAAGCGAGAGTGAAATCGTTAGGTATACGAAAAGCAAGTATAATCTTCCAAAATGAGTTGTTTAATTAGACAGACAAAATAAGAGAGTGAATATCTAGGGCTCTTCAGATAGAACAAGGACAGATTGCTTGAGTAATGATTTCACTGAAGAGGGAAAAATTGTTTGAATGGAAGATGATCCTTTAAAACCAGAGGTGCTTATTTGCCAAAACGTTAAGCTGAAATTGAAAGACAGTATAGAAAAAAGTAATATTTTATGATGAAGCCCTTTCTAATTGTTACTGTAATTAAAATCAATAAAGCCTGATTTATCAGCTGAATTGTTGATAAGAGAGGTAGGTAGAATAGCTGATGGCAATAGTGGCATACAAATAAGACATATAGGGCATTGTCAGACCCCACTCTGATGGACCTCCTTTACATCCACAAAACAAACGGCACCAGAATTACCTGTTCTAAAGACTTAAACCTTGCCTGTGATATAAACAGTTCCTGATGGACAGATAGGTATGTATCCCACAGACTATCTCATCTATGGAACAGGCTCCCCATCCATGTGAAGCAGAGTTCCTCCCTAATCCAATTCAAGTGCAACTTGGACAACTGGATGGGAAACCAGAAATTCATCCCTGTTTGGCACCTATGTCTCTAATGGACAGAGGTAACCTGTAAATGGTTCCTCTCCCAAACCCCTGCTTACACTTATCAAGGGTATCAGAACTTGTCAGAGATTTGAGATGCATGGCTAGGCTTAAATAGGCTCTTGTGGTCGTTAGCCTAGTAAATACCTTTGAACTGAATTAGCCTACATGGAAGAGAACTGTGTAAGGTCAAGGAGGTATTTTTGATTTGTTTTCTGCTTATTAAAATGGAAAAGGAGACCATAAAACAAAGTGCATTTGCAATGAAATAGAGATGTTTTACATTTATTTGGGAAGTAATATATCTAGGAGTTTGGAATAGTGGAGGGAAATAAGGATGGACTTGCAGCAATTTACTGTCTGTGAGCAATATCTCCGGTAAATATGCCTGAATGCTGACAAAAGGTTATGAGGATGCAGGATGGAAGCACCTGTAAAAAAGAGCATCATAGAGGAGTTTAAGTAAGAGAGAAGAGGAATACAACATTTAAGAAATACGTGAAAATCTTTAATAGGATGACTTATTCCCAAATAAGTTGGTGGGATGGACAGAAGATGACATCAAAATTACGGCTTTTATTGAGAAGGATTCATTTATTCTGACTGCCATGGACGTACGAAGTAATGGCTATAACTTGAGAATTGTATCACTTAAGGTCTTATTATTTTAGAGTTTACATCCTAAAAAAGAGAAATTCAGACTAAGAATGCAGCAGGAAATAACACCAATTTATGTATAAATGATAAATATGAAGAACGATTACAATTCTATTTTCTTTCATTAACAGCTAAAAGCACAGATCGAAACACTGATTCCAGTTCCAACAAAACAACAGAATGGGCTTTAACATGGGGGGCCTATATTCCATGCAAAAACAAAAAAAACAAAACAAACAAAAAAAAAAAAAAAACAGCACAATGGGCTTTAATACAGGTCTCACAGGTGGACATGTCTTCTCCGCTGACTTGACCAAAAAAGAACAATTCCAGCTCGACCACTGACAGGATGACCAAGAAGCAGAAAGTCAACCAAAGAGACTGCACCCATGAAGAATATGGTTTTAAATGCTGATGGTGATTTAAGTTGTTGTTGTCTTTTCAGCTTTTAGGAGTTGCCACAGCAGAACTCCGGTCTGCCAATGATTGGCAGCAGATTTTCATGAACGCTGAGGTGCCAGCTCGACGTTCAACCTTCAACTAAGGCACGCCCATTTATGCATGTCTTTCGAACGCCCACCCAACCACAGGGAGGACATGCAGACTCCACACAGAAGGCACTCCCCACACTCCAGCCGAGAAATGAACAGGAGAACCTCTTGCTGTGAAGCAAAGTACAGTTTTGTACCTACCATAAATGTAGATGTCCGAACAGGATAGCATCTGCAGTCATAACAAATGGGTTGTCCTGTCGTCAGGCAGCCCTTCGGTCGGCCGGATTCCAAAGTCTGGGTCTGGCCTCGGCTGGTGTCGCACTTCACCCGACGTCATCTCTGCTGGTCTTCGGGTATAAAGGCATCAGCCGACGCCATTTTCCTCAGTGTTTCTTGCCCCAGATGCCAGTTGCCCTCTTGGAAAACTAAATTTTGGGTAAATGCCAATGTTTCCAAAAAAAAGGTAGGCAAACACAAAAAATAAGCATGTATGTACATATATACAAACAAATACACCATAAGAGATCCCCCCCCAGCTAGCTATTAGGAGGGTAAATACCCTAGGAATACCACAGAGGGGAAGGATGGTGGGTAATCCTGACTGCAGATGCTATCCTGTTCGGACATCTACATTTATGGTAGGTACAAAACTGTACTATGTCCTTCAAGGATGCATCTGCAGTCATAACAAATGGGTAGAATACCATAGCCAAACTAGGGGAGGAGGAAGAAGAATTATGGTGTAGTTAGGATCCCTTGCAATACAGCAGTGGCAAACCCTGCTCGGGATCTGGAGTATAGAGGTAAGTTATAATGCTTGGCAAATGTATGCACGGAGGTCCAAGTAGCCGCCTCAATAATGTCCTTGGTTGCCACTCCTCGTAAGAAAGCTGTGGTAGTGGCTGTAGCCCTTGTAGAGTGAGGTCTTATGTTCTGTGGAATTGGTTTTCCATGGTAGGAGTAACAGAATCTGATGCAATTTCCTATCCACTTGGAAACTGTCTGTTTGGAAATTGCTTTTCCTTCCCTTCCTGTTGCATAGGCCACTAGAAGCTGGTCAGTTTTTCTATTGCCCTTGGTTCTGTCCAGGTAGTAGCGCAACTGTCTATGTACATCCAAGGTATGCAGCAGTCTTTCCCCCCTGTTCTGTGGATTGGGAAAGATGGTAGGTAGGTGGATTGCCTGGTTTAGAGACACTCTGGATACCACCTTAGGCATAAATGTTGGATTAGTTCTCATGGATACTCTATCTTGATGGAAGATTAGGAAGGGTTGTACTGCCATTAAGGCCTGTAGTTCCGAAACCCTTCTTGCTGAAGTAATTGCCAGTAGGAAAGCAGTTTTCCAGGATAGGTGTTGAAGATCTGCTGTTGCTGCTGGTTCGAATGGAGGGAGTGTCAATTTTTCTAGCACAGAGTTCAAGTCCCATGCTGGTAATGGTGGTTTCCTAGGAGGTTTTACATTCTTGATTCCTCTGAGGAACTGCCTGAGTAGAGGATGTGAGAAGACAGGGGGATCGAAGCTGTATTCTGCAGAAATAGCTGATGCATGTATCTTGATGGAGGAATAGGACAGGCCTGTATGGAGAAGCTCTGCCAAATACTCCAGGATGTTGGCAATATCTATCTTTGACACATCTTTTCCTCTTTCAGTGCTCCAAATGAGAAACCTTTTCCATTTCCCTGCATAATTCCTTCTTGTAGAAGGTCTGCGGGCCTCCAGGATAATATCTTTAACCCTTTGGGATAAATCTGGGTTAGTTGCTGTTATGTAATGTTCCAGGCAGTTAGTTGCAGAGTTTTTAGATTTGGATGCATGATGTTGTAGTCGTTCTGAGTTAACATCAAAGGCATCAGGGGTAGTGTCCACATTCTCCCCCATGACATGCTCCTCAGCAATGGATACCAGTGTTGTCTTGGCCAATTTGGAGCTATCAGAATTATCCTTGGACGCTCCTCTTTGATTTTCAGTAGTATCTTGTGCATCAAAGGAAGAGGTGGGAAAGCATATGCTGTCAGGCCTTTCCAACTGAAGGATAGAGAGTCCACCTTCCATGCAAGTGGGTGGTATGTCCTTGTGCAGAATTTCTTGAGCTGGTGATTGAGTGGGGATGTGAATAGGTCTATTTGTGGCATTCCCCATTTCTGTGTGATGGCCTTGAAGATGTCCGGGTGTAGCATCCATTCGTGAGCATCTGAGGTAGTTCTGCTTAACATGTCTGCTAGGATGTTTTCTTTTCCCGGTACAAATATTGCCTGTAACTGAATGTTGTAGCTCAGAGCCATATTCCATAGGTCCAGAGTCATTCGGCATAGGGGGTATGAATGAGTGCCTCCCTGTTTGTTGATGTACCACATGACTGTGGTGTTGTCTGTCCTTATCATCAAATGGCCTTCTTTGAGGAATGGTCTGAAATTCTGGTTTGCTAGTTTTACTGCCACATTTCTTTTAGATTTATGTGCAGGTGCAGTTGATCTGGGGTCCATAATCCTTGTATGCATTTGTCCAGCATGTGGGCCCCCCAGCCTAGGTCTGAGGCGTCCGTTGTGATGGTTTGGCTTGCTTGAAAGTGGTGGAAGGGCAAGCCTGGGTTTGACTGGCATGCTTGAGCCCACCATAGGAACTCTTGTTTCAGGCATGGGATTAGTGGTATTTCGGTTTCTAAGCTGTGCCGGTGTTGAGACCATAAATTCTTTAGGTACCACAGTAGTTTTCTCATATGCAATCTGGCATGGGGGACCAGGATTATGCATGATGCTATGAAGCCCAAGGCCTGCAGTACTTTCCTTGCTGTTAGTTTGTTCTGCTTTGTTAATGCCAAGAAGTAATGAGGGAGTTGTTCTTGTTTTTCTGCAGTTAGGAATGCTATTTGTTTTACTGTGTTCAATTCTGCACCCAAGAATGTTTTTGTTTGGGATGGTATTAGTCTTGACTTTTTTAAATTGACTGTGTATCCCAGGGCTTGTAGTAAGCAAATGACTCTTTGTAAGTCTTTTGTCAGTTTGCTTTTGTTGTCCGCTTGTATCAGGCAGTCCAGGTATGGATAAATTTGGATTCCCTGTAGCCTGCAATGAGCGATTACTGATGTCAGGCATTTTGTGAATACTCTGGGCGCAGTAGATAAGCCAAAGGGCAATGCTGAGAATTGATAATGCTCTGATCCTGCAAGAAATCTGAGGTATCTTCTGCAATTTGGTCGTATGGGGACGTGCAGGTATGCCTCCTTGAGATCTAGAGTTACCAGCCAACACTCCTTGCCCAGCATGGGAAGAAGTTGCTGTAGGGTCAGCATTTTGAATTTTGGGACAATAATGAATGTGTTTAAGGCGGACAGGTCGAGAATAGGTCTCCAACTTTTCTCTTTTCTTGGTACTAGGAAGAGTCTGGAGTAGAATCCTTTGCCCTGTTGTGTTGGTGGTACTCTTTCCACAGCTCTCATCTTTGTTAATTGAGCTATCTGCTTTAGAGCTTCTGTTTTCTGATTTGGAGGTAGGTTTGGCATTCCTCTTTTTACTGGTAAGGTGTGGAAGTGAAACCTGTAGCCTTGGTCTATGGTCTGCAAAATCCACTTGTCTTTTGTGATATAGTGCCAATTTTTTTGAAAATAAGGCTAACTTTCCGCCTAAGGGTGCTGCTATTTGTTCCCTGGTAGGCGGTGTCAGAGCCAAGTCACTGTGACTGTCCTGTTGCAGTGGCAGTGGTTGTGTCTGTGCCTCGCTGGTTATTGCCTTGCCACTGGCGTCCTCTGTAGGCACCTCCTCTGGATTGATTTCTGCCTCTGGAACGTCTATTCCTGCCTCTCTAAGATTTAGAGGAGTCTGGAAAGGACCAAGTTTTGGAAGGCCAGTTCCTGCTAAACCTTGGGGGCTGAACCTGTAAGAAATCTTTAACTGTTTGTACAGATTTTGCCTTCTCTTCCATTTTCTTCATTACTTGCTGAGCAGGAGAACCAAATAGACTGGCCTTATCCATAGGAGCATCTAACAGCTTTGCTTTAACATGATCCGGCAAGACCTGTTCTTTCAACCATGCATGCCTTCTTATAACTGTGCCAGTCATGGCTGATCTAAATGAAGCCTCCAGTGCATCATAGCCACATTTTAAAGAATGGTTACTAACCTGCTGAATGTTATTCACCATTTCTAAAACATATTTCTTATCTAAGGAGTCATCAGAGGACAGTTTCTTAGTTAACTGATCAAGCATAAACTCTTGGTATTGGATCATATGAAACTGACAGTTCAAAGCTCTAGCTGAGAGAGTAGCAGAGGTGTAAACTTTTTTACCCCATCTCTCTAAGGACCTGGATTCCCTTTCAGAAGGGAGAGGGTTTTTTGCTGAGGTCGAAGCTATTGCCTTAGGCCCCTGGGAGATAGTCTCAGGATCTGCAAGTGGGGCCTTGTATAGGTGGTGATGAGTGTCTGGTACCCTGTAAAACCTATCTGGTTTGGCCGGGGCTGGAGGTAAAGTATCAGGAGCAGTGCAAACATCATTAAATGCATCATCCACAACAGGCAGAACTGGAGGTATAGCTAAGGGCCTTTGTTGCGGTAAGTGTAAAAAGGTCCTAAGCCTTTTTCTTGAATCTGAGAAATCTTGTCCCTGCCATTGGAATTGCTCTCTCATGGCATGTAAGGTTTCCCCAAAGGAAAATTCCTCTGGTGGAGAGGCAGATGGAATAGATTCTTCCGCATCAGAATCTTCATAAGTAGAAAAAGGAGCCTCTGGATGGTCTGTAATGTCTGAATCATCAGAAGAATCATCTGAGGACACTGGCTCTGGGGGCTCTGCTCTAGGTCTCTTTTCTGGAGGCTGAGAGGCCCTGTCTGGGTGAGATTGGGATCCCCTTATTAAAGAGATGAGATCCTCTGCCAGAGTAAGCATTTGAGAACTGGAACTGGGCCTGTGTGAGGGGGGCTTAACAGGCACCGATTTAGCAGTTTTGGCTGCTTTAGCCCTGGCAAAGGCCTTAACAGACATGGCTGCAGGAGGCCTAGCAGCACCACGTGCTGGGGTAGAGACATCCAAAGGGATGGTGTCTGATAATTCTATAGGAACCACGTTAGTAGGCAAAACTTCAGAGGCCGATTCAACTAGGGTAGCAGGAGCCTCGGTAGTAGTCATGGATTCGGCTGAAGATTGACCCGTTTGCTCGGTTTCGGCCGAAACCGAGACACTCGAGGTTTGCTTAACCGTGGTTTCGGCCGAAACCGCGGACCGCGAGTGTCGGTCTTTTTCTTTGCGTTTTTAACAATTTGAGAAGTCGGAGGATCCGACGGCATAATGTACGCAAAATCTGAGCCGAAAAACTGTTCAGCAAACTCCGACCGACGCCTAAGCGTTCGTCGGTTGAAGGAAGCACAGGCTAAACAGGCTGCTACGTCGTGGTCTGGGCCTAAACAAGGTAAGCAGTAAGAGTGGAAATCTTTATGAGGTATTTGTTTCCCACAAGTTAAACAGTTATTTACTTTTTCTGACATCGGCTGAGGCAAGAAAGAGTCCCCAACGGGTACTTAGCTTTTAGAAGTCTTGAAGTAGTATTCGGTAGTAGTAATCTCTGGATCTGACCGACCGGCACTTGCGAACAGCTTCTGCTTCGGGCGCCACGCGGCAAGAAAGACTGAGGAAAATGGCGTCGGCTGATGCCTTTATACCCGAAGACCAGCAGAGATGACGTCGGGTGAAGTGCGACACCAGCCGAGGCCAGACCCAGACTTTGGAATCCGGCCGACCGAAGGGCTGCCTGACGACAGGACAACCCATTTGTTATGACTGCAGATGCATCCTTGAAGGACATCAATGCTACTGCTGCACCACCACGGAATGAAGCTAAAAGTAATGTGTTGTGCCATGGTCAGTAATGGAGATTTAAAAGAAAGATGAAATTATAATAAAAAACATTTCTGCTCAGCTTTGGATGCATCTGGACATTAGCACTTTATTTAATATAAACAGATGGCTGCAAATATTTTATTTTGCAGTCTTAATGATATACAAAAGCTAGCACAAGAAAATGTTTTGTCACCTGTTATATAGACCTGAGATTATTATAACTCGCATTCAAGAAACTTATATGGTGGCTCCTCAGTTAATTAAAACTGATAAAAGATGACAAAACTATATAACTGCATCATTTAACAATAAAGTACAGTTTTGTACCTACCATAAATGTAGATGTTCGAGTGTTCACCCTGCTGCAGTCATCACACTTGGGTTATCCTGTCATCAGGCAGTCTCGCAGTCGGCCTGAGTTCCAAAGTCTTGGTCCAGCGTCGGTTGCTGTCGCTTCTTCCCTGACATCAGTGCGCCAGGGTTATATAAGAGGCATCCGATGCCATTTTCTTCAGTTTTTCTTGCCCCAGATGTCAGGTGCCCCCCAAAAGGAGGTCACTACATAGTATCAAAAAATAAAAGTGAAGCACAAACAAAACATACTTCCAGCTATAAGCAAATACACCACAAAGGTGGTATCAGATTTAAAGGCATAGAAAGGTTTCAGCTGGATAAGAGGGGATGGAGGGAGGGTAACCTGGACTGCAGCCGGGTGAACACTCGAACATCTACGGAATTAAGGGACATGCTGCACCTCAAAAAATCCAAATCCCATCGAGCTACACGCTCCAGAGACTTGAACCTCAGCACTGAAACAAATAGGACATGCTGGAGGGACAGATTCATAACCCAGAGGCTCCCTTCACTATGGAATAAAATCCCAGTCCAGGTTAGGCAGAGTCCCTCATTAATTCTCTTCAAGAGGAGTCTTGATGAGTGGATGGGAGATCATAGGTTTACCCCGGGTATCACTTCTGTGTCACTG
The DNA here is from genome assembly GCF_019279795.1 of Protopterus annectens. Taxonomy (NCBI): domain Eukaryota; kingdom Metazoa; phylum Chordata; order Ceratodontiformes; family Protopteridae; genus Protopterus; species Protopterus annectens. The sequence continues at coordinate 184,831,999 of NC_056748.1, read as the reverse complement.
TTAGACAGAGGCACAGTATACTAACCTCGAAAAAGGGCATAGCAAAATTAATTTAAAATGGGTGGCGAAAGCCAAACATACTCTGGCTAGGCTTATAAATGCCCTAGGGCAGATAGCCTAGTATGAACCTATGAACCTATTTACGGTAGGTACAAAACTGTATTATGTTCATCGTGTTACCCTGCTGCAGTCATCACACTTGGGTTGAATCCCAAAGCTAAGGATGGGAGGTGGAATCAAACAGGGTTAGGAGAGGCTAGTAGGCCCTGCAAAACTGCAGTGGCGAAGCCAGCTCTAGTCTTAGAGTATAGTGGTAAGTGATAGTGTTTGGTGAAGGTGTGTACTGAACTCCAAGTTGCAGCTTCCAGAATATCCTTGGTTGGCACACCCCTGAGGAAGGCTGTAGATGTAGCTGCTGCCCTGGTGGAGTGGGGCCTTATGCTAACAGGAACTGGTTTTCCATGATGAGTGTAGCAAAAATGTATGCAATGTCCTATCCATTTTGAAATGGTCTGTTTTGAGATAGCCTTTCCTTGCGATGCTGTAGCATAGGATACAAAGAGCTAGTCAGATTTTCTGAAAGCCTTAGTCTTATCCAAGTAGTAACGTAGTTGCCCGTGAATGTCCAAGGAGTGCAGGAGTCTTTCACCTTTGTTCTGTGGATTTGGGAAAAAAGTGGGTAAATGGATGGTTTGATTTAGAGCCACAATGGAAACCACCTTTGGCATAAAGGAGGGGTTAGTTTGTAGAGAGACTCTGTCTTGATGAAAAATGAGGAAAGGCTCCACTGCCATTAGTGCCTGTAGCTCTGAGACTCTTCTGGCTGAAGTAATTGCTAGCAGCAGGGCAGTTTTCCATGATATAAAGTTTAAATCAGCTGAGAAAGCTGGCTCAAAAGGTGGAAGCGTAAGCTTTTCCAGAACAAAATTGAGGTCCCAAGTTGGCGTTGGTGCTCTCCTTGGAGGCCTTATGTTTTTGGCCCCTCTGAGGTACTGCCTTAGAAGTGGATGTGAAAATAAGGGAGGATCCGTATTGTAGTGAGCTGAAATAGCTGAGGCGTGGATTTTAATAGATGAAAAGGAAAGTCCTTTGTGTAACATCTCAGTTAAATATTGTAGAATCTGAGGTATGTCCGGCTCAAGGGGATTTTGACCTTTAGCTTGGTTCCAGGCGCAAAATCTTTTCCATTTGTCTGAGTAGGCTTTCCTGGTGCTGGGCCTCCTGGCCTCCAGAATGACATCCATAACAGCTTGTGAAAGAGGAGCTGGCTGGTTGTTTAGGTGATTTGCCATGCAGCCAGATTTAAGGTCTTGAGCTGGCTGTGTAGAATCTGACTGTCTTACTGTGTGAGCAAATGAGGACTTTGTGGCAAAATCCATGGTGGGCCATGGGCCATGTTCCTTAGTAGTGGGTACCAGTGCTGGCGTGGCCAGTCTGGGGCAATGAGTATCATTTGTGGTCTCTCCATTCTGACTTTCAGCAGCACCTTTGTTAGAAGGGGCAGTGGAGGGAAGACATATACTGTCAACATTTTCCTACTGAATGAGAGTGCGTCCACTTTCCAAGCTTGATGGTGGAATGTCCTTGTGCAAACTTTTGGTAGCTGATAGTTTTGGGGGTTGGCAAACAGGTCTATGTCTGGGCGCCCCCATTTTTGAGATATCATTGCAAATACTTGTGGATCCAGTTTCCACTCGTGGGGATCCATGATGTTCCTGCTTAGGTCGTCTGCCAATGTGTTCTTTCTTCCTGGCAGGAATTGTGCTTGTAATTGAACTTGGTAAGTCAGTGCTGTGTTCCACAAGGTCATTGCTTGCCTGCATAGAGGGTAGGAGAGTGTACCCCCTTGTTTGTTTGTGTACCACATTACCGTGGTATTGTCTGTCCTTATAATAAGTTGTCCTGGATGTAAGAGGTCCTTGAAGGCTGTCAGAGAATTCTGTACAGCCAGCATTTCTTTTTGATTGATGTGCAGATATCTTTGATCTGTAGTAAATCTGCCTTAAACGCACTGTCCTGCCATGTGTGCCCCCCAGGCATAGTCCGATGCATCTGTTGTCATAGTTTGCCTGGCTGGGGGTAAGGTGAAAGGCTGACCCTTGTTGAGGTGACATGCCTGTGACCAACATAGAAACTCCTGTTGAAGGCAGGGAATGAGAGGTATCATTGTTTCCAAGCTGTGGCTGTGTTGAGTCCATACGCTTTTCAGGTACCATTGTAATTTCCTCATATGCAGTTTTGCAAATAGTATTAGTAGTATGCAAGATGCCATGAATCCCAAGGCCTGCAGAATTTTTCTTGCAGGGAGTTGGGTTTTTGTTGCCATTATTTTGAAGTATTGAGTTAGCTGTAGTTGCTTGTCTGGCGTGAGATAAGCCATTTGGGCCGTTGTATTCAAGCTGGCACCCAGGAATGTCATGTTCTGTGAGGGCACTAGTTTTGATTTCTTTTCGTTTACTGTGTACCCTAGGCAACTTAGAAGGTGTTTGACAAATGCCAAATGTTGTAAGAGAATGTCCTTGCTTTCTGCTTGGATGAGGCAGTCGTCCAGGTATGGGTATATTTGAATTCCTCTTTGTCTGCAGTATGCAATTACTGGTGCCAGGCATTTTGTGAAGACCCTGGGCGCAGTAGATAAGCCAAAGGGCAGTGCAGAGAATTGATAATGGGTTGAACCTGCAATGAAATGGAGGTAACTTCTGCAATTCTGTCTAATAGGGACATGCAGATATGTCTCCTTGAGGTCCAACGTTACTAGCCAAGCCTTCTTGCTCAACATGGGAAGAAGCTGCTGTAGTGTTAGCATCTTGAATTTGGGTACTTGCAAGTAGGTGTTTAGAATAGAAAGGTCTAGAATGGGTCTCCATGCATTGTCCTTTCTGAGGACTAGAAAGAGCCTTGAGTAAAATCCTTGGCCTTGCTCCTTTGTAGGTACCAGCTGAATGGCTCTCATGTCCATGAGAGCTGCAATTTGTCTTTGTGCCTCTGCCCATTGATTTTGTGGCAGGTTTGACATTCCTTTTATCCTTGGCAAGGTGTGGAAATGGAATCTGTATCCTTGTGAGATAATGTCTAGGACCCATTTCTCCTTTGTGATGATGCGCCAGTTGTCTGCAAAAAGTGCTAATTTTCCTCCCAAGGGAGCTGCCAAGAGAGTTTTGCTTGGCAGTTTGAGGGTTAAGTCATTGTGTTTGTCTTCTAGTAGTTTGAGGCCTGTCTTCTCCTCCCTTCTGTGTTGCAGAGGCCCATTGGCGAGGTTTGTAAGGGATTTGTGCTTGACCTCTGCCCCTTGGGCGTCTGTATTTACCCCTCTGTGGTCTGTCCGAAGCTGGAAAGGACCAATTTTTTGTTGGCCAATTTCTGCTGAAGCGAGGGGGTTGTACCTGTAAGAAATCTTTGACTGTCTGCATAGACTTTGCCTTATCCTCCATTTTCTTTAAAACCTCTTGCGCTTTAACACCAAATAAGACATCCTGCTGTAAAGGTGCATCTAGTAATTTTGCTTTAACATGATCCGGCAGAGTCTGTTCCTTTAACCAAGCATGCCTACGTATGACAGACCCAGTAACAGCTGCTCTACAGGAAGCTTCCAAGGAATCAAATCCACACTGTAAAGTATGTTTGCCCACCTGTTCAGCTGCATGCAACAGATCCTGCATTTCCTTCAATTCAGACTGTTGAGAGTGTGTGCTCATTTTTTGTTTTAATTGAGACATTAGGAATTGCTGATATTTCAGCATGTGAAATTGACAATTTAGTGCTCTCATAGCTAGAGTAGCTGAGGTGTAAACCTTCTTCCCCCACCTATCTAGTGCTCTGGAGTCCCTTTCAGAGGGCACAGGGATTTTAGCCATAGAAGCCTTAGCCCCTTTGGGACCCTGGGAGATTGTTTCTGGGTCAGCAACAGGACTTTTGTAAAGGAATTTGTGTGAGTCAGGCACTCTATAATATCTGTCTGGTTTGGCTGGAGCAGGAGGCAGAGAATCTGGATTTATACTAGATTCTAAGTAATCATCCACAATGTCTAAAACTGGAGGGATAGCAAGTGGTCTGTGCTGGGGAAGTAAAAGAAACTCTCGGAGCCTTTTCTTAGAGTCGGAGTAGTCCTGACCTTCCCAGTGGAAATGTTCCCTCATGGTATGTAAGGTTTCCCCAGAGGAATAGTCTTCAGGGGGGATGCTGAGGGAATGGAATCTTCAGCATCAGAATCTTCATAAGGGGGAAAGGAGTAATCCTGTTCCTCAGAGGAGGCTGAGGAAATAGAAACTTGATCAGAGGAGGCATAATCCTCCTCTTGTCTTGGCCTTTTGTCTGGGGGGGATTGGGAACCCCTGATCAGAGTAATCAAATCTTCAGCCATCTTAAGCATCTGTTTCTTAGGCATGGGGCCTTGAACTGGAGACTGATGTACAGTCTTTTTAGGTTTTAAAGGAGTCTTAAGCTTAGCATAAGATTTTATGGTGAAAGTAGTCGGTCTAAAGACACCTTCTGAAACCAAAGGTGTTTCCACAGCACCGGCTTCTCCTTCTGCAATGGTGTCGGTAGGGGCTAAAGAAAATGGCTGCGTCGGTCTAGTACTCTCTGCTTGAGAATCCGAAGCGGTCTGGGGTTCCAATTCTGCGTTCATCAGGGGCTGCGTAGGCGCCTCACTGAAAACCGGAGAACCGGCGACCGGCCCAGCAGAGGCCTCGGAGTCTGGCTTGGATCTAGGCTGCCTGTCTTTATCTTTGCATTTTTTATGCATGCCGGTAGTCGGTTGCTCCGACGGCATAGTATAATTAAATTTCCTACCGAAGTAGTGTTGAGCAAAATCAAAGCGTCACTTTATAGTTCGCTTATTGAACCTAGCACAAAACCGACAACTAGTGATGTCGTGGTCTGGGCCTAGGCAAGGTATACAATAAGAATGAAAGTCCTTATGAGGTATTTGCTTCCCACAAGAAGTACAATTGTTAACTTTTTCTGACATCGGACTGAGGCAAGAAAAGGTTCCCCAATGGGGTACTTAGCTTTGATGACTTCGGACTGAAACTCGATTAGAAAATCTCAGGTGTCGGCCGACCGGCACTTGAGAACTGCTTCTACTTCGGGCACCGCGCGACAAGAAAGACTGAAGAAAAATGGCGTTGGATGCCTCTTATATACCCCTGGCGCACTGACGTCAGGGAAGAAGCTACAGCAACCGACGCCGGACCAAGACTTTGGAACTCAGGCTGACTGCAGGACCGCCTGATGACAGGATAACCCAAGTGTGATGACTGCAGCAGGGTAACACGATGAACATCAGTACAGCTATCTTAATTAGGTGAACTTTACATATAAAGAGTTATTGCACCTTATCTGATGATAATGAAAGTCACAAGATGGTTCAGATTATTCCTTTAGGTATTAAACCTCACACTGTATTCTAAACTTATGATCCCCATCATGATGACATTATTTTTAGCAGTCTTGGAGGCAGTGAGCTCATTTCTTTCTCTCCATTCGCAGAAAAGAAGATCATGTCAGAGCTGAAAGAAATGTACAACTGGGTAACATCTTAACTATGAAGTTTTTACGTTTTACTACAGTATCCATAAGTCATTGCCAAGAACTGATTTTTTTTTCTTATTTTAAATTACTTTATTTGCCATAACAAGAACAGCACAGCTGGGGAAGAGATTTTTCTTGGATCACTCAGGTGGTATTTTCACCTTACCTTTATTAACACACAGGAGTCCGAAAGGAGAGACAAAATTAGCAAGAAAAGGAGAGCAGTATCTCCTACTGCTGGACGTGAATTCAGTTTCAAGTAAGTACCGTCAAGTGGTGGACCATGTTTTAACAAGACCTCACCAAGAGGCCACTGATATATAGACTGTATTTTATTTTAGTACATGGAGTGTATTTTATATATCATATTTCATTGAGAAAGAAAGGTTAAAAAAACAAACAAAAAAATATTGGGTGCACAGGTCCCAGGAAAAAAGTGTCCATTTGTGGTGTATGCACTGATGCTGGGATTGGAAAAAAGGCAGAATCCTCAGGACATGAAAACATTCCTACCACAGGGTTAGTACAGACTCAGGATGAGGATGGCCCCCTGTACAGAAAGAATTAATCTATAAAAAACACAAAAACTGACAGGCCAAAAAAAGAGACATCAGGATGACACAGTAGGCTGTTAAGGATAAGGAAGAAATTATGTATTGACATTATTACATTAAAAGCCCACAATTTCCAAACAAACTATATGCAGAAAGATTGAGAGAGAAATTAGTGGAAAAATACTTGCTCATGAAAAACAGTCAAAAGCTTCCAATAAAAACTGCATTCATTAATACAACAGATCCATGAAAAGCACTACACAGATGAAGAAACTTTGGGCTGCCTAGAAAAAGAAGTGAAAATATAAAGAACAAAATTCAGAGGTTTTTGAAAGGTATAAAATAGAAACATGGACATCAGAAAGAAAAAGGGTTCTGGTATGGTGCAGTATTTATGCAAAAGAGATTTTTATGCTTAGTACTGTTCGGGATCCCCAAACATGTCCCAGGACCAGTGTGCTTACCAAAGGTAAATGTCTGTGTCAGCCTCCAGTTAACAAGTAACCACACCTCTCCCTCCTAATGTCTACTGTCTCCAACTGTGAGTGCAGTCTCTCTAAGCAAGTGTAAAGAACAAAGTATACCTGTATTGAGGATCAGAATGTTTTTCAGTCTGCAGTAACAGTCCTGTATGTTGTTTTTAAATAACTGCTACAAATATGCGTAAGTCCTCTCAAATAATTGTATTGGTGTTTGGCCTTTTGCTACACTGACCATGATAGGTACACACACATGACTTCGGACACACACACACACACACACACACACACACACACACACACACACACACACACACACACATACTCTCTCTCACTCTCTCTAGTTTCTCTTGTTATGCAGCTGTAACATATATTTTTCCTTGCTGCATAGAAACTTCTTCCAACAATAAGGAAGATAACCTATAAATATTTACAGAAACAGAACTAACACTAATAAAAGTTAAACTGAATAAAAATAATTTTCTGTAGTTAGGAAATCTTCTCAGATTGCTTTTTTTTGGCTGAACTACAATACTGCAAAGTGCAACCCACTCCATTTGTCCTTGTTGTGCTCACTCTGCTCCCCTGACCTACCACCATAACCCTACCACCCCCACCTTCTCTAAGTTTATTTCTCACCTTAGCCCACCCCTCACATACATACTGCCAATCCATATCAGCTTCCTCCCACCAAAACCTATGTAACCAATAACAACCTTTTACATCACTAAATTACTACAATTTACAAATATTTTAACGCAGCTATGAAAGTATACTACCAACCCACATTTCCTCTACCAAAACCTAACCAACCAATAACATCTTCTAACATCTCCTTATTACTATAACTGATAAAACCTGTTCTCTACTCTTCCCCACCTAATGATGCTCTGCTACAAAACATAGCATACCCTAAACTCGCCACCATGATACATCTCACTCTACCTTCATTCATACTCATATTATATTAACCTACTCTACATCTTACCAAACACAGCTCCCTGAATACTGCACCTTCTACCAAAAGACACATGATTACAATGTAACCCCTTCATCTGTACTGGTCAATACATGTCCCCACTTATACAAATATCACTACACTAACCTTACTAAAACTAAAGTACTCCATATCTCCAAAAAAGGATTAAAGGTACTATCACCACAAAACTGAAACCACACATTCATGTAAGTGTACTACTGAATTTCCTGCTAGCAGGTGACATTCACCCTAACCCTGGACCCTCTCAGGCACCAAGTTATTCCACAAATAATTAATCAACCCTGCCCCAGTATCCATTCTCATAAGTAGGTCTATTCAGGAACCATGTGTCCCAGCCTTATAGACAAAATCTCACAACATCCAATTCACAATGGAGGTAACTCCAGTGACATATCCAAGTTTAGACAATTGCCATTCTCTTCCCTCTTTCAGAAATCCTGGAAAAATGCATTCATAATCAATTAATAACTCATTTACAAAATAACAACTGCCTCACCCCAACACAACATGCTTTCAGAGCAGGACAAAGTACTACCACAGCTCTTTTGAACGTCACCATCACTATTAACCTAGCCAGACACAAAGGACATCTGGTTTCTGCTGAGTTTCTAGATCTAAGCAAGGCTTTCAATACCATTTCCCATAGTCTTCTTCTAAAACAACTCTCTTCACTTGGCTTATCAAACACCTACACCAAATGGTTTTCAGGCTACCTTTCCAATAGTCTTCAGTCTGTTAAATGGATTCATTCTTACTCATCCTTCCCCATACTAGGGCCATTGCTTTTCAACATATTTACCAACAACCTATATTCCGCCAAATGTTAAGCATCCCTCATACGATATGCTGACTCCACATTAATCTGTTCTGCTATTAAGATGATAACACTACAACACCTCGCCCAAGAGTCACTTTCATTAGCTGAAACCTGGCTCAATAACTCCCAGCTTCTACTTAATCCAAAAAAAGAAAAAGCTGGTGCTATTCCCCCCAAAAGCCTTTGCACACTTCAAACTAAATTTCTCAATAACAGGTCTGATAACACCCCTATAGAAGTCATCCTTCATACCAAGCTACTAGGCATAACAACTGATGATAGCCTGTTGCACATGTAAGTCAAACTTCAGGTTATCAAAAATCTCACCAAAAATTATGGGCACTCTACAGATCAAAAAACTACTTAACCAATTCATCCAGGAAACTCCTGGCCTCTACACTCTTACTCCCCACTTTACTATATGGTTCCCCAGCACTGCTTAATCTTTAAGCTTCCATCCAAAATAAACTAAACCAGTGTTTCAATAAAATGGCAACATTTGCCACAAACTCATAAAACAGAACCTATAACCCTAAAACAGCACAATTGGCTTGAATTACTAAGCAACTCACAACTATTCCTAGTCCACAAATTAATACAAACCAGAACAAAGCAAAGCCCTACTAGGCTTACTGCACACAGATATCTCTGCCAGGCCACTTTGATCTGAAAACAAAATGCTCAGTACCTGCAGACCACACCTGCCAGGAATAACCTCCCTTAATTCCAGCTATGTAGTCCCCTCCTGAAACTCTATCTCTTTATCCCTTAAACATATTGGCAACCTTTCCAATTTCAAGACCAATCTAAAAAAATATCTATGTGACCCTTGAACTCTATAAGCAAAACCCTCAAAACAGATGCATGACCACCTTCCTACTATAACAAAGCCTTTCGCACTCGAAATTCACTAACACCTCTACATCTAAGCAGGTAGTACTGTCCAAACACCAAAGAAGCTCTCACTTTAATGATACCATACTACAAACGTATGCTCTTCTACCTCTTCAGCCAACACTTATTACTATTTACTTCACTCTCTCGTGCCCTTCTATAACATTTTTATCTTTCCAATAATTAATCAACTCTCTCTCTTTATCCTCCTGGTCACTACTCCTCATCTTATTCTATTCCTCTGTCTATTTTGACACCAGAATATGCTATTATTTCTCACCTCTATATATTATTAGAAATATAGTCAATAACCTAAGTATTAGTTTACTTCACACAGGCTATCTAGTTCTGCAGTGTGCCTTGTAGTATATATTGTATTCTTGAGCACAATGTATTCTAATAATATTTCTGCACATGTATGGCAATCTGCTTGCATTTTTAACTGTACTGGCATTTTCTCCCCTTGTATTTAATTACTTAGCCGATACTGCAAAATGTTTTAATATGTGTTTCTGTGGAGCCTTTCTCCCCAATATTTAATCTCTTGTGGGGCTTTTCTCATTTTGTATGTAATTACTCATAAACTACTGCTTATATGTTTTTTGAATCTGCTGTGAGGTTTTTCTCTCCAGCCTACTCTGAAAATGGGCCATTGGCATAGTCAGACTATCCCGATTATCAAAGGACAAACAAACAAATAAATAAAATAAATAACGTCAAACTAATCTACACAAAAAAGTAGCTCCAAAGATATTTGGAGAGAAACACAGGCAAAGGCACCCAGATACAGAAAATTTCACAATACAAAAATAAGAAAACAAACAGGGAATGTATAAAAGAGAATTAGTATGGTAGAAGCTAAACAAAGAGAAAAAGAAGTTATGGACTTAATGTGAGACTCCAACACAGGCAGTGACCTAGCAGGGTGGAACAATGGGTTCCCAGATTAAGGAGCAGGAAGTAATGTGGGAGGCATCTGAAGAGGTTTTGCCACATGGTGATGCAATGGAGCCTTCTGCAGGAGACCAAAATGAAAGTCCAGTTAAAGTTGCATAGCAAGAGAAGGAGCAGGAAACAGTGGTATCTCTGACAAATACAATGCTGCTGAGTGATGGACCAATGGGTTCCCATATGAAGGAGATGCAAATGAAGCAGGATATATCTTAAAAGAATATGTCACAGGAAGATTTTCTGGAAATTTCAGTAGAATACTCAAAAGAAACAGAGAGCAAAGAAGATGCTCTCAGTTCAGAAAAACATATATATGGATTAGATTACAAAAAGTAAGACCCAAAATGTTACAATATTGGTAAAACTGATGAATAAAGTAATCATGAATGTTAAGAAAAATTCAGATGATACAACAGAAATAAGCAGAATAAGTTACTCTGCAGCTAAACTAATAATGGATAGTGTTACTACAAAAATAAAAAGAAACAAATGAAAGAAGGCAACAAGTAAAATGTCAAAATAGAAGGAGTGAATGCAGAAAAACTATAAAGCAATTAAAACAGGAAGTATCACTGTTAGAAGAATACAGAAAAGAGAACAGGTAATTAAAAATACTTAGAAATATAGACATTTTAAAAGTAATGCACAGTATCAAAACAGACCATTAACTGTCATACACTGTCACTAGTAATAATAATAAACTAAAATTAGCACAAACAAGAATGTCTGCACATAAAAATAAAGGAAAAGTGCTACATAGGAAATTCACTGATGACCAAAAAAGGTTTTATAGAGAACTGGGAAACAAAGCAAAAGGAATAGAAACACCACCAAAAAAGAAGAAACAGACACATTTGGAGAAATATTTCTGAAAACCCTGCTGAACATAACAAAGATGCTGAGGAATAGAAGGATTAAAAGAACTAACAGGTGATTCTAATACAGAGGAAAAATCCCAGTCCCAAATGCAGTAACTAACCTTCTGGTGAAAGGTAGTAACAAAGACTTAGGCTTGAGTCAGAATTATTCACATATGCATCCCAAAAAGACATCAGCCAATTTCCATTATCTCAACCAAAGCTCCACAGCAGGGGGCGTGATGACAAGAAGAATAGGGCATTCTGGCAGTTGCAACATTTTTTTGACAAAGCAAGATAAAATGAGTTGGTCTTGATGACAGCTGACCTGAATGCTCATAATGGGACAAACAGAACTGGATAAGAGAAATGTCTGGATCCACACAGTTGGGGCAAGTGGAATAAAGAAGAGGCCATTCTGGATTATTTTCTGGCAAATGGCTCAATGGTGGCCAACATGGTGTTTGCCAAAAGAAAGAGAGACATACGACTGTACAAGATTGGACAGCATGCAAGTCAGGCAGACATCCATCTAGTAAGAAAGGGCCACTAGTGTGAAATCAGAGAATGCAAAGTCATCACTAGTGAAATGGTTGGCCCCACCCCAGCATAAATCACTGGTGGACACAAGCAGAAGAAGCACGGGTCATTGCAGGCTCTACAATTAACAGGAAGTTGACTGGAGCAAAATAAATGAACTCAAGGAAATACTCATGTGCCTAATATCTCAGGAAGGAGAAGAATTGGGTGAAGCAGAACAGGAATGTTGGTGTCTCAAAAAAGAATGTGTAAAGCTGACGGAATAAATCTGCATTTGAGCCACATGTGGAAATTACGTACATAAGGAGAGGTGGAGGTGGAATGCAGAAGCCCAGGGAGTTATTATAGCAATAACCCACGCCTGGGTGTGGGTAATGCTGGATTTACCCACGGTTGGCGTGGTTTGGTCCCGAGGGCGAAGCTCGAGGGACCAAACAAAGACAACCGTGGGTAAATACAGCATTACCCACCAGAAGTGGTTATTATATTAATGACATTATTTAAGAAAAGAAATAATTACTTTTCTTAAATAATGGCATTGTATAATGCCTCTTTGCTGCCTTCCGCAGCTGTCTGGTATTCCGTGGCAGTTCTGATGTACTGCGCATGCCTACGCAGTACATCAGAGCTGTGGGCAAAAGCAATGGAGAACGCAAGATCACCGTTGCTTTTTACTGTCTCGCTATGTTAAATGGGTTTAACATAGCGAGACAGCTTTAAAATAAGCAACGGAGATCTCCGTTGCTTATTTTAAAGCTGTCTCGCTATGTTAAACTCATTTAACATAGCGAGACAGGTTTAAAAAAAAAGCTCTCCGTTGCTTTTTACACACTGTGTCGCTATGTTAAAGGAGTTTAACATAGCAAGACAGCTTTAAAAAAAAGCAACGGAGATCTGCGTTGCTTTTTTTAAACCTGTGTTGCTATGTTAAACTCTTTTAACATAGCGATACAGTGTTTTATACTAACGGAAAAAGTCCGGGCGACCGGACCTTTTTCCGTTAGTATATTGAGGGATTTACAATGGGCACGCTGGTTGGGCTGGCCAATCAGCGTGCACGTTTTAGAGGAGGCATTGCATAATAAAAGAAAGCAGAAGTACAAGAATTGGGAGACAGAAAAGATAGAACAGTCTAAGGAGGAAAACTGGTGACTAACAAATAAGCAATCGCAAAGAGCAAGGCATCGCAGAAGCCCTACCACCTTCTAAAAATTGATTCAACAGATTACACAAAGAAGCTCTAACAGGCTGTGAGACAACAACAGAAAGGCTAAAAGCATAGCTTGCAGATGGCATTCATAACAGATGCCAGCCAGCATGAAGCTTCTCATCAGTTAAGGGCAGATTGAGGGACTAATTCATGAAGCTTCTTAATACAGAAAACCTCACAGAAATTGTACTGATGCATGTAGCCCATGAAGAAACAGGAATGAGAAACTAACCTAGAAGTACAAAATGCATTAAGGAAAATATAATCAAGCTCTGATGTAGTTACAGCAGTTATGATGAAGATAACCAAAGAATTAGAAGAGAAATGGCTCCTGAGGGTTCTCACTGTGCTATGGAAAAATGCATCCCAAACAACTGGAGAAAAATCATTCTAGTGTCAGTGTGCAAGAACAAAGGGGATATTCGCAGTAGAGAGGCATGAAACTCCTATCACTGCATTAAAGTGAAGACTGATAAATGAATACATACAGCAGTACAAAATAAATGGAAAAATGAGTAATTCAGATCCAGATCAGGAATGAAGCACAACTGACCCGATGTTTGTAGTGAGGCAGATAGTAGAGAAGAAGCTGCAGAGGCAGAAAAATCTGGAGAAAGGATATAATAAGATCCCAAGAATGTTGATTTGAGCAGTCGTGTGATGACTCAAAGCCCTGTACACACTGGTAGAATTAGAAAGAGAATTTATAGGGATCTAGTCACAAGTACAAACAGTGTTGGGACTGATATATGGGATCCCGGTGTAAGTGGGCATGTAGCAGGACTTAGCCCCGAGTCCACTCCTGCTCATAACAGTGAAGGATTACATCAGTGAACAGCTCAGAGAGAACAGACCAACAAAGTTACTGTATGCAAACAATGTAGCACTACAAGTAGAGTCTGAACAGGAACTTTAGTGAATGACAGGGGACTGGAATGAAAAACTAAAGGCATATTAGATGAAACTGAGTACAGACAACAGTGGCCATGACACCAAATGAAGAAATAAGATGAAAATAAAATTTGAGATAAAAGGGAATACAATGGAATGGGTTAGCAGATCCAAGTATCAGGGAGGTGTGACTGAAAAAAAGTAAAATCTGATTGAGAAGGCTAAACTTAAAGTCATAACTGCTGCAGTCAACTGGAATGATGTCTCGGGGGTAGGGGTGACATAAAAATGTAAATGAAGCTGAAAAGTAAAGCGGACGAAACAGAAATGTGAAAAGTCCTTCTGTATGGTACACAAACCTTGACAGTGAAGGCAAAGCAGCTTGAGGTAACAGAGATGAAGTGCAAGACAATGCACATTGTGGTATTAATGAAGAAATAAAGACATCAGAACTGAGGCTAAAGTAGCAAAAATTATGGAAACAGTTCAGCTGCATCTGCAGGAATGCAGTAGATGATTTGGTAAAGCAGATTTAGGAGAGATGTGAAGAAGGCAACAGAAAACACGGGCATTCAGTCAAGAGATAGCTGTATTGCCTGAGACAAGACAAGTGACAAGCAGATATGACTGCTGAAGAAGGCACCAGAAGAACAAGGAATCAAGGGAGGTAATGATGGTTAATACAACACCCTGACTCCATATAAAATGGGAAAAAGTGGGGAGGATGAGAGAAAAAAAAGTCAAGGGCTATTTAAAACAACTGAAACTTTACACTAATCAGAACGTTTAGTTAATTTTTACAAAGTAGAGAGCTAATTTATTTCCTTTGGTTAATGTAATGAAAAATAAATACATTACTTGAATTTCATTAATTAATAGCAGTATTAAAATAAACATTTATATTTTAGCAAAAAGAAATTAGCAGATAGCTGACAAACTACTTTCAACTTTTTGATCAAGTTTTATGAAAGGAATACATATGTGGAATAATGTATAATCATAGAAATAATTTCTCCATATTCAAGTAATTCTGCTTCAAAAAAGACATTAGAAGCTTCAAGAGCTTCCAATCATATCTGCATCCCATTCTTTTAAAAGTTCTAAAACAAATCATTTTTTTCTTTTGTTGATGCTACTGTTAATATTTGATCTAAGTACTCTAGTAATGTATTTCACAATAATAAATGTCTTGCTTTTCATTATGCATATCAGAACTCAAGGATGTCCTTTTACTGCATTATTTGTTCAGTCTTTATGTGGAGCCTTTATTTAAATCTATTTTGAATCATCAAAATATTTTAGTTATTCATTATTATTTTGTTAGCATTACATTACAGCAAATGCACATGATGCATTAATTTATCATGGGAGACAGGACTTAAATGCAGTGCCAAATCATATGTTACATTTGGATAAAGTTGTGTTTATGCCTTTTATTTGTTACAATGAGCAAAATATTGATTATATTATAACAATTAAAATATTAATAGAAGAAAAAAACATTAATTACAGCAGCATTAAATGTCCTGGAATTAAGTATCTCCCTAATATGAAAAAAATGTTAAACTTGTAACAAATTCTGGTCACAAGAAAATATTATTTCAACAGATGAGAAAAATGCACCTTAAAATCTGTGGAAGAAGTTCCATCATTAAAATTAAAAATTTCTTTAAGTTCTTTTCATTATATGAATAAATATATCCATCATATTGACCATAAAGTACTTTAGCTAATAGCAAATATCTTCTTTTGTTTGGAATAATAAGAGACCCTGAATTAGTTTCAATAAATTATCAGATCCAAAAGCCAAGGGGTCTTAAACTACTTAATTTTATGGTATAGTACTTAATTAGAAGATTTAATGAACTGTTAAAGATTTCAGGTTACTTGATAGGGGATTCAAAATGGGTAATTATATTGAGATCATGTATTGCTAACTATAACATCAGTCTCAGGTCTCTTCCACTTCATAACCTATATAAATTACCTACTTATTAGTGAGGCTCGGGTTTTAATTAAGGATCTGGATATTAATAAAGAATTTCAAGTCTGTCAAACTACAGTAAGTGATCTTATTATTATTTCAGTTTCAGATGTGTTATCACCTAATGCTTTTAATAAGGTTTATTCATGCAGGTCAGATATTTACTAATTAGTGAGGGGTTAGGAACAGTCACAGGGTTATTAAATGGAGACTTCATACTAATCAGGTTTTGACAGTTTATCTTTGTAAAGTAACTACAGCTAAATTATTTCCTACAACTGTAGTCAATGTGGACTAACTGCATTACTGAATTTTCATAATTAAATAATTAATGCTACATCCCTTTCACTATTCTCAATACTAGACTGATTTACTACAGAAAAAAAAACAAGATTACAGCTGGCCTGATATGCATTCAGTATATGATTAAACACAATGTATAGATTATTCCCACTAATTTAGTTACCTATAGAATTTCAGTCTCCCCCATTTATTACATTTGTAGAGAAAACCAGGATGACCTTAAATATATCATGTGTGAAAAGTAAAGTTACCATGTAATTTGGATTAAACTATCATACAACATGTAAAATGTTAAATTCCCCTTTATGTTGAAGTTGTTAATGGAACATTCCTTTTTTTTTACTTTAATGGAACATTCCTGAGTTACATACCTACCTCTCCTATAATAATAATTCAAGTTATATCTTTTTTATTAAATGTTGTATTGCATGCCTTTGGCTGAGAGTGAAAATAAACCTTTTAAGGAAGGGTCAACTGCATCAATGAGGCTGAATTCTGGATGCCTTCAGGACTGATTAATGTTTTTTATTCAAAGCAAATTATTTCTCATTTCAATACCTGAGAAATAGCATGTTTGATTCATATTTCTTCTTAGTAATCTGAAATTTGTATCCTGCTGAACAGATGAAGTGTACTGGAATATGAATTATGTATTCTTACACAGTCAGTTTATAAGTCTCTCTCTTTCTTTTCAGAATGATTTTTCATTTATTGTTATTACTTTTTATATATTTTTTCGGTACTTGCGTATTATCGCAACCAGATTTTTGCGATAATACGGCTTGCTTCCCGGTGTGTGACTGTAACCAGAAATGTATGCAGAATCACACAGGGAATGTTATCTGTAAAAAAAAAACACTCTGTTGAGGTAGGAGTAGTGTAGTACTACAAGAATGACTGCTTGTTTGAACCTATGCAGTTTCCCGACATCATGTCAGTCTTAGTGCTTTTCCAAGTCCTGTTATGTGTGCACGCAACAGAGCAGAGCCGCGTCTGCAGCATATATTCCCTTCCTCAGAACTAGCAGCCCAAAAGTGGTAAAAAGCAACTGACAGTTCACACACCATTCAAAAAGGGGGAGAAAGGTAACGCCTACAGACGTGATTCAGTTATTATTAAACACACACATCACAGAAAGCAGGGAGTGTGAAATTTTCATGTGAAAATGCAGAAGCGCGAAAGACTGTTTCAGGAAAAGTAAAATCTTACAACCTGCACGTTTGCTACGGGGGACAAAAACATAGAGATAGCCGGTCAAAATCTTTCAGATGACGAAAATAAAATCTGAGTACTGGCGATGAACATAAGGATGGTATATTCCCGATTAACTTAGCCTATATTGCGCTTGTAATCAGGAAGGCAGGATCTACCATGCGCTGCATGCAGCAGTATGTAGTTCACTGGCAAAGTGAGACATGCCAGTCAGGACTCCAAAATTTGGCAGTTAGTCCTCTCCCTGCCTCAAAACCATGTGTGCCACAATTTAACTTACTTACTTACACTCCCTTTTCCAGCTTAATAGACCTGCTGTCTCAGACATGGGACTAAATTCGCAACCGCGAAAATCTGGTTGCGATAATACGTAAGTACCATTTTTTCTTATATGTATTCTCTCTGAAGAACTTCTTTATGCCTGTATATTCTACATTTAACTTGGCTGGACAGTTTCTATATGAAACATTCTTCAAGGCTGTTATTTTTATCTTGCATTAAATAATAACTAAAAAAAAAAAATGAAATAAAAAATACAGCTCTGATTGACCAAAGGTGTCAGGGCCTCTTGCATCAAACTGACTGCAATAATTTGATAACTAAATCTAGGCCACCATTTAAAAGAATATGAAAATCTCTATACAAAATTCTCAAGTGCACAGACAGGAAAGGGCAATATATATACACCACAACGAACAATGAAGGAAAACTTCTAATACCACAGAAAAAAGAAGACTCCACAGCAACCCTGAAGAATTTAATCCACTGGAAGACAGAATTCACAGTAACAAAAATACAAAACCAATACTCAATTTCGTACTCTCTAGCGCCTCGGCAAATAGCCTTTACAGAGTAAAAGATGTTCTTATACTAACTTTCAACTCTTTTTATATCTTACAAACCCCTCCCAAATCAATTCACAATCAATTATTCAATTAATTCAATCAATTAGTTAAAAACTTAAAAACATAAAAAAGCATAACTTTTCCATTAAAAATGCAATCATTAAAGTAAACTTTTCCATGAACAGTCACAGTTTAACCCATTTGGTTTGAGAGTATTAAATTTCAGTATCAAATACAATTCCTTTTTCCTTAACATTTGTTTTATACATTTATCATTCAAATATTTAGTATTATGAATACTATCTAACACTGTCACCTTAATACCTTCATTTCTCCCTCCATGATGGCTATGAAAATGAACAGCCAAGGGACTAATTTCTTTATTATTTGTAATGTCTCTGACATGCTCTTTGATTCTACAAGCTAATGTTCTTTTGGTCTCTCCAATATAATACTTTTTACAGGGACATTCAATACCATAAACTACTGCTGTTGAATTGCAGTTATAAATTCCCCTTGATGTAAAGGGAATTCCATTTATTTCATCAAATTGTTTAACAATGAACCTACAAATAGTGCATTTACCACACCTTTTCGTTCCCTGTTGAACAACTTGTGTATACATCAACATATTTGGCGTCTCAAACCGACTATGCACCAAAAAATCTTGGATATTTCTGCCCCTTCTATATGAAAAACCAATATTTTTATCTGACAAATAAGATAAGATATAAAAAGAGTTGAAAGTTAGTATAAGAACATCTTTTACTCTGTAAAGGCTATTTGCCGAGGCGCTAGAGAGTACGAAATTGAGTATTGGTTTTGTATTTTTGTTACTGTGAATTCTGTCTTCCAGTGGATTAAATTCTTCAGGGTTGCTGTGGAGTCTTCTTTTTTCTGTGGTATTAGAGGAAAGGGCAATAGCTCTAGATTAAGGGGTCAAAGGTACAATAGTAACTCATTAACATTTCTGTGCTGTGGAATGTCACATCTCTAGCAGCCCATATACATCCTTACATTCCAGAGCATTGCCTGAAAAGTCAAGTTTTTTTGAGAACAATGAAAGCTATTGAAATGGTACAGATAGCTAGGTTACCGGTAAAAAGTATCTCTACAGTAGTAATAGTGTGTATTCACAGTCTTTGCATCAGTACTATAATAAACCATAATACATACTCACTCAGTCATATCTTGGAAAAAATACAACCTAGACATATATTTCTGAGCACTTTTGTTAGCCAGACATAAGCTTTCACATGACAAAAAAAATTAAAATCTGGGTGCTTGTCTATGAAGAAATTTACAGTAACATGAAACACTATACTGAAATGTATACTTAGCAACATAAATAATGGTGAATATCACTCAAGATGTGCAACTTACTGTGCAGATATCAATGAAAATATTCTTCAACATCATTATTCATTTGATGTCATGCAGTAGTTTGTAAGTCACTTGGTCCTGCAAATTAAAACACATATGGACACACTGCATATCTTCCTAACCTCTAGTAAACAATTAGCAGTATCTTCAGTATAGTGACCTACAAGTATCAATGACAATATCCCCACAACGGTACTTCACAAAATACCCCTTTAAATCATGTAGCGCTCTGTCTCTCTCTCTCTTGGTTATGAACATACAAATGCAAATATGAAACTATGAATAATAAGTGACAAACAGGGATTAACATCTCCACTGCAGGGCATCCTACATTAAAAATCTTACTATCATTTTTGTTACTTTCATCTTGCCTTTTCTAATACTGCCTATTAACTGGTAAGTTACGTACTTAAGGAATCCAGCCTCAAATGATGTATGGATGTTAACTGAAAATATATAGAAAAATTACTAGCAGCAAATGGCATTATTTCAGGTAACAGCAAAGTGATCTACTTATTTATTTATTGTAGAAAAAAGTAAACTTCATTTCTACAGCCTAAACTAGTTCATAATACTGTTGTATACAACCTAAGGACATCACTGACAGGTCAAACAACTACAGGATCTAGTTACATGGAGACTGTAATAACAGTCACTATGTCAATGAATCACAGCAGCATTCAGCTTGTTGATTCAGTAATATCTTAAAAGTTTGTAGGGCAATTAAGATTGGTGCAGACAGTATCACTGCAACAAATAAGGCATTCCAGACTCTATGCACTTTTTATGAAAAGCCAGGGGTTGTGATGCCATTAGGAATGTACCAATGACTGAGGATCATCATGGATTGTTCTTGGCAGTAATAAGGTGATGCGACACATACACCAGTCCAGATTATGTTGTTCAAATTACAGTGTTAATGAAAAAAGAAATTCTCTGAGTGATGGGCAGAAAATCAAGACTGCTAGACTGTGATGCAGTGGTGTTAATTCCTTTGTGCCCCAATAAAACCCGGTGCTTTGTTGTTTAAGATCTATAACCTTTGATCATTACGAGGAGATGCTGAGGCAACAAAAGGAAGTATACACTCAAGGGCTGGCACGAACATCTTTCCCACAGGCATCTTAGTCAGCTTGTGAGTACAGTATTTTTCTTACTGCAACTATTCAACAAAACAGAGACCCACCCTGCCTGTTTATCAATGTGACAGGAAAATGTAAATAATAGGTTAAGCAAGATCACGAGATTCTGGTATGTCAGCATATTGTGACATATTAGCATACTCAAAGAAGCTATACTTTTCAGGATGCATGACAAGTTATTTATGGGGGACCAAATAACACAACTTTGGTCTTGGACAGACTGTTCCAAGTACCTACATACTCAGTAGGTTTAGAATTTCCTTGGCCCCCTATTGTTTGGCATCTACTTCTCAAAAGTACAGGCCAGCATTGGAGGACTTTGGCTGACAAAGTTTGCAGACGACTGCAAACTGGGCGCCATAGTGGAAAGTGCATCGGACACGGATATCCTTCAGAAGGGACTCACGGAAACAGCTAGCTGGTGCCAGAGCCATGGCCTGAAGTTAAACGCCAAAAAATGTATAGTCATACCCTTCGGGAAAAACAAGGTAACCCCAAGCTACCATATAGGTGGCAATCCACTAAGCACAGAAGAGGTTATCAGGGACCTGGGGACCCAGGTTGACAGTGGCCTTTCTTTTGACACTCACATTGCTAAAGTGGTTAGAAAGACCTTCTACATTGCCCACCTGATCATGAAGGGATTCACATCCAGATCTAGTGAGGTCATTGTTCCCCTGTACTCTTCACTTATCAGACCAATGATCGAGTACAATGCCCCATTCGGGATGTATCTCACCCGACATCTGCAGCAATTGGAGAGACCCCAAAAGTTCCTCACGAAAAGGATAAAGGGACTCCAAAATCTGTCATATGCTGCCAGATTGAAGAAACTCCAGCTCTACTCAGTCGCATACAGTCTGCTCAGAGGTGACATGTGCCTAACATACAAGGCCATGTCCAACCCGGAATTAATGGACATGCTCCACCTCAAAAAATCCAAATCCACCAAAACCACTAGAGCAAGCGACTTAAACCTTAGCAGGGATATATATGGGACGTGCTGGAGGGATAGATTTATCACTCAGAGACTCCCTATGCTGTGGAATAAAATCCCGGTCCATGTGAGACAGAGCACCTCGCTGACTCTGTTCAAGAGAAATCTAGACCTGTGGATGGGAGATCGTAGGTTTACCCCGGGAATCATCTCTGTGTCACTGCTGGACAGAGGCACAACAAACTAATGGGCACAGTATTTTTTCATATAAGGGGTGGCGTAAGCCACAAAAATTTGGGCTAGGCTTATAAATGCCTTAGGGCAGATAGCCTAGTATAAACCTATGAACCTATGAACCATCTGGTCTATTTAATGGCAAAACTGAGTTAATATGCCTTAAAATGTGTTCCAATCAAAACAGAGATCTTGGATCACCGAATGATTATGTCATGTGGATACATAATCAGATTTGTATACTACAAGTTCAATGTAATAGGACTGATTAAAAGGTAAAAAGAAGGGGTCAAATGAATCCTCAAGGGACACTTGGATGAACTAACTAAAGCTGTGACTGAGTTTGTCAACTGCTTATTAGGAAACAGGGTACTTTGCAATTAATTAACAAACTAAGCTAGACTGACTAAACTCAAGCCATAATGTTAAAGACCCTTAACCAAAAATAACTAGTGCAGATCAAGTCACAGAGCTCCATGGAGCTTACCTATGTCCATAAAATGAAATAAAATGTCAGTGAATGCAATACGGTAGTGATACCATAGGTTAAGCTTACATAAACCATGCTGCTGACTTGCAAGCACAAAAAAAAAGTCTAAAAGCAAAAACTTGATTAAGATGCATGTGGCTAGTTTACAGTTTATCTTTCATGAAGCATAACCCTCCAAGCACCTGCTTCTATGCACTGATACTCAGTGCAGTGGCCTTGTGATGTTGGTATATTTTAGCAGTGCAGTCATAGCCCGCCTTCGGCATAGGCCAACTAGGTGGCTGCCTAGGGCGCCGCTCTAGCAAGGGTGCTTTTCCAGTATTTATTTGGTGTAGGTAGACCAGGATGGGGGCACTGGGTGGTGTGTGGGGGGGGGGGGTGCCTTGGAGCCCTTTTGCCTAGGGCACCAGTTGACCTAAGGCTGTTCCTGCATGCAGTACACCACTAATAAGCAGTACAGAAATCACTAAACACTTATTTATATTTCTCTTTTCATGCCTAGATCATGTGGTAACACAATGAGTCACACACAGCATGTAGCTGTTGCAGAGATACTGTTTGTATTTCTTCTGTGCTTAGAAGTGCAGTTTGCTAAAGAATCCTGTTTTATCACTGTTAAAAGTGAGTGATTAATTTTTACACTGTTTTGTTTGTATAGTAACAGTTGACTGTCTAAAATGTCTGTAGTTAATTTGATTTCATTAAATATCACAGGTTTCAGGTCAAAAGTGAAAAAGAATGTTTTTTTGCAGAAAGATGAAGGCACAAAATTATGCCATTTTTCTGCAGGAGCTTAAAACAAGCAAAAGTGCAGAACATGTTTCAGAAGTTAGCTGGGGGAAACAAATAGCAGTCTGTACAGATGCCACATCAAAGAGAGGGACAACCATCTTTATGAATAAGGCTTTAGCATGGGAAGTCCTGAATAAGGTTACAGATGAAGAAGCACAATGGGTGGCATTATCTATGCACACCCCTGTCAGAAACATGGTATTAGGGTCAGTGTATGGCTCCATTCAAAGCTCCCCAACATTTCAGCACCATGTGCCTCAATGCTGGAAACTTTCAGTATGGGTTGTGATCACATAAGTGCTAGGTGGGGACTTCAGTGTGGTGAGGGATCCTCTCACAGACAGGTTGAACCCCACAGCAGTCAGGCACACAAGGACACACAGAGTGATACAGAATATAATTTCCTCCAACATGAGTATTGATGTGTGGATGTTAGTTAATCCCAATAAACCACAATTAACCTACTTGACATACTCAATGCAATCATGCATTAGGATGGACTATTTTTTCATGTAATCCTTACTGCCACATTCGCTCTACTTAACGTGCATTCTACCTTGCTCCTTCTCAAAATGCTAAGGAAAAAGCATGATGGTGTTTCTGTTCCCTACCAGAATACTCTTGCCTAAAGCCTGGTAAATGGAATCTTTGATTCTAAACAATCCCCAATGCAGGATTTTCAGAGGAGGAAATTAAAACAGAAAACATATTGTTAAAACCTGATCACTTTCATGCCCATTTATAGCCAGCAGAAATTGTTTTAAGTTTTCCTTGCGAGATATTATGTAAGTCAACGAAGACCAGATTGATGGAGTAGTTCACTGGGAGATTTGAAGACCTTGATATCTTGAGTGCCACCATACTTACTAAATTCATAAATCCTGGTTAGAGGAAAAAAGCTGCTGCAATATTAAAAAAACAGCAAAACAGAAGCTATGATTATTACCTCTTTAAGATAGAACCTCTTTTTAACTGAAACTCTCAGCTCTACAGGAATTGGTACAGTGGAATAAGACAGATTAGCTTACAGGCTGAAGAACAGGCAAACCCAGGTCAGAATACATTCTCTTAGGGTGTGTTTGGATCTTTACTCTCAGAGCCACTGGTCATTCATACAGCATTTAAGTGTTATGATTCAAGCCTATATTCCTCTCCCACTTAATCTTGACCAGAATCTGGTAGGGTAGAAGAGGGAAAAAAAAGTACTGGATCTGGAGATGGAAATATTAACTAGACACAATACTTCAGCAATAAGATAAACCAGGAGGTAAAGCCACCGGCTCTGATTAATTGAATGTCAGGATTTATAAGCTTCTAAAAAAACATCTGGCCCTATTGTTGCATCACTGTTTAATGAGTTTAAAAATAAGGGTCCCCCCTCCCCTTATCTCTAGGAAAACACAAACACAGGTTCTACAAAAGTCTGAAAAGGACCCTCTTAGGGTGCAGAATTACTGACCAACCACACTGTTTAATATTTAAGTAAAGCTGTATGCAAAAGTCTGGGCAGACTGGCTTGACTATGTACTTCCTTTGCTCATTCATTATACACAAGAGGAGTTCGGAAAAGGCAGGTCTAGTGTTGATCACAACTACACTTAGTTGCTGGATTTCCAAGACATTAAGAGATGCATCCACCCAAAAGTTGCAATGCTGGTGAATTATGAGAAAGCCTTTGACTCTGTTAGGTGGTATTTTCTTCACACGGTTCTGTAACAGATCAGGTAATATGGGCATTGCATCAGTTCTCTTTTGTGAGAGTGCTTATGGACTATCTTATTCTCTCCTTTTAAACTCAGCAAGTGTACCAGGCAGAGATGCCTGTTGTCACAGGTCATATTTCTACTGGCAGTGGGACCTTTGGATAGGGTTATTAGGACATATAAGGAAATGCAAGACTGTGATCTCATGGAAGGGGAAACAGCAAATCTTAAGCTTGTGGATGACTGTCTGATTAACGCATTGTGCCCTACAGAAGATATACCATACACCCTAAGTATTATTAAAGATTTCATGCCAGATCAGGTCTAAAAATAAACATGTAAAAATGGAGCTCTCTAGCTAAGACAGCAGTCAAGGAGTTAAAAAGAAGCAAATACTTTTTCCCAGATGGTGAGGAGGCCCCTTACATTATTTGGGCCTAAAACTAGGCATCAATCCTGAAGAATTAATTGCCTTAAACATGAAAGCTCTGGGGAAAGAACTTTACTAGAAAGTCCATATATGGATGAGGTTGAGCATCACATGGTAGGAGAAAATATCAATGCTGCAAATGTTACTCTGCTCCAAACTTCACTACATTATTAGGCATATCTCAGTATCCCAGTGTTGATTTGGTTTGGAAAGCTAGATAAGCTGATGGAACAATTTATCTGGGACAATAAGTGCAATATGGTATTCCTCACAGTCTTGTTCATGTTTAGAAGGCAGGGGAGCAGCCTTTAGAAGGGTAAAGAGTATGGATGACACTTGGGTCATATTGCATTATTTGAATGTTGAGGATGCAGTGCCATCGCTCTGGGTGGTTTAAGATGTGAAATACAAGGTAATGCTACACACAGGGCCTTAGACTGGTATTGTAATATATTTCCAAAGCATCTTTAAGGCTAGCATTCTGGTGGTCTTTAGAGCTTTTAAGCACCTGGGCAAAATAAATCCTTCACTGGAATGATGGACATGTAAGCTATTTATTTAGGGGCAGAGCTAAAGGTGGGTGGCATCTGTTTGCAGTGGCAGGGCTGGACTGAAAAAGATGTTACAGACAGAGCAACTGGTGCAGAAAGTTGAGAATAATATCACCTCTGCTGCCTTAGAGTATTTACAAAAGGAATACAATATCCTGAATAAGAAGAGGTGGAGGCATTTTAAGGTTATGCATACTTTCGTTCATAGGTTGGTACTAGGCTATCGGCCCTAGGGCCTATACACGCCTAGCCATAACAATTCTCTGGCTATTTCTTCCCACACTATTTACTTCCCTGGACCCCTGTCTAGCAGGGCGACTAGTAAGTACTAGCTAGCTGGCCTTGTGGGCCATATTATGCCTATCCAATTTCTCTTTTTGTGCTTGAATTAACCTATCTCATTTGGTTAGAGACTGACCTTACTCATCCCATGCTTGATAATTACATATTATCCCTAATGAGAATAACTGGGATCGATCTAGGAATGTCACTGTCCCCCTTAACTCAGCCCTCATTAGGCCAGTCCTTGAATATAATGTCCCCCTTGACATCTATCTGTCCAGACACATGCAACAAGTGGAACACCTACACAGACACTTTACTAAAAGGATACAAAGCCTAAACAACATGTCATATATGGACCGACTCAAAGCCCTGTCACTATACTCGGTATCTAACAGACTACATAGTGGTGACTTGTGTCTGGTATACAACGCATCCTCTGACCCATTACTGATGGATTTTAAGCACATCAGCAAGTAAAATGGCATCAGAAACATTCAGTCTAGGGATCTAAACCTCTTCTGCAACACCAATAGAATGGCCTGGAGGGACAGGCATATCTCCCAGGAGATACCACTGCGCTGAAACAGACTCTCCATTCACATAAAACAAGCGTTATCCCTATCTACATTCAAATATAACTTAGATCTATGGATGGGAAACAGAAAATGTACCCCCTTACTGCCCCCTGTACTACTAATGGACAGAGGCAGATCCTAAATATTTTATCCCATGCATGGGTCCACTCAAATTAGCTATGGTATAATCCCAGTTATTCTCATTAACGGCAATATGTAATTCTCAACCACAAGATGGGTAAAACCAATTTATAACCCAAATGGGAAAGGTTATTTTAAGCACAAAAAGGGAAACCGGGTCGGCATTAAACGGTTTGCAAGGGCAACTAGCCTAGTACTTACCAATGAACTTATAGGAATACTATGCAAAGGGAGGTCAGTCCATTTATGACAACATATCAGGAGCTTTCAAGCAATTCAGCCTTGAGCTGCACTTGACCAGATATAGTCACTCCTTGAGCTAAAAACCCTTTTAGCAACTCAGGAGCTTTTGAGGAATCATATTTAGCAGTTTGTGACAGGTGTAAAAGCACAATGTGGATGGTTGCCCTTCAAAAAGTCTCCTTCAGAAGTTATCTGATCATCCAAGTTTATCATCACATCAACTCAGACTCTCAAAGCTACTGGACTCTATGGGCAATTCAAGGAAAGGACTGTTTAGCATGTGCTACCCAGTGTGCAGATACCTATAAATTCTGGGCACGTTGCAAGGTAGAACTAGTATGGTAGGCAGTCAGCAATTAGGCCCAAAGGTCGCTTAAGATTCAGGCTTGTGAATTTTCAGTGTCTTTGAGTGAGTCTCATCCTTGTTGTTACAGTATAAATGGGGCTCACCCAGCTAGCTATAATAACAAGGTGCTATATAGCTTTGGGGTGGCAATCCCCTGCAGAGCAAGCAAAATGGATTAGGCTGTTCAGAAAAACTGTCACCTACTGAAATCAAAAATCCAAACTGAGGAGGAGCTGAAAAAAAACAATGCAGCCAATACGGACATTAAACCCAGTAGCTAATTATGGGATAAAACACTGAGATTACTCCATAACCATCCACTCAGGAACATCACTCAAAAGCTTTAGCTTACAATACTCGGTTTGATATGATGTTTAACACAGACATGGTTCATTTGCATCACTTTCTAATTATAATGACAGTGTAATCTTTTTTGTACTCTCACCCATAACACTGAAGTAATGTTGATCTGCATTATACAATACCAAAAGTGTTGATGGATTACATTATGTTACTGCAGCTCACAGTACCATAGTGCTATAACTCAGTCTCTATTTGATGTTTCTTCCTTCTCTACAGAAGTTATTATGTTCTTCACCACATATTGTTCAATGCTCATTTGTTCTTGAGTTATATAACCAGCACATTCTTATGTCAGCTTCTTTACTACAGTTGTGGTGTGTTCACTGTTGTGCTATTAACTGCAAAAAAAAATATCCCAGGAGTGAGAGACAAGTTAAAGACATGCTTTACTAGGATAACAATGAAATATTAAAAAAAATGCCCTAAGAAGATAAGGGTAAAGTCAATTACTTTTGAAAGCAGAATACTGATAAACTGAAAATGAGCTGCATATCCTGCGTAAACTTTTTGCTGAGCTGTGATGCAATGCCGTGGGATGTAAGTCTGAGCTGGACTATGCTGCTCAGTGAACAGCAAAGACCTGTGCAATGGATGTAGAATCAGTTGTCATCAAACCATTAATAATTAGGGAACAGTCTCATACCTCTCAACTGTCCAGATTTTCACAGAATGTCCAGATTTTTGCCTTATATTTTTGGTCTGTTCCTCAAAAAATTGGTGGTTTTCTGGACTTTTTGTGGCATATCAATGAAGACTGAATTCACTAAATAATGACAGGTATTTGAGTTTCAGACTTCATATCCTTCAGAAATGTTTGGCAACACAAGACCTTTATTCTTGCAACTTTCTAAGTTTATTAGAGCAATATTTAAAATTTGTCCTCCCATTATTTTTGGCTTTGTCCAGATTTTTTTGTGCTAACAGGTTGAGAGGTATGGTCTCAGTTTTGTTGGACTCTTCACCTGATATGATATTTAACATGGACATGGTTCCTTTGCATCACTTTCTAGCTATAATGACAGTATCATCTTTCTTGTACTCTCACCCACAACACTGCAGTAATCTTGCTACCAAATCCTTAGGGTTTTATTACAATAAGTACCATAAGAAAAGAAACCTAAAACAAAAGTTCAGAAGTCCTGCGAACAATGGAAATATTTAGGAACAAAAAAAAAAAAAAAAAAACAGAAGGAACCACAAGAAACAGAAAAAAAGCAGTAACTAAAAACAAAAACCTAATAACAAAAATATGGGCGAACCACCTGGAACTGGTATGTAGACAATTCAAATATAACCAAAAACATCCAGAAAACAAGACTCAGGAACACTTTATTGACATAAACCATGATTAAGCGCTTTCGTCTATCAAAGACATCTTCAGAACTATGAATGAATATGACCAACACCCACTTGTGTGGACAAATAAAAACATCCAAAAGCTGATACATCCCCAGAAAACTAACCAACCACAAGTAAGCAATACAAAACTCGCAAATATAATTAAAGAGACAATGAATCAGTATAATAAAACGTTACTAACAACATATTAAAAACGTATAGAGGAACATATTAAAAACATCACAGATGTTAACAATCAAAAACAAGATTAATTTATACTCTGACAGCACATAGCTTAAGTTCACTGGAAATTGAAAGATTCATTGAGATCGGGATAGCTGGCAGGATCTAAATGGAGTTGCCAAAACCTTTCCTGGTGCAAAAGTTGGTTCTACCAGTCCCCTGTATGCATTACTGAGTCAATTTGTTCAAGTACTGTAAACAGTTAGTTATGTACTCACCATAATGATCGATGTATGTGGTCCATCTCGCCTGCATTCATTACTGATGGGTTCAGAGCCGATAATCGGCTCCGACTCGGCCGACTATTTTCTAGCACGAAGTCTCTAACTGGCTGGGCTAACCCGTATCCCAGGATGCACCTCTCCCAAACCCCCAGATCTTGTTTGCATACATCCGAGTCACTCCACATACACCAACCTCAGTAAGAGGAGTAACATCCACCAGGAAAAGGGAATAAACCGATTCTGAAGGGTCTCAGAGCAATTATCCTCCAAATCCTTCAGGCAGGGGGCAGGTGGGAAGGTACGTAAGAATGTAGGCGAGATGGACCACATACATTGATCGTTATGGTGAGTACATAACTAACTGATGTTATGTGGTCCTATCTCGCCTACATTCATTACTGATGCGACAGCGTCCCTAGCACCTCTAACCCGGGAGGCTCATAGGAAAATACTCCTGAGAACCGTGGAACCAAAGGAAGCCCGGCCTCTAGATGCCACGTCCAGCTTGTAATGAGAGATAAAGGTGTGATGAGAAGCCCAGGTGGCCGCTGCACAAATGTCGTCCAAGGAAAGCCTGGCATGATACGCTATTGAAGTCGAGACCGCCCTAGTGGAATGAGCCTTGACTGGGAAGGGTAAGTTTCTGCCTGCTGATGAGTAAATAAAGGTAATGCAATCCTTAATCCATTTGGAAATTGTGCACTTGGAAACAGAACTACCCGTTCTATTCTCCGAAAAAGAGACAAACAATTGATCTGATTTCCTTACGTGTTTTGTCCTATGTAAATAGAATCTTAGTTGTCTATGCACATCCAATTGATGAATTTGAACTCCGCCTTGTTGGAGAAGTTGGGGAAAAAACACAGGTAACTCAATGGATTGGTGAAGGTTAAATTTAGACGACACCTTAGGGAGAAAGGACGGATTAAGTCTCAAGGATACCCTGTCCTTATGGAATATCAGATACGGGGGCCTAATGGACAATGCTTGAAGTTCTGAAACTCTTTTAGCCGAAGTGATGGCCACTAAGAAAGCCGTCTTCCAGGATAAGAATTTCAATTCGCAAGTGGCAGCCGGCTCAAAGGGCAGAGAAGTGATGGCTTACAATACCAGATTTAAATGCCATGGCATGACGGGTTCTGACACAGGAGGACGCAGTAACCAGGCTCCTTTCAAAAAGGCCTTGCAAAGTTTATGGCCCATAAGAGAGGGCTCATAGGATACATGGAAATTAGAAATGGCCGCCAGCTGCACTTTAATGGTCGAGGGAGCAGAGCCCTGTCGGAAGAGCATAGCTAAAAAGTCTAAGACCGCCGATATAGGAGCTGTGAAAGGGTCCAGACCTTGTGCCTGAGCCCAGATAGAAAATCTCTTCCATTTGCTAGAGTAAATTCTTCTGGTGGAGGACTTGTGAGACGACGAAAGAATATGCACCACCTCAGGTGAAAAGGAATGTAGTCTAACTATCGATGGAAGTGGAGCAACCAGGCTGTCAATCTGAGGGACTGTAGGGAGGGGTGGAGCTGTCCCAACATATGAGTCCAAAGGTCTGGTACTGGATCCAGAGTCCAAGGACCGTCCACAGTGAACTGCTGAAGGAAGGGGAATCAGACATGGCGGGGCCAGTGTGGAGCAATTAGAATCATCTTGCTTCCCAAGTGAATGGCTTTCTGAATCACTCTTGGTAACAGGGGAAACGGAGGAAAGGCATAGAGCAGTCCGGAAGGCCAACCGTGGACTAGAGAGTCCCTGGTGACTCCCCCTGTGGGGGGATCAGAGTGAAGTAGTTGCTGCATTTGGCATTGAGGGGACTGGCAAAGAGATCGCAGCAAGACTGACCCCACCTGCTGAAGATCCGAGTAGCAACTCGGTTGTTCAGGGACCACTCGTAAGGCATCAGAATAGCTCTGCTTAGCCTGTCTGCTATCACATTGGATTTTCCCGGAATGTGCGTTGCCACTAGAAACCGTTGGGAAGACACTGCCCAATTCCACACTCTCATGGCTTCTCTGTAAAGGGGGTAAAACTTGGTCCCCCCTTGCTTGTTCAGGTACCAAACAACTGACATGCTGTCTGAGTGAATTGCAATTGTTCCCCGGGGAAGAGAGCTCTGAAGTGCTTGCAACGCTAACAGCACTGCTCTCATCTCCAGGACATTGATGTGTAAGTGTACCTCGTGATCCTGCCACGTGCCTTGGATCGTTCTGGCCAGATAATGCCCCCCCCCACCCTATCTGGGGAGCATCCGTGGTCACTGTGGCAACAGGAGAAAGGGGGACTAGATTCCTGCCCTTGTCCAGGTTGGAGGAACATAGCCACCAACGGAGATCCTGCCTACAATGCTCTGTGAGGAGAATAAGGTGAGAGAGGGGTAATTTTTGATAGGACCACTGGACTGATAGGAGCCACTGGAGGATCCGCATGTGTAGCCAGGCTAAGGGTACTAACATGATGGTCACCGCCATGGATCACAATAACTGAAGAACTGACCTGGCTTGGACCTTCTTCCGGGGCAATAGAGCCTGGACCTGAGACTGCAATACTGTAATCCTTTCTTGAGGTAGAAAGGCCCTCATTAGGACCGAGTTTAACTCTGCGCCTATAAATACAACACCCTGTAAGGGCAGCAAGGCAGATTTTTCCCAGTTTAGTGTAATTCCTAACCTTTGAAAAAGGTTTATGGTAGCCTCTCTGGCTTGGATGAGGAGATGCCTGGTGGGGGCGGTAATGAGCCAATCGTCCAGGTAAGGAAACACCTGGAATCCTAGACGTCTTAGGTGAGCTATCACCACTGCTAAGCACTTGGTAAACACCCTGGGGGCTGTGGTGAGACCAAAGGGCAGGGCTCGAAACTGGAAATCACTGGCTCCCAGCCGGAAGCGTAAATGATTCCTGGATGCCTTGTTTATCTTGATGTGATAATAGGCGTCCTTGAGGTCGATGGAGCACATCCATACTCCCTCTCCCAACAATGGGAAGATGGATTGAAGAGTGACCATTTGGAACTTGGACTTCAGGATGTAGTGATTCAATCGACTGAGATCCAAGATGGGTCTCAGGTCCCCTGTTTTTTTCAGCACCAAAAAGAGTTTTGAGTAAGTTCCTGATTCGATCTGGTCTGAGGGGACCGGTTGGATGACTCCTTTTCTTAGCAGCTTTGATATCTCTAGCATTACTTGATCCCTTTGACTGGGTGGAACATCCGGAATTTTTTTGATTAGGGGAGGGGGCGAAACAAAAGGAATGGTGTAACCTCTGGTGATTATTCGAAGCACCCATCGATCCTGAGTGATGCTCTCCCAGGCTTGAGAATGCCTCGAAAAATGACCCTCGACTGGCTCCGGAGCAGCACAGTCGGGCAATCCCTCAGGGATGCTGACAGGAAGATCCACGAAAGGAGTCGCGGTCTCCCAGATTGCGGGGGCCTCCTCTGCCCCTAGGACGGCATCTTCCAGAATAATTCCCCCCACCTCTGCCTCTGGAGGTGGGCTCACCATGCGTGGCTGGGAAAGACTTTTGTGATTTCTTGCACCACATCTTCCCTCCTCTCTGAGCCTTGGGATAAGGCCTAGAGGGAAGAGAAAAATGGGCCCCTACGGCAGATAAAGTCTTACCCTCCTGTTCCCATCTGGTGAGAGTCTCTTTCACTTTGGATCCAAAAAGAGAGGACCCATCGAAGGGGGCGTCCATGAAGGAAGACTTGAAGGCTTCCGCGAAGTGACATAGGCTCATCCAGGCTTGCCTCCTGAGAGCCAAGCCTGAGCTAGCTGCCCTACTCGCCCCTTCGGCTGCATAGGATATAAGCCTCATGGACGAGTTTGCAATGGAACCAAGGGTAGACAACTGGGCGTTAACAGTCTGCAGTACCACCTCAGGCATGTTACCCGTCAAGGTATCTCCCAACTCTTTGAGGAGATCTCTCTGGAGCCGAGTAAAGTGACAAAGGTAATTCAGAGATCGCAGTGTAAAGGTCGCTGAAGACAGGGTACGCTTCCCATATCGATCCATACTCCTGGACTCCTTGTTAGGAGGATGGACGGAGGAAGAAGCCTCTGCAACTTCTTGCTGAGTAGCTGACGCCACCACCATGGCATCTACAGGGACCCCTTTTGTCAAAAACTCTTTCCCCGGGGGAGCAGACAGGAACTTATTAGGACGACTGGGCACTGGTTCCACGGAATCAGGGTGCTCCCACACCCTTTGACAAATCAGGTCTAAGAGTTCATCGAAGGGTGAAGACACCCAGGAGGCAGAAGGTTGAGTTCCGAAGGCCTTGAGGAATACCGACTCCTCCTCAGAGGGGGGCTTGGAAGGCCAGTCGCCTCTCTGCCTCAAAATCTCCAGGATGTCGGAGAAGGAGATGTCATCGGAGGCCAACTTAGGGGACCCCTCTGCATCAACGAGGTCGGTATCCGAGGTGATGGACTCGTCTTGGGAGTCTATGTGCTTCCTCTTGCACAGCTTCTTCCTGGGAGGCTTCTCAGGCACAGACTCTGAGGGGCCCTCAGAAAGCTGGGGACCACTCATGGGGGTGTCCTCAGGCTTTCGAGCTCTGCTGTCCACTGATAGGGGGGCGTCAAAGGCTCTAGTCGGGGTGTATGGGGATGGAGTGGCTGATCCAAGCGATGTCACTGATGACCTAGCCAGTGCGCTCCTCATGGCCTCGAAGGCGGGTCCCCACGAATCCGAGGACTGACCCGTCTCCAAGACCACAACCGGAGTCGGGATCCCCCTAGCCGAAGCGCCGAGAGGGAGACTCGGGGCCGACAAAAGTCCTGATGCATCCCCCTCGGGCCCGACCGAGGAAACCCGAGTGCCGAAACCAGATGACGGAACCGAAATGGTTGGAGCTGGCGACGGCTCCGATAAACCCGCCAGGGGTACCGGAGCCAGCGTAAGGACATCACTTGGCGCTGAACACTCCGGCTCCGATGACACAATGCTCGGAGGAGGAATCATCGGTACCGAAAAAGGAATAGGCTCCGGAGCCGACTGGGTCGGAGCCGAAAACAATTTGGATAACACCGGCGACTGAAGGAGCCTCTGAACCACCCTATCCACGTCCAAATCAGATAACCTAGAGGATTTGGAGGCAACTGAAGGAGATGAGGATCTCCTACCTATTGATTCCTGTGTAACACTGGGTGACCGGCTCCGAATCGGCTCCAATATGATCGGAGCTGAGGTCGACTCCAGTATCACCGATACCTCCTGCGGCCCCAAAGACAATGGAGCCGGGGCAGCAGTATCCAAACCGGAGCTCCTGTCCTGCGGCTCCGAAGCCAACAGAGCCGAGGAAGTTGTAACTATTTTCAAAATCTTCTCCGGTGGCTCCGAAGAACTAGATGGAGCCGGAGATTGTTTCTTAGTTCTGGTGGATTTGGATTTGCCAGTAGAAGAAACAGATTCTATATCCTCTTCAAAGGAGGGCTTGACCAGGCCCTTCAAAATCAGTTTATTTTTTCTTTCCTGCAGCACCCTGGAACTGAAGAAATGGCAGACACTGCAGGATTCCTGTAAGTGAATCGCGCCAAGGCAATAAACACAGATGGCATGCCCATCTGTGATCGACATTTTATAGGCACACTTTGAGCATTTTTTAAACCCGGAGGGTTTATGCTCCTTTTGCTCTTTAGACATGTCCAACAAATTCCAAACACTCAACACAATAGGAAGGTGGGGTACACTACAGGAACTCTAATTTAAACGCTCCTTAGGGATCGATGAGAGAAAACACTGAGAACAAGACGAAAGAGAGGACTAGGTCCCTATAAATTAAACAGGCCTAGCCCGCCAAACACAAGGAAGCCACACACACTCTCCACAAAACTATAACAAGCTCAAAACACACACAAAACCCAATATAGCTATGAAAATATTTATTTTTATTTATTTTACATTTGTTAACCGGGGGTGTCTGACTGAGCCGAAAAGGCCCTTTTTCAGCAGAGGCCCGGGGAGAAAAGCTCCACAAAGAAAAATTACAGACACATTTAGTTATTTAGACATAATCAGTATACACACAAATTACAAGAGACATGTTTTTACAGTGGTATGCGGCACAAACAGTTACAGTGGAGAGAACAATCAAAAAAGATATTAATTTTAAAAATAAAGGTAAGTAATAGATTTGTGGTGTACAGCTGAACTTTGGAATGTAGGTAGAATACATACATAGTACACAGGTACAGTACATACATTGTAGATTAGCCAGTGTTTGTGAGTAAGATTGAAAAACTATTATCAATTGCTCTAGATTTAGTATGCATATGTTATCCGCTTTCACTAGACTGGGGAGCAATCATGGCACTGCCAACTTTGCTTGAGATGTTGCCTGATGAGGTCTTTAAAGGAGGCTTTGGATGATGTGTTTTGAATGCTAGTAGGGACAGAGTTCCATTTTTAGCCACCGAACTACTATATAGTGCATCTCCAAAGCTATTGTAGCTGTTGGTGACTTCTAGTAGTAGTTTGCTTGATGATCTAAGAGGCCTTTTGGCTGAGTGATGTTGTACTAGGTTTTTGAGGGCAGGACACTTATTGGGGAGGTAATAGAATGACAGAGGCAGAGCTGATTGTAGGTTAGGAGGTTGGGCAGTTCAAGCCAGTGGAGCTGTCTCAAAGCAGTACAGTGATGAGTTCTATATGAGCAATTTGCAGCAAAATGGGCAATTCTGTTATAGCAAGCTTCCATTTTGCTTAGTTCAGTTTTGTTGAGATTAGTCAGAATGGGAGATGCATAGAGTAGGGTGGATAGAAGTTGGGAGCGAGCAATGGCTGATCTTGTGTTGTTGGTAAGAAATGGTTTGATACGGTAGAATGACCCCAGTTTGGCATGTACTTTTTTAATAGTTAAGTTCAGATGACTATCAAATTTTAGGTGGGAGTCTACGGTTATTCCCAATAGCTTAGCCTGTGCCACTGGAGCAATTGGAGTAGCATTTGTGGAGTAGATAGTGAATTGACTGTTAGTGTTTTTGTTAGAACTGGTTATAATCATAAGCTGAGTTTTCTTTGGATTGAGGATAAGTTGGGCTTTGGTAAGGTAGTTTTCAGCGTCAGAGAATGCTAGTTGAGTTGTTTGCAGGAGGGTGGGAATGTTTTGTGCAGCACAGATTAAGGTAGTGTCATCTGCATACTGAATTATAGATGCATGCTGTGTGGAGGTCATTTGTGAAGACTGTGAATAGTAGTGGTCCTAAGATAGAACCCTGTGGGACTCCTATAGTTATGGGCAGCTGAGGAGAGAGAATATTCCCATTTCACAGCTTGGTACCTGTCAGTTAAGTAGCTTTGGAACCAGGTAAGAGTGGAATTAGATAGATGATATTGGTTTAGTTTGTTTAGCAGGATTTGGTGCGAGACTGTGTCAAATGCTTTGGACATATCCAAAAAAGAGTTGACACTTGCAGGCCTTCATTTTTGAGATGGTTTACTGTGTCTGTGAAGCAGAGGAGAGCTGTAGTGGTACTATGGGCAGGTCCGAAACCATGCTGAGTAGGTGACAGGATGTTGCAGTCTAGGAGATAGTTTAGCATCTGGGTATGGATGCATTTTTCTAGGATTTTGGCCAGGGGGGAGTAAAGCAATGGGTCTGTAGTTATTAAGTTCAGTGGAGGTCCCGCTTTATGTATGGGTGTAACATAGGATATTTTCCAGAGTTTGGGCACATAGTTTTCAACAATTGATCTGTTTATGAGAGTGGAGACTGGGATAGCAATAGCATCTGCTGTGAGTTTCAAGAAATAGCTGGGGAGTAGGTCGGCTGCTGTTGATGAGGTTTTTAGTTTGGAGAGCATGCTTTTGATTGAAGTGGTGGAAACTGTTTTGAGGGTAAAGCTTGTATTAGTGTTATTTGTGTTGGGGGGGGGGGATAGTGAGGAAGGAACTGTCCTGTGATACTAAGGATAGAATTGAGTTCACAAAGTGGGAGTTGAATTGTGTTTCGATGGGAACTTTAGTGTCAGGGGTGGTTGGTTTGGGGGTAGCCTTTTGGGTGGATTTTAGTAGCTGGTTTACATTTTGCCAAAATTGGAGTAGCATTTGTGGAGTAGATAGTGAATTGACTGTTAGTGTTTTTGTTAGAACTGGTTATAATCATAAGCTGATGGGTTGTGTTGGTATTTAGTTTGTAATGTTGTGTAGTAGGATTTTTTGTCCAGCCTAATGCATTTTTTTGCACGGTTGCGCAGTTCTTGGTACTTAGTTAGGCTTTGTGTTTCTTTGTTTTTTTGATAGTAACGCCAGGCAGTGTCTCTGGACTTGAGGATTTGTTTGGTTTCTTTACTGAGCCATGGGTTTGTAGAGGTTCTATCCTTGATTGTGCGCAATGGAGCGACAGTGTCTAGGTGTTGTAGAAATGTTTTGTTGAAATATGCTACAGCCTGGTCAAGTGGGAGGGGTTTTAGGGGGGTCCAGTCACAGTTACACAGTAAAGTGTTGAGGACCTCAGGAGAGAATTTTTTTGTGTTTCTAGTGGATATATAGTTAGTGGTTTTGCATATGCTTGTTCTACTACGTATAAAGTATATTATGTTGTGGTCACTTAAGGTGTCTGGGAGACTGCCTGTGTGAGGGTACAATGTGGGGTTGCTAGTTAGGACCCAGTCAAGGATGGATTCCCTTTTAGATTTTTATCACACCTAGTTGGAATTTGGACTAGCTGCTGGTAGCCATGGAGATTTATTAGATTACTTGGTGGTTCTGATATACAGGTGAACCAATCTAGGTTGAAGTCCCCAGAATAAGGGTTTCTTGTGAGTATGTGGAAGAACACCAGGATAAGAAGTCTTCAAGGCTAGCAGGTGTATTACCAGGTGGAATATAGATCACAATTATGGTGATGACCTTTTAGGGTGAAGTTGAAGTTGTGAGATAAGTATGTCCCAATTATTGGGGGAGGGGTAGGATTTTGGTAATTGACGGACAGTTAAGTTGGACTTGTAGAGTAAGGCAGTTCCACCCCCTTTACGAAGTGGTCTGTCTTGTCTAATGATATTGTAGCCGGTAGGGAGAACTTCTGAGTTAGCTATGTTTTTATTTAGCCAGGTTTCTGTTAAAGCAACTATGTCTGGGGAGTAGTGTGCTATTGTGGCCTGGAGTTCAGGTATTTTATTTTTGATACTTCTAATATTAATATTTAGCATTAAAAGATGGTTGGTTTTGCTGCTGTTGTTGATTTGCCCAGGGATGAAGAAAGTGGGGTGTTATGTTCTGACATTTGTGTTTGAGCAGTTTGTGTTGGACAGGATGGATTTGGGCCTGGGTTGGGGTGGATATCCCCACTTATGGTGAGCCTGGAGTTAAAATGGTTATACAGATGTTGGAGTTTGGTGAGGAGTGTGAGAAAGTATTGTGTTTTTGGAGTAGGAATGAGAGCATATGTGTTTAGTTCTGAATTGGTCCGTTATGTAGTTCTTGAATAAGTGTGGGCAGATATTATTATAATGTGTGGTGTCTGTGTATGAGAGTGCATAATGCAGTGTTGTGCTACTAAGTTTAGGGATATTGCTAGAGTGATAACTTGTGGTGTTGTAAAGAATTATGAGAAGACAGACTAGATTTAGTTGTGTGATAGTCATGGTTATAAAGTTTATGTTGTTTCTAGGTGGGGGGTTCTGAATAGGAATTATAGGGTTGCACTATATGTGGATGGGGAAGTAATGTGGGTGATGCAAAAAATGCCTAGTGGGAATGAGAGTGATTGGGAGTATTTCGTGTGGAGCAAGTTGGTGTGGTTTAATGTGATATGACTTGAGGAGCTGTGATTGGTGGAGGTGATGTGAGGGTGAGCTGTGGGTGTGGCTATGATTACTATAAATGTAGAGGTAGTGGGGGCGGGAGGGAATAGGGGGCAGGGGAGCGGAGAGAGCCCGAGCGTTAGCGAGGGCGAACGGAGCGGGGCAGAGCCAGAGCCAACCAAGGCAAGAGAAAAAAGTAAGTATTACTTTACAAATCTGAACACTTTTAAAACAAATTCCTGAGGTCTAATGGCTTACCGGCTAGCAGAATGTAATTGCTGAAAGCACTTGTGTCCTGGTGGGAGACTAGAAATTTAAAGATGGCTCCATGCTCAGCAGGATTCTAATATAGACTTTGTATTGGGGAGGGAGATAGCACAAGGGGTGTAAACCAGGTGGAATGCAAAGAAACCAGAGAGGCAATCAGTGGAAATCAGTGAAGGCCTCAGAGAGGGTAAGTAATAATTCAAACTACCTGTAAAGTGAAGGAGAGAAGAGACAGCAAAGTTTATTAAGGTTGGGAGTGTGTCTTTACATTGACTTGCTGATTAGTAACCAGTTTGTGCACCGATTAGAGTAGGGAGATACATTAGCAATGATAGAGATGCAAATAAGCAGGTGATCCTCCAAGTGATACAAACTAAGGCAGAAAGAACTGAGAGGGCTGCTTGAATGGTTAATTTAATTTAGTCACAGGGATGTGAATTAAATCTATACTGTCTATTGGACAGTTAGGATTACTATACTATCGGGGGGGGGGGACACAATGCTACAACAGTCAATTTTATTAGCAAGCTGAGAACTACTAAGAAATACTGCTAATGTAATAGCTTCACTCTCATAAAACATACAAGTAGAATGCCTGGGTGGACTGACCCTGCTCTTGAGGCTCAAAATGTATATCCTTGTTTAGTTTGCAATACTGATTCCTTCTTACACTGTATAGATGGAGTGGTAGCCGCAGACTGCAGATTTGCTTGAGTGTGCTACTGTATAGATGGAGTGGTAGCCGCAGACTGCAGATTTGCTTGAGTGTGCTACTGTATAGATGGAGTGGTAGCCGCAGACTGCAGATTTGCTTGAGTGTGCTCCTGCTCTTGAGGCTCAAAATGTATATCCTTGTTTAGTTTGCAATACTGATTCCTTCTTACACTGTATAGATACAGATAAATAGCTTTTGTTTGACAGAAAGGTATAAAACTTTAGAAAGTTTAGTCAAAAAGGTACTTAGCCACAGCCAAGCTCGAGACCACGTCCTAACTCAAGGAGCGGCAAACGAGATCTGGGGGTTTGGGAGAGGTGCATCCTGGGATACGGGTTAGCCCAGCTAATTAGAGACTTTGTGCTAGAAAATAGTTGGCCGAGTCGGAGCCGATTATCGGCTCCGAACCCATCAGTAATGAATATAGGCGAGATAGGACCACATAACATCTT
Source organism: Protopterus annectens (assembly GCF_019279795.1). NCBI lineage: Eukaryota > Metazoa > Chordata > Ceratodontiformes > Protopteridae > Protopterus > Protopterus annectens. The sequence continues at coordinate 184,791,336 of NC_056748.1, read as the reverse complement.
AAATTTACTAAAGCCAGCACATAAAGAGACATATCTGGCCAATGCACTTTTATTATCCATTTTGGGAATAGTATATCTATGCTGGCAAATCCTTTAAGTGTATTATTAGTTTTTCCAGTATAATGGGAGGAACAGATAAAACACCTAGCCAGGTAAACTACTCTCACGGAAAGGCAAATGAATCTGCCACGTCATCCATGTTTATGTTTTTTCCAATAACACCCCCCAGGTCTGTATCAATAAAACAACTTTGGTGACAGCGGACGCATTTACATGTCATAAAATAATTGTTTTAGGATGCCTTTGTAGGGTTTTCCAAGAGATTCTTGATATAAGATTTGTTCTTAAAAGTAAACCTAGGGGAGTTTTCAAAAAGAACTTTTAAGTCGGCATCACACTGGAGAATAGACCAGTTCGTACACAAAATTCTCCAGATGTCATATGCATACAGTGAATAATGCAATACAATGTTGGAAGAATGCCAAAAATTCAGATCGGAACTGGAATCACTAATCACCTCATCATAATTGGGTTTATGTTGCTGTAAACCCTTTTTGATAATGGGTGCATACTTCCCATCTCTTTCCTGTAAGACCTGGGTGTAAAAGTCATTCACAATAGAAACGGGATACCCTTGGTTAAAGAACATGTACTTAAGCTTATCAAAATGTTCAATGCATACATTACCATCAGAATTTAATCGAGATACCCTGATGAATTGGCTCTTTACCACCCCTTTCTTCTGAAGCAAGGGGTGGTAGCTGGTAAACTGTAGAAAGGTATTACAAAACATAGGCTTTATATAAATAGAAGTTTCTAAGAGCCCACCAATCCCCTTTTTAATATTGATGTCAAGGAAGTGTATACAATCTGCACTCACATTGTGTGTGAGCTTCAAAACCATAGAAGTCAGCTCTAATTATGTGATAATATAAAAAAAAAATTGTTCTTCGTTACCAGACCACACAATGAGTATATCATCCAAATAGCAGAAACAACCAACACAATGAACAAAAAAATCCAGGTTAAATACTGCTTCAATTTCACATCAAAGTAGGACTGCATTAGCAAAGATGGGGGTGCATGCAGCCCCCATCGCCACACCTTGCTGTTGCTTGCATTATTCTCCACTGAAGAGAAGGAAATTATTACTTAAGACCAACTCCATAAAATCAGTAACCTGTGACACATCCGTGTCAGACAAAGAACTACATTCAGACACCACTTCACCAAACCATCCTAGTCCCTTCCCCATGGGGGATAACAGTGAACAAACTTTCAAAATCACAGACTGCCAGTAAATACTTGTTGTTGACCTCAATACTCCTAAACTTGCCCAATAAGTCCCAGGAGTCCCGAATAATATGAGGGAACTTATTAAAGGGTGATTTCAGTTTGTAATCAATGAACTTAGCCCATGGCTCAGTTACAACTCCAAATCCAGCTCCAGAGAAGTGACAAGTGGAGTATCTCAGGGTTCAGTCCTGGGAGTGCTCTTGTTTGGCATCTACTTCTCTGAAGTACAGGCCAACACTAAGGGACTCTGGCTAACAAAGTTTGCAGATGACTGCAAACTGGGAGCCATTATTGAATCCCCAAATGATGTGGATATTCTACAAAAGGGCATTACAGAAACAGATGCTTGGTGCCAGAGCCATGGGCTCAAGCTCAATACCAAGAAATGTATAGTTATCCCCTTTGGGAAAAAACATGTACCCATGAATTACCACATAGGTGGCAGTACACTAAACACCGAAAGTGGGATAAGAGACTTAGGGACACAGATGGACAGTGGTCTCACCTTCGATAACCACATCGCCATAACAGTCAGGAAATCCTTCTATGTGGCACACCTCATCACTAAGGGCTTTTCATCCAGAAAAAAAGGAGGTCATTGTCCCACCGTACTCATCCCTCATTAGACCCATTATAGAATACAACGCCCCATTTGATATGTACCTTTCAAGACATCTGCAACAACTGGAAAGGCCGCAGAAATACCTCACTAAAAGAATCACAGGCCTAAAGCAGATGCCCTATGCTGACTGTCTAAAATAACTCCACCTATACTCGGTCGCATATCATCTACTCAGAGGCGATCTCTGCTTAACATACAAGACCATGTCAAACCCAATGCTGTTGGACATGCTACACTTAAAGAAACCCAATCCCTCAGAGACACACGCTCCAGGGATCTAAACCTTGTCATCACAATGAACAAAACATGCTGGAGGGATAGGTTCCTGACCCAGAGACTCCCCAGACTCTGGAATAGACTGCCCATACATGTCAAGCACAGCATCTATTTGGACCTTTCAAAAGGAACTTTGATGATTGGATGGGTGATAGGAAATTCACCCTGGGGATCATGTCAGTCGCCCTGCTAGACAGGGGTCCAAGGAAGTAAATACTGTGGGAAGAAATAGCCAGGGAATTGTTATGGCTAGGCTTGTATAGGCCCTAGGGCCGATAGCCTAGTACCAACCTATGAACCTATGAACAGAGCCACCAGTGGCACCACATGGTTGTAGTGGTGGGTCTGAGACATTAGAATGAATTTTAGATATTCCAAAGATTTTAGGAATAACAGGGAAATGCACCTTCATAAAATCAAAAAGCCCCAAGGATATGGTGTTGAATAACAGTAATTTGTCTAAAATTATATTAATTGCTCTATATGCAATGTTGATTTCATTGACTAATATGATACAATAGACAAAGTCATCACTGAGTAAGCTGTGCATACACCCAGCATAGTCCACCCAAGTCCATAACTACCAATCCTCCAACTTTGTCAGGTTTCATACACAATATTCCTGCCATAGGTCATGTTATGTAAAATTATTCCATCTTCCTTGGATAGGCTGTAAAAATGTGCTTTCTCCTGTTATTCAATAGACCTCTTATGTCATGCTCACATGACTTCTCAAAGACATTTAAGATGGGATGAAGGGGGGGATTTGCAACACTATTCCTTTTAAAATAACTGGCAGAAACATCAGGGGTTGTTGCTTCCCCAAACAAAATGTGGAAATTGAGTTTTCTGGTAAAAAGTTTTAAATCCAATATTATATGTTACACATTTGCTCTGCCTGAGGGTATAAAGGCAAAACCCTTAAGAAATAAATTATGGTGTTCAGGACCAATGTTTAACTCAGTGAATCTGTAAATATGGAAATTCTGAAAAGATGTAATAGACACAGTGGCTGTGGTATGAATGGAAGAAAACATGTCTACAATGTTATCAAGGTTTATCATCTCCTGACTTGGTTCGTGCACTGATTCTTCTTTTCCCATCTCTTGCCCTTCATATGGAACAAGTGATTGTCAGGTGCCTTCGAGGATGCCCTGTTCTTGTTCACCAATTGATCTGACCTCCTCAGAAGGGCTTGCTCTAAAGGGAAGTCAGCCTCTTTGGAGAAGTCATAATATTCATCAGGCCTATCGCTGATAAATTCAGAGAAATTGTTGGTTCAAGAGATGTAGGACTCTTAGGGCATACTGCTTTATTGCAAAAGTTTTTTATCCTTCCTATGTTTCATGGAAATCAATTTAGAGTCAGTTTGATGGAACACATTGTTGAAGGTAGATTTGTGTTTTAAAAAATCTAAATATGTTGCAATTGAATCCACCAACTTAGAAATTTCTTCCTTGTAGTGAAGCATCCATCTCTCATTTTCCTTAATAACAAGGAGAGTCAATTCAAGGCCGTTCCTATCGAATAATCCAAGTAGTTCCATACGAAATGGAGAATTTTCCTCCATGCCCTGGGAGAACTTCCATAAACTTAGTCTCTTAGGAACATGTTGTCACTTGATACCTATGCTTACCTCTGAATCTTTTGTATGTACTAGAAATTGTTTTGAAAAGACTGGAGCTATGAGTATGTGTTTCTGAGCATGCATATTCTTTAGTTATGTAAAGGCATTCTCCATTGCATTTGCCCACTTCAGTGGAACCTTACCTTTAGTCAATTCAGTCAGAAGGCAAGCATTGCAATACTGGCAAAATCAAGAATAAACCTCTAATAATGGCTAGCCAAACCCCCCAAAAAGTTTCACTTACTTTTTAGTGGTTGGCATGGTCCAGTTCTGTACTTGTTCTACTTTTTTCAGACTGTGGTTTCACAAGTTCTTGGCTTATCGCATAGCCCAAATAGTATGAGGTTTTCCACTTCTAATATGCACTTAGCTGGATTAGCTATCAATCAATCCAGACTGATGCAAAGAGTTTAAAATAGCTTGGACTTCATGAAAAATGGTTCTCCCAATCTTCAGAGAATATTAACAATGTTGCATATCTGATATGAGCTCTATGGATCTGGATCGGCCCCTGGAATGTTGCATGGGCTCCATGGAGACCAAAAGGCAGCACTTTATAATGGAAAAGCCCATAAGCTGTAGAAAAAAAGAAGTCATGTACTTACCATAACGTTCCATGTGAGTTGCTCTTCTCGCCTTCATTCTTACTGATGGGTTCGGAGCCCATCCTCGGCTCTGAGTTGGCCTAATTGCAAAGCTCAAGGCCAAAATGTTATCACGGGAGTACCTGTCTAAGGACAGCAGAACCAAATGAAGCCCTGTCTCTAGAGTCCTTGTCTACTTTGTAATGAGTTATGAAGGTATGTGGCCTAGACCATGTGGCAGCTGCACAAATAGAATCAATGGGTAATCCGGCCAAAAAGGCCATGGAAGTAGAAACAGCTCTGGTTGAAGGAGCCTTGACTTTATTCTCTAAAGAAATGTCTGCAGTGTGGTATATGAATTATATGCAATCAGAAAGCAATTTAGATAAGGTAGATTTAGATACTGCTGCACCTTTCTTGGAATCTGAGAAGGAGACAAACAATTGATCAGATCGCCTATGTTTTTTTGTCCTGTCTTAATAGAAACAAAGTTGTCTATGGACGTCAAGCTTGTGAAGCATATATTCCAATTGATTAGTGTGATTGGGAAAGAAAACATGTAATTCAATCGCTTGATTAAGGGTGTATTCTGAACAAACTTTGGGTAAGAAAGAAGGGTTCGTCCCGAGGGAAACCCTGTCTTTGTGGAATATCAAATATGGGTGCTTAATTGAAAGGGCTTGCAACTCTGAAACTCTGCATGCGGATGTAATGGCCACCAAGAAAATGGTCTTCCATGAAAGGAATCTCAGCTCACAGGAAGAAGCAGGTTCAAAGGGTCGAAAAATAATCTTGGACAGGACTAAATTCAGATTCCATGGAGCGGTAGGTGATTTAATTGGTGGTCTTAGATGCATCGTACCCTTCAGAAAGACCTTCACCATCGTGTGAGACATAATACCGTTTCCTGATTCACCTATATGGAAATTGGATATAGCAGCCAGTTGCACACGAATGGTTGCTGCTGCAGCTCCTTCATTGAACAGTTTGGTCAGAAACTCTAAGATATTCAATATAGAGGCCAGAAAGGGATCAATGTTATTCTGCTGAGCCCAGATTGAAAACCTCTTCCACTTACTGAGGTATAGTTTCCTGGTTGAAGATTTACGTGAGGACAAAAGAATATGTTGAACTTCCGCTGATAAATTTTGGAACCTGGCTATTCTGGGAACTGTAGCAGCCAAGCTGTCAGTTTGATGGACTGAAGTGAAGGGTGAAGTGCTCCTGACGAGTGGGTCAAAAGATCCGGCACTGGGTCCAGGATCCAAGGTTCTTCTACTAGATGAGGCTTCAGAAAAGGGAACCAGATTTGACAAGGCCAATATGGGGTTATTAAGATAAGTGTCCTGCCCAGAAAACTGGCATTCTGCAAAACTTTGGGAATCAGGGAAAAGGGAGAGAAGGCGTAAAGGAGTCCCAGGGGCCAATCGTGTATGAGTGTGTCCCTCAGGGACTGTCCCTGTTGAGGGATTATGGCAAAGTAGTTGCTGCATGTGGTGTTTGTGGGAGTCGCAAAGAGGTTGCAGCAAGGCTGGCCTCATCTGTAGAAAATCATTTCTGCGACTTCATTTTTGAGGGACCATTCTTGAGGCAACAGAATTGCCCTGCTGAGCTTGTCCACTATCACATTGGATTTTCCCAGGATGTGCATTGCTATCAGAAAGCGCTGGGTGGACTCTGCCCATTGCCATACTCTTAGAGCCTCTCGACATAGGGGGTAAGATCTGGTTCCACCCTGTTTGTTTATATAGCAGACTACAGGCGTGTTGTCTGACTGGACTGCAATTGTGCCCAGAAGAAGAGAGTCTTAAAAAGACTGCATCGCTAAGAGAACTGCTCTCATGTCTAAGATGTTTATATGCAATTCAGCCTCGTGTACCTGCCATGTACCTTGGGCTGTCCATCCCTGATAATGCCCCCCCACCTGATCAGGGAGGCATCTGTGGTCACCGTTGCAACTGGAACCAGAAGGATAAAGGGACATCCCATGGTCACAGATTCGGACATTAGCCACCACCGAAGATCCTTCTTGCAAGAGCTGGTTATCAGAACTGGGCGATTCATTGGTAAGTCCTGAAGGTCCATTGTGTGAATAGCAGCCACTGAAGAATGTGCATGTGTGATCTCACCAGCGGTATTGCAATGATAGCTGCTGTCACGGTGCACAGCAGCCTGAGAATCTGCAATGCTGGTGCTTTGTGTTTTGAAAGAAGATCTAAAATTTGATGTTGTAGGGTAAGTACTCTTTCTGGAGGAAGCCTTAAGGACATGTTGACTGTGTCTAAGTCTGCTCCTATAAATACTGTATGCTGCGGCGGCAATAAAGCAGACTTTTCTGAGTTTATTGTGATGCCCAGTTGAAAGCAGAGATCTAAGGTAATGTCCCTCGCCTGAATAAGCTGATGCCTGGTGGGTTCGGTGAGGAGCCAGTCATCCAAATATGGAAACACCTGGACTCCTTGATGTCTCAAGTGAGCCATGACCACTGCCATACATTTGTTGGACACTCTGGAGGCTGTAGTGAGACCGAAGGGCAGGGCCCGAAACTGGTAATGACTGGTTCCCAGCCTGAGGTGCAGGTGATCCCTGGATGGCCTGGCCATTTTGATATGGTAGTACGCATCCTGAAGATCTATTGAGCACATCCAATTGTCTTTCCCTAGGAACGGGAGTATTGACTGAAGTGTGACCATCTGGAACTTTGTATTTTCTACATACTTGTTGAGTCTGCTGAGGTGCAAAATTGGTCTCCAGTCCCCTGATTTCTTTGGCACTAAAAAGAATCGAGTAAGTTCCGGATCCTTGCTGGTCTGCCGAGATTGGTTGGATGAGGCTTTTTTTTTTTATAACAGTTTTTGAACCTCTACTGTTGCTGCATCCCATAGACTGGGTGGAACATCTGGGATTCCTCTTGTTGGTTTAGGGTGGGTATGAAAGGGGATGAAATAGCCTCTGGATATGACATTTTGTACCCATCTGTCTTTTGTAATTTTGAGCCAGGTACCTAGGTACAAAGATAAATGGCCCCCGACTGCCTCCAGAGGAAGACAGTCAGGCCTCCTTTCAGGAGCGCAGGTAGGGCTTCCCAAGGAACTGATCCCTGTCACCCTGGTTCTGCAGACTGCCCCTGGAGGAGGCTTCACCTCGTGAGTCCGAAAAGGCTCCTTGGGCTTTGTGGAACCACATTTTCCCTCCCTGTTGACCTTTAGGATAAGGTCTAGTAGGGGTGGAAAAACAGACCCCTATGGCAGATAGAGTCTTTGCGTCTTGCTCACATCTGGTGAGGGTCTCTTTAACTTTTGGTCTAAAAAGGGAAGAACCATCAAATGGGGCGTTCACAAATGACGACTTGAAAGGTTCCACAAAAGAACATAAGCGCATCCAGGAATGTCTCTGAAGAGCTATTCCAGTACCCGCTACCCTACTCATCCCATCGGCTGCGTATGATACGAGGCACATGGAAGAGTTAATGATAGAAGTAAGGGTAGTAAGTTGAAACGTTACTTTGTCCACCACTGTATCGGCTACTGCACCCTGGAGAGTATCTCCTAACTCTTTCAGGAGATCTCTTTGAAGCCTTGTGAAGTGGGTAAGATAGTTCAAAGACTGAAGAGCAAAGGTCGTAGAACTGAACATGTGCTTGCCATATCTGTCCATAATCCTAGATTCCCTATTAGGAGGATGGACAGACATAGAGGTCTCAGACATCTCTTTCTTAGTGTCTGCCGCAACCACCATGGCATCAATAGGAATTGGTTTGGATAAAAAGGTTTTATCATGAGGTGCTGAGATGAATTTGTTGGGCCTCCTAGGAACGGGCTCAATAGTATCTGGTGACTCACACGCCCTTTGAGATAAAAGGTCTGTCAACTCATCAAAGGGTGGAGAAACCCAAGAGGTGGAGGGTCGAGACCCAAAAGGCTTCAGGAGCACAGATTCATCCTCAGTAGGGTTAAGGGGCTGCCAGTCGCCCCTCTGCTTAAGGATCTCTAGGATATCTGCAAAGGAGATATCCTCAGAGGGGGGCTTTCGATTCCTACAAATCTGTGTCAGATGTGATGAATTCCTGAGGGGAATCTAAATGTCTGCTCTTACATAACCTCTTCCGAGGATCCTCTTCAATGGAAACGTCTGGAGAGGTCTCTGAAGAGCCGTGTTCCCCCAATGGGGCTTCCTGAGGCTCTGGGTCCCTACGCTTATGGTGGGTCTGCAGTGACGGAAAAGATTCTGACGCTTTATGGGAAGAGGTGGCCATTTCAGAGGTTGTGATTGTCCGGGGGGACAAAACCCTCCCTATGGCATCAAAGGCACCACGGCTCCAATGCAAGAGAGCACCCGGGTCCGAAGACACAGATGAATCCTCCCGTACCAAAAATGCAGGCTCCAAACCAGAGGTGGGAGCCGAGTTCATCCGCGCCGAGGCCCCAAGGGGAAGATTTGGAACCGATGCATTGGTTCGACTCCCCTCCCTGGAGCTGACGGGAGAATGTTGGTCCCCAGAGTCCACTGCTGGAGCAGTAGACATCAGGGTTGTCGGTGCTGACAGGTCCGAAGTGGGTGTTGGAACCGATGGCTTCACAATCAATGAATGGCTCCCTCCGGCTCCGATTTCTCGAGTTGGAGGAGGAGCAGAAAGTATGGGAGATGAATTTATTGGTTCCGAAACTGCCAGAGTCAAAGCTGACAGAATTTTAGCCAGTGCTGGATCCTGTAACAGTCTCCATACCACACAATCCAAATCCAAATCTGAAAGTCTGGAAGCTCGAGAGGAAGTTAAAGAAGGTACCAGTGAGCCCAGAAACGGAGACCTTAAGGTCGGAGATACCGGTTCCAAAACTGAGGACCGGCTCCTACCAACTACCTGTACAGACGGCTCCGATAACTGTGGAACCGAGACAGGAACCTTTTTAGAAATCTTTGGAACCAAAGAGCCCTTCGGATCTGAACTAGCAGTAGAAGAAGCAAAAGATGATGGCTTTGGTTTTCCTGGAGAAGCAGTATCCAAGTCTGACTGAAAAGCAGACTTGATAAGACCACGTTCAACTAGCTTTCTCTTTCTCTCCACCAAAACCCTGGCACTGAATCCATGGCAAATAGAACAAACTTCCTGGAGATGAGCCTCTCCCAAAAAGTAAACATAGGTGGTGTGGCCATCTGTGACGGACATTTTTTGGTTGCATTTAGGGCACTTTTTAAACCCTGACTTAGCTTTTTCAGACATAGTGATAGATCTAACCTTGCAGCTAATTCATTGTAAGATATCCCAGTGAAAATGACAATAACCACTTAATAGTTCACGACTAAATTAAGAAAGTCTGTACTCGACTAACCAACTGTTGCAAAGAAAATAAGCCTAACCAGCTACAGTTATAAATAACTAAAGAAAGCCTAAGTCAGCTATACGGGATAGGGAAGAAACTCTAAAGAGGCACCAACAGGGCCTAACGCCAGAAACGAGAACACAAAGTTATTTTGTTTTCCTCAAATACTAGCACAATAACATAAAGAAAGGATAGCGTATGCTAGATGAATACACTGCGTTTAAAAAGTACAAAAAGAACACACTTATCTGAAGAAATACGGCCTGAGCTGTAGAAGACGCACAATCTGTTGTAGCAGCAAACTAGATCTGGGGAAGGTAGAGGTGCATTATGGGACAGGGTTTCGGCCTCGAGCTGTTAGAGACCTCGCGCTTTGCAATTAGGCCGACTCGGAGCCGAGGATCGGCTCCGAACCCATCAGTAAGAATGAAGGCGAGATTGAACAACTTCACATTGTTATTTTTTCCTTTGTGTATGGGATCAACAGGATATGCCAAAAGCCTAAAACAGAAACCTAGCTTTGCCCAGCTTCTCAATCTTTTTTGTCAGGGCATGGTATACAAATTAACTTCCTGAAATCCTGCAGAATCTTACAGACCCATCAGGATGGGTGCCAGTACTACAGAACACATTCATCCTGGTATTCTTCTACAATCCCAAGTAAGTATCTTTCAAACTTTGTCCCTTACTGCTTGGTATCAGTGCTGTAGTAATGCAGTTTTAAATGTGCGTTCTGTACGTGTATCATGTAAACGTTGTGTTGAATTAAACTGGTTTTACCAAGCAGCTCTGGCAATAAGTCTTATTTTGTTTTGAGTACAGCTGATTTTAATGATTGCTTTTGACAGACTGACACTCTCCTCCTGTTCTGACTTCAGGACATGCTGGGGATCAGTAACTTCCCCTGCAACCATACCTGCTACAGAAACTTCAGCAGAAGTTTCTCTCCATGGATTCAGAACATTCTGTGTGTGTTCTGTTTTACTTTTTCACAGCAAGCTCAATTTATAATTCACTTCATTTACTTCAAAAAAGTTCTTGCAACTTTGTAAGACACTTGTACTCCTCAGAGCACTTTAATACAAGTATCTTATCTCCTACTGTGGACTCTTTAGATGAACATTTCTGTTTGTTATACATCCGCTGTCATGTCCTCCTGATATGCTGTCTCACAACAGAGTTCTTAACCTGTCTTCCTGGTCTGAAGAATGTTCTATTACACATTTAAAAAGGGTGTGTTCTTCCTCCCATGGGTCTTTTGCTGTATGAAGCAAAGCTTGGGATATCTGCCATACAACAATTCAAATGCTGTGATCTCAGAAAAGGCTTAGTGTACTTCTCTTACAGCAAAGAGAAATTATTGCAGCAGTCAGTCCTGCTTTCCCATCTACATCCATATAGTAGGGTTACCACCTGTCCCACTTTGACAGGGACAGTCCCTCTTTGGGCAGTTGTGTCCTAACAAAAAATATTAAAAAGGGCAAATGTCCTGAGATTGTAGGACATAATTATGTCCCATATTTTATGTAATAGTTGCATAAAATAGTTATTTCTGTATCTAAAATACCTACATGTTACAAGAAACATAATAAGCAACTAAGCTGCTACAAGAATAAGCTTTTATTTAGGAAAAAAAGTTAAGTTCTATCCTTTGCACTGACCGTGGGTATGTGTTGGCCTGTAAAATCTGATGTGTGTCCCGAAAATGTCCCACTTTGGCCATTTGAAAAGGTGGCAACCCTACCATATAGTTTTTCACAAAACAGACTTTCTTACGTACATTTAAAGCATTTAACTAGCCCATCTGTCTGAGGGTGGAATACAGATGTCATTAGCAGTTTCATTTCAAAGTGCATAAAAAAATTCAGGCACTACTCAGGACATGAATGGGGTGCCTTATTTACTTACTAAAATCACAACAAACACAGGCAAAGCAGTAGAACCACTTATAACCAAAAACAAAGTACGAAACAATGGGTTATGAATGGAGAATCTCACAAATCAAACATTTATTAAAATAGAGACACATATGATTTAGCATTTTCCTCACTCACTGGAGATTTCATCAGAATAATACCACTTAAGATGTCATATCCTTATACAGGAATTCATCATCTATACATCTGCCATTTTAAAGAGACAAAACTCCAAAAGTATATTTATATTACGTTCAACATAATATTTTAATATTTACAATAATAGATTAATAAACCTAAACAATAAAGATTCATTAAAACCATGTGTATATTAAAAAGCAATCAATGGTATTGCTAAAAGTATAATTATAATTCAGCAGATCTTAATTTCAAAACAAGTTGCATCTAAATGTTTTCATTTCACCCTGCCGCAGCATTTAATCTAAGCCTTAGTCAGTATGACTTTTGCAGGGAATTCCTACTCTAGAAAAGAGCATTATCAGATCTTCTTCATGTTCCTTACTGCTGCAGTTGTAACTTCATGGGAGGTCTGCAGAAGGAGGAGTCCAATATCCAGTCAGTTTCACAGCCCATCCACTACTCTCAAGCCAACTTCATGTCTCCTACACTTAGGATGTCTTTATAGCTGGGTACAAAGATAGGCATATGGTCAGCTATCTTCAGTTCTTCCTTGCCACACGATCAAATACAGTCAGATGCTTGCATAGTCTGTTGAGCCACCTGAGAGTTTTACTGCTTGAAGCAGTCTGATTATGATTTCATTTTTCAAACATCTACCCAGGCAAGTACAGTTGTGAAAGTAAAACTTAACATAACAGTAGATGTTCAAATGGTCACTGCTGCAGTAGTGTTAGTTATCTGGGTTATATCCTACCAAGGATATAACAGCCATCCAGGTTCCAAAGCTTCAGGACACATTCCATGCACCCAAACTGTCAGGCAGCTCAAGCTGAGCTGACTGAAAGACAAGTTCGGACATGAAGCCCTTCAGAGCTTTCCTGCCAGCAGACAGAGGGAGGATAAGCCCTGAAAGACCAATGCAAGTAACAATAAAACACAATGTCCACACCCTGGCAAAAAAAAAAAAAACACATCAAAAACAAGGGAGTTGGACAGAAAGAGTGGCTACTGAAACAGTGATCATCTGAATCTACAGTTATGGTAAGTTTACTTATACAACTGTACTATGTTCATCATATTAATCACTGCTGGAGTAGCCTTAGCTATATGGGTAGACTACCATAGATAACTACATTTGGGAGATGGATGGAGAAAAGTCCAGGAACCCCTGGAGAATGGTCCTGGCAAAGCTAATCTGGACCTACAAGTGCTTATAGTGCTTTATAAATGTACAGCAGAGATTATCCGAAACATCAATTATCCGAACCAGCCTTCCAAAGTTTTCGGGTAGGAAAAATCATAAAGTCTGAATGTGTAAACATTATACATATTCACATGTTTAGCATGTTTTCTGAACATGTAGCCAGCTTGTCTGTGAAAAATATTCTTTACTGTCCACTGAAATCGCTGAATGGTTGAAAGGTGTGTTCCTGCATGCAGAAAAAAAGATTTTACAAGTTTTTTATACGGTTCAATTATATGTTTGATTATCTGAACTACCCTAGGTCCCAATTAGTTCAGATAATCGACTCTCTACTGTATGTACAGAGGACTAAGTAGCAGCATCTAGAATACTTACAGAATCCAACCCATTCCAAAAAACAATATATAAAGCCAAGGCCCTGGTAGAGTGGGGTCTTGACCCTGCCTGGAATAGCATTGTTATGGCAAGTATGACAAAAGCCAATAGCTTTGGACAACCATTTGGAAATAGTCTGTTTTGACACAAGACAGCACCGGAGTTGTCTGTGGACATCCAAGGCATGGACTATCTTTTCTCCTTCACTTTTAGGCTCTGGAAAGAAAACCAGAAGATGGGCAGTTTAACTTAAAGTAAACTGAAATACCACTTTAGGTATGAAAGAAGGATTAGTTTCATATGGAAAATGAGATAGGTTTAATTTACATTAAGAGCTTACAACTTAGATACCCTTCTTTCTGAGGTCAAGTCAGCCAGATTAGCTGGTTCAAACAGAACAAGTGTTAGCCTCTCAAACAGAAATTTAAGATCCCAAGAAGGTGCTACTGGTTTTCTCGGGGCCTCTTACACAAAACCCCCATCAAACACATTTTGACATGAAACTGCATTGAAAGAGGAGGATTCATGGGATGACATGCTTAAATGGCCGACAAATTAATCTTGATAGAGGAATAAGAAAGGCCATAGCATAGTAATTCAAACAAATGTTGTAGAACCACAGAAGAACTAGTCTTGAATGGGTACAGCATAAGCTGTTGGCACCAACTAGAAATCCTTTTCCATTTGCTAATATCTGATTTTCTGGTAGCAGCATTATTGCCTCCATTAGCACATTTGTACATCGTCAGTAAACATGTGCCTAAAAGGCAGTCAACTGAAGATGACTGATGCTGGAGGTGTATTAAACAGCCCTGATCTTATGTGAGTAGATGAAGTCTGTGAAGAAGCTGTGGTAATAGCCCCTGGCCATTTAGAAATGAAGGGAGAACTGAACTATGGTTGCCTGGGCCAGAAGGGAGTCTCCAACAATGGTCTTGGGAGATTCATTCTGAATATTCAGAAGTACCCTAGATATTAACTGAAAGAGTGGAAAAGCATACAGAATCATTCCCATCCAAGGAAAAGAAAAGGCACCTGTCTTCCAGGCCTTCTAAAACAGAGTCCTGGAATAGAATCTTGTCAGTTGATTGTTCAGAGAGGTACCAAAGAGGTCTATGTCAGGAACTCCACACGGACGGATCAAACCTTGTAAGACCCCATTACTTACAGTTAGGAAAGGAGGAGATGAGTTAGATATAGTGATGTATAACCAATCCAAAGGAAAGTCTCCAGGAATAGATGGTATTCCTGTGGAAGTTTGGAAACTAGGAAGGAAAAAAACTGATAAAACTCTGGAAGGTTTTGTTTAACAGTAAGAGAAGGAGAAGCACCAACATCCTGGAAGAAAACAGTGGTGGCTATAATACCTAAAGAGAGTAAAGATCAGCTTCATACAGGCCCATTTCAATCCTAAACCGTTATTATAAAGTGTTTATGTATATAATGGCTAAAAGAATCGCAAAGGTGATGCCAAAATTGATATATCTGGATCAATGTGGTTTTATGGAGGGGAGGCAAACATATGAGAACATTAACAGAAAGTACAGTTGTGTAAAATCTTACCATAACCGTATATGTCCTCCTCTTCACTGTTGCAGTATTCCTTAAAGTAGGGACTCCCTGCTTAGGGCAGTCCAACATCTGGCCAGCATACCAAAGCCTGTATGCTGTAATAGGGCCATCATACGTCACATGTATGCTCCCTGCACACAGTGTAAGGCATAAAGTTAATGTATCATCCTCAGAAATGAAAAGCCCCAGAAAGAACAACAGTCCAAGGAGAAGAGAGGAACATGTGCATCCAGAAGTAGAAAGAAATGAGAAGGACAGAGGGAGCAAATACTGCAACACTGAATAGAAACACATCTACTTCTATGGTAAGATTTTACACAACTGTACTATGTCCTTCTGTTACAGTATGCCTTACAGTAGGGAGAGTACAAAAGCTAAGGAGGAAACTTGAGAGAAAGAAGATTTGGCAGAGCCTTCAAGAAACCCATGCAGGATAGCCCTGAAAACCACATCCATCTTATAGGTAAAAGAGTGTACAGAAGTCCAAGTAGCTACCTCAAGGATGGAGTTGTCATTCAATGCTTTGAAACAAGCACCAGAATAAGACACAGTCCTGGAAGAATAAGCCTTAACAGAAGAAGAAAGGCATTTCCCTTGAAAACAGTAACAAAAGGAAATGGCCTTAGATATCAAAGAAATGGTTTGCTTAGAAACAGCCAAACCAAAAGACCTAGGATAAAAGGAAACAAAATGCTGTTCAGATTTACAAATGGCTTTAGTTTTATCCAAACAATATCTGAATTGTCTATGCAAATCAAAGGTGTGGAGAACCTTCTCACTAGCAGACTGCAGAAAAGGGAAAAAGTGTGCAAATTAATAGACTGATTAAGAGACAATTCATTAACCACAATGGACATAAAAGGAGGATTAGTACAAAGAGACACCCTGTCCTTATCAAAAACTAAAAAAAAAAAACAGCCGTAAGAGCCTCCAGCTCAGACACCCTTAGTCTTCAAGAAGGTAAAGCTGCAGGCTCAAAAGGAGCCTGAGTCAATTTTTCCAAAACAAAATTAACGTCCTAAGGAGGAGGAATATGCTTCCTGGGGGGGGGGGGCATAATATAAAGGACACTTTTAAGGAATAGTTTGACCTCATGTCTAGAAGCCAAAGGAGGATTTAACAGAAGAGTATGCCAACCCACAATTGAGCAATTCACATAAATAAAAGAGAACCAAAGGAATTCACACAGAAAATGGATTCAGGTTATGAGCAAGATACCACACAGAAAAACTCTTCCATTTGGATAAATAAGATTTCCTGGTAGTGGGTTTCCTGGCCTGATGCAGAACTTAAAGCACATCTTCAGGAAAAAAAAATGTGTAAAAGGGATCAAAACCCTATTACCCACAGCAACAGTTAAAGAGTGGGCAAGTCGGGATGGATGAAGGACCCATTGTCCTATGTGAGTAGGTCAATCCTGTGAGGCAAATTGTGATGAATGCCCTTGGCTAAATGCAGAAGAATAGAGAACCAATGCTGTCTCTGCTAAAAGGGAGTCATCAACAAGATTATGCAAGAGTCTTGTTCTATCTTTAACAAGACACCTGGTATGAGAGGAAGGGGAGGGAAAGCATAAAGAGACATCCCCTTCCAGGAAAAAGATATGGTTC
This sequence comes from Protopterus annectens, assembly GCF_019279795.1. Lineage (NCBI taxonomy): Eukaryota > Metazoa > Chordata > Ceratodontiformes > Protopteridae > Protopterus > Protopterus annectens. Next base: position 184,774,792 of record NC_056748.1, on the reverse strand, counting down.
CCACCTTCCAAGCCAGAGGATATGGGACTGGTGCAGAGAGAGGAATTTGTTCAGAAGGAAGGCAAAGAGGTCTACCTGAGGAGTACCCCATTAGTGGACAATTTCCAGAAACACATCTCTATGAAGCATCTACTAGTGAGCCTGTGTTATGGACCTGCTCAGACAGTCTGCAACAATATTCTGATCTGAAGGAATATAAACAGCCTGAAGAGTCACCTGATACTGAACAGCTAGATCCCAAACCTGAAGAGCTGGTCTGCACAAGAGGTAATCCTGCGTCCCCCTTGCTTGTTGCTATACCACATCACTGTGGTACTATCTGTGAATATTTTGAGGGGCCCTGGAAACAAAACAGAATGGAAGGCCTGAACAGCCACAAGAAGATCTCTCATCTCTTGATATTCACAGGATCATAGAAGGTTACTAGACTATCTACCTGGAGATCATTTTAAACCTAGCCGTTTCAACCCAATGTAATACCATAGATACCCTAGTCAATACCTAGGACTGTATTTAGTAATGACTGCCCATGTTCAGGAGGGTTGTGGGCATTATCCCCGTTAAGAATTTATGGTGCCCCATCCATTCATCCAGGATCCTTTTGAACAGTGTCATAGAGGTGTTCTGTTTCACATAAATTGGCAACATATTCCAAAGACATAGCAGTCTGTCTTTCCAGCACGTCCTATTCAGGTTGCAGAACATATTTAAGTCCCTGGAATGGGTAGCTCTAGTCTCATTTTATTTACAGATGTGCATCAAATTCATTAAGTTTGAGTCCCCGCTAAGAAGTCTATACAATACTGAGTATAGTGACAGGGACTTTAGTCGGTCTGTGTAAGGCATGTGCTGGAGTCCCTTGATCTTCTTAGTTACAAACCTCTGAGGTCTCTCCAGTTGCTGTAGGTGCTTTTTATGATACATGCCGAAAGGGGCATTACACTCAATTATGGGTCTGATTAGTGATGAGTACAGAGGGGTTATAACCTCCTTTTCTCTAAAGGTGATGCCTTTGCTAATCAAGTGTGCTATGTAGAAAGCAAGGTCGCACTGGTCAAAGTTAAGGTTGCAGTCTACTTGTGAGCCCAAATATCTTACCACTTCGTATGTGCAATGGGTATTGTTGTTATGTTGACAGTGTGAAGGGATATTGTTTTTACCGAAAGGAATTATGATGCACTTCTTTGCATTCAGTTTGAGACCATGACTAAGACACCAGTCGTTGGTCTGTGTAAGACCCTCCTGAAGTATACTGACATCATTTGGGGATTCAATAATTTCACCCAGTTTGCAGTCGTCAGCACACTTGGTAAGCCACAGCCCCTTAGTTTTGGCCTGAACTACTGAGAAGTATATACCAAACAGTCGGGGGTCAAGCAATGACCCTTGTGGCACCCTGCTAGTGACTGGTATGCTGGTTGATGTGGAGTCACCCCACTTTGATAGTGTGTGACCAGTTTATGAGCCAGTTGGCAACCCATCTTACAACATATATGTTCCTTACTTTGAAGATGAGACCAAAGGCCCTGAACCTTCAGAGGGCTGAAGGAAGCTCCCTACCCCATGTCTGAGGCATCTGAAGAGTTCCTGAGTGGGGACTGGAGGCTGAAAAGAAAGCCCTGGGTTGACAAACAGTTGATGAATCTACCAATGGAGCTCCAACTTGAGAAATGATAGAAGAGGAATCAGAAAGTCTAAAGGATGAGAATATTGAAGCCACACTGACTTGAGGAACCACTGAAGGTTTTTCATATGAAGCCTGGCCAGAGAAAGCATAGGAATTGTGGAAGCCATGTATCTCAGAGCTCTTATAAACTCTCTGGCTGTAATGGAGGCCAGAGGAAGAAGGGAGTGAAAAGAATGCAATCAGAGTCAAAGCTGTGGGAAGAGGCAGGAATGCCAGCATTGGAATGGTTTGCAGCCTACACCTGAGAAAAACATGATCCTGAGAAGAAGTCAGGAAGGATTTTTGGAAGTTCATTGTAAACCCTAAGCTTTGCAGAAGACAAATAGCATAGTGAAGATGCTAATGCAAAATCTTTGGAGAGGAAGCCTGAATGAGCAGGTCATCCAGATAAGGAATGGTCTGTATTCCCCTCATCCTGCAGAAAGTAATCACAGAAGGGAGGTATTTGGTGAAGACAATTGGGGCAGCAGAGAGGCCACAGGGCAAAGCAGAGAACTGAAAATGTAAGGAAGCAACAGAGAATAGGAATACAGGCACCTTGAGATTCGGAGACAGTAGGAAAGCTTGAGGAAAAAGAAGAGGAAACAAGGTTTGAAGGGAGAACACTCGAAAGGAAGGAACCTTCAGAAAGATGTTGAGCTGGGACAGATCCAGAATGGGTCTCCCAGAAACATTCTGGAATAAAATCCCTTCCGATTTTGAGAAGTTGAGACTGTATGGATAGTCCCTTGAGACAACAGACTCTGAAGAACAGCTGGAAAAAAGAGCAGCTGTTCCTGACGAGGATGCTTTCTAGAAAAGGACTGTTGAGGAGTCGAAATGCATATGCCCACAGCAGACAAGGTTTCTCATTCCTGCTTGTACCTAGAGAGTGTGTCTTTCACTCTGGAGCCAAACAATGAGGTTCTGTCAAAGGGTGCACTGAAGAATGAGGTTTTGAAGGGTTTCACAAAATCATATAAACGCATCCAGGCATGTTTCCTAATGGAAATACCTGAACCACCACCCATGGGGTACCTTCAGCAGTATGAGAGAAAAGCCTTATGGACAAATTAGACATAAGCTGAAGGGTAGCCAGTGTCGAGGAAACAGTACTCCCTTCCTCAGAGGATATGGTCCCAGAGAAAGATTTAGAAACTCCTTGATCAAAACTCTCTCTGAAGCCTCATGAAATATACCAAATAATTCAGTGACCTAACAGCAAAGGTCACTGAAACATAGACACGCTTCCCAAATCTGTCCAGTGCCCTAACTGGACAGAGGAACTTTGCTCTGCCAGTTCCTTTTAAGTGGCCACCACTACAACCATGGTATCAATGGGTACTCTTTTACTCCAGTGTGGTCTATCTTTAGGTGGTGCCAGGATCTTGTCTGGTCTCTTAGGAAAAGGCTCAGCTGTATCTGGTTTCCTCCACACCCAAGAGAGACTACATCTATGAGCTCATCCAGGAGAGAGACTACATCTATGAGCTCATCCAGGAGATAGACAGGCCAGACTCAAAAGGTCTCCAGAAACACTTATTTTTTTTGGGAAGGGTTATTGGGCGACCTGCTATCCCTTTGTTTGAGGAGTTCTAAGATGTCTCCAAATGAGGCATCATTGGGTGGTGATCTGCGGGACCCTTCCCCCTCATCAAAATCAGTGTTCTCAATGACAGACTCTTGAGGAGAGTCTAAGTGGCTCCTTTTGCACATTCTTTTCCAAGGGACCTCCTCTGTGGGATGCTCCAGGGAGGTAGCGGAAGAGATAATAACACACTGCTGGATGGCTTGGAGACTGGTTCCAGTGGAATAGATGAAAGAGGTTCTTGAAGCAAAATCAAATGAGATTGAGAAGTCAAATCAAAGATGGACAGAGTTGTCTGAACTCAAAGTAAAGAGAATGCTCTCTCTACTACCTCAAAAACAGAGTGCTTGGAAGAAGCAAAATTTGATGGATCTGACAAGGCAGGCTTGTGGGTCGTTGGCTCCACATATAGACCTTTTTTCTCCTTCATCGAGTTCGTTTCTATGAAGAACAACTTCCAAAAATAATTTTCTTCCATCATAGGTACTTGCCTGTTTCCCTTTCTCTTCCTCACAGGTGGTTTATCCTGCTTGTCTTTTACAGTCTTGCTTCTATTTCCAGCCATTTGTCTGGTTTGGTGGAGTGAAGAGATGTTTAAGACTCTGTTCAGGTTCTTCTTTTATTTTTTGTTCAGTGGGACCCATCTAGCTCTTTCTTAGTTTCTGTTTAGATTCCGATTCCAATTTGTGTATTCTTAACTAGAAGCTTTTTCTCTCTGTCTGTCTCTCTGCTGATTTCTATAACTGTTTTAACTGCTGGAGTCCTTTGGTAAAACTTACAATCCTTGCCAGTCCCTTTACTGTCTTTTTTAGCATGTTTACAAGAGTCTTTTGACAAGACTCAGTAGTAAATTTATCTAATCCAAGATAAAAGAAAACACACCACTTCACAGCCAGAGGCATAAAACGGAACAAATTTAATGAAGTAGATAAGCGCTTTCACATGGAAATACATGCTTCATCAGATCACAACATAAACCAGTGCACCATACACTATTTAAATAAAAAAGCCAGTACAATAATCAACATACAACCAATGAGCAGCAGCAAACAATTATGCAATTACATTCAAACTTAAAACAAAGATGATAAAACTTCATTCATTGTTTTATTTAAAAAGACCCCGTCCTTTTAAAACAGGTTTAATGGAAGTTCTTCCATTAATACCTGGAAACTTTTCAGCTTGCAATCGAATAATCCACCAAAGCTCACGTGTTTCTGTGTAATTCTTAAGATCACCCCCTCTTACACTGGGTCTCACCAATTCTACCACCCTAAATCCAAAGACATTTTTTGCACCATGTTCAAAACAATGTTTCGCTAGTGCATTGTGTAAGTCTTGTGTAAGCAAATTTATCTAACCCTACCACCCAGGGTCAATAACTGTCTGATCCCCCCTCCCCCGATAACTTCTGTAGCTCTTTAAAATGAGGAAAGCTTGGCTAGTGATTGCATCATGATACAAATTAGGCACCAGAGCATACCCCTCAACTGTCCAGATTTTTGCCAAATAATTTTTATCTGTTCCTCATAAAATTTGTGGTTTTCTGGATTTTTGTAGCAAATCAGTGAGGACTGAATTTCTTAAATAATGAGAGGCGTTGGGGTTTCAGACTTCATATTCTTAATAAAATGTATGGTAACAAAAGACCTTTTATTCTAGCAACTTTCTGAGTTTATAAAAGCAGTATTTAAAATCTGTCTCTATTTTTGGGGCTTTGTTCAGATTTTTTTGTGCTAAGAAAGCTCCAGAGCTACATAATGTAAATCTTTACCCAAGACAGCCTAAATTTCTACATGTGCTTCTCTCTTCTGACATACCATTTTTTTGTTAATAATGTGTTTAGCCATGGTCAAAGGTGTGCTATGAATGAAACAGCATGTTTTGTCAGCACAGACTTAAAATATTTTATTTTCTTTACTGCTAAATCAGCCACAGCCTGATGGTAGCAGTTCTGCTAACACTGTGTACTTTTCATTAGAAAACAGAGGCTCTTGTTTGGGCAAATGCAGACTGCATTGCTGAATTTGAGCCTTATTTCTTTGTCAGTGGTGCCATGATTTGGATTTCACAGCCGTTTAAATCTGCTGTGGCAAGAATCCCCTTTCTATGCCCAAATAAATAGTTTTGTGTGTTGAGTTTTCCCTGTCTTTGTAGGTTTTTCTCTGCACCTTTTTCTCAGTTCAGTGTTAAATGTCTGCAAGTGTGTGCAATGACATTTTAATTTCTTGCTTTTTTTCCCCTTTCTGCATGAGAGGATTACAGTATGTGAAAGGGATTTTCTTAATCACTGCAAAAATACAATGGGAATGAGTGTGGAAGCAATAAAACAACTGGGAGCTGAAACTATGGGTAGGCACACACAACAGTATTTTTATGCAAAAAAGCTGCGTATGGTGCACTTAGATTTCCTGTACACGAGACTTCTGTTATGGATGTGCTAGATACTTTAATAACAAAACTGAAGATAAAAAGGAGATAAAGTGCCTGCCTCCTGCTGGGCTGCTTTTAATGACTGACAGGAAGAAAGGAAGAAAAAGGATAAAGAAGCTACTATAAGAAGCCTAAAATATAACCTGAGCAAGCTAAGAAACTAACTGAGAGATGTTAACAGGATATTAAATAACTGTAGAAAGGTCTTAAAACAGCATCAGGACAGTCAAGGCGATTGTATCCCCTAAAAGAGACAAATTAAAGTTATCATACCAGTATTCTTCTGATAATGACTGGCATCCCTTCCGCATGTTCTACCTCACCCTCTGTATGAACAGTCATCTAAACTATACTATCAAGTTGATTCAAATACCTCTCCTGACCCACCATCCACACCAAGTGAAAACGTGTCTGTAGAAGTTTAGGCAAAGTAGAGGCAGTGATCAAATGGTAAGACAAGTAGTAGGACTGGCTGAAAAGCAACAAAACAGATTTAAATATTTCTACGCGGGAAAAGGGTAATCAAAAGTAGCAAAATCTTAAAACCTAAGCAATTTAAAAACATGCAAAAACATCCTTTAAAAATGTCAAAGACTTAGTCACACAATAGATGAAGAAAAGCATCACTGGATCCCCCACTCTTGAAACAAAACTCTGAGGATGATTCTTCTACTGCTTTGGATTCATCATCAGATGATGACACTGCAGACAAATGTAATACCCAATTACACCCCTTAAGACAAATGTCTAACCCTGCAACTGCACAGGATAACATGCCTGCTAATGTAGTACTTCCTTGGTCTGCACTGTATTTTCAGACTATAACTGATTCCCTCATATCAGTCAGAAATTATGTAAAATATGCTAAAATTCCTGAGGGTCAATTCTAGACACGAAACTCTACTACTAAATATTCAACAGCCTTTTTTAAAGGTATACATACCACCATACATTGTCAAGAAAAGCATAGGAAGCCTCCAAAACAGGAGGAGGAGGATTAAAAATAACAAAATATACAGAAGCAACCTTTGTAACAAAATGAGAAAACTTGATAAATGCCATTACAGCAGTTTGTCCCCAGTTACAAATAAAAGCTGTTGTAAGCAAAAGATGAATGCATAGATAACTATTTGCAGTGCAGAACAGATGCATTAGACTCGGTGTCAGGACATCCCAAACCAACCTAGGGTGCAACTGCGTGCGGATTATCTCTAGCCTTTGTAACAGGATAACTACCTCACAGGAGACCAAATTAAAAAAAATGTTTCCGTTAACTTTATGAGTAGATCCCTGAGCAATATTATAAGGGTCACTATATCAAAATGAGGGACAATTCTTTCAGAATTCTGGAAAAGGTCTTAATGCAATCTAAATCCAAATGCAAATCTCTGTTGTGACTATGATCAGGGAGGTCACAGGTGTGATACCTACCCTTTTGTACAACCCACAAACTCACCTCCACGGACATGGATCATTTTATCATTAACCCAGCCTCTCAACAAATGACAAAGCAGCAGCAGCACAACTGAAAAGGAATCACAGCTACTTCTTTTAGTATCTGTAGACAGACAAGGTCTGTTTGTATAGATCAAGGATCACAACAAGAATTTCATTCCTAATCAATACTGGAATCCATTCCATGATTACTTTATCTAATGCCAAAAATCTCCCTCTTTCTAAACATTCTGTTAAAGAAGTGAAGAGTTTTGTAGATATCTTCAGACTACTGAGAAATTATTTCACTACTTATTAAATAGGTCCTTTACAAGATTATCATGTCTTTATTGTCAGTACTTCTCCCCACTGAACATACTAGGAAGAAATTTGTTTGCAAGCAAAAATATACTGTCTACTGCAGTCCTAATGGAGCCTTTTAAGTATTCCAGATTAATCCTTTTCTCTTGGAATCTAGTCTGCTGATGTTCGTCCAGATGAAGACACTCTTTTTGCCAGTTTTAAAATAAAACAGATTCCCAGCTCTCCTAATGAGGATGGATATCTCCAGTTTATCCCCAATGACTATGGACTCATCGTGGTAATGAAGCAGAAGTCATGAAAGATGCAGAACCTGGGAAAAATTACTTTAGAGCTTCTGGAGTAATAGCTCAGTATCCTCTGTCAACACAAGCAGCAAAGGGAATTGAACCTGCAATTTTAACACTATTACAAGAAGGATTGCTGTACCAACCAAAAATCTGTGCAATACTCCTATACTGCCAGTTAAAAACAGGAAGGAAAATGAAAGTTGTGTACATACCATAATGACATAATCTGTCTTGTCTCATTTTTATTAATTTCAACCTTTGGATTCTCATATCTGACCAAATCACATGTCAGTGCCTTTTTACAAAGTTGTGGATCCCAGGCTCTGACTCCTCCATTACCCATAATTCTTTCTTTTCCATGGAAGTACCTCAGATCATGTCTGATGGCATATTCCCAGATATTTTCTCTATCATATGACTACAAATATTTAAGTGTTAAGTTTAGAGGATATATTAAGGTAGAACATGGAAAATTTCACAGACAGGTACTGAGATGACATTTGTCAGGTCACCAGGAGCTGTCAGTGACAATACTGGAAGGGGAAAGGAGGGAGGGATGGTGAACCAAACAAAAATGAGGCAACGTGGATTTATTGTTATGGTAAGTATAGAACTTTCATATATGATGTTATCCATTTTTTGTCCGATTCAACCTTTGGGGCAGATTTCCAAGCTGAAGAACACTCAGGCAGCATCAAGGAAGGACATTTCTGTGAATAGTGTAACCAAAACAGGAATGTGCTCTGGACTTCACATCCAATTTGCAATGGCACACAAAGGTATGGACAGCAGACCATAATGCTTCTGCACAAATGCCATCAATGGGAACTCTCTTCATGAAGGTTGCAGAAGTAGCCACTGCTCTTGTAGAATTTTGATTTTGTCTGTAAAGGCAAACCCAATGTAGTATAAACAAAGGGAAGTCATTTAGAAATTGTGACTTCTGATATGCTTTTACCCAACTTTGATTTGGAAAAGGATATGAACAGCTGATCTGACTTTTTGATGTCCTTTTTCCAACATAAGGACAATTTAAGCTGTCTACAAACATCTAGCATGTGATGGATATATTCTTATTTGCTTGAGAATCTGGGAAAAAAATGTTAAGTCAAATGACTGATTTACATTTGTTTTGCATGTCACCTTTGGCAGAAAGTAAGAATTTGTTCTCAAGGCCACAGTATCATTATGAAAAAACAAATATGGTGGTTTGCAAGATAGTGCCTGTAATTCAGAAATGTGTCTAGGGAAGGTCATTTCAAAAAAGACAAACAGTTTGCCATGAAAGAAACTTCAAGTCTACTGAAGCTGCTGGTTGAAAAGGTGTTTCGGTTGAGGCTTGAAGCAAAATAGTGATATCGCATGGAGGAACTGGGTCTCTGATTGGATGTGTGAGTAAAAAAAGTGTCCTTGAGGAAGGCTTTTAAGACCTTAAGAAAGGCTATGGAAGCATCAATGTGAAAATTTGATATGGCAGCCAACTGCACTTTGATAGTGGAGAAAGTGAGCCCTTTCTGAAAAAGCTCTGACAAAAAAATTTAAGAGCAATGAAAGAGATGCAGAGAAAGGATCTAACCCTTTTGATGAGGCCCAAATAGAATTTTTTTCTACTTGCTTTGATACACGAGTCTTGGTATGGAGGGGGTGAAAACCTTGTGACCACTGAACTGAGAGGGTCCACTAGAGTACTCTCATGTGGTATTTTGCCAGGGGAACTAATGCAATCATAGAGGCCATCAAGCCAAGCAGATGAAAGATTAACCTTGTATGAAGAAAGAGATGCTTAATCCTGTATGATCACTAGATGAAGAGATAGTACCCCTGGTCTCTGGAAGCGTGGTAATTTGAAGGACCTTGTTGAGGTGACATCCGATAAACTCTATGTACAAAGTGGATGACAACTGACTTTTGGACAGATTGACTGTGATCCCCAGTTTTTATATAAAGTGGAGAAATAGGTCCTGATATTGAACCTGAAGATCCCTGGAAGATAGATGTGAGGAGCTAATCATCCTGGTATGGGAATACCAAGATCCCTTATAGTCAAAGATGAGTTGCTATTACAGCCATAACTTTTGTGAACAGCTGGTGGGCTGTGGTAAGACCAAATGGTGGTTATCTGTACTGAAAATATTTGGCTAACAGCCGGAAATGTAGGATGGTGCTTTCCTGAAAAAGTAATGTTTTCACCCCTTCTACTTTCGAGCAAAGGTCCATTGAGGGATAGCAACAAGAACTCCAATGGCAGACAGCATCTCTCCTTCTTGCTCAAGCTTGGTTAAAGTATCCTTAACCTTTGGCCCAAAACTAGATAAGCCATCAAATGAGGCATTGATAAAGTATGACTTAAAGCAGTCTGTAAATTCATATAACCTCATCCATGCATGGTGACACATAGAAATGCTGTGGCACCAGCCACACGGGACATGCCATTAGCTGTACTGAAATACAGATGCAATGACACATAAGAGATGGATTGCAGTGTGGACAGCTGATTCTCCAGAGTCTTCTGGGAGTCCGAGGTCTTCACTTCTCTTGACACTTCTGACACAGTGTCCCATTACATCCAGGTTAAGTGAGCTAGATAATTTAACATCCTCAGCACGAACATGGCTGAGGCATATGTGTGCTTCCCTAAGTGGTCCAACGCCAAACACTCTCTGTTCAGTGTAAGGACCAAGGAACTCTCCACTGAAATATCCTCCACAGTGGATGCCGCCACTATGACTGCATCCACACCAGGATCCTTACTCCAGTTCTGCCAATCCTTTGGGGGGGGGGCTTTGGGGAGGGGTTGAGGATCTAGTCATGCTTTCTGAGGAATGGTTCCAATATATCGGACTCCTTCCATGCCCTCTAGCGTCAATAAGTGCATTTAAAGGGGAATCACCCAAGGCATGGATGGGCCCATCCCAAAGGCCTCCAAAAACTCAGACTCGTCTGAAGAAGGGTCTTCGGCAATCCAACTCCCATGCTGGCAAAGGACATTATCACTGTCAAAAAACACTCTCAGAACAGGATGCAGTGAAAGCAGCACACTACCAAGCTTAGGGCATTTAGACAGAAGAACTCTCTTCTGACAGTTTATTTTTAGTGAATGCTGCTACCACCATGGCATCTACTGGTAGACCTTTGCTCCAGGACTTTCTGTCCTTTAGTGCTGCCAAAATCCTGTCTGTTTTTTTTTCCTCCAGTTAATTTCAGCCCCTCTTTCATATTTTCTGTACCCATACATGACAGTCACACCTTTTGGCAAAATCTCCTTTCTCCATTCTTGGGTTGGCTTAATTCTTAGAATACTCTCTGCTATGTTATGAATATAATACATTTTTTAACTTCTCCAAGACTTTTGGGTTTCTAATACCATGACAGGAATGGACCCCATTCCTAAGTCAGAGTACGATTAAAGTTCATGAAATTAGTATTGTTTCAATCTTTGATGAGAGCCAAAAGTGCTCTTTGCAGCACCCGCAATGTGCCCAGTATTGACTCCTCCTGCAATTCGTACAGGGTTACATGCATTGGTAACAAATCTAAATAAGATTGTAGATTCTTTTTTACAAGACCCGTTGCTCCTACTACTATTGGAACTGTATGGGTATCTTTCTTCCAAATTGCTCTCATTCCTGCCTGCAAATCGTGATACTTTATGACTTTGTGTCTCTCTGTACGCAAGATACCGCATTCACTGGGTGTGGCAATTTCCATGATCAATGCTACTTTTGCATTCTTTTCATGGACCACTGTGTCCAGTTTTCTAGTGTCTACCTTTTGAACTGCTGGTAACGGGTGATCCCATGTGATGTAGATTTCATTTTCTATGATGCTTTGTGGCTCATGTTTCCAGTGTTTTTCAGCCACTTTAGTACCATAATGTTTGCACAATCTCCGGTGCAACAGCTCTGCCACATTATTATACCTTTCAGTACACAGTCCTTCTGCCATTAGTATGTCACAACCAGCAACGTGGTGTGTCACTGTTTCCGATTCAGTTTTACAAAATCTACATTTGTCTGTTTCTCCCACATGTTCAATGGACTTTGTAAACCAGCGTGTACATAGCCCACTACCTTGGGTGGCCAATATTAACCTTTTATCTCTTGGTTTGAATTCATCTCTCCTTAACCATTCCTGCATTCGTTCCTGATCAACATGAGGTTCTTCCAGAAGTTTTCTATACTTGCAACTATCTTTATGCATTTTCCACACTTCTTGTCTTCTCATCTGGTCCTTCACCTTATCTTCTTTCATTTGTTTTTTGGCACATTCAGTTGCTGCCTGATTTTTTATCTCTTTCTGGTTTGATTTCCATTCCTGCTTGATGCTGATATGCTTCTGCTAGATTAAGCAGAGAAGTCATCTTAGACTTATTCTCCTCATGTTTCAAAACCTTCACCACATTGGGGTCTTGTAAGGTCAGCATATATGTGTGCAGTCCCATGACTGCAGATCTATACATGTAATCAGTTTCAAGGAGGCCCATCCTTCCTTTAGAACAGGGAATATATAATCTTGGTGTGCACTAATTTTTATAAATCATTTGGTAAGCGTGAAGCATCATTCTTGTTTTCCTATCTAATCTACACAACACATTTTGGGGCCAGTTAATCACTCCAAAACTGTAACTTAGGAAGGAAGAGCAAATTGGATTTTATTCCAAGATGTCGATGCTGTTTTCAGGATTAATTTAAGTCTTTTAAAGTATTCCTTGCTAAGTTTTACTCACATTTGTTCATGTTTTACTGTTGATCCTTCATCAATTCTCAAATATTTATAGACTCCCTCTTCTTTTATATCACATTCTTGTCCCAAACTGATGTTTTCTTGGAGTTGCAATTTTTCCTGCTTTAAAGGCTGCTTTTGCTCATTTATCAAGACCAAATAACATTCTTATATCATCTGAAAAAGTTTTGACAACTTGCAGTTGTGCTTTCAGTTCCTCATTTGATGAGCTAAATAGTTTTAAATCATCAACAGAGAGAAAATGAGAAGTCTTTAGACTTAGTTTTCTAGAAACAAAATTATAGCCATGGCCTAAGCTGTTAAGCAGACAGCTTAATGGGTTAAGGGCAAGACAAAATAACAGTGGTGACAGTCACCCTGGAATATCGCCCTTTGAATTTTTATCCCTAGAATAATAATTTGCCCTTTATCATGACTTAATTGCAGGAGTGATCTGCCACTGTTTCATGGTCACTGTAATGTAGTCGATCACTGCATGGTGTATCTTGTACATTTTTAAGCACTCTTATCCATGAATGTGGGATACTATCAAAAGCTTTTTTTACAGTTAATCCATGCCATACTTAAATTCTTCCCCTTTTTACAGTTCTCCACTATGACTTTATTTAACAACAAATGATCCTTTGTTCCACATGACTTTCTTTTACTGCCCTTTTGTTCTACTGCCATAACTGAGCTTTCTTCTAAATTACTATAAACTCTGTCAGCATCAGTTCCAGTGTGTAGTTTATACGTTGTCGGAAGGCAAGTTATTGGTCTAAAGTTTTTAGGGTAGCTTGCAGGTTCACTCTTAAGCAGGAATATTGCTTTTCCTATTGTTAGCCAGGTTGGTGTCTGTTCAAGGTGCGCATATAAATAGTTCTTAATCATAGCTAAATCTCTATGCAAATATCTTAATACTTTTAACCAGAAGTTAGATACTGCATCTGGGCCTGGGGTTTTCCAGTTAGAAGCTTTTCTTCACTTTGTTTCATTCTCTCTGGCTGCTACTTCATACCATTTCATATCATGTACCTTTAAACTTCTTATTCTTTCTTTTACTTTTTCTATCCATTTAGCATCTTTATTCTTCATAAATACTTCTCCAAAATGTATCTATTTCTTCTTTTTTTTACCTTGTTTCCCAATTCTCTGTAAAACTTTTTTTGGGTCATCAATAAATTGCCTATTTTGTACTTTTCCTTTATATTTATTTGCATATCTTCTAGGTTTTTTCCACCTGTGCTGAGAATTTTAGCTTATTTGCGATAGTGCATGATAGATCCTGGTCTGTTCTAATACTGCTTATTGCTTTTATTATGTCTATCTTTCTTAGTATTTTTGTGAGCTGTTCACTCATCTATATTCTTCTAACGGTGATGCTTCTTGTCTTAACTGCTTTATAGTTTTCTCTATTCAATACTTTCATGATAGGATTCGATTTCTCCTCTTCTTTTCCCTCACTACCCTGTGTTCTTGTGGTAAAACTTTATCAGTTATTAATTTAGCTGCACAGTAATATATGCTGATTACTTCTGTTATATTGCATAGATCTCTGTGGACAGCCTTAATTACTGTGTTTATTTGTTTTATCAAACTTCTGACTTTTTGGGTTTTATTGACCTGCAGTCTATATCTTTCATTGAACTTAATATGTCTAGATGTATTAAATCAAGCAACTCTTCTCTTAGCTTGTTTTCTTCTAGACTGAGGGCAGATTTTCTTTTTTTCCACTTCCTGCGGGCATTCTATAGAAAGTTATATAGTATCTTCCTATGGCATATTCTCTTCAATTTCATCCTGTTCCATCCATTGCTCTGTCATATGGGAACTCACTGACGTATTACTCCTCAACATTGAGTGCGTCAGAGTTTCCACAGTTTCCTGTTCCTGCCCTTGATGTCCAGCTTCAAGTGAACATTTATACTGGTTTCCTGTGGAAGGGTCCCAAATATCTTCTTATGGCAACCGACTAATTGCTTCCCATTCCACTGGTTTCCCCTTAATTTGGATATCCATTACTCTATCCTGCTGTGGTACTTTCTAAATTAAGATTTTCTAAACTGAAGCCTTCTAAATTAAGATTTTCTAAACTGAAGCCTTCACTTCGCAGGTACTCCATAATCTCAGTTTCTATTTCTTTAACTTCTCCATTACTAATCTCCTTTTCTACTTTTCCTCTTTGTCTTCTTATTTTTTTGTTTTGTAAAGTTTTCTATATCTGAATTCCTTTGCTTGTATTTCTCTTCAAATATTTTTGGTGCTGCTCTTTTTTATTGGTTAGTTTTGCTTTCTCCTTTGCATAAATATTACACCATATTAAATCTCTTTTTCTTTCCATGCCCATATCTCTTCTTCAGAAGTCTTCTGATCCTTCCTGCTTCTCCTTACTTTGTGGACTCACTGCTGTGATGTAGCCTGTGTTAGACCTCCTATACCAAATCCTTCACTTCGCAGGAACTCCATAACTTCAACTTCCATTTATCTAACTTTTACTTTATTGATCTTTTCTACATTCCTTCTTTATGATATTATTTTTTTTTTACTGTGACCTTTGCCTGTATTTCTCTTCGAATATCTTCGAATATCTTTGGGGCTGCCTTCTTTATATGAATTAATTTGGCTTTCTTCTTTCCATAAATATTGCATCATATCAAATCTCTCTTTCTTTCCCATGTCTATATTTCTTTTTTTTTACTTTTCAAAAATCTGTAGGTTTTGTTGTTTATATTTTTGCACTTCCCTAGATCCTTCTTTTTCCAAACAGATCAAAGTTTCTTTATCTATATACTGGTTTTTACAAATCTGTTATATTAATGAATACAAATTTTTAGTTGAAGCTTCGGACAGTTTTTCTTGTGGAAGTATTTTTCTTTCCTCTAATTTCTCTCTTAATCATTCTGTATATCTTGTGTCTGGCAATTCTGGGCTTTCTGCATAATAGTAACAACACATAACTTCTTTCTTATCCTCAATAGTCCACTTTATCGCCTTCATGGGTCTTTTTTGGCCTATCAGTTTTTGTGATTTTTGTGGAGTACTGCTTCCTTCTACAATGGGGGGCATCCTCCTTGGCCCGGCCTGGCCCCATTGTAGGAATGTTTCAGTATTTTGAGGATTCTACACTGTCATCTTTTCCAGTCTGGAACCAGTGTGCCTACCAGGATAGGGCACTTTTTTATCCTTGGTCTTGTGCACCTAGCTATATATTTTTAATTTTTAACCTACTTCTGTCCATGATGTATACTATATAAATGCAGTCTATATATCAGTGTCGTCTTGCTGAGATTTTGTGAAAAACTGTGTCCACCTCATGACGGTACTCACAAAGACATGAGGATGAATTCAGTTTCAGCAATACTACTCTCCTTTGCTTGCGGACTTGTCATCTCTCCGTTCAGACCCATTCTGCATTTTTTTTATTATTTTCGTTAAGAATCTTCATCCAAAATCCCACTCTCTCTTACCCCCCACTTTGCTTTATCACCATCCTTTTCTATGTAGGTCTAAAATATCCCTTCAAATCAGGTAATCCTAAACAATCTGGTTCTACTGGAAGGATCAACTTATTCCACTTAACTCTTGCCCTCTTCCCCTCCCAGATAAATGTCTTCAACTCCTTATTAATTATTGTCCACAACTTCTCCTCTGGTTGATAAAAACTTGCCCGATCTGTGTATAAAACTTAAAGGACTAAACATTTTTACTCCTTGTATCCTACAATCCATAGCCATAAACAACAGTTTCCAGTTTCTCACTTTTTTATCTTTCATTTAGTCATTTCCCGCATAGCCTTCGCTGTCATAACAGAAGCCTTTTTAATCCATACTCCTCAATACTTTCTTATCATTTTCCCAAAAATATGGGTATTAATGAATTAATTTGTGTTTGGGTACATCATTTAGGGCTGCAGCCTTTTGTTTTATCTTCATTAATTTTATATCCCCAAAAGACTTAACTGTCTCAAAATGTTTCACAACACTGACATGTCCTTTTCTGCATTTATCAGGTAGAAACTAATATTTAAAAATACAGCCAACTTTTTTTGAATACCATACCAATTATATCTGTGCATTTCTGAGTACATTATTTTATTTGCCAATAGTATTAAATATAAAGCAAATAACAAAGAGGATACTCCTGCCTGGTCCTTCTGTTCAAACAAAACTTATCAGATTAGATTAAAACAGTTCCGCTTTAATTCTTGCCTGTGATGCTTCATATATCCTCCTAATTAGTTTTATTATTCTATCAGGTAATGCAAATACTTCCACTGCCGTACTCATAAAATCTCAGCTTAGTATGTCAAATGCTTTCTCTGTGTCAATACCCACACACAACAGCAGCATTTTCTTACATGCTGTTTCCTTCTGGTCTCCCCTGCACAAAACCACACATATATATCAGTTTTGGTAATACATTTGCCATTCTTTTAGCTAGTATAGACATCAACACTTTATAACCATGGGTTAAAAACTGAAATGGGTTTAAATGAAGCTGGGTCTGATGGGTCTTTAACATCTTTTTCATAATACAGCCATCACAGTTTTCTTCCAAGATGCTGCTGCTTCCCTTTGTTTTTAAAACATTGTTAAACAAAAAATTTCTACATCTTTATCACTTTCTTCCCAACTAGCTTCCAACCTTCCACAGAAATACCATCTGTTTCTGGAGATATTCTTGAAGACTGATTATACATCACCATGTTTAATTCTTCAGCTATCTTAAATGTTATTTGCTGAGTCTCATCTACCTCTAAACTTGGCATAATTAAGACATCCATTTGTGCTCTTTCTTGATTTCCACATTTCTATGTATTATACAAATTTTCATAAAATTTCTGAAATATCTGTAATACCTTTCCAGGGTATCTAGTTATTTTTCTTGATAAACGCTCCCTAGGTTTGGCAACAACTACTTCCACATTCTGTTTCCTAACTTGTGCTCTGGGGTTGTATAAAATAGTTGCTTAATAGCAATCTTTCCTCACTCATGGTTATTTTCTCTTTAGCACTCTGCATTTGTGTCTCTTCTTGTTCTGGGAAATTTCCCTTACTCTGCAACATTTTATCATTTGACAACCCTACTAAGTAATTTTTGTCACTTCTTAACCACCTCTCTTTCTACCCTATTTTTAAACTCCATTTTCATTTTATCCTACTCACTAGCTATCACTTCTGAAGACATTTCTATCTTTCCTAATACCTCTCAAAAAATTTCAACTACCCATTCCTTAGATTCTGCTCCTTTTAACAGGAAGGAGGGAAAGCACCATTCTCTCATTCTTCCTTCATTACCTAGTATCTTTGTCTTAGTTTTATAGGTACATGATCTGAAATAGTTACTAGACATGTGTCAAAGTTTTCAAATAAATGTACACGTGCCTGTGAAATATACTTTCAACCTAATCCAGTATAATCATTGTACCTTGGAGAATAATATGCAAATTCTGTCTGAATTCCTAATTCACATATTCCACATCAAATATTTTCAAAAATTTCTTCAGACATATTCCCTCTTTTGTTATATTTTCCCTTCTAGCTCCCCATATACATCTTCACTGTTGCAAAATCAAGTTCTGGTCCCAACCTACAAGTAAAATTTCCTACCGAAAACTGATTATATCTCTCAAAAATTTTCTTTTTCTGCTCCCTAATTAGCAGTTTTTGGAGAAATATAAATACATACATACTAGGATAATCCTCCTCCCTTGCCAATAGACCCTAACTATTACAAATCTACCATTATTGTTTCTTTCCCTCTTCTATCACAGGTATGTCATAAGCTAATTACCCTGACAAGCCACTTTAAGCCCAGCCAATTTTTCTTTTTGCGCTTGAAATCATCTTTTTCTTCTTTCGGCTGCTCCCGTTAGGGGTCGCCACAGCGGATCATCTGTTTCCATTTCTTCCTGTCCTCTGCATCTTGTTCTGTCACACCAACCACCTGCATGTCCTCTCTCACCACATCTATAAACCTTATCTTAGGCCTTCCTCTTTTCCTGTTACCTGGCAGCTTCATCCTTAACATCTTTTTCCCAATATATTCTGCATCATTCCTCACCACATGTCCAAACCAACGTACTCTTGCCTCTCTGGCTTTGTCTCCAAACCTTCCAACCTGTGCTGACCCTCTAATATACTTATTCCTAATCCTGTCCACCCTCGTCACACCCAGTGCAAATCTTAACATATTTAACTCTGCCACGTCCAGCTCTGACTCCTAATAACCTATCCTATTTGGTTATAGATTGGCCTTACCTATCCTATGATCAACAGTTATATATTACCCCAAATGAGAATAACTGGGAGCATGCCATAGATAATTTGTGGAGACCCATGCATGGGATGAAGCATTTAGGAACTGCCTATGTCCATTAGAAGTTCAGGGGGCAGTTATGGGGTAAATTTTTTGTTTCCCATCCAAAAAGCTAAGTTGCACTTGAATATGGACAGGGATTAACTTAGTTTTGTGTGGCTGGGGAGTGATACACCTGTCCCTCTGAACCATTCAACTGGTGTTGCAGAAGAGTTTCAGATCCCTAGACTGAGCAACTCTGATGACATTTGACTTGCTGACATGCAGCAAATCCATCAGTAATGTGCCAGAGGATGCCTTGAATGCCAGGCACATATCACCTCTTAGCAGTATGTATGATATTGAATATAGGGCTTTGAGTCTTGAGTAAGACATCTCTGTGGGTGTTCCAGTTGTTGTATGTGTCTGTTCAGATGTATGCCACAGGGGCATTATATTCAATGACTAGTCTAATGAAGACTGAGTAAAGGGGGATAATGACACCCCTAGATCTAGAAACAATCCCTTTGTTTACAAGCTGTACAATCTAGAAGGACATTCTGACAACAATATACACATAGTGGTCAAAAGTTAGTCACTGCCCACATAAGTTCCCAAATCCTTAACATTTTGGTCAATTCTTAGGGGTATAATGTCAATGTGGGAATTCCCTGCGGTAAATGACTTCACAAAGGATACAATGATACATGTTCTGGCAATTCACTTCAGTCTGTGATTTTGGCACCAGTTATTTATCTGGGATAGAGCTTTCTGCAGGATGGCAAAACCATTTGTGGATTCAGTGACTGCCGGTAGCTTACAGTCATCTGCAAACTTAGTCAACCTGAGCCCTTTGGTATTTCAGAAAAATAGACGCCAAACCAGACAGGTCTCAGCACAGAATCGTAAGGGAGTTGGACTTAAAAGCTTTGGCCAGGATGAGGTATGCGGTGTGCACTGTTTTGCCTTTATCCATTCCTCTGGTGAAATTTTAAAAAAATCCACCAGGCTGAATAAGCATGACATGCCTTTGATGAATCCACTCTTAGACGGGTCCAGTATCTGGAGGTTCCTTATGTCTTGATTGAGTAATTTTATGATAAGTCTTTCCATGTCTTTGCAAATGAGGCTAGTCAGGCATAGGTCTGTAATTGCCCGTGTCTGTGGACGGTCTTCTGTTATGCAGGGGAATGACTGTAGCTATTCTCCATTTGACTGGTACAAAAACCTGTAAGGAAGCTGAAGAGTGTTGTTAGGGGTGTGGTTAAATTCTGCTTCATGCAATTTAAGATTCATACAGGGATACTGTCAGGATCCAGCAATGCAGTACTTTTAGCTCTTGATAGCATTTCTAGGACTTGGTCTTGTGTGATAGCTGGAGGTGAGCCAATTTCAAGTATATCTTGAGGGTCAGATGGAGGGGAGAGAGGGGTAAAGTTAGAGCTAAATTTATTGGCCAGTATGTTGGGTATATCTTCAACCTCAGGGTAGGTAACACTGTCCAAAATCAGCTCAGCGCATTGCTGCATTGTGATTTTGAGATTACGAACACAACTAAAACATAACTTATGATTTTCTTTGGCTTGGGTAGCTATTTTAGCCATAAATTTGACTTTGTTGGATTTTATTAAGTTCCTGTGTTCTTTGTTTATTTCAGTAACGATGGATCTAACATTCTGGGAATTAATTTTCTTTCTTTTAGTCAAAAATATTTTCCTTTTATTATACAGCTAGTTAATATTACGGTTCCAGTATGTGGGTTTGTTTCTGGGGTTTGCCTACACTTGTACAGGGTACAGCTGCATCTATGCAGCTATTTACATGCTGGTATAGTGTGGTGGCATACGTTTCTGTTTATTCAGTGGCATTAACTAGGTTTGGTAGGGATCTGAAGCTTGCCAAACAATCACTTAAGAGTAGTTTGTCTTAAAGAAATTTTTAAAGGTGGCTTGGGTGGAAGAGATTGCTTGTTTCAGGTGTTACTACCAAGGAGACTGCTTTATGGTCAGACCTAACAAGTGATGAAGACATACAAGGGATGGTGCAAGATGCTCCCATCTTAGAACGGACAAGATCCAAAATGTTATTTGCCCTAGTGGGTACTCTAATTGCAACAGGGCATCTGTAGTGGCGAAGTACAGAAATCTTGGTGTTTGTACACAAGTGATGGTATGGATTTTCAAGTCTATGGTTGTGTAGTTTAGATCACTTAGGAAAATGGTATTGGGTTTAATACTGAGTGATTTTAGCTCCTGCAGAAAGGTGTTGTGGCTTTCTTTTGTCATATAGGGAGTTCTATAGCTAGATAATAGATGGTATGGGACCTTTCTGATGGTTATTTGAACATGAAGAACCTGTAGTGCATCATGATGCTTTACCAGTCTTGATGCGAGTCTCTTCTGGATGTAGACTTAGACCCTCCACTATTTTCCCCTCCTGCACAGTAGCTGTTCTAAACGTGTTACAGCCCTGCATGGCTGGAGTGCACCTCAGTATTTTAAACCATGTCTCATTTACTACACAGATATTAATGTCTTCAAGGGTGAGAAGAGATTGTAGGGAGTGAATTTTCTTGATCATACTCCTAGCACTGATCACTTTATTTAATGATTCTATCACCATAGGAGCTCCTTTAGCAATTAGTGTAATTACTTCCCATTTCCTCTGTTCCTGATATTCTGCTAAATATCTATTCCAAAATCATTTCTTTGCCAAATTCACATGCTCACTCTTTCCAAATGTATCTCCTGCAACACTGCTATTTGCACTCTCCATTTCTTAATATAACTCAATACTCTCCAATTTCTGTCTATAGCTGCAAGGCCATTTACTCTACAAAACAATACAGATAGAGTAGCCATTATGATAAAAGCAACAGTTCTCTCTCCAAGACAATACAGATAGAGTAGCCATTATGATAAAAACTATAGTTCTCATCTATTATACAAGACATTTTTTTGGAATGTGTACTTCCAAATTTTTGTTAGATGCACACACTGTTTGGCAGGCTGATCTTTTATTCATTTGTTTCTTTTCATCTCCATTTGAATCTATGTCACACTTTCAAGACTTGTTTGTTGTTTTGATGTAAACCTGCAAACAAACAAACTAAAAATGTTTTCAGAAAATCCCCATCTCCTATTAACTAAGAACACACACACACAAAACTATGTACATCTACAAAAAATTAAGTCTGATCCTTCAGATAGGAACTGACATAAATTGACAGCTGAACCAACAGGCAGAACCTAACCGCTACTTTCCTAGACCTATCTAAAGCATTTGACATGGTCCCACACAAATAACTTCTCTGTCCTCAATAACCTATCCTTCTCACAATCAGTCACCAACTGGTTTCAGAGTTACCTGTCTGACCGCCAACAATCCATTGTATGGCAGAATGACATATCTCCCCAACTACCTGTCTCCATAGGGGTTCCCCAAGGATCCATCCTTGGACCCCTACTCTTCTCTGTTTACACCAATAATCTAGCCTCTGCCACCAAACATGGCACACTCATACAATACGCAGATGACTCGACCATCATCTGCTCAGCCCAGTCCCTACCCAAACTGCAAAAAGTCACACAGGAAGCCTTTTCCTCTGTTGAAACATGGTTATCTGATGCCCAATTAATACTCAACCCAAACAAAACTAAACTACTCATCTTCCAACCCACCAAACATACTCAAAGCAACTCTCACTTTAACATCACAGCAAAAGACAACACCACTATATACCCAACTGAACACACCAAATTGCTAGAAGTGGAAATGGACAATAAATTAAAAACTGACATTCACATATCCATAACCTTAAAAAAAAGTCCACAAAAAACTAGGAGCATTATACAAAAATAAGCAATTTCTCACCAAAGCAGCAAAGATTTCAATAGCAAATTCCCACCTTATCTCCACCCTACTTTATGCCTCTCCAATATATACCAACCTAAGGCAATGTGATCTAAACAAGCTAGAGACCTGCTACAACAAAATTGCCAAATTCGCCACAGGGGCATCCTACCGTAGTCACCAGTGTCTCTCACTTGCTGAACTGGGCTGGCTTGAACTCCCTCACCTCCTTCAGTGGTATCAACTCTCACTCGCCCACGAACTAGTAAACCATCTACTAAATGTCCCATCCCTCCAGAATCTACTCCAACCCTATCGCACCACCAGACCACTAAGATCCAGCAACAAAAATCACTTGCAGATCACTAAAGCCAATAACTCTGCTGGTGAAGCACTATTCTCTTGCGCCATAGCCAAATTATGGAACTCACTCCCACCCACTATTACCCCAGGGGCATCCTACCGTAGTCACCAGTGTCTCTCACTTGCTGAACTGGGCTGGCTTGAACTCCCTCACCTCCTTCAGTGGTATCAACTCTCACTCGCCCACGAACTAGTAAACCATCTACTAAATGCCCCATCCCTCCAGAATCTACTCCAACCCTATCGCATCACCAGACCACTAAGATCCAGCAACAAAAATCACTTGCAGATCACTAAAGCCAATAACTCTGCTGGTGAAGCACTATTCTCTTGCGCCATAGCCAAATTATGGAACTCACTCCCACCTACTATTACCCCCGTACCATCATGCACCCACTTCAAAACTTTACTAAAAGCGCACCTAAAACATGCTGGCTATGCCCCTGCAACTCCCACTCTAATATCATCCACCCCATCCAACCACCACCTTTCTTTCCACTCCACTAACTACCTTAATTATAGCAAGCTCAGATGCTCATAAGCCTAGTACTTATTATACAGCAGGAATTTCTCATTGTAACATTTGTTAATGTCTGTTAGGTACTTCACAGATAAAGATTCTAGTTGTCTACTGATGTACTATGTTCTTCATCTGTAAATATGTTGTAAGTAATTGCTATGTTAAATTGTTAATCGCTATGTAATCCAATGTAACTACTGTCTGTTTATTTTACTGTGGAGCTTTTCTCCCCGGGCCTCCACTGAAAATGGACCTACGTCCAGTCGGACACTCCCGGTCAACAAATTTAAATAAATAAATAAACCTAAAATTAAGGTTAGCCATGCTAAAGTAAATGCTGCAGGGTGTGTTCCCAATTCCACGGATTGCTGCCTTTTCTTTTCTTATCGTTATTTCCCTCCTAGATTTCAAAAACAGCTTGTTTGCTTTCAGAGAACTTCAACACTGGAATACACATTAAGACTTTTTTTTGTTTTAATGAAAACCCTCATACTGGTCTGGACTTCCAAGATAACTGCACACTGAGCAACAGCTTGATTTCTATTTTCCCAGTGTAAAAAGAAAAACTCAGAAAAGCGAGCCAGTAAATTTCTCTTTTGGTGTAAATTTCAGTTATTGGCCAGTAAGTGCACTGTCTGGATATCAGCAAAGACGAAATTTAGAGAACCTTACAGAAAATCAACCACAAAAGATGAGGAGAAAAAAATGGCTGTGAAAAATCCTGTAGCTGTTCAGCAAAAAGCAGTTGAAGACATGACTTCCAATAATCTAGAAGAAAAATAAATCAAATGCACTAAGAACTGATTAAAATAAACAAAACACTGAAGGATTATATAAACTCAAATAACAAAAGGCTGGAGGTGGATGAAGTTTTAAAGAGATATTCAGATGAGTTGATAAAACTGTAAACATCAGAAGTCAAAAGGAAGAAAATGCTGGCTCAGTATGAGATTGCTCAAGAAGAGATGTTTACAAAATGGTACAATCAGAGTACAGAATACAAAGGGAAAACCCTGAGATTTTCTGCTGTACCACCGAAACTGGAAGGAACACACTGTATTAATTTTATGAAAGCACAAATAAACAGCTGGACTGGTATTCCACAGTAGGAGTTGTTAAATGAAAGGGCATATCATGTGTATGCTCCAAACATGGCCATAAGAAAGCAGTCAAGACCTCTAATAGTAGAGATGCAATCTTACCAACAGAAAGAGTCCATTCTTACAAAACTGTGGCAGAAAGACAAAGTACTAAAAACTGCAGACAGTAAAATGTTTGTGAAAAAATGATTACTCACTGTATACCAGTCAGAAGAGCAGTAAATTTCTTCTAGAAATCAGGGAATGTCAAGAAGCAAGTGTGAGGTTCAAGCTGCTGTATCCCGCTATCTTCAGAATATTTTTCCTTGAGGGTCATAGTCATTTTTTGATGCAGATAACACCGAAAGTGTGATAAGAGACCTTGGGACACAGGTGGACAGTAGTCTCTCCTTTGATAATCACATCGCCACAGTAGTCAGGAAATCCTTCTTCGTGGCACACCTCATCACAAAAGGTTTCTCATCCAGAAAAAAAGAGGTCATTGTTCCCCCTAATCATCACTCATTAGACCCATTATAGAGTACAACACCCCTTTTGGTATGTACCTCACAAGACATCTACAACAACTGGAAAGGCCACAGAAATACCTCACAAAGAGGATTACCGGCCTCAAACAGATGCCCTACGCAGACCGTCTCAAAAAACTCCAGCTTTACTCCATCGCATATCGCCTATTCAGAAGTGATCTCTGCCTAACATACAAAGCTATGTCAAACCCAGAGCTGTTGGACATGCTCCACTTAAAGAATCCCAATCCCTCCGAGCTACACGCTCTAGGGACCTAAACCTTGTCACCACAATAAACAGAACATGTCGGAGGGATAGATTCCTGTCCCAGAGACTCCCCATACTCTGGAATAAACTACCTATCTATATCAAACAAAACTCCTCATCAGCACTCTTCAAGAAAAATCTTGATGGCTGGATGGGAAATAGGAAATTCACCCCGGGGATCACCTCTGTGGCTCTGCTCGACAGTGGCACAGGAAAATAATTTTCTTGGGTGGCAAAAGCCAGGGTACCTTTTTGGCTGGGCATGTATAGGCCCCAGGTCCGATAGCCTAGTACCTACCTATGAACCTATAAGAGGAAATACAAAGGTCTGTCCAACAAAAAGTGAGCTATCAAACAGGAGGGGATTTTGCTTCTTATTATTCTGACAATAAAGCTCATACGGAGACTGTCATTGAAAATGTTTCCAATGTTCCAAAGGAAAATGCTTGGGAGACAGAAATAAGCACAAGAGTTGATTAGAAGAACCAGGAGCATATTGGAAATTAACCAGACATTGGAGTTGGGAGATTGAGACCAACAGGAAGAAAACCAGCAACTCGGAAATCAATGAGCAAGTGTGGGATTACAAAGCATCAATCACATTTGTGAAATATGGCAGAACAAGAAAACCTAGAAATATTGGAATTATTTTACTTTGTAATACTTATAGGGGACACCAAAGCATATGCCCTACTTCATGTCATTAAGGTCTGGAAGAACATTACGAGAGGGGAAAAGGAAAGAAACAATTTTTGTTCCTAAAAGTATTTTTATAAAATATGGCATATAGTGCATGTTATTTTTGTGTGTAATAGAGAAACTAAAGTACACAGGTGCTCCTCTTTTTCTTTCTTTTTGTTCTGCAGTATATAAAGAGAAGAAAGCAAGGGCAAAAGAGCATGATATAAGTACAATTTATATATTTTTTCTTACTTTTGCATAAGGGAATGACTGGATTATTGTCCTTGACTTGATCTAACAACAGGTTTTAAGTGGAAGCAAGTAAATAAAAGAATAATGAATGTAATGAAAATGTTTCCTTTACCAAATAGACATTCACAATGCAACATGAGGAAAAGCTTATAGCTGAAGGCAAGTGTGTATCTGGTTCACATGTTTCTATGGAGCAAGCTGATAAAGGCAATACAAACAGAATACCGTTTTCTTTCAATGGTTGAAAGATAATGTTTTCTGAAAACATTCAAGTTGTTTTTGACATCTAGGAGAAGAATAAAGACACTGTGAAAGTAGCAGACTCTAAATCCAACTTCAGACCAGTGACAAGTGGAGTCCACAGGGTTCAGTCCTAGGTCCTCTCCTGTTCGGTATCTACTCCTCTGAAGTACAGGCTAACACAGAAGGTCTTTGGCTAAAAAAGTTCGTAGATGACTGCAAACTAGGAGCCATAACCAAATCTCCTAACGATGTGGACATCCTACAAAAGGGCCTCACTAAGACAGATGTCTGGTGTCAAAGCCATGGCCTCAAGCTCAATGCCAAAAAGTGCACTGTCATCCCTTTTGGTAAAAACTCTGTACCTATGAACTACCACATAGGCGGTAGTCTACTTAACACCGAAAGTGTGATAAGAGACCTTGGGAAACAGGTGGACAGTAGTCTCTCCTTTGATAATCACATCCCCACAGTAGTCAGGAAATCCTTTTACATGGCACACCTCATCACAAAAGGTTTCTCATCCAGGAAAAAAGAGGTCATTGTTCCCCTCTACTCATCACTCATTAGACCCATTATAGAGTACAATGCCCCTTTTGGTATGTACCTCACAAGACATCTACAACAACTGGAAAGGCCTCGGAAATACCTCACAAAGAGGATTATAGCCTCAAACAGATGCCCTACGCAGACCGTCTCAAAAAACTCCAGCTTTACTCTGTCGCTTATCGCCTACTCAGAGGCAATCTCTGCCTAACATACAAAGCTATGTCAAACCCAGAGCTATTGGACATGCTCCACGTAAAGAAATCCCAATCCCTCCGAGCTACACGCTCTAGGGACTTAAACCTTGTCACCACAATAAACAGAACATGCCGGAGGGATAGATTCCTATCTCAGAGACTTCCCATACTCTGTTACAAACTACCTATCTATATCAAATAAAGCTCTTCATTAGCACTCTTCAAGAAAAATCTTGATGATTGGATGGGAGATAGGGGCACAGGAAAATAATTTTCTTGGGTGGCCAAAGCCAGGGTACCATTTGGCTAGGCTTATATAGGCCCTAGGGCCAATAGCCTAGTACCTACCTATGAACCTATGACAAAACAGACAGCACTTAGTGTAAGCAGAAGCACAGGCTGTACCATGCATCTTAGCATGGATAACCTCCATTATAGAAGCCTGTGAGAGCAGCTGTGAATCTGGGACAATTGTTCTCATTAGGAGAGTTAAAATTCATTATTTGAAGATGTGACTAATAACGTTCTGTGTTTGTATTAAGTTAATAGGTTATGGGGCTGTTCTTTTTAAGGTTTTCATTAAAACAAAAAGTTCTGTAAGATGTAACATGGGTTCAAATGGATAAGAGAAGAAACAACTGTATAGAAGATCAATCTGCCAAACATTTTTGGATGCATGTAACACTAAAGCTAAACTAGACATTGAAAAAAAATCTCTTCTATATAACAGGTGGGAATAATAATTTCCTACCATAATGGTAACTTTTTCATTATTATCTTAGAATGTGAATTATCGTACAGGTATATAAAAAAAGAAAGAGTAGTGAACTATATTAACAAATGCACAGTGCAAATAGCTATGCTACAGGAGACACATTTGGAATGCACTGACCTTGAGAAAGAAAGAAAGAATTTCAGGATGGTTATTCAATGGAATATCTGGGATAAAGAAAAGGGGAGTATTTATATTAATTTCTAGAGGAGCTCCAATAATGTCACAAGAGGGGAAAAAGATAATAACGGTAGATTTGCAGTAGCAAGTGGCAGGGGTGGAGTATTATGCTGGCATGTATTTATTTTCCACCTAAAACTGCTACAATGGAGTTTAAGAAAATACTGGGAGAAATAATCAGCTTTCAGCAGGGAATATTACTTACAGGTAGGGACTGGAATTTGATTTGCAACAGTGAGGATGTTCTGAGGGCCTAGAAGGGAAAATGTAAAAAAAAAATACAACAAAATAGGGTACATTTTAAATTTGAAAAAAAATTGAAATTTAAAATTTATGAAAATATTTGGCATGGAACATGTGAATTCAGTAGTATGATCTTGGGAGAGAATTTACCTATCAAGCCCCAAGGTACAAAAACTGAACTAGGCTATACAGAAATTAGATTTCACAAGAACAGCAGCTTTTAATTGAAAGTTTTGATACACATCCGATAACTATTTCAGATCACATGCCAATAACTAAAATAAAAATGAGACACTGTACTTCCCCATCTATCTGTTAAACAGAATGGGTAGTGGAAATTATTTGGGAGTTATTAAGGAAGATAGAAATTTCTTCAGAAAATTTAGCTAGGTAGTATGATAAAATGAAAGTGCAGTTTAAAAATACGGTACAAATAAAAGAAAAATAGATGAGGTTAAGAAGTAACAAGAATGATTTAGGGGGACTAATAGTTAAAGTATTGCAGAACAGGGGCAATCTTAAAGAACAAGAAGAGGTGCAACTGCAGAGTTTTAAAAAGAAAATAAGGGACTACCTGGATAATATGCATGAGTTTGATAACTCCAGAACACAAAAGCTTTTAGCAAAATGGCTCAAGCAACAGAAAGTAGAAAGTGTTGTTTCCAAGCTTATGTTGCTTATAACAATGAAAAAAGCCAGAGATCCTATACAGGTATTAAAAATATTTTCGAAATTTTATGAAAATCTGTATAAAGCAGAGAAATGTGGAAATCAAGAAGTACAAATGTAAATGCTTATGGCAGAATAAAATATGCCAAGGTTACAGGCAGATGAGGTTCAATTACTAATAGAATGGGAGGACATGAGATAAAAAATGGCAATGTACAACCAATCAACAGGAAAGTCTCCAAGAACAGATGGTAATTCTATGGAAGTTTGGAAGCTAGGAGGGAAGAAAGGGATAAAAGATCTGGAAGGCTTTCTTTAACAGTATTTTAAAAGGAGGAGAAACACCAATATCCTGGAAGAAAGCTGTGATGGCTGTAATACCTAAAGAGGGTAAAGACCCATCAGACCCAGCTTCATACAGGCCCATTTCAATTCCACACCATTACTATAAAGTAGTTATGTCTATAATGTCTACAAGAATGGCAAAAGTGATTCCAAAATTAATTGATACGGGTCAATGTGGTTTTGTGGAGGAAGGCAAATATTTGAAAACATTAACAGAACAATGATGATCCCGAGGGAAGCAGAATGTAAGAAAATACGTCTGTTAACTGTTGGGTCTTGATGTAGAGAAAGCATTTCTGAACAGAGTAAGCTGGGAATTTATGAGCAGGGCAATGGAAGCATTTGCATTCCCTAACACAATAATATGGATAATTGGGAGGATTTATGAGGGATTGGAGGCAAACCTTGAAGTGGGCAGGTTCCTCTCTGATAAGTTATGTCTAAAGAAAGGAACCGGGTGGGGTGTCCTCTTTCTCCTTTGTTATTTGCATTATACTTAGAACCACTGGCAAAGAAAATAAGGGACTCAGAAATTCAGGGATATAACTGGTATGGTAATCAAGAAAACTTGGCTTTCATTTGCAGATATTATTTTGTACCTGCTAAAACCAAGAAAGGATATTTCAGTATACTGGAATACTTTGAGACAGTTTCATGTCTTTTCAGGATATAAAATTAAAGAAGATAAAACAAAGGCTATACCCATAAACTATGTACCCATACATGAAATTAATTCAGCAATACCCATCTAGGGACATGATAAGATGCAAGTATTTAGGAGTATGGATTAAAAATCTTCTGTGAAAGCAGCTAAGGGTATGTGAGGAAGAAATTAAACAAAAGTTAATACAAAAACTGAGAAACTGTTAGCTTGTTTATGAATATTAATATTAAGATGCAAGCAGTGACTTAATTCCTGTAGTTTTATACATGGGTCAAGCATATTTTTATCAATCAGAAGCTGTGGAGAATAATTACTAAAGAGCTGAAACAATTTATCTGGGAGGGAAAGAAGGCAAGAGTTAAGGGGACAAGTAGATCCTTCCAACAGAACAAGGTGGTTTTGGATTACTGACTCAAAGTGGTGCTTTAGAGCTACGCAGTTAATGCTCAAGTATATAACACAAGCAGGAGGTTATGATTCAAAGTGGAAAGTGATGATGATAAAACTAGCGGGGAGACAGAGTTTCTGAAATGAGGAGATATTGGGACTTTGGAAGCAGATCCTTAAGGAGAATGATACCAACCATGCAGAATATTATATACATAAAGAGGAAGAAAGTGCTCTAAGAGCTAATCCAATATAAAATGGAGAAAGGAGATTTTGTCAACAGGGATGAGTGGAAGAAGGGGTATGGAAAACAGATAATAGGAGGCTGTAATTTACTGACAAACGAACCAAGTTACTGGGAGCACATAACTAGAGAGGCAAAAGTAATACAGTGGATAAGGCCAAAAAGATGCTTGGAATGCAGGGTAGAGACTAACTTTCTTAGGATTGATACAGTACAGTTGTGTACACTTACCATAAATGTAGATGTTCGAGTGTATTCACTGTTGCAGTCATTACATTTGGGTAATCTGCTGGCAGGTTGCCCTCAGTTGGCCTGATTAACAAAGTCTTGGGTCCCAAGGCCGGTTGCTGTCCCTTCTTCTATGACGTCAGGTCATCAGGGGTATAAAACATGCAGCCGACGCCATTACATCAGTTTTTCTTGCCCCAGATGCCAGGTGTCCCCCAAATGGGGAGCAAATAAAATTAAAAACACAAAAAATATACCTCCAACCCCAAAATCAAATACACCAAAAGGGCTTATAAGCATAGTGAAAGAAAGAATAGGTATAGTCAGGAAAAATAGGGGGTTGGAGGGAGGCTAACCAGGACTACAACAGTGAATACACTCGAACATCTGCATTTATAGTAACTGTACACTGTACACAACTGTACTATCTTCTTCGTGTTTCACTGTTGCAGTCATTACATTTGGGTAGATTCCCAAAGCTATGGTAGGGTGGAAGAAATTATACAGCATTAGGACCAGCTATAAGGCCCTGCAGGACAGCAGTGGCAAACCCAGCTCTGGATTTAGAGAAGAAAGGTAAATGGTAATGTTTGGTGAACATATGAACTGAGCTGCAGGTAGCAGCTTCTAGAATGTCTCTGGTAGGAACACCTCTGAGAAAGGCTGTAGAAGTAGAAGCAGCCCTGGTGGAATGAAATCTGATCCCCTGGGGGACAGTTTTACCATGGTGCATATAGCAGAAATGAATACAATGGCTTATCCATTTGGAAATAGTCTGCTTTGAAATAGCCTTTCCCTCTCCCCCTGCAGCAAATGCCACCAGTAGTTGTTCAGATTTTCTTTGAGATTTTGTCCTGTTTAAGTAAAATCTAAGTTGTCTGTGTACATCCAATAAATGCAGAATCCGCTCCCCCCTTGTTCTGTGGATTGGGAAAGAAAGTTGGCAAATGAATGGTCTGATTAAGAGCTACACTGGATACCACCTTAGGCATGAAGGATGGATTGGTCCTGAGAAACACCCTGTCCGCATGAACAATGATGAAAGGCTCCACTGCCATAAGAGCCAGTAATTCAGAAATCCTTCTAGCTGAAGTGACTGCTAAAAGGAAAGCTGTTTTCCAGGAGAGAAATTTTAAGTCTGCAGTAGCAGCTGGCTCGAAAGGAGGGAGAGTGAGTTTTTCCAATACAAAATTGAGGTCCAAGGCAAGGGTTGGAGCTCTCCTGGGTGGTCTTAAGTTTTTGGCCCCTCTGAGATACTGCTTTAGCAGAGGATGAGAGAAAAGGGGAGGTTCTGTGTTGTAATGAGCTGAAATTGCTGAGGCATGGAATTTTATGGAAGAAAAGGACAGGCCCTTGTGAAGCATCTCAGTTAAGTATTGTAAAATCTGAGGAATATTGGGCACTGCTGTGCTTATCCCTTGTGATTGATTCCAAGCACAGAATATTTTCTATTTGTCAGCATAAGATTTTCTAGTACTAGGCCTTCTTGCCTCCAAAATGACATCCATCACAGGTTTGCTGAGGGATGCTAAGGGTGAATTTAGGTGATTAGCCACGCTGCAAGATTCAAAGTTTGGAGCTGAGTGTGCAGACTTTGGTTGTTCTGCTGAGAAAGTAAGTAAGGTGTCTGAGGCAGGTGTCACGGTGGAAGGTGTGACACAATGCGCAGGAGTGGGTACCAGTGTTGGCGAGGCCAGTCTGGAGCAATCAAAATCATTTTTGGTTTGACTTTTAGTAGAACTTTGGAGAGCACAGGCAGAGGGGGAAAGGCATTTTTCCAGCTGAATGATAGAGCAACCACATTCCAGGCTTTTTTGTGATGAGTTCTTGTGCAGAATTTGTCCAACTGATAGTTCTGGGGTGAGGCAAAAAGATCTATGTCTGGACTCCCCCATTTGCGTGTCAACATGTTGAAAATCCATGGTTCTAGTTTCCTTTCGTGTGGGTCCATGAGATTTCTGCTTAGTTCTTCTGCCAGAGTATTCAACTTTCCTGGCAGGAACTGAGCTTGCAATTGTATTTGATAGGTCAAGGCCATGTTCCACAATGCCAAGGCTAGTCTGCAAAGGGGGTAGGAGTGTGTACCCTCCTGCTTGTTTATGTACCACATAACTGTGGTGTTGTCTGTCTTTATCATTAATTGCCCTAGATGAAGGTAGTCCTTTAAGGCTGTCAGTGTATTCTGTACAGCTAGCATTTCTTTTGACTGATATGAAGGTGCATTTGATTTGGGCTCCATTTGCCATGAATGCACTTCCCTACCAGATGAGCCCCCCAAGCATAGTCTGATGCGTCTGTAGTTAGGGTTTGGGCGGCAGGGGGTGGAGTGAATGGCAGTCCCTTGTTTTGGTGGCAGGCCTCTGCCCACCATAGGAACTCTAGTTGTAGGCAAGGTATGATAGGAATCATTGTTTCCAGGCTGTGACAATGTTGACTCCATAAACTTTTTAAGTACCACTGAAGTTTCCTCATATGCAGTCTTGTATATGGAATTAGAAGAATGCAGGAGGCCATGAACCCCAAGGCTTGCACAATTTGTCTTGCAGATAGCAGGGTTTTTGTGGCCACCTGTTTGAAGTACGTTACCAAATTAATTTGCTTTTCTGGCGTAAGGTAAGCCATCTGGGCAGTTGTATTCAAGCTTGCACCCAGGAATGTAATTTTTTGAGAGGGTACCAGTTGTGATTTCTTTTCGTTTATAGTGTACGCTAGACAAGTTAGAACCCTTTTTACAAACGCCAGATGTTTTAGAAGAATGTCCCTGTTTTCTGCCTGAATTAGACAATCGTCCAGGTATGGATATATTTGAATATTTCTTTGCCTGCAAAATGCAATTACTGGAGCCAGGCACTTTGTCAAGACCCTGGGCGCAGTAGATAAGCCAAAGGGCAGTGCAGAGAACTAGTAATGCAAGTAGCCTGCTTTGAAGCGGAGGCATCTTCTGCAAGATTCCCTGACTGGGATATGCAGGTAAGCCTCTTTTAAGTCTAGAGTTACCAACAAGGCATCTTTGCCTAGCATAGGAAGTAACTGTTGAAGAGTCAGCATCTTGAATTTTGGAATGTCCAGAAATGTGTTTAGAGTAGATAAATCCAGAATTGGACTTTGTCTTTCCTGGGTACCAGGAAAAGTCTTGAATAGAAACCTTGTCCCTTTTCCTCTTCTGGTACTGGTTGTATAGCCCCCATGTTCAGAAGGGACAGTACTTGTTTCTGAGCCTTTGCCCACTGATTTGGGAGCAGGTCTGGCGATCCGTTTGGGATTGACAACGTGTGGAAATGAAATCTGTATCCCTGGGATACTGTATTTAAAACCCATTTGTCCTGGGTTATAAGTTGCCAGTTTCTTGCATGAAGTGCCAGTTTTCCCCCCAAAGGGGTGGCTAAAAGTTAAGTGCTTGGTAAGTGTAAAGGGAAGTCATTGAGACTGTTTACCATAGTGTCTTGTTGTTTCCAGATTTGGAGGAGGAGGAGGCACCCCACTGTTTTGTTCTAAAAGTCCCTTGTGACTAAAACCTGGAGCCTTTGGAATGTCTGGGTTTGACTTGAGTGGCTCTCGAAGGAACTGGAAAGGACCAGTTCTTAGTAGGCCAGTGCCTACTAAATCTTGGAGGTTGCACTTGTAAGAAATCTTTCACAGTTTGCATAGATTTAGCTTTATCTTCCATCTTTTTAAAAAACTTCTTCAGCCTTATTACCAAAGAGATGGTCATGCTGTAAAGGAGCATCCAACAATTTTGCTTTAACATGATCAGGCAGAGTTTGCTCTTTGAGCCAAGCATGCCTTCTTAGCACAGACCCAGTTACAACAGCCCTGCAAGAGACCTCCAAAGAATCAAAACCACATTGCAAAGTATGTTTTCCAACTTGTTCAGCTGAATGCAATACATCCTGTAAATCTTTATTTTCCACACAGTAAGAAATTAACATAATTTTCTGTTTAAGCAGTCCCATGATATGCTGTTGATATTTAAGCATGTGAAATTGACAGTTTAAAGCCCTGATTGCCAAGGTTGCAGAAGTGTAAACCTTCTTACCCCATCTATCCAGCGCCCTGGAATCTCTATCAGAAAGGGTAGGATTTTTAGCACTAGAAGCCTTAGTGCCCTTGGGACCCTGAGAAATGGTTTCAGGATCTGCAATAGGATTTTTGAAAAGGAATTTGTGGGAGTCAGGAACCCTGTAGTATCTGTCTGGCTTACAAGGAGCTGGAGGCAGAGAATCAGGAGCCATACTAGATTCTGAAAAAAACATCATCAACAATGTCTAGAACAGGAGGTATAGCCAAAGGCCTATGCTGAGGAAGAAGAAAATCCCTAAGTCTCTTTTTAGACTCAGAGAAATCCTGACTTTCCCAGTGGAAATGTTCCCTTAAGGTATGTAAAATTTCCCCAAAAGAAAAATCCTCAGGGGGAGAAGCAAAAGGAATGGAATCTTCTGCATCAGAGTCCTCATAAGTAGGTATAGACAAATCCTGTTCATTTGAAGAGTCAGAATAAATAGAATCCTGTTCAGAAGATTCATAATCAATGTCTTGCCTAGGCCTCTTAGATGGGGGGGGTTGGCTACCCCGATCAGGGTAATTAAATCTTCAGCCATTTTGATCATTTGTTTTTTAGGCATAGGGGCCTGCACATGTGGCCCAGGCGTCGGTTTGTTAGACATAGATTTAGATTTTGGCCTTAGTTTTGAAGATGGCATCGGTGTAATATACAAATCTGTAGGCCTGAAAATACCCTCAGAAGCCAGTGCCTGCGCAGCGGCTCCAGACCCATCTAAGGTAGAGACATCCGCGGGTTCCATAATTGAAGCATCTCGCGGCATACCGGACTCCGAATTGGTCTCAGTAGAGGCCTGTGAATCAGAAGTAGCGGGTATCAGGGGCTGCAAAAGCACTTCACTGAGTACCGGCGAACTGGCGACTGGCTTAGGAGAAGCGTCGTCGTCAGTTTTGGACCTCGACGGCCTGTCTCTGTCTTTTTCTTTGTGCTTTTTAGGTATTCTGATAGTCGAATTGCTAACCGATGACATTTCTGGATAATTAAAGTGTGAGCCAAAATATTTAGAAGCAAAAATGTACCGATGTTTAATAGTGCGTTGATTAAATTTAGCACAAAACAGACAGCAAGGTACATTGTGGTTAGGGCCTAGGCAAGGAATACAGTACAAATGAAAATCCTTATGAGGTATTTGCTTCCCACAAGTAATGCAATTATTAACTTTTACTGACATCGGTAAGGAGCAAGAAAAAGTTTCCCCAACGGGGTACTTAGCTTTTTAGTTTAAGACTTCAGTTCTGAAACTCGAAAACGAAAATTACAGGAGTCGGCTGACCGGCACTTGCGAACTGCTTCTGCTTCGGGCACCACGCAGCAAGAAAGACTGATGTAATAGTGTCAGCTGCATTTTTATATCCCTGATGACCTGACGTCATGGAAGAAGGGACAGCAACCGACGCAGGACCCAAGACTTTGTTAATCAGGCCAACTGAGGGCAACCTGCCAGCAGATTACCCAAATGTAATGACTGCAACAGTGAAACATGAAGAACGTCAGAGTGTAGGCAAACAGAAAGGGATAGGGGAATCCTAAGTTAAAGACCTGCTCTGGTAAAATTTTTTAAGTGAATCTAAAACAGAAGATGCTGTTAAGGGATAATTAGTAGGGCATACACAACTTTCACGGTAAATAGGAGAATCAATCAGAGGAGGTTAATAAAGATTGGGAAGAGAAACTGGAAAATTATTTGCATGGGAACAATGGGAAGACATACATATGGCTCCCATGTTTACAGTAAAATCCAGAAGGTTTAGGATTTTCACAGACAGCAAATGTTGGAGGTGTGATGGGGAAGCAAGCGGTAACTGGTAACATATAGGAGTATAGTGAGCGGTCAGATTTTAAAAATTCTCTACAGAGTAGTCTGTCAGAAATACTGGGGGAGCAAATGGCTGTAATGAAGGAATCCTCCTCTTAATAATACAACCAATAAAGTCACTTCTCATAAGAAATTATTAGGTATGATAGTGGATGATCATCTTAAATTTGACATGCACATACAAAATTGCATAAAAAACTCACCAAAAACTATGGGTCCTTTACAGAGGTAAAAACTCTGTCGCCAATACAACATAATCTCCACTTGTCACTACTTACATCCTCCCTTCACTAATTTATGGTGCTCCCATCCGTAATTACTAACCACCAGGCATCAAAAAAGTAAAACTTGGAACAATGCTGTAATAAAAGTGGCTAGATTTGCACAAATACACCTTTCAAAACCCACCACGGTATTGCACTAAAAAGCCTAAATTAGTTAGAACTACCCAGTCAACTAACATATACAAAGCTCTTTACCACCTATAAAATTATGCAGTATCCTTCTGCTTGTTCTGCATTACTGCATTAAATACCATTCTACACTGCTATGTCCCCACTATGTCATTACGATCTACTGACCAAAAACCTCTCTCTGTCCACAAACCTTTCAAATTTATTGGGCATGGTTTGTACTCATTTATTTATTAATTTATTTATTGACATTTGATTACAGGGAAAGTCCAACTGGGTAGAAGCCCATTTTCAGCAGAAGCCTGGTATGAAAAGCTCCAAATCATTACAAAAGATTTTAAGAACAATAACTTTACAGTCTTCAAAAATAAAACATGCAGTTTAAATAATTACAACAAATTACACGTTATATAAAAACATTGGTTAAGAATCATTTAATATTTAGAGAAATTTTAGAGTTTGTACTGAAAGAAATTAAAAATAAGTCAATTGAACTGAGGGAAAAACAGGCTTATTGTATACTCGGACAGAAAGTAATGGAAGAGAATTAGGTAACAATAAGGAATTAAGTGAAGAAAGGAGATTAAAGAGGTACAAGGTATGAAAAGGTACTTGCTCACATTTAGGGATATAGTTTATCCCGGGTTGGAGCAAGAACAAAGCCAGAATTTTAGCCAGAAAGTCTTTCAGGAAAGGTGTGAGGGAGAGTATACACCTGATAGATATAAGTAAAGCATTTCAGGCTTTTTAGCAACCTTGTTTGAGTACAGACAATGCCCAGCAGATTTGCTAGGTTTGTAGACTGACAGGAGTTTTTGGTCACTGGAGCACAATGACCGATTGGGAACATAGTTGTGCAGAATGTTTTTTAGTGCTGGACAGGCAGATGGATGCTGAATATGCTTTAAATTTAGCAACTTTGCTATAGCACTGTTCAAGTTTTAGTTTTGTGAAGCCTGGAGGTTAGTCAGGATGGCAGCGCCATAAACAAGAGTGGGGAGGATTTAAGTAGTGGGAAGTGTAGTTTTAGTTGGGTCTACATTACGTGATCGAATGATTACGTGATCAAACACCTAAACATCGACCACATAATATCTAACTGCAAAATAGCGAACGCCGCAGGGAAACGTTACTGTCGGCCACAAAAAAATGAACTTTACAGCCAAACTAAGTGGGGGACTTTGCCCCCACACCCCCCCTAACTAAATATACCAACTCCGAGATCGCTCCACCATGGAGAAAACGGCAAAATCCAGCGAATGGACAATGGAAATCTTTCCCTGAGTTAAACTGGCTGTTCGCTGTTTTTTGCTTTC
Organism: Protopterus annectens; assembly: GCF_019279795.1. Classification (NCBI taxonomy): domain Eukaryota; kingdom Metazoa; phylum Chordata; order Ceratodontiformes; family Protopteridae; genus Protopterus; species Protopterus annectens. The sequence goes on along the minus strand of NC_056748.1, from coordinate 184,736,179 downwards.
AATATTACGTGGTTGATGTTTAGGTGTTCAATCACTTAATCATTCGATCACGTAATATAGACCCTTTCTGGTTGCATCGGTGAGAAAGAGTTGAGCTCTGTAAAACATTCCTAGTTATAGATGAGCTTTTCTTAAGCAGTTTTGTATATGCAGGTCAAATGTAACATTATCATCCACTACCATCCCTAATAGTTTTCTATGAGAAGTGACTTCAATGGTTGTATTATCAATAGAGAGGAATTAAAATTTTGTTATTTCATGAGACAGGGATTTTGGGGAAAAAAGTAGTAGCTCGGTCTTTTTTGGGTTGAGCATGACTTGTGAGTTACAAAGCCATGTTTTAGTGGTTGCTAAAGTTTCCAGAGTAATTTTCCAGAGGTGTACCATGTTGTCAAATGTGCAAATGAGAGTGGAATCATCTGCGTATTGTATTAGAGTGGCCTGTTGTGTGGAAGTATAGAGGGTGTTGTTGAAAATATTAAAGAGAACAGGACCAAGAATAGAGCCTTGTGGTACACCAGTGGTGATTAGTAGGTAAGGAGAGAGCGTGGAGTGCCATTTTACTGACTGACACTACTGGACAGTAGCTTTAGAACCACACAAGGGTGGGCTGAGACAGACCTAATGAGGACATTTGAAGTAGACGTTTGCTATGAAAAACTGTGTCAAAAGCTTTAGACAAGTCTAGAAATAAGAAAGAGACTAATTTGCCTTTATCTCTAGCTTTATTTACAGTATCTATCTAGGTTAAAAGGGCAGTGCTAGTACTACTGGAAGGATGGCAGCCATGTTGTGCAGGAGATTTGAGTTCTTCCTGCAGGAAGTAGTCTAGCAACTGTTTTTGAATACATTTTTCAAGTATTTTGGTAAGGGGAGATAAGGCTGATATAGATCAAAATTATTCTGTTAAATTTCCTCCTTTCTGCAGAGTGATAATGTGTGACTTTTTCCAGGCAGAAGGAAAGTGGGATTCCTGGACTGAACTATTTATAAGGATTGAGACAGGATAAGCAATGCTACTGGCTGCTATTTTTTAGGTACTCGCTTGGAAGGTCATCAGCTGAAGAAGAACATGGTTTAAGTTTGTTTAAGCGTAGTTTTATATAGGCTGTAGGCACAGTTTTGAAGGTGAAAGTGGATGTGGTGATATGTAGCTGTTGGGCAGGATTGGGATTAGATGTTGAGGAATCCTTGGTTAGACATCCTATACCATGTATAAAATAAGACTTGAATTGTATTGCAGTTTCGAGTGGTGAGTTATTGGGAGAGGGGTATGGATGGAATTTTTGGCCAGGATGTAAGATTTCTTTAACGGATGTATAAAATCTTTTTGGGTTGTGTTTAGTAGTATTCTGAAAGTTATTACAGTATAGTTTTTTTGTCTTCATTTATTTGCTTTTCAGTATGATTTCAAAGCATTCTAAAGATATTGAGGTATTTCATATTTTTGCCATTCTTTCATGCATTTGTCCTATCCTGCATTACCATTCTATTCTTTCTGGATAACCAAATTGCATTATTTGATTTCAGTCTCTTCCTTCTAGGAGGTGCAAGGATATTTAGAAAAGTACTGAATTCAATTACAGCATTGTCTAAAGGGAGAATTTTTAGGAAGTTCCAGTTAATAGATGATAGTGTAGCAATGAACAATTCTGGGTTAAACTTGAAATGTTTACATGTTGTTTTATAAATATGCTGTTTAACTGGATGTGTGACATGCCTAATAGTATAGATTGGGAAATGATCACTGAGACAGTCTAACATTGTACCTGTGGTGAAGTATTTGCTAGGGTCTGATATTAGGATCCAGTCTAATAGAGAATTTGATGTCTTGTTATACTGTTGGGGCTTTTAATTACTTGTGTAAAACCATAGAAGTTCATGCTAGATGTAGAGGAATTAGAGTGTATGTCCAACCAACTGACATTTACATCACCTACTGATATTTTTTTCTTGTGGAAATGTTATGGATATCCATGTAGGACATCTTTCAGTATAGCTGTACTGTCATCAGGAGGGATATAAAGCACAGTAATACATATTTGTTTATAATTATTTATTTCGAGGAAAGCAATAAGAAGCTCTGCTGAGCTGAATTTTGGTGTTAGTTTGCTGTAAGGGGAAATGTGGAAATATTAAAGCAATACCAACATCTTTCCTCTTTATGATTACGGATAATATTATAACCAAGAAATATAACTATTATACCTGGGAAATATAACTTCAGAGTAGGGTTTAAGCCAACTTACAGCGAAAACACCAGGCTTATGTTGGGTAATCCAGGTATGTAGATCAGCAGTTTTATTTCTTATACTTCTAACATTTATTGCAGCAAAAATTAGATCATCCGAGTTGGGGACAGGCTGCTGTTGGGTTACAGCAATGGGAGGGAGAGAAGTATAGTACAGTTGTGTACACTTACCATAAATGTAGATGTTCGAGTGTATTCACTGTTGCAGTCATTACATTTGGGTAATCCTGCTGGCAGGTTGCCCTCAGTCGGCCTGAATTCCAAAGTCCTGGATCCTGAGTCGGTCGCTTTCACCCTTTCCCTGACGTCAGGTCGTCAGGGGTACAAAAGATGCGGCTGACGCCATTTTCTTTAGTTTTTCTTGCCCCAGATGTTAGGTGCCCCCCAAATGGGGAGCAAATAAAATTAAAAACACAAAAAATATACCTCCAATCCCAAAATCAAATACACCAAAAGGGCTTATAAGCATAGTGAAAGAAAGAATAGGTATAGTCAGGACAAATAGGGGGCTGGAGGGAGGCTAACCAGGACTACAACAGTGAATACACTCGAACATCTACATTTATGGTAAGTGTACACAACTGTACTATGTTCTTCATGTTTCACTGTTGCAGTCATTACATTTGGGTAGAGTCCCAAAGCTATGGTTGGGAGGCTGGAGCTAAACAGCATTAGGAGCGGCTATGAGACCCTGCAGAACTGCAGTGGCAAAGCCTGCCCTGGATTTAGAGAAGAATGGCAGATGATAGTGCTTTGTAAAGGTGTGCACTGAACTCCAAGTAGCAGCCTCTAAAATGTCCTTGGTTGGTACTCCCCTGAGAAAGGCTGCTGAAGTGGCTGCAGCTCTGGTGGAATGTGGCCTAATGTCCTTAGGCACTGGCTTGCCATGGTATAAGTAGCTGAAATGAATGCAGTGGCCTATCCACTTTGAAATAGTCTGCTTTGAGATAGCCTTTCCTTGTGAACCTGCAGCACATGCCACTAGTAATTGCTCTGTCTTTCTGAAAACTTTGCTTCTGTCCAAGTAGAATCTAAGCTGTCTTTGTATGTCCAAAGAATGCAGAATTCTCTCCCCCTTGTTCTGTGGATTTGGATAAAAAGTTGGCAGATGAATGGTTTGGTCAAGAGTCACACTGGACACCACTTTAGGCATAAATGTTGGGCTTGTCCTCAGGGAAACCCTGTCTGGATAAAAAAACGATAAAAGGTTCCACAGCCATGAGTGCCTGTAGCTCTGAAACTCGTCTTGCAGAAGTTATTGCTAGGAGCAGAGCTGTTTTCCAAGATAAAAACTTTATATCAGCAGTAGCAGCTGGCTCAAAAGGAGGCAGGGTGAGTTTTTCCAAGACATAGTTGAGGTCCCATGCAGGCATTGGTGATCTCCTTGGAGGCCTTAAATTGTTGGCTCCTCTGAGGTACTGTTTTAATAAGGGATGAGAAAAGATTGGTGGCTCTGCATTGTAATGAGCCGAAATGGCAGAGGCATGAATTTTAATAGATGAGAAAGATAGGCCTTTGTCCAGCATCTCAGTTAAGTATTGCAAAATCTGAGGAATATTTGGCACAGTTGTATCTGTTCCTTGTGCCTGGTTCTAAGCACAGAATCTCTTCCATTTTCCAGCATAAAATTTTCTAGTACTAAGCCTTCTGGCTTCCAAAATTACATCCATCACAGCTTTACTGAGAGGTGTGTTTTGTATGACTACATTATCTGCCATGCTGCCAGGTTTACAGTCCTGAGTTGGCTGTGCAGGATCTGACTGTTTTGCTGGGACAGTAGATGAGTTATTTGAGGTAAGGTCCAAGCTGGGCATTGAGACAAGCTCCATAGTATTGGGTACCAGTACTGGCGGGGCCAGTCTGGGGAAATCAGTATCATCTTTGGCTTCTCCTGTCTGACCTTTAGGAGTACCTTGGGGAGGAGAGGAAGAGGGGGAAAGGCATATACTGACATGTTTTTCCAGCTGAAAGATAGGGCGTCCACTTTCCATGCTTGTTTGTGATAAATCCTTGTGCAGAATCTTTTTAGTTGGTAGTTGTGAGGGGAGGCAAACAGAGCTATGTCCGGGCATCCCCATTTCCTTGTTATCATGCTGAAGACTTGTGGATCCAGCTGCCACTCGTGGGGATCCATGAGGTTTCTGCTTAGTTCGTCTGCCAGAGTATTTTTCCTTCCTGGAAGGAATTGTGCTTGCAGATGTACTTGGTAAGTCAATGCTGTGTTCCACAAAGTCATGGCTAGTCTGCAAAGGGGGTAAGAATGTGTGCCCCCTGCTTGTTTATATACCACATGACCGTGGTGTTGTCTGTCTTTATCAGTAGTTGTCCTGGATGAAGTAGGTCCTTGAAGGCTGTCAGGGCATTTTGAACAGCTAGCATCTCTTTTTGATTGATATGTAGATGCATTTGGTTTGAGGTCCATGTGCCCTGAATGCATCTTCCTGCCATGTGGGCCCCCAAGGCATAATCTGATGCATCCGTTGTTAGTGTCTGCCTGGCTGGGGGTAATGTGAATGGCTGTCCCTTGTTTTGGTGACAAGCCTTTGCCCACCATCGAAACTCCTGTTGCAGGCAGGGAAAGAGAGTAATCATAGTTTCCAGGCTGTGGCAATGTTGAGTCCAAACACTTCTTAGGTACCACTGAAGTTTCCTCGTATGCAGTCTTGCATATGGAATTAGTAGGATGCAGGATGCCTTGAAGCCCAAAGCCTGCAGAATTTTTCTTGCAGATAACTGGGCCTTTGTTGCTAACATTTTGAAATAGGTAGTCAGTTGCCTTTGTTTGTCTGGCATGAGATAAGCCATCTGGACAGTTGTATTTAAGCTTGCACCCAGGAATATTATCTCTTGAGAGGGTACTAGTTTTGATTTCTTTTCGTTGACTGTGTACCCTAGGCATGTTAGAAGTCTTTTCACAAACGCCAGATGCTGTAGAAGAATGTCCTTGTTCTCTGTTTGAACTAGACAGTCGTCCAAGTAAGGATATATTTGTATTCCTCTTTGTCTGCAGAATGCAATTACTGGTGCCAGGCACTTTGTAAAGACCCTGGGCGCAGTAGATAAGCCAAAGGGCAGTGCAGAGAATTGGTAATGCATTGAGCCAGCCTTGAATCTGAGGTATCTTCTGCATATTTGCCTGATTGGGACATGCAGGTATGCCTCTTTTAGGTCTAAAGTCACAAGCCAAGCGTTCTTGCCCTGCATGGGCAGAAGCTGCTGCAAAGTCAACATCTTGAATTTTGGTATATCCAGGAATGTGTTCAGAATAGATAGGTCCAGTATTGGCCTCCAGATCTTGTCCTTTCTGGGTACCAAGAACAGTCTTGAGTAAAATCCTTGTTCCTACTCTTGCTCTGGTACTTGTTGAATGGCCCCCATGTCCATGAGGGATGAGACTTGTTTTTGTGCCTCTGTCCATTGATTTTTTGGCAGATCTGGCCAGCCGTTTGCCTTTGGCAGGGTATGGAAATGGAACTTGTAGCCTTGTGACACGATATTTAGAACCCACTTGTCCTGGGTTATAATGTGCCAGTTTTGAGAAAAAAGTGCTAATTTTCCCCCTAAGGGTGCTGCCAGGAGATAAGTGCTTGGTGCAGGCAGGGGGAAGTCACTGGGACTGTTTCCTGTATGGTTGTGATTTTTCTTCTCCAACTTTGGAGGTAGAAGCACCCCATTGCTTTGACCTGTATGAACCTTGCCCCTGGGATCTGCCTCTAGGGCGTCTGGATCTTCCCCTTTGAGGTCTGTCTGACACAGGAAAGGACCAATTCTTTGTTGGCCAGTGTCTACTAAACCTAGGTGGCTGTACTTGTAAGAAATCTTTGACCATTTGCAAAGATTTAGCTTTGTCCTCCATTTTCTTTAACACCCCTTCTGCCTTAACACCAAACAAAGTATCATGCTGTAAAGGTGCAAAGGTGCATCGACTAATTTTACTTTGACATGATCAGGCAGATTTTGTTCTTTTAACCAAGCATGCCTCCTAATTACTGAGCCCATAACTGCGGCCCTGCAGGAGGCCTCCAACGAATCAAAACCACATTGCAAAGTATGCCTTCCAACTTGTTCAGCTGCATGCAATAAATCCTGCATTTCCTTGTTTTCTGCACATTCAGAGTTTAACATTTTCTGTTTAAGCAATACCATGACATGTTGCTGATATTTGAGCATATGAAACTGACAGTTTAAGGCCCTTATAGCAGATGTGTAAACCTTTTTTCCCCATCTATCCAGTGCCCTAGAATCTCTGTCTGAGTGGGTAGGGTTTTTTGCAGCGGAAGACTTAACTCCTATGGGTCCTTGAGAAATAGTTTCTGGGTCCGCAGCAGGGTTTTTAAAAAGGAATTTATGACAGTCAGGAACCCTGTAATATCTGTCAGGCTTAACAGGAGTGGGAGGTAAGGAGTCAGGGGTAAGACTAGACTCCAAAAACACATCATCTACAATGTCTAACACAGGTGGAATGGCTAGTGGTCTGTGTTGAGGTAGTAAAAGGAAATCCCTGAGCCTCTTTTTAGATTCTGAAAAATCTTGGCTCTCCCAGTGGAAATGCTCCCTCATGGTATGCAAGGTTTCCCCAAAAGAATAGTCCTCTGGAGGAGAAGCTGAAGGTATAGATTCTTCAGCATCAGAATCCTCATAGGGGGGAAGAGAATATTCCTGATCAGAAGAGGAATCAGAAGAAATGGAAACCTGATCTGAAGATTCATATTCAGTCTCTTGCCTAGGCCTCTTATCAGGAGGGGGATGGGAACCCCTGATCAACGTAATCAAGTCTTCGGCCATTTTGAGCATCTGTTTTTTGGGCATAGAAGCCTGACCACGTGGCTCTTGAATTTGTTTCTTTGCTTTAGAAGGTGCTTTAGTCGTTGCCTTTGAAGCTGAAGTCGGTTTAATATAAAGATGTTTAGGTCTGAATACACCCTCAGAAGCTGGTGCCTGCTCAGCGGCTCCGGACCCATCTGAAGGAATAGTATCCGAGGTTCCAAAACCTTGAGTTTCCAGCGGCATGGCCAACTTCACATGGGAGTCGGTAGCGACCTGCGACTCTAAAGTAGCGGGCGTCAAGGGCTGCAATAGCGCCTCACTGAGAACCAGAGACTGGCTTAGGAGAAGCTTCGCCGTCGGTTTTGGGCCTCGGTTGTCTATCTCTCTCCTTTTCTTTGCATTTTTTGTGAACTCCGGTAGTCGGATGGCTATCCGATGACATTTCTGGATAATTAAACCGGAGTCCAAAATAGTTTAAGGCAAAATCATACCGACGCTTAATAGTGCTAGTACTAATAGTTAAATCCACAAAACCGACAACTAGAAACATTGTGATCAGGGCCTAGGCAAGGAATACAATAAGAAAGAAAATCCTTATGAGGTATTTGCTTTCCACAAGAAATACAATTATTTACTTTTTCTGACATCGGTCTGGAGCAAGAAAAAAGTTTCCCTAACGGGGTACTTAGCTTTATTGAAGACTTTGGATCTGAAACTCGAACATGAAAATCTCAGGAGTCGGCCGACCGGCACTTGTGAACTGCTTCTGCTTCGGGCACCGCGCGGCAAGAAAGACGAAAGAAAATGGCATCAGCCGCATCTTTTGTACCCCTGACGACCTGACGTCAGGGAAGGGGTGACAGCAGCCGACTCAGGACCCAGGACTTTGAAATTCAGGCCGACTGAGGGCAACCTGCCAGCAGGATTACCCAAATGTAATGACTGCACCAGTGAAACACGAAGAACATATTTGTGTTCATTGTGATAGGTGGGTCCAGGATTAGGGTGTATATCTCCTGCTAGAAGGATTTTAGTATATTGGAGAATATCGCATACTTGTTTTTTAGAGAGCATTCTTATACTTAATTATGTTTTGGTTTGAGTTGAAGTGTACTAATCAGACTATATTTGGAATAAAGGTGAGGGGCAATATTAAATACGTCTAGTGAAATGTGTGGAGAGTGTAAAGAGGAAGTATGGATAGGTGGATGGGACAGAGTTGGATAGATTTTGTGAGATATTACTGAGCCATGGTAGGATGACAGATGGCACAGCAGGAGGAGAAGAATAAAGGATAAGCTGAAGAGTGGCATAATTAAGTACAGGAATGCACATTTTATTGATGTCAGGTATTGGGGAAGTAGCAATGAAGAAGGAAACAAGGAGTTGCAGGACAGTAGGAGAATCAGTGATGGTAGATTGTGAAAGCTGGAAGAGGATAGGTAAGGAGAGAAGTATTTTCTATAAAATAAGAGTTAGCCTGTACTGGTATCATCTCTGGAATGTAAGGAACAGAGGAGTATTAAAGATTACAGTTTAATGATGTAGTCAAAATAAGAAGAAATGAGAGTTTATTTAGGAAATGAATAAGGTACAAAGTGGAATAGAGAGGTAGTATTAGGAAGCAATATGGGAAGGAGAAACAGAACTGGGAAAGGGGCTAAAAATTAAATAGAGATAGGGAAGTAGGAAGCAACAAACAGAAGTGTATGTACAGAGGTAGTAGAGTCATCTGGGGAGGGTTTTGGAATAACAGTGACAAGTGAAATGTGTATATAGGCAGTATAATGTTAGAGAAGAAGAGGTGGATAGGAACTGGGTGTGAGGTAGGGAAGGATAGCAGACTTCCTGCCCTCAGGTCAATTTATAACCGAGAGCAAACAGTTTGTAGCCAGAACAAAAAAATTAACAAAGAGATGCAAATAAATTGTCTGTCATTTCCTGTGATTAAATAACAGGCACATGCAGCATAGTCTACTGGTTAAGCTAAAGGGTACAGTGACCAGCTTAGCAAGAGGTCCTTAGAGTTCACGGACTATTTCACAGAGATTTTTAATCACAGAACAGACATTTATGTAAGTGATCAAAGTTAATATGCAGCAAGGTTCTTCATGATAAACATGGTTACATTAAACAATGACAAAATTCTCAGTATCTTGTAGGTTTAGCCTTATGGCAGAGATCCCGCAATATCGAGGTTAGATGTAGTGACAACAGGCTATTAAAAAATGGCAAAATTCTCAGCAACTTGTAGGTGTAGGGTCTTGTGGCAGAGCTCCTTCACTATTAAGGTCAGATGTAGTGAATGCAGGCCCTGCTCTATGAAGGAAGATAGTGACTCATACAGCATTGCTAAGGCCTGGAACTCTTTACCTACATCCATCAGGTAAGTACCCTCCCTCTGACCCTTTAAAACCATTCTGAAAGACTTCCTATCCCAAATCTAGCTCTGTTCTGGCTACATCCCAGGATAAACTATATTCCTAAATATGAACAAGTACCTCTTCATACTTCTTTACTCACTTCCTAACTTGAATCAATTTCTCTTCCCTGGCACTGTCTATCTAAATATGCCATAACCCTGTCTTTCTCTCATTTCACATTGCAGTTCCTGTTCATATTATGCTAACTTGGTTTCAATTTCTCTAAATTGCCTAATATTTCTCTAAATATTACATTACTGTCACACAAGTTGCACTTATGTTTAACCTATGCTGCCACATTATGTCAAATTTGGTATACTTATTTAAACTGTAGATTTGTTAAAATTATTTTTGAAGCTTGTAAACTTATGCTTCTTAAAATGTTTTTGAAATATTTCTGAGCTTTTGTCCCCTGGCCACTACTGAAAATGGGTATCTACCCAGACGGACTTTCCCAGCAATCAAATGTCAACAAAATAAATGATGCAAATCAAATAATGCAAGTACAAATATGACTCAGTCATTGTCCATGCTGGTGTGAATGACCTGAGACGTACCTCCCTGGACTACATGAAAAGAGACATAAAGGAGCTCTCTGAGCATGTAGCCCAGGCCGGTATGACCCTGACCTTGAGTAGCATCTTACCCTCACCAAGAATGATGCCACAATATGAAGACAAGATGATCAATTTCAACAATTGGCTTAAGTACTGGTGTCATTCAAAGGGGATCCAATGCCTGTCAGCTTGGGATGATATGCTCGACAAGCCACGATGCTTCGCTAGGGACGGCTTGCACCTGTCACCCCTGGGCTTTCAGATATTAGCAAAGGCTCTTGCTACCCCCATAGTGCCTTTTTTAGGCAAGGCTCAAAAGACAAACCCACCTCCATAGGTATCACAAGGGATAAGAAACTAAGAATAATGCTACTCAACGCCAGAAGTCTAAACCTCAAGATGCATGCACTCGAAACTCTCCTTAGCATGGAGAACATCGATATCTGTGCAGTAACAGAAACCTGGTTCAGGGCTCCCGAGAGCAAGCCAGCACTACCAGGTTATACCTCATACCATGCTTTTCGGCCCCAAAACTTGGACCGAACCACAAAAGGAGGGGGAGTATCGATATTCATCAAAGATACCCACACCTCCAGGTTGGTGGCAAAGCACGAAGCATCAGAGACTATCCATGTGCAACTAACAGTGGGTAAAACTGCCTTCCAGTTTATAGCCTGCTACAGACCACCCTCCCAAACCCAGGAACCCCACTCGGCCTTCCTGAGAACACTGGAAAATATGAAAGTCTCTCCAAACACCATTATATTGGGCGACTTCAACTACCCAAACATAGACTGGGAGCATTACTCTAGCTCCAACACCCTAGCCCAAAGGTTCCTAGAATTTATAAACTCAAATGCTATGGAACAACTTGTTACCACTCCCACAAGAGGGGAAAACATACTGGACCTGATCATCACCAACATGGGGACTCTATGCTCCAGACCAGAAGTGTATCCCTCACTGGTAAGATCAGACCATAAACTAATCTCACTGGATATTCACATCCCGACCCCACCCCCTGCCCAGAAAACCACAGTGAAAAACTTCTCTAAAGCAAATTTCACACTCCTCAAAACTGAGGTGGAATCCTTCAAAGCCCCCGGGCCTGTGGAAAATACGGCCCAGACCACAGAATCCTTTATAAACGCATTCTATGAACACCTTTAGGAATGCATGGATCATGCGATCCCAAATAAAACCAAGACCCAATCCTCCAAAGGCAGACGTCCTGTCTGGTGGACCCCAGCCATAAACAAACTATACAATAGAAGGAGGAAGCTACTAAATGATAGAGCAAAATCCCAAAAAGGGAAGGCATCACTGATCAGTATTAGCGAAAAACTACGGGCACACATAAAATTGTCTAAGGCCACTTCGAGAGAAAAATTGCACAGGACACTAAGGATAATCACAAGGCTTTCTTTAGTTATGTTAGGAACCTGGGTGGTAATTCCCCGATATGCTCAGAATTAGTCCAAAATGACAAAAAATACACCGAACCCACAGACATTGCCAACATCCTAGCTGACAAGTTCAGCGCAAACTTCTCCCCCCCCACCAAAAGGGCAAATATCTATCCCAGCAGAGTGCTGCCCCTGACATCTCAGATGCTCAGGTAAGAGCCGCCTCTCCAAAGCAAAAACACAGCATCAATGGGACCAGATGGTGTCCCGGCTGCGCCCTACATGAACTCCAAGAAGAGCTAAACCCAAACATAAAACTACTGTTCAATCTCAGCCTTACTACAGGATATGTGCCCAAAGAGTGGCGTACAGCAACAGTGGTCCCTCTCCATAAAGGTGGTGCCTCAACGGATCCTGGAAACTATCGCCCCATAAGCCTGACTAGCTTGGTCTGCAAAGCTATGGAAAGGATCATCATGGACCTCATAAATAAAGATATTGGGGACCTACAAACACTGGATCCTACCCAGTTTGGCTTTGTTAAGGGCAGATCCTGCCTCTTAAACCTGGTTGATTTCTTTGAAACAGTCACCAAGGCCATTGACGAGGGAAGGTGGTCCACACAGCCTACCTGGACCTCGCAAAAGCCTTCGATACAATACCCCACTCGGGCATTATAGATAAGCTCACCAGCTTAAATATAAACCCCTATGTCACTAGATGGATTGCAAACTGGCTCAAGGACAGAACCCACATGGTTAGAAATGCTGGAGCCATGTCAGACTCCAAACCAGTTACAAGTGGTGTCCCACAAGGCTCAGTCCTGGGACCTCTCTTGTTCGGTATATATTTCTCGGAGGTACAGGCCAACACGGAAGGACTGTGGCTGACCAAGTTCGCAGATGACTGCAAACTGGGCACCATAATCGACTCTCCAGTCGACACAAGCATCCTCCAAAAGGGCCTCATAGAAACAGACAACTGGTGCCAGAGCCATGGCCTCAAGCTAAATGCCAAAAAGTGTATAGTCATCCCCTTTGGCAAAAACAGTGCCCACAAATTACCACATAGGTGGTAATCCATTAAGTACAGAAGAAGTAATTAGGACCTGGGGACCCAAGTTGATAGCAATCTCTCATTTGACAACCACGTGGCCAAAGTGGTTAGAAAAACATTTTATATAGCCCACCTAATCATGAAGGGATTCACATCTAGATCAGGGGACGTCATTGTGCCTCTTTACTCATCCCTCATCAGGCCCATAATTGAGTACAATGCCCCTTTTGGGATGTACCTTACCAGACACCTGCAGCAAATGGAAAGACCCCAAAAGTACCTCACCAAGAGGATCAAAGGGCTCAAACAGATGCCATATGCTGCCCGGTTAAAGAAACTCCAGCTCTACTCAGTGGCATACCGCCTGTTCAGAGGCGATCTGTGCCTGACGTATAAAGCCATGTCCAACCCGGAATTAATGGACATGCTGCACCTCAGAAAATCCAAATCCCATCGAGCTACGCGCTTGAGAGACTTGAACCTCAGCACTGAAATAAATAGGACATGCTGGGGGGACAGATTCATAACCCAGAGGCTCCCTTCACTCTGGAATAAAATCCCAGTCCAGGTTAGGCAGAGTCCCTCATTGACTCTCTTCAAGAGGAATCTTGAAGAGTGGATGGGAGATCGTAGGTTTATCCCGGGTATCACTTCTGTGTCACTGTTAGACAGAGGCACAGTATACTAACCTCGAAAAAGGGCATAGCAAAATAAATTTAAAATGGGTGGCGAAAGCCAAACACATTCTGGCTAGGCTTATAAATGCCCTAGGGCAGATAGCCTAGTATGAACCTATGATTCTTTGGAGGTGGGGCAATTATTGTCCACACCTCCACCTACACATTAGGCCTTTTAAAGTTTAATTCTGTTAGCTGTCAAAAAAGCAATTACCAGAAAATAGAAATCAAAGTCTAAACAAACTGTATTTGAAGTACTGAATATTATAAAAGAGATAAAAGAACTGGAAGAGGGATCTTTAGAAAAGGGAAGGAGCAAATTACATAGAAATAAATGGAAATTGTGGGAACAGTATCTGCAGAACAATGTTCAGGAGAAGGAAACATGAGGCTTATGGAAAGGCAGGATTTGGGCAAATTATCTAATGTTGGACTGACGATAGTTATAAAGAAAGAAAAATATGTGATGCATAATGTATTTAAATAAAACAATAATGTTAATATAGTTTGTTTTCTTTTCTGTTAATGTGCATTTGTCTCTGTCCCAAGTGATAATGTAATAAAGGCATTTAAAAAAAAATAAAAATTAGCATAGTGATCTCCTTTTAATCAGTATCAAAGCCCTGAGAGACTTTCTGATGCATACAGTCTAATGTATGTGCACTACCACAATGTCAAACTTTCTGTTATGAATTAGTCATTGTAGAAATGTTTTCTAGGTTGTCAGAATCTTACTCATGTTCAAAGAATGATGCAGCAATGGTCACAAAGAAAATTTTGAAAGAACAGATTCTTAGGTTTGGTGTCCTTTGTTGTACCCAATCTCAGATGGATAGTAGAAAGTTCAGAGTATTAAGACTCCAAAGTGTTATTGAGTTGCATCCTATAAACAAATGTACAGGACTGTATTCCATTCACCTCTGTTTGGCTGCTCTGTGACTCTGAGCAAGTCACTTAACCTGACAGTGCTCCCAGGTTGCCCAGAAGAGTGTGCTTATCCAGTTAACAAAGGTAATAAAAAAAAAAAAAACTGAGACACCATTTTACAAGTCAGATTACACAACACACATTTAAAGTAATAAATGTGACTAGTCAGTATCATTGCCCACACGTCCCCCAAGCATCAGGTATTACTGAATATGTGAATCAAATCATCAAGATTAGATTAGATTAACAAAACCTTCCAAAAAATTACCTTACGTGGCCAGATGCTTTGCCTTTAAGTGTTACTTAATATTCATACTGCAGTATTTAACATTCAGAAAGTACTCTCCCCATCAAATCCTCATGAGACTCCCTTTGAGGACACTAGCCAATCAAACTGATGAAATACTTTTTTCTCTACTGTAAATTACTTATTTCTGCTCTGTAGCAGTACCATATGCAAGTTGTAGCAGCCCAACAACATCCTGATATCATCTCCTATCTTGGAATCCAGTCTGGTGAATGGGTCTACATTTGATCATCCTCCAGAAAACCAGCTCTCCTCTGCACCCTTACTGTCTAAAATTTTAAAGTGCGAATGGCATCCCAAAACTGATTTTTTTCAATAATTCTAACCAATTATGCAACTGAATTTAATGTTTCAAATTGCTGAGTTTGTGCTAACATAAATACAGCATATGGAGATATCCCAGTGATAACTGCTCCCTGGAATGCAACTGAATTTGTGAACTACAACAAGACTGTCACAATTATTTCGATCAATGTGGGAGATGAATCAAGAGACTAGTGAGACTTGGTCTAAAACAATATACCATAGGACATTACTGCTTTGAATGTCTGTCTCACAAACTGCTCACATGGTTTAGTAACAATACCATCAGACTGTACAATTTGTCCAGTGATAAAGAATACTTGGTCATTATTTCCACAACATGTCAGTCACTGTTTCTGTTAAAAACTGTATAATATGGGTGCCAGATAGCTGGATTGCCAAGTGTTGTCTTGCTTACATTTAACTTGCTATTTGAATTAATTACTAACTGCCAAAATTGAACATTAGACATACATAGCAAAGGAGAGACATTTGGATTGCCTTATAAATTTACCAACATGATTTAGCATATATAACTCTCAAATGATTTGAGCCCATGCACTTGGGTGACAGTGTCATATCTGGGGTAGGCATATTATCACATAGTGGGTCTGTCAAACTATCTGGGGACTAAGAAGATTGTCTAACCTATTGGAAGTCTTAGATAATGCATTTTTTGAGTCTATCAGATTACCAAAGATATGAAAACTATGTGTATGGTAGTGTTGCAGAACTGGATGGCAAGATGGCACATGCATTTTCATTAAGACAGATTGTTGTCTCTTCATACCATATAATGAATATGTCATCAAAGTCATTCAAAAATTATGCAAACAGAAGCTGAACTGTCATGTGAAAAAGAAACTTGACAGCTCTCATTCAACATGGTTAACAAATTTATTTTTTGGATGGAGAGGAAATATTTTAAAGTTCATTATGCTATTTCCTGTCACTGCTATTTCATTATTTTTGCATTGTTTCTCTGTAAATCTATGATCATTGGATTTAGTGCATCTAGAAATGCGTAAAACTGCAAAACATACAAGTTGTACAGAAAACTGTCATTAACCAATAAATTAGAAATCAAATATGGAACCCACACAATGTTCCAAGTAAACATGATGCAATCATAATAAAACATTTTATTATGAGTTTAAGCAAACAGTGCGCAGACCTATACAGGGTATTATGTGGAAGATGTTTACCATGTTGACAAACTCAATCTGTATACATTGATAGTTATGAGTATTGTAGTACTTAAGAAGCAAATAAAGTGCGAGTGATGTTATAAAGCTTCAAAGACAGGAGAAATGACACAGGAAAAACATACAAAATGGAGTCAAAGTGGAAGCCATCTTTCTTAAAGATGCTGTCTGCACCATGTGAATGACTCAAGCTTTGTTACTTTTCTCTGTAGCATTTTTTGTCAAAAATGTACCTATCTGTGTAGGTAGTAAACTTGAACATGGTAAAGGATGAGGATGTGAAATAAATTGATAATAGTTACATTAACACAGTGTACATTTAATTATAAATATAGGGCTTTGATGTTGTTCGAGGAGCAGAAGATGCTACTAAAGTCTTTTTTTTTTTTTACATTTACTAGAGCCTCAACCAGTTTCTCTATGTTTCTAATGGAACTATGTATCACCAGTCACTCTGTAAAAGAACTGGTCCCTCAACAGCCAGCAACATTCAATGAAATTAACATGCTCTTAAAGAAAGCAAAGTTTTTTTTTTGTAATTTGATACAACAATCACCCCCCACCCCCACACACAACTCCACAGCCACAGTTATGATGCTGGAAGGAGCTGTATCTTGAAGAACAGACAGGTCATCAACCTTTAGCCATGATTATGTTATTCCTGCAATCACAGCATTATGAAGCTGTAGCCATATGCCAAAGGATGCAAACTTAATCTGAGTGATGCCTAGGTTTGCAGTAAATATGTGAAACTCTTCATACTACAGTTATTTAATGTTAGTTAGTAACTGCCCAGAAGTATGCTGGGCAGTGCGATAGGCAGAAATATCACAGTATGGAAGAGCTGGTATGATGCACTTAAGATGGTGATAATAACTGCTGAAAGCCACCATACCTGGAGTTGTAATCACTTACATATCTGAAATAATTTATCTGATGGGAGTGTAGCAAGGAATGCAATAACACCATACAGAAAGCAACAGAAAGTGACATCAAGCACCATAGGTTTAGAAGGAATATAGCCTATAGTTCCAGTAATTGGTAAAAAGATCTCAGCACCATCATGTTTAAGTACAAAAAAATGGCTCAGTTTTAAAGAACTGAATAAATAAAATTCATGTTATTGAGAGCAATGTAATCTCAAAACAAAAAAATGAAAGTTTTGTATTTACCATAATGCTAAATCCATGTTGTCTTCTTCCTTCTGTCAAAATCTCTGGGTATATCGAGTCCAATCGGATCTGAATCTAGTCTCTCAGACTCTTCAGCTCCAAAGCTCCACTTCCTCCTCCACAATGTCCTGAATATTTAAGTCTCCTCAGACCAAGCCTGTCTTATAATAATGGATTTATGTAACAGGATCCTCCTACACAAACCAGGAATGTACCAGATGGTCTTCATAAAAGACTTCAGACCAGTCTGCAAGGAGCCATAATCAACAATGTGAATTTGGTAAGGGCACACAGGGAGGGGCTGGTTAGACAGATGGAAGAAAACAATACAGATCTAGCATAATGGTAAGTACATAACTTTTGTATCAGATGTTGTCTTTTCCATCTGTTTCAACCTATGGGACAGAGTCCCTAGCCTAGCAGTTGGGCTTCATTAGGAGAAAACTTTCTGCAAAACAGTGAAACCAAAAGAAGATCCATTCTAAATGTCTAGTATACAATGGGCGACAAAAGTATGAGAGTTAGGCCATGTAGCTGTTGCACAAATCTCATGCAAGGAAGCACGGCTTAAAAAGGCTGCTGAGGTAGCAGCCACTCTAGTAGAATGAGCTCTGGGCATGAAGGGTAAAGAACAACCTTTCATGGAATAAACAAAGGAGACTAGTGTCAGAAAGCCATCTGGACAGGGTCACTTTAGAAATGTAAACAGACTAATCTGGCTTCCTCACATGCTTGGTTCTATCCAAATAGAATCTCAGATGGCAATGGAGATTTGAATAATGAAGCATGTATTCACTTTTGTTACTGAAGATGGGAAAGAAAACTGGTAACTGCATTGAATGATTCAAATTAGATTCTGAAACCACCTTAGGAAGAAAAGAAGCACTGAGGCACAAGGATACTCTGTCTTTATGAAAACAAGGTATGGTGGTATGCTGGACATAGCTTACAGTTCTAAAACACTTTTAGCTTAGATTACTGCAACCATAAAAGGTTTCTTTGCATGAGAATAACTTTAGGTCAACAGTGGATGAAGGTTCAGAGGGGGCCCTGATCAAAGCTTGTAAAGGGCAAATCTCACACAGGAACAGGATCCCATATTGGAGGTCCGTATAAAAAGGTACCCTTCAAACAGGCTTTGGACAGTCTCAGAAAGACAACTGGAAGTTGGCCTTGACCAATATGAAAGGGTGATACAGTTTCCAGTTAAACCATAACGGTGGAACAGCTAGTACCCAAAAAGAACAATATCAGCTAAAACGTCTAAAATATTATCTAAAAGACACAAGAATGGATCATCTCCCTTAGAAGCAGCCCAAATAAAAAGCTTTCTCCACTCGCTAGTGTACACCTTTCTAGAAGAGGGCTTCTGTGAAGATGTAACAAACGTTGATGTTACAATGAGGCTTAGATCCCTAGACTAAGTGTTTCTGATGCCATTTGTTTTACTTACAGTGCAGTAAACTCCATCACTATTGGACCTCACCACTGTTAACTGTCACAGCCTCTCAACACAGGGATTAAAATCAGTTCCCCCTTGTTTGTTTATGTACCAAACTATGAACATGCAATTGGTGTGGACTGCTATCACATTCCTGGAGAGGCAGTCTTGAAAAGCCTGCAGTGCTAGGAAGACTGCTGTCATCTCTAATACACTGATGTGGAGATGGGCATCTGGTAAGGATTAGGTACCTGCACTGTCTTTCCTCTGAAATGCCCCATAACCCCAGGCAGGATGACTCCGTAGTTACCATAAGTGGGGGCTGAGGAAGAATGAAGGGGTGATCTAAAGTGACTTGATTGGATATCAGCCACCAGAGCTCAGTGAGACACATAGCAACATTTACTGGGTGAGTTGCAAAGAGCTACTGAACTGACAAGGTCCACTGGAGAACTCCCATAAAGAATATGGCCAAAGGAACTCTCATAAAGACAGTGGCAGCCATTAGATTAACTTAGGTAAGACGTAAGGAAGCTGGTGACCTCTGAAGAGATAGTACCTGACTAGCTTGAACACATACAGAGATCAATTTTGAAAAGGGTAGTCTGGCAATTTGGTTGCTGTTGTCCAGATGGCATCAAAACAATTCCACAGCTTGAACGGTTTGGATTTCTAGATGTTGATAGTGATGCCTACAGATAGGCAGAGCTGGAGCAAAAAGTCCATTGCTTGAACTAACAATGCCCTTGAAGTCACTGCAAGGAGTCATCATCCCGGTATGGAAAGACAAGGAATCCATGCAACCTGAGCCTAACTGCAATCACTGCCATGCTTTTGGTGAACACCCAGGGAGCTGTGGTGAGGCCAAAGGGTATTGCTCCAAACTGGAAGTGACTGGGTTCCAGCATGAAGTGCAGGAAACTCCTGGAATATCTGTCTGTCTATCTTTATGTTATAGTAGGTATTCCTGAGGTCCATCGAATATGTGCAATTATCCTCCTCAGTAAAGGTAGAATAGACTGCATCATCATCATCCGGAACTTGGTCTGTTTTACATAGAGGTTCAATTTGCTGAGGTCCAGATTGGATCTGAGGACCTTATCTTTCTTTGGCACTAGAATCTAGAATAGACCCTGGATTCGCTTTAGTCTGGACAGACCTCTTGGATTACACTTTTTTAGAGCAGTCTGTAGATCTCTGCTACTGCCTCCCTCTACTGATGGAGTGGAACATCAGAAAAAGATCTTTATTCCAGGTTTAGGAATAACTGAAATGGAATCATACAGCCTCTGGAAAGGACTCTCAACACTCAAGCATCAGAAGTGATGACCTTCCAAACTTCTGGGTAGAGAGCCACGCATCCCCTGACTGCATCCAGAGTTCAGAAATGGGCAAACTTTCAGGACTAACAGGGAAGGGACCCATAATGCTTTGACACTATGGACCACCTTTGTCCTGTGGGTGGCATCCAGTAGAGTTCCCCCCTTTGCCTCAGGGGTACCTTCACCTAGAGTGTCTTGGGATTTTCTGAAAATATGTTTCTTCCCTTCTCTCTGGTTCCTGAAGAAAGTCCTCTGAGGGGGTAAAGAAATGAAACCCCACAGCAGACAATGTCTCCCCTTCTTATTCACTCCTGGTCAAAGTTGCCTCAACCTTGGGAACAAACAAGGTTAGTCTATCAAAAGGGGCATTAAGGAAAGATGCTTTAAAGCACTTGAAGAAGTTATACAAATGCATCTAGATATGGAGGTGAACTGCAGTGCCAATGCCTGCTGCATGAGCTGTTCCATTGGCTGAGTTGGAAATCAAAAGTATGGTGGACAACTTAATCTCCAAAGTCTTGTTGATCTCCAGGGACTGTTGAGATTTCATTTACTATGTCTTTTTCCCAGGAAGGTCATGAAAGCTGTAGTAGATCCCCTGGCCTGGGTCTGCTTGAAGCTTATTGGTACATGCTGTCCCAAAGACGGCTCATGACAGAATGAGACCCTAGATGAACATGAGGATCAGGAAGGATCTAACACGGGAGCAGAAATCTCAAGTCTCAGAATATAAAAGGATGCTTTCTACAATAACAAAGGCTGACACCACATTTTTTGATCTGCTGATCTAGGAGAGACCTGTGCTCCAGCTGCTGATCTGTTCTGGTCCACAGTCGAGACCAGAGTTGAGCTGTCCAAAGCAGAAGCACTCAGTAGTAGGGATGAATATGATAATCATGGAGCTAAACCAGGCCCCAGGCTCTCAGCTCTGAACTACAGCTCAGGGACATGCTTGGCTCTGAGAAAACTGGAGTCAAGTACATCAAGGAAGCGGCCAGTCCTGGAGACAGCCAAGCTATTGGCACAGATAAAGTGAAGATATGGGGTTGTGTTTGACTTAAGGTCTCTAGTACCAAGACATGGACCAAAGCATGAATGATAAATGTAGAGGCTGAAGGAAGGGCACTCTCATCCCTCTGGACTGACAGTCAAGGAGAATGGATGATCCCCAAATCCATTTGGGCCTTCAGAAAGGTTTGTATAAGCTGGTTCAAGTCAGGCTCCTTGAAATGCCTGAAGACCTCACAGACCACAAGGAAGCCATCTTACTGAGACAAGGCACAGGCTTCAAAATGTCCTGATTCTGGCAGTGGAAGCCTAAGCGTGATGTCAGGATGTCTCCTGGGAAAACTCAGGATCCAGTGTTACAGGAATGACAGGTGAGTGAAGATAACCTAATACCAGAGCTGCTGAAAGCCATGGGGTGGGAATATCCCATGCCAGCAAAAACAGTTAGATCCAGGGTTAGATCTGTAATGGAAGGCAACTCTGGAGACAAAGTCAAAGCCGGAGAAGCTAAGGGCCTGAGGCCTTTGGATCTGCAGAGCATTTGTGTGCTTCCTTCTCTTATTGTCATACACTGTTGTTTTCTTTACTTTGGTCTTGCAGTCTTTCTTTCTCTCTGCATTTCCTGTTCCTTTTAGAATCTCTACCTTCTTTCTCCTTATTGTTATATGAAGTCTTCTTGGAGGAGAAGGAGATACAGCTGACTGGGAAGGGGCCAAAGAAGCAGGAGGTATGCCCCTTAACACAGGTTTGGCTCTCTGGTCAGCAAAAGCCCTGGGACCAAAAGTCAAACAGGCCTGAAAATAGGAATCTAGGTGGGCTATTGCTAAACAATGAACACAATGCTCTTGGGAGATTTTATTTTTTGGTGGGGGGACTTCCGCCCACAACTCCAGACATTTTTTAAAACTCGAGGCCTTGTCCATTACTCTTACAGAGACCAACAACAACAGAAAAATCACAAAAGACTGAGTATAAGACAGTATTCAATAATCAAAACAATTGACACTAAGTTACAAACTAGTAATTAATTTTTTAAAGACCAAGAAATGAGCAGAAGCTTACAAACATAAAATGATGCGACCAGGGAATCCATACATGCACACGAACTCACACAACTCAATATAGTTGAAAACTGACTTACAAACTGGAAGAAAATAACTTCCTACACTTGCAAAGATTAATCATTAACACTGCACTGACAGGACAGGAAAAAATATTAAGACTATTGAAGAAAACTGACTTAGCTTGTGGAGCTTTGAATGACATTTCTGACACTGGAAGTGGCAAACAACATCGGAAGAGAGTTAGGCATGCAGGGTATTAGGGGAGAAGAGGTGGAGCTTCAGAAAGAATAGTTGTGTAAGAACTTACCATAACCTTAGATGTCCTTCACTTCCATGTTGCAGTATTCATTACAGTAGGGAGGTTGCTGCCTGCAGTGCCGGCATCTGGCCAGTATACCAAAGTCTTTGGAGCAGGAGGGTATGCCTGCAGTGCCGACATCTTGCCGGTATACCAAAGTCTTTGGAGCAGGAGGGTATGTGTGACATCCTATGTCACAGCCATAAACCGATGTAGGCTATAAAAGTGACATCTGCACGTACAGTAGTACTCCTGGAGGTTTAAAGCAGGTCATAAAAGGAAGACCCTTGAGACTCACATGTAAACCAGAACATAGGATACTTGATAGGCTGTGTGTAGTGGAGAGGTTAAGAGGGTGAGTGATTACGTCCCCACAGGTAAGTAACAGTAGATTAGAGAGGTAAATTAGAGGGGGTAGGAGGGAGGGACTGAATACTGCAACATGGAAGAGAAGGACATCTAAGGTTATGGTAAGTTCTTACATAACTATTTTATGCTATTCTATGTCCTTCGATTCTCATGTTGCAGTATTCATTACAGTAGGGAGAGTACCAAAGCATTTAGGCATGAGCTTGGGTGGAGGAGTGAGGTCCCTGGTCAATGAGACCTTGTAGAATAGATCTGGCAGACCCAGCTCTAGCTCTGGAAGCTAGGTCCAGTTCATAGGTTGGTACTAGGCTATCGGCCCTAGGGCCTATACAAGCCTAGCCATAATAATTCCATGGCTATTTCTTCCCACACTATTTATTGCCCTGGACCCCTTGTCTAGCAGGGCGAATGAAGTGATTCCTGGGGTGAATTTCCTTTCTCCAATCCGATCATCAAGGTTCCTTTTGAAGAGGGCCAAAGAGGCGCTCTGCTTGACATATATGGGCAGTCTATTCCAGAGTCTGGGGAGTCTCTGGGTCAGAAACCTATCCCTCCAGCATGTTTTGTTTATTGTGATGACAAAGTTTAGATCCCTGGAGTGTGTGGCTCTGAGGGATTGGGATTTCTTTACGTGTAGCATGTCCAACAGCTCTGGGTTTGACATGGCCTTGTATGTTAAGCAGAGATTGCCTCGGAGTACACGATATGCCACAGAGTATAGCTGGAGTTTTTTAAGGTGGGCAGCATAGGGCATCTGCTTTAGGCCTGTGATTCTTTTAGTGAGATATTTCTGCGGCCTTTCCATTTGTTGCAGATGTCTTGAGAGGCAATGTTTGGTAAAGGTGCGCACTGAAGCCCAAGTAGCAGTTTCTAAAATTGACGCATAATCAACCCCTTTGAAAAAGGCAGCTGAGGAAGCAGATGCCCTGGTTGAGTGGGATTTGACATGCCCGTGTAAAGTTTTTCCACGACTGGAATAGCATATGTTAATGGTCTTAGAGATCAATGAGGAAATGGTCTGTTTGGAGACTGTCTTCTCTAAAGCCCTCAGATGGAAGGAGATAAATAGCTGGTCAGACTTTCTAATACGTTTGGTTTTATCTAAGTAGTACCTCAGTTGTCTGTGGACACCTAAAGAATGAAGAGTCCTCTCTGAGGGATTCTGAGGATGAGGATAAAAACTGGTAGGTTAATGGTCTGGTTTAATGAGAGCTCATTAACCACCTTAGGCATGAAGGAGGGGTTAGTACTGAGGGCAACTCTGTCCATGTGGAAAATAAGGTAAGGAGGGACAGCCATAAGGGCTTGTATCTCTGATACTCTCCTGGCGGATGTAAGGGCCACTAGCAGAACTGTTTTCAGGGTACACAGTTTCAGGGATACTGAATGTGCTGGTTCAAAAGGTGGCAATGTAAGTTTTTCTAGTACAAAATTCAAGTCCCAAGGGGGGTATAGGCTTTCGATGGAGTTTAATATGGAGTACCCCTTTCAATCTAGAAGCCAGAGGCTGTAGCATGAGCAGACAAGCAGAGATGGCAGATAAATGGGCTTTAACTGAAGAATAAGTTAATCCTGAGTGAAGGAGCTCACACAAACAGGAAAGGACAAAGAGTACAGGAATAGTCATAGGGTCCTGCTTTTTCCTTTGACACCACCTGGAGAATCTCTTCCATTTAGATACATAATTTCTCCTGGTACTGGGCTTTCTGGCCTCCTGCAGAACATTGAGTACGTCCTCTGAGTATAGGTGCCTGTAGGGGATTAGAACCCTATCATTCATAAGATCAGTTTTAGATCGTTCACATGATGATGTAGTAGGGATCCCCTGTCCTGGGTGAGCAAGTCTATTCGGTGGGGTAACCTGTGATGATTGCCCTTGGCTAGTAGACAGAGAAGGGGAAACCAATGCTGTCTTGGCCAAAAGGGGGTCACCAACAGGATTTTGGGTTTGTCCCTCTGGACTTTCAGGAAGATCTGAATCGGTGTGAAGGGTGGGAAGGTATTGAGATACATCCCCACCCAAGCAAAGGAGAAGGTGTCCACTTTCCAGGCTTGAGAATGTGGGTCCCTTGTGCAAAACATGGGCATCTGTCTGTTCTGGGAGGAGGCGAATAGATCTCCTTGTGGAATACTCCACCTGTGGATAAGATCTAGGAATACCTCTCTGTGAAGCATCCATTCATGAGAGGGAGCTGAAGTCCTGCTGAGAGTACCTGCCATAACATTCTATGTAGAGGGAATGTACATTGCTATCAGATGAATCTGCAGTGATGATGCTAGGGTCCAGATCTGGGTGGCTAGGCTGCAAAGAGGGTAGGATCTTGCCCCCCCTCATTTGTTTATGTACCATAGGACAGTCATATTGTCCGTGATCACTTCCAGGGTTCCTGGACGTACAGCTGATGTGAATGTTTGTAGGGCTAGAAGAAGTGCCCTCATTTCTTTGATGTTGATATGGTCCCTTTGTCTTAGTGTGGACCATTTTCCCTGCACAGTGAATTGTTTCTGGTTGTGTAGTAACACTGCACCCCATCCCATGTCTGATGCGTCTGTAGAGGCCTGTTGGGGGGGGGGGGTCGGTATCTGTAAAGGGGTTCCCTGGTTGAGGTTGATGGCACAGATCCACCAATGAAGTTCCCTCTTCAGACACTGAAGGAGGGGAAGGGGGTTGTCCAGGGGATGAGAGCACTGGCTCCATATATTCTTCAGGATCCACTGGATTTTTCTCATGTGGAGTCTTGCCAGGGGCAACATGGTTATCAGGGATGCTATGCTGCCTATCATCCTTAGGAATTCTCATACTGGCAAAGAAGTGAGGGTGATTAGTTTGTTGAAGTAGAGGGAAAGGTCCAGGGTCCTTTGGTCTGGAATGAAGGCTTTCATGTTGTCTGTTCTGATCCTGCATCCCAGGAAGGCCAGGTCTTAAGAAGGGATCAGGTAAGACTTTTCCTTGTTTATAGTAAAACCTGAGTCAGGGTGGAGATCACCTGTTGTAGATGGTGTAGGAGGACTTGACAGTCCTGATGAAGAATTAACAGGTCGTCTAGATATGGGTATATTTGTATACTCTGTGTTCTGCAGTGAGCAATAAAGGGTGCTAGACACTGTGTGAACATTCATGGAGCAGTAGAGAGTCCAATGGACAATGCAGAGAATTGAAAATGCCAGGTACCTACTGTAAAACATACGAATTTCCCGTAATTGGGATGTATAGGAATGTGGAGGTAGACATCCTTCAAATCTGCTGCCACTATGAAAGCCTTTGTTGGTATGAGTGGTAGGAGCAAAGGTAAGGTAATCATTTTGAAGCTGGGTACCTTGAGGAACAGGTTTAGGAAAGATAAATCCAGAATTGGTCTCCATGGGCCGTCTTTCCTTGGTACCAGAAACATTCTGGATTAAAAACCTTTGTTTCTTTGTGGGGAAGGTACCTGCTCTATGGTGCCCTGAGCTAGAAATTGTTGAATGATGGTGGGGAAAAGGTGAGTTTGGCTTAATGGAGGTTGAGGACTCCACTGGAAGGGGGTAACATCCACCAAGTCATAAAGTATCCCCTCTGAATGATGGAAAGGACCCAGTTTTCTGATGTGATTTTCCACCAGAGGGGTAGGGAGAGGGTGAGATGAAGGGATAGGGGGGTGTTGGGGTTCAGATGTTGGAAGTCATAGTGGAGGTGGTCTGGTTTGGTCAGACTGGCTCTGAAAAGGGGTGGTCGAAGGGGTGGAAGGAAACCTGGGAGTAGAGCTTTTCCTAGGTTGCCTATGTCCCTTTGGCTGAGGTGCCAAGTGGGAGGACTGTCTCCTGACAAAGGAAGTTCTTTGCGGGTAGTTTCTATGATATCTGGGGATAGGAGACACCAGTAAATGCTTCAGGTTTTACAGTTCTTTTCCCTTTTCTTGAAGGGATTTAAGAAGTTCTGCTGAAGCCTGTCCAAATAGGGTTTGATTGTCCAGTGGGGCATCAAGCAGTTTGGTTTGCACATCCATAGGAAGTGGCTAAAGTCTCACCCTGGAATATCACCTCAGCACTGAACCTGATGCAGCAGATTTTCAGGAGGCTTCCACAGCATCATAACTGCACTTGATGGAGTGCCTAGTCACCTGAAATGCTGTGGAAAGCAGCGTGTTAAGCTGGGTTTTAACTGATGAATCAGGAACCTCAGCGAGGAGGGTAGTAGCTTTGGAAATGGTGTCCAGGACATATCTAGCCATGTGGGTTTGGTAATTGAGAGCTCTCACAGCCAGAGTAGAGGTGGTATACACTTTTTTCCCCAGTCTGTCCATGAATTTGCTGTCTTTATCAGTAGGGTAGAGAACAGCAGAAGGTAACTGTCTGGAAGTCTTATCAGCAGAAACTGCAATACCTGCTGGGTGTGCAGGGGGGGGGGGGTTGAATAGGAATTGTGTGTCCTGAGGCACCATGTAAAAATGGTCAGGATGTTTAGAGGCTGGGGTTGGGAATCTGGGGCCTGTGAAGCAGCCAAGAAGGCATCTTGGAAGGCAGGTAGCAAAGGAGGAACAGCAGAGGGGAATGGTTGTTCCATTTGCAGTAAGTCAAAGTACCTTCTCTTAGTGTCAAAGGCCTCTGAGGCCTGCCATTTAAAATGTTCCCTCATGAGGGAAATGGTGTCCCCAAAGGTGAATTCTTCCCCAGGAGAATCAGGGGTGATAGGATCCTCTTCCTCTGGGGTGATAAATTCCTTAGGAGAATCTATTTGAGAGCCATAGGTCAGTGATTCCTCAGAAGAGGAATAGTCTTCCTCTGATACCTCTAAAGGGGGTCCTGAAGGAGCAACAGCTGGTGGTTATTGTGTCTGTAAGGCCTGGAATGCCTTAAAAAGACTCTGGGAGAAAACTTCCCATCCAGGAACAGGTTGAGGCTCAAGATGTTTAAGTTTTTGTTTTCTCTTCATGAGGCAGATGGCTAAGTATGTGTGGGGGCTGACGTCTGGGTGGATCATAGGGGAAAGAGTAGGCCCTTCCAACTGTATGAGCCATGGTTCTCCTCCGCCATCAGGATCTGATGGCTGACCTCAGCGGAAGTACTCAATGTTTCCACCATCCCAGCTTCCATCGAAGTTCCCGGGCCTGGTTGGGAAATCAAGGTCTGAAAAAATCCTGGTCTTTCATCTGCCTCAAGAAACTCTCTGGACACCTAAGGCGCAGAGTGGGAATCCAGCCTGATTTTCTTGGCCTTCTTTCGCGGCAGCTTATCGGACGTGCCTACTGCCCCCTCCATATGAAGCACAAGAGCCTTTGATTTTCTAAGTATAGTTTAAACGCGACCAGACGGCTGCAGAAAGTTTTAGGTACAAAGGATTAGCAAATGGGGCAGGACATATGGTCGTGGGCCTCACCTAGAGAGAAAACGCACTTTTCGTGCATGTCCTTGTGAGAAATCTGCCTCCCATAAGCACACTTCCCCTATCTAGTGGACATGTACGTCATGGAAGGTAACAAAAGACAAGGAAAACCCAACAGGGTACTTATCTGCAGCGGTTGACAGTAGCGGTTGTATGAAAATGAGTGATCTGCTTCCAGAACTGGCAAGCAGGAATCCAACATTTACTGTGCAGAAAAATTCTGAAAAGAGTATGTGCAGACTCCACTTTTATAGCCTAAGTCGGTTTATGGCTCTGACATAGGATGTCACACATACCCTCCTGCTCCAAAGACTTTGGTATACTGGCCGGATGTCAGTGCTGCAGGCAGCAACCTCCCTACTTTAATGAATACTGAAACATGAGAATAGAAGGACATCTGAAGATTCTGAGAGGCTGGTTTCAGATACAGTCTGATTGGATATATCCACAGGAAGAGATGGATGGAAAAGACAACATCTGATCTACTCCAACAACAAAGTCTTAGAAGATAGTGTTACTTATGCAACAGAAGGGTGTGAGTGTATTCTACAAAAAGTACAGTTGTGTAAACTTACCATAAATGTAGATGTTCGAGTGTATTCACTGTTGCAGTCATCACATTTGGCTTATCCCTGAGGGGGTAGCCCTCAGTCGGCCTGAATAGCAGAGGCTTAGTATTTCTGCGCCGGTTGCTGTCGCTTCAGGATTGACGTCAGGTCGTCAGTAGTATAAGTAAGGCAGATGACGCCATTACATCAGTTTTTCTTGCCCTGTCAGGAGCCCCCAAGTGGGAGCTAGAATATGGTGGAAGAACCCCGCCAGTAGAAAGTAAATACCAAAAGTTCCTTGTAGGGCGAGAGAGAGAGAAAGGGGGATGGAGGGAGGGAAACCAGGACTGCAACAGTGAATACACTCGAACATCTACATTTATGGTAAATGTACACAACTGTACTATGTTCTCCATGTTTCACTGTTGCAGTCATCACAATTGGGTTGATTCCCAAAGATGAGGAAAAGGGTGGAGGCAGTTAAGAAGACTAGGGGCTGGCTAGCATGCTCTGCAAGACT
Organism: Protopterus annectens; assembly: GCF_019279795.1. Classification (NCBI taxonomy): domain Eukaryota; kingdom Metazoa; phylum Chordata; order Ceratodontiformes; family Protopteridae; genus Protopterus; species Protopterus annectens. The sequence continues at coordinate 184,707,196 of NC_056748.1, read as the reverse complement.
GCAGTGGCAAAGCCTGCCCTGGATTTGGAGAAGATAGGCAGGAGGTAATGCTTGGTGAAGGTGTGAACAGATGTCCATGTGGCAGCCTCCAGGATGTCCCTGGTGGGGACTCCTCTGAGGAAAGCTGCAGAGGTAGAGGCTGCTCTGGTAGAGTGAATCCTGACCCCCTTAGGGGGAGGTTTCCCGTGTTGCTTGTAACAGAAATAGATGCAGTGAGATATCCATTTAGAAATGGTTTGTTTGGATATGGCTTTGCCCACTGCCCCTGCAGCAAAACTGACTAGCAATTGATCAGTCTTTCTGAATTATTTAGTCCTGTCTAGGTAGAATTTGAGCTGTCTGTGCACATCTAGAGAGTGCAGGATTATTCCCCCCTTGTTTTGTGGGTTAGGGAAAAAGGTGGGCAGATGAATGGATTGGTTGTGAGCCACACTGGACACCACTTGGGCATGAAGGATGGGTTAGTCCTGAAGGACACCCTGTCAGCATAGAAGATGATGAAGGGGTCTACAGCCATGAGTGCTTGCAGCTCAGATACTCTTCTGGCTGAAGTAATGGCCAGAAGCAATGCTGTCTTCCAGGAGAGATACTTTAACTCTGCTGAAGATGCTGGTTCAAAGGGAGACAGGGTGGATTTTTCCAACACAAAGTTTAGGTCCCAAGCTGGGGTAGGTGCTCTTCTGGGTGGCCTCAACTTGCTAGCCCCTCTCAGGAACTGTTTAATGAGAGGGTGTGAGAAAAGTGGGTGCTCAGTGTTGAAATGAGCAGAGACAGCAGAGGCATGAATTTTAATAGAGGAAAAGGAGAGACCACTGTGCAGCAGGTCAGCTAGGTAATCCAATATGAGAGGTAGGGAGGGCTGTGCCGTATCGGCTCCCTTAGCCTGAATCCAGTTGCAGAACCTTTTCCATTTGTCAGCATAAGACTTTCTAGTGCTAGGGTGTCTAGCCTCATGTATAATATCTAGAACCTGTTTACTGAGATTGGCAGCTTGGTCAATGGTTAGGAATAAACCAGGCTGCCAGATTGAGGGTTTGCAATTGAGGATGCATGAATTCGCCTTCCCTCTGGGTCAGGAGGTTTGGAGTCTGAGGGAGATGCCAAGGTGGTAGTGGGGACTAGTGCTGGTGAGGCCAGTCTGGAGCAATTAGAATTGTCCTCAGTTTTTCCTCCCTTATTTTGAGCAGTACCCTGGTAATGAGAGGTAGTGGGGGAAATGCACAGACTGAAAGGTTGGCCCAGGGGAAGGACAGGGCATCTACTTTCCAGGCCCTGCGGTGAGGCTTTTGGGTGCAGAACTTGCTGAGCTGACGGTACGAGTGGGAAGCAAAGAGGCTGACCATCAGGATGCCCCATTTCTGAATTATTAAACTGAAGGCTTTTTGGTCTAGCTGCCAGGGTCAAGGCGAGCCTGCATAGAGGGTAGGAATGAGTTCCTCCCTGTTTGTTGATGTACCAAATCACAGTGGTGTTGTCTGTTTTGATCAGTAGAGCCCCTGGGGAGAGAAGAGGCCTGAAATCTGTCAATGTGTGCTGGACAGCTAACATCTCTTTTTGGCTGATGTGCAGGTGTTTTGCTGTGGGCTCCATTGGACCTGTATGCACCTGCCATTCAGGTGGGCGCCCCAGGCATAGTCTGATGCATCTGTGATGAGGGTCTGGGAGGTGTGGGGTGGTGAGAAGGGTAGTCCCCTGTTGTGGTAGCATACAGCTGCCCACCAAAGAAAATCTTTCCTTAAGCAAGGTATCACTGGTATAAGAGTTTCCAGGTCTTGAGAGTGTTGACACCAAAGGCTTTTTAGGTACCACTGAAGTTTCCTCATATGCAGTCTGGCATATGGAATGAGTAGAATGCAAGATGCCATGAACCCCAGAGCTTGCAGGAATTTCCTTGCAGATAACTGTGGTCTGGTGGCTAGCTGAGAAATAGTTGTCAGGTAAGTTTGCTTTTCTGAAGTAAGGAATGCCATCTGGGATGCTGTGTCCAGGCTTGCTCCCAGGAATATAATCCTTTGGGTGGGTACTAGTTTGGATTTCTTTTCGTTGATAGTGTACCCTAGGGAGGTCAGTAGGGATTTTACAAAGATCAGGTGCTTTAGCAGCTGTTCCTGTCTGCCTGAATTAGGCAGTTGTCTAAGTATGGGTAAATTTGAATGTTTCTTTGTCTGCAAAAAGCAATGGCAGTAGCCAGACATTTTGTGAAAACTCTGGGAGCAGTAGATAAACCAAAGGGAAGCGCAGAGAACTGAAAGTGCATCCTGCTCTGAAACGTAGACATTTCCTGCAAGATTCCCTGATTGGGATGTGGAGGTAGGCCTCTTTTAGGTCTAGGGTGGCTAACTAAGCATTCTTGGAGAACATAGATAGTAGTTGCTGGAGGGTGAGCATTTTGAGTTTTGATATCACCAGGAAGGTGTTTAGAACAGATAGATCGAGGATGGGGTGCCAGGTGCCCTCTTTCCTGGGTACCAGAAAAAACCTGGAATAAAAACCTTGGCCTATCTGTTCTGTAGGAACATGCTCTATTGCCCTCATAGAGAGCAGGGAAAGGACTTGCTTTTTGGCCTCTGCACACTGGTTTGGAGGTAGATCTGGGAATCTTTTTGGGGTTGGGAGAGTGTGGAAAGAAAACTTGTATCCCTGGGACACTATGTTTAGGACCCAGCAGTCGCTGGTAATGGTGGCCCAGGTGTTTGCATGGAAGGAGAGTTTTCCTCATAGGGGCAAGTGCAGGTGGGCAGAGGGAGGAAGTGGAGAGTCATTGTGAGTTCTTACCATGTGGGGGAGGCTTTGCACTCCCTGGTTTTGAAGTGGAGGAACTCCATTGCTTTGATATCTGCATTCCCTGTGGCTGTTATCTGGGGGGTCTGCTTCCCTGGGGTCTGGGCTGAACTGACCAGGAGGGGGCAGGAAAGGACCAGTGTTTGGAGGGGCAATGCCTACTCAACCTGGGTGGCTGGACCTGTAGGAAATCCTTAACTGTCTGCATAGATTTAGCTTTTTCTTCCATCTTTTTTAAGACCTCCTATGCCTTGGTGCCAGATAAGTTGTCTTTGTGCAAGGGTGCATCCAATAATATAGATCTGACATGGTCTGGCAAGGGCTGTTCCTTAAGCCAAGCATGCCTTCTAAAGACAGAACCGGTGACTGCTGCCCTGCAAGATGCTTCTAGGCTGTCAAAACCACAGTGTAAGGTGTGTTTAGTTACCTGACTTGCAGAATGCATTAAGTCTTGTAACTCTTTATTTTCTGCACAAGCAGGAAAAATTGATATTTTTGTTTGAGGAGTTCCATGGTATGTTGCTGAAATGTTAGCATATGGAACTGACAATTCAGTGCTCTGATAGCAAGAGTAGCAGAGATGTATACTTTTTTACCCCATCTGTCTAGTGCTCTTGAATCCCTATCTGAGGGAGTGGGAGTCTTAGTAGAAGTTGCTCTAATTCCTTTAGGCCCTTGAGAAATGACCTCAAGGTCAGCAGTAGGACTTTTGAAAAGAAATTTGGGAGAGTCAGGGCTCTGTAATACCTGTCAGCCTGGGAACACTAGGTAAGGTGTCTGGAGTCAAATAAGATTCCATGAAATCATCATCTACAACATCCAGGACAGGAGGAATGGCCAAGGGTCTGTGCTGTGGAAGATCTAAGAATACCCTGCGTCTCTTATTTGAGGGTAGTCCTGACATTCCCATTGGAAATGCTCCCTTAAAGTGTGAAGGGTTTCCCCAAAGGAAAAGTCCTCGGGTGGAGAGGCTGAAGGAATGGATTCCTCTGCATCAGAATCCTCATAAGCAGAGAGGGGTCGCATGTCTTCATATTCAGATGCATCAGTCATCAGACTCCTGTTCAGATAAAACTACTGGGGACAAATCTTTTTTTCTTTTGGAGGGGGTAGCTTGGCTTCCCCTGATCAACATTATAAGGTCTTCCGCCATGTTAAGCATTTGAGACTGAGGCAAGGAAGCAGGTGCCTGAGATTGGATCGTCGGTTTCTTGGGCATGGTGCATACCCTGGACCTTAGAAACTCAGTAGTTTTTGAAAGAACGGTAGACGTGAAAGAAGTCATCGGTCTGTGTCGAGAATCGGTAGTGCGAAGTACTTCCTCGGAAGCCGGTGCCTGCTCAGCGGCTCCGGACCCATCCAAGGTAGAGGCATCCGCAAGATCCTTAGTCGATGAAGAGTTTTGCTGCATACTGGAGTCCGAAAGGGTCTCGGTAGTGGCCTGCAAATCCACAGAAGCGGGCATCAGTGGCTGTGAAAGTGCCTCACTGAGGACCGGAGAACTGACGACTAGCTTAACAGAAGCGTCATCGGTAGGTTTGGACCTGTGGAATCTGTCTCTGTCATTATCCTTATGTTTTTTCAGAAGATCTGCTGTCGGATGGCTTACCAAAGCCATATCAGAATTCGAGGACTGTGAGCGAAAATATCTACCAACAATAAGGGCCCGATGACGTACAGTTCTGGTGTTAAACAAAGCACAAAAGTGAAAGCGAGGGACGTCGTGGTCTGGGCCTAAGCAAGTGACGCAGTAAGAATGAAAGTCTTGGTGCGGTATTTGCTTTCCACAGGCGAGAAAATTGTTAACTTTTTCTAACATTGGTTACCTCAAGAAAAAAGGATCCCCAACAGGGTACTTAGCTTTAGAAGACTTAAACTTCAATTCGGAAAATGAAACTCAGGTAGCGGCCGACTGGCTCTCGTGCAAACTGCTTCTGCTTTGGGCTCTTCGGCAAGAAAGACTGATGTAATGGCATCAGCTGCCTTACTTATACTACTGACAACCTGACGTCAGTCATGAAGTGACAGTAACCAACACAGAAATACTAAGCCTCTGGTATTCGGGCCGACTGAGGGCTACCCTCACAGGGATAACCCAAATGCGATGACTGCAATGGTGAAACAAGAAGAACATATGAAAAACAGTCAGTGGTGATAAGGATGTTGTGAAGCATTTGAAAACTTCATTAGTAGGAAGCAGCAGTGCTGCAGCTTGGTAAAGGGATGTCAGGGTCCTAAGTAAAGTAGCATTTTCCCCTAACATAGAAGAACTACTGTGCATGGGGGTTGTGAGAGTTAGTAAACAGCTGTTTGATGCCAAGATGATCCAATCTAGTGATCTAATAGATAAACACAGAGTGCCTACACAATGGGCACAGTTATGGAACTCTAGAGCACTGGTAGTGGTACTACTGGTAAAACAAATGCATTGGGACCACCAATGAAGCATCCAATGGTGGTCTCGTAACCAAAGTACTTAAGTCCAGCTTTAAGTTACATCTCAAGAAGGACTCTACCAAACAGGCCAAAGGAATGCACTACAATAGCTCCTGCTGGAAGACACCCTATGGATTACTGGCACAGTCATTTTTTGAAAAGAGAGAATAAAGAGGCACAGTTGTACCTCAAATGAATACAAAAGATGTGGGACAAGAATCTCAGATACAAATGACCATCTGGATGGCAGTATATGATAAAGGAAAAGAGAAGATGCTTAAGAGAAATGGTTAGGCTGCACAACAGAGGCAGCTAAGGTTTCTTTAGAACTGTAGCTTGTGTGCAGTTAACTATACAGATCCACAGAGCTTATGATGGAGGAAAAAACAGATCATGTGGACAAAGGTCTTGGCTATTCTTGACTAAGCAGTCCCACTAAGGTGGTGGTGTTTGTTGATACATGTGGAAACTGATAGTAAATGAATATTTTACTAGATAAATAATAAAAAATAGCAACTGCTGTTACAAAGAACAGTTCAAATACATGCTTTTTCCTGCTATTCTGAATTTAAAATATTACAAGGCCATAAAATAAATAAGTAAAAAAGCATGGGTAGGACAGCAGAAGGAAATACCATTTGGGAAAAATATATCACACAATGTTAGCAAGCAGTATGAACATTAAAATATGAATAGGATACACACAAAGCTGCTGAGAGTAGGCTCCAGAATCCACAATGAACTTGAAAAATACCAGGAAACGAATCTATGCTGAACTGCTTTATTACAACACACTAGCGCTTTCACAAAATGCTTCTTCAGGTGTAAAACTGATACAAAAAAACCACACCTTAAATAGCCAGGTTGAATAATCACATGATGCACTCTAATTAACTTTTAAAAGGGAGACCTTAAAATCAGTTTAAAACATACATATACACTATTAATAAAACATACACCCTGCATAAAGAACAGATATATAACAATATATATATAAGCACATTCTAATGAGCATATAAGCATATTTAATAAACAATCTACGATTATTATAAAATAGAAAAATAAAAAATATAAAAAACAAATAAATAAATAAAAGACAGGAATTACCTATGTAGAGCTCTTTTACCAAGAACAGGCTTCAAAGGCACCTGTTCATTTAAACCATAACCATAATTGGCTCTAAGCATGACTATCCACCTAGCCTCTACTTCCTCAGTTCTAGCTCTAATATCACCCACTCTAACACTCTCATATGTCCTAGAGACAACCATAAACATAAACTTATGTTGTACACCCATATTTTGTACATGCTTAGCTAAAGCATTAGTATTACTCCCTTTACCTATATGGTAATAATGCTCTCTTATTCTATCCTTTAGAGAACGATCTGTCTTGCCAACATAGAAACATCTACAGGCAACACAGTTAGTTAAATAAATCACGTGCATAGTTTCACAATCAGCCTGAACCCTGATGTCATACACTCTGCCTGTGTCAGGATGTGCAAAGAAAGGCTCTTTATTAATGTACTTGCACTGCGAGCATTTACCACATGATCTAGTACCAGGTACTGTCGGGGCATACTTTACTTCCTTAACATTATATAACCTTCTTCTTAAATTCTTCTTATTCTTAAAAGTGAACTGAGGTCTGGGGCCTATAATTTCACTTAATTGCGGATCAGTTAACAGAATATCCCAATGTTGGCTAATAATTTCAGTATACCCCATAACATCTCTTGAGTAAGGAATACAAACCTTAATATTATTTGCTCTATTGGTATTGCCACCAGCTGACCTTTTTGAAAAATACGGTTTGGCCCTACTCTCTCTCAATTTAGAGACTTGAGTAGCATTATACTCTACCATCCCATAATCATAACCTCTCTGTAAGCTCATTAATGGTCTTATGTTTCTGCTCTTCAAATTCGCTATTCTTTGCACTCAATCTAGAAGGCCTATAGAATTGATTCTGGACTACATTTCTAAAGACATAGTCTGGATGCATGCTATCCCTAGATAGCAAACTATTAACGTGACATTCCTTTCTATATAGTCTAGTTGACATCACATTAGAACTGTCCTTTTCCACTATCACTTCCAGAAAATTTATACTAGCATCTGAATAGTTCAAAGTTAACCTCAAAAAGGGGGTGGTACTGTTAATGTACTCAACAAAACTCATTAGTTCTAAAACAGAGCCTCTCCACAAAATAAAAAGGTCATCTACAAACCTTCTATAAAAAAATAATTAAATCTTTAAAAGGCCCTTCTTCTAAAAAATCTGTCTCCCATTTCATCATAACAGCGTTCGCATAACTACCTCTTAGAGCAAAAAAAATCTGGTCAAAGCCTAAAATGATGGGGGGACAAATTTTAAATATTGCTCTTACAAACTTAGAAGGTTGATAGAATGATAGGTTTTACATTATTATGAATTTTCTGAAGGATATGGAGTTTTAAACTCAAATATTTGTCATTATTTAATGACATCAATCATCAGCTATTTGCCAGAAAGGTACAGATTTTAGGAGGAACACACCAAAAATATGAGGCAAAAATCTGGACATTCTGTGAAAATCTGTAGTTGAGAGGTATGCGTGCTGCTGCATCACAGAAACAAAGGCCCAAGTTCAAGTCTAGCTTTCATTTAGTGTCTGTGTGGAGTATGTGTCACTTCCTGAGTCTAATTTTTGGGTGGGGACCTGTGTTTTTCTAGCTTCTTCCAAAGATAAGATGAATAACATGATATTCTAATTTGTCTAAATGCTGCATTTGAAGCTCGCTTTTTGACCCATAGAATGTCTAAAAAAGGTTTATAGGAAGGTTAAAGTACAGTTTTGTACCTACCATAAATGTAGATGTTCGAGTGCTAATACAGCTGCAGTCATAACAGATGGGTTCTCCTGCCATCAGGCGGGTCCTCGGTCGGCCGAATTCCAAAGTCTAGGTCCGGCGTCGGTTGTCGTCGCCTCTTCCCTGACGTCAGTGCGACAGGGGTACAAAAGAACCAGCCAACGCCATTTTCTTCAGTTTTTCTTGCCCCAGATGTCAGGTGCTCCCAGAAGGAAGGCAATACATAAATTTGTGTAATAAAGCAATGCCATATAATCAAAAAACAGTAGTGCAAGCAAATACATCATGAATGAATAGCCCAATCAGGTTGCATGAGGATATGTTAGCCAATAGGCCTGTCCCAAGAGGGGAAGGTGGGAGGGAAACCTGGACTGCAGCTGTATTAGCACTCGAACATCTACATTTATGGTAGGTACAAAACTGTACTATGTTCATCGTGCATACAGCTGCAATCATAACAGATGGGTAGAATCCCAAAGCTAAGAAAAGGGTGGTAGGCACTAGGTGGAACTAGGAGGAGCCAGAATGCCTTGCAAGACTGCAGTGGCAAAGCCCGCTCTAGATTTGGAGTATAGTGGAAGGTGGTAGTGCTTGGAGAAGGTATGCACAGAACTCCAAGTGGCTGCTTCTAAAATATCTTTGGTAGGAACTCCTCTGAGGAAGGCTGCAGAGGTAGCCGTGGCCCTTGTGGAGTGAGATCTGATGCCTGTAGGTACAGTTTTGCCATGAAAAGAATAGCAAAAGCGTATGCAGTGGGCTATCCATTTTGAGATTGTCAGTTTGGAGATTGGCTTTCCTTGAGCTCCTATAGCATAGGACACAAAGAGCTGTTATGATTTTCTGAAAGGCTTTGTTCTGTCCAAATAATAACGTAGTTGTCTGTGGATGTCCAAGGAATGTAGTAATCTCTCCCCTTTGTTCTGAGGATTAGGATAAAAGGTAGGTAAGTGTATGGCCTGATTCAAAGCTACCCTGGCTACCACTTTTGGCATAAAGGACGGGTTGGTTCGTAAGGAAACTCTGTCCTGATGGAAGATGATAAAAGGCTGCACAGCCATGAGAGCTTGTAGTTCCGAAACCCTACGAGCTGAGGTAATAGCCAGAAGGAAAGCTGTTTTCCAGGACAAATATTGCAAATCTGATGAGGCAGCTGGCTCAAAAGGAGGCAAGGTCAGTTTTTCCAGAATGAAATTGAGATCCCAAGCAGGTATTGGTTGTTTCCTTGGGGGTTTTAGATTCTTAGCCCCTGTGAGGAACTGTCTTAAGAGGGGGTGAGAGAATAAGGGTGGATCAGTGTTGTATTCTGCAGAAATGGCTGAGGCATGGATTTTGATGGAGGAGAATGAAAGTCCACTGCTTAGCAGCTCAGCTAGATACTGTAATATTTGAGGTAAGTTCAGTTTTCCAGGATCCTGGCCCTTTTTCTCATTCCAGACACAAAAACCGTTTCCATTTTGCGGAGTAAGCTTTTCTAGTAGACGGCCTTCTGGCCTCCAAAATGACATCCTGTACCTCCTTGGAGAGTAGGGTCTGTTGTGATGCTAAGGAATCTTCCATGCGGCTAGATTGAGTGTTTTTTAGCTGACTGTGAAGAGTTTCGAAGCTGTGCTGAGTCAGGAGAAGAGGCATTAGAGGCAGGGTCCATGGTGGGGGAATGCGTCAGGCTCCTCAGGAGTGGGTACCAGTGTTGTCTTGGCCAGTCTGGAGCAATGAGAATCATCTTTGGTCTGTCTGCTCTGGTTTTCAATAGAACTTTGGGCAGCAGAGGAAGAGGTGGGAAGGCATAAACTGTCATTGATGTCCAACTGAAAGAGAGAGCGTCCACTCTCCAGGCCTTTGGGTGAAAAATCCTTGAGCAGAATTTTGTCAATTGGTGATTTTTGTGGGAGGCAAAGAGATCTATGTCTGGCCTTCCCCATGCTTGGATTATCTCTGTAAAAACTTGAGGATGCAACTTCCATTCGTGTGGATCTGTCATATTTCTGCTTAGGTTGTCTGCCAGCGTGTTTTCCTTGCCTGGCAAGTACTGTGCTTGTAGTTCGATTTGTAAGTCCATGGCCATGTTCCAAAGTGTCATGGCCAGTCTGCATAGGGGGTATGAATGTGTACCTCCCTGTTTGTTTATGTACCACATTACTGTGGTGTTATCCATTCTTATCAATAGTTGACCTGGTTGCAGAAGGTCTTTGAAAGCTATAATAGCATTTATTACTGCTAGCATTTCCTTTTGATTGATGTGAAGGTGCTTTTCTTTTTGGGACCATTTGCCCTGAATGCACCGATCTGTCATGTGCGCCCCCCAGGCGTAGTCCGAGGCATCTGTTGTGATGACTTGATTTGCTTGAGGCTTGCTGAATGGGAGACCTGTGTTTGTTTGGCATGCTTGAGCCCACCACAGAAATTCCTTTTGAAGACATGGAATTAGTGGTATTATTGTTTCCAAACTGTGGCTGTGTTGAGACCATAGGTTTTTCAGGTACCATTGAAGTTTCCTCATATGCAGCTTTGCACATGGGATTAGTAAGATGCAAGATGCCATGAATCCCAGAGCCTGCAGGATTTTCCTTGCAGTCAGCCTGGTGCAATTTGCTAGTGTTCTGAAGTATTGAGTTAGTTGCCCCTGTTTCTCTGGCGTGATGTAGGCCATCTGGGTGTCTGTGTCCAAGTTGGCACCCAGGAAAATTATTTTCCGAGAGGGTATTAGCCTTGATTTCTTTTTGTTGACTGTGTATCCCAGAGAATTCAACAACATTATTACATAAGCCAGATGTTTCAGAAGAATGTGCTTGCTGTCCGCTTGGATCAGGCAGTCGTCCAAATAGGGGTATATTTGTATCCCTTGAAGTCTGCAGTAGGCAATTACTGATGCCAGGCATTTCGTGAATACTCTGGGCGCAGTAGATAAGCCAAAGGGCAATGCAGAGAATTGATAATGGGTTGAACCTGCAAGAAATCTGAGGTATCTTCTGCAATTTTGTCTGATTGGGACATGCAGGTATGCCTCCTTGAGGTCCAATGTTACCAGCCAAGACTCCTTGCCCAGCATGGGAAGAAGCTGCTGAAGAGTGAGCATCTTGAATTTTGGTGCGAGTAGAAATGTGTTTAGGATGGATAGGTCCAAAATAGGTCTCCAATCTTTTCCCTTCCTTGGTACCAGGAATAGTCTGGAATAAAAACCTTGACCTTGTTCGTGCGTAGGTACCTTTTGAATAGCTTTAATGTCTGTGAGATCTGAAATTTGTCTTTGTGCCTCTGCCCTTTGATTGTGTGGCAGGTTTGGCATGCCTCTCATTTTTGGAAGGGTGTGAAAATGGAATCTGTAGCCTCTGTTTATAATGTCCAGGATCCATTTGTCTTTTGTGACAATATGCCAATTTTCTGAAAATAATGCCAGTTTTCCATCTAAGGGTGCTGCCATTTGAGTCTTGCTTGGCATGCAAAGGGGAAAGTCATTGGGCTTGCTTTCTGAATGGTTGCGAGTTATCCTCACCACCTCTTTGTGTAGGAGCTTGCCATTGTCTGCCTCTAAACGATCCTTGGGATTGCCCTCTGCCCCTCGGGCACCTGTATCTAACTCTATGGGGTCTGTCCGTGGCTGGAAAGGACCAATTTTTGGAAGGCCAATTTCTACTGAAACGTGGGGGTTGTACCTGTAGAAAATCTTTCACAGTTTGCATTGATTTAGCTTTTTCCTCCATTTTCCTTAATACCTCCTCAGCATTAGCACCACATAATACATCCTTTTGTAGAGGGGCATCTAGTAATTTAGCTTTGACATGATCTGGCAAGGTTTGTTCCTTGAGCCAGGCATGTCTACGTATGACTGATCCTGTAACAACAGCTCTACATGAGGCCTCTAGAGCATCAAAACCACATTGTAAGGTATGTTTATCCACTTGTTCAGCACTATGCATCAAATCCTGTAACTCCTTCAAGTCTGGTTGTTCAGGTTGTGACATTTTACTTTTCAATTGTGATAACAAAAACTGTTGGTACTTTAGCATATGGAACTGGCAGTTTAATGCCCTCATGGTTAAGGTGGCCGAGGTGTATACCTTTTTTTCCCACCTTTCTAAGGATCTGGAATCTCTCTCGGAAGGTAATGGGTTTTTAGCAGTGGAGGCCTTAATTCCCTTGGGGCCCTGTGAGATGGTTTCTGGGTCAGCAGCATGGCTTTTGTATAGAAATTGGTGTGAGTCAGGAACCCTGTAGTACCTGTCAGGCTTGACTGGGGCTGGAGGTAGAGAATCCGGGTTAAGGCAGGCCTCCGAGTACACATCATCTAGTATGTCCAAGACAGGAGGTATAGCCAGAGGCCTGTGCTGAGGTAGCAAGAGAAATTCCCTAAGCCTTTTCTTGGAATCTGAATAATCTTGGCCTTCCCAGTGGAAGTGTTCCCTTAAGGTATGCAAAGTTTCCCCAAATGAGAAATCCTCTGGGGGGGATACAGAGGGAATGGACTCCTCTGCATCAGAGTCTTCAAAAGGGGAGTAAGAATGTTCCTGTTCATCAGTGTGCTCTGAAATAATGGAGCCCTGATCAGAGGAGGGGGATTCTTCCTCCACTCTGGGCCTTTTGTCCGGGGGGGGGTTGAGAACCCCTGATAAGAGTAATTAAATCCTCAGCCATTTTAAGCATCTGTTTTTTAGGCATGGGGCCTGGAGATGGGCCCTGTGTAGCTTGTCTCTTAGAATGCATGGCTGCTTTAGACTTAGTGAAAGCCTTGATGGAAAAAGAAGAGGAAGGTCTGAAGACACCTTGAGAGGAGGTAGACCTGTCCACATTTTGAGATTCACCGCCAAGAGTGGCTTTGGTATCTGTAGTCGGTGTGTGGGCCAATGAGCCTGCGACCTCGGGCAAAGGAGACACCGCCACTGAAGTGTCGTCGGTAGTCAGGGGCTGCGTAGGCTCCTCGCTGAGAACTGGACCTCGTGTAGTCGGCTTTGGCGTGGTGTCAGTAGAGGCCGCAGACCTCATGTGTCGGTCCTTATCTTTGTGCTTTTTAGACAAAACTGGAGTCGGAGTATCCGACGACATAATATAGTTAAATGTTTTGCCAAAATAATGCTGGGCGAACTCCGCCCGACGCTTAATGGTGCGTTTGTTGAATGTAGCACAAAAGCGACAGACCGAGACGTCGTGGTCTTGGCCTAAACAAGGAATACAGAGGGAATGGAAATCCTTATGTGGTACTTGCTTCCCACATGAAATACAATTATTAACTTTGTCTGACATCGGTCTGAGGCAAGAAAAGTTTCCCCAACGGGGTACTTAGCTTTCAAGAAGACTTCAGTTGCAAAATTTTCGTAATTTCAGGAGCTGGCCGACCGGCACTTGCGAACTGCTTCTGCTTCGGGCACCGCACGGCAAGAAAGACTGAAGAAAATGGCGTCGGCTGGTTCTTTTGTACCCCTGTCGCACTGACGTCAGGGAAGAGGCGACGACAACCGATGCCGAACCTAGACTTTGGAATTCGGCCGACCGAGGACCCGCCTGACGGCAGGAGAACCCATCTGTTATGACTGCAGCTGTATGCACGATGAACATCAAAGACTGTCAATCATATTTGCACATTTAAATGGTCATATTCTCAAAAGCTGAGAGAGACTATCCTGTAAACATTGCATATCATTCTGATGACAGCCAGAATCACTGCAGAAGGCATGGATCCACATTAAATCTCATATTCTAGGCTGATGTAGTTATTTCCAGCTGCACTACATTAAAAGTATCATGGATTCTAAGAAATCATTATATCTATTTATTTGCAGTGATTCACAAATCCGCAATGACAGCAATCATCCCAACAAAAATAGCTCAGCTACTCTGAATGAAGATGAGTGATAAGTTAACTGTTTATTGTTGCATTTGCTCAACTGCCAAGTATACTTACTAGTCCTGGGATTTGTTTTTAGGCATACAATAAATACAGTACAGAAGCATATAATAAATTTAAAGATAAACACTGAGGGCTAACGTTTACAGATAACCAAAAGATAAATGCCAAGTCGCTCCACAATCCAGCACTGTGTTAGCAATGATTTGTCAAAGTTAAAACGTATGGTAGGTACATTCATACAAGGGTAGTGTTTGTCTATTTTTATTAATAGCACAAGGGTTACTGATACAACTTGCTTTTTTACTGCAATATTATTTGTACTCTGAAGTGAGCTGCTGGCCTTAAGGTAACCAGTCAAACAAAAAATAGGAAAACCAATATTTAGCAATGGATCACTGTTCTTGTAGACATCAGTGAAACAGAACTGTTGCCTTAGCTATCTGCAACACCAAAGTATGACGACAAAATAAACGTACTTAGGTTTTTCAATACCAGTGTGTGCCTGCTTTGTACTAAGTTATTAAGCTAACAAATGACTCTTTTAATGTACCTTACCCTTTTGAAAATGCAAAATATTTTAATGAAGAGTCAGGATAACTATTATTACTTTTGCATCTAAAGCCAATGTTATGCGATATGAATATTTTAAAAGAGGATTGCTGTAACTGTCTTTGCAAACAAGAAAATACAAAAATGAGATTTTTCACCACTACTGAACTTTATTATCTCATTATTCTTATTAATTCTCATTTATAACAAATACTTTACATTGTATACTTGAAGTATTGCGCAAAGGACAGATCTTGAGAGAGATAGTAGTTTAAACTTTATAGTGGGATTATCAAGCTCCAATATTTCCCACCGCAGGAGATCATTGGTCACCTGGAGTACTATTTCAGATTTTGTCTACTTCTATGCTCCAGTTGCACTACGTTAAGTTTCATGGCTTCTAGGACATCAGTACACGCATTTATTTGTAATGATTCTCAAATCAGCAACAACAGAATCATGCCAACAAAAATAGTTCAGTTTTGAAGCTATCTGTTTTTATAATTTGAAATACTTCTCAGCAATTGTGATGTCTAAGTTGTTTGAAAACATCTTTTTAATTACAGCAGTTCAAAGTCCATGTTTCAAATACCTATATAAAAAAAAATCAGCAAACTTGGACTTCATTTTTTAAAATCACATAATATGCATCACCCATGGATTGCCAATAGAATAATTTGCTTTCTTCTGCAGCTGCCCAGGATAGACAAGATCATCTGTTTGTGACAGTAAATTATGACAGTCCACTGGTAAAGACTCAATGTATACATGTGTACTATATATACAAGAGAAATGCAGTGACCAGTCAGCTGCAGAAAAGCTGGCTACAATGTGTTGGCTTAAATTCCATTGGTCAGACTTCCTTCACTGTAAGGTTGCAAGATACATTCAGCTGAATTCAGGACTAACATGCAGCAGCTGACTCTCTGAAGTGGATGACAAATGTCTTTATACATCTGTGCCTCATGAGAATTGGGATTACAAGTACCCTGCCAAACAGGAAGGTTGACACCCAACCCTGCATCATGCCTCACTCGGCATTGATCTTTAGAGAAATAATTTTTCTTGACACTCCTCAGCTATTAAGCAGAGACAAGTGTCTGGTTTTAAATTACTTTTCTAAAGGCACATATATGATGAGGGACTGTACTGGCATGGAGATGCAGAATACTTAGGGTAATTCAGTTTATTCTAAGACAATAACCTAATTTTACAGGGAAAAGGTCTCAACAGTAGGAATGTGATTAGATTCCAAGGTGAAGCATGGACTAAAAAAGTGTGAGAGACCAAAACAGTGACAATGAAATAAACATTAATGTTTACCTAGGGGAAAAATGGAGACAGACCACTTTTGCATAATCAAGACATGCATTATGATGCTGAAAGCTTTTTGCTCTAAAACAACCAGAAAAACATACTGATATTCTACCTGTAAAATTAAAAATTATGTACTCACTATAGCTAGGCATCTGTGTTCCCTATTTTCATTCTTCCTCAATGAATGGGCTACGGATCTTATCAAAGGATCCAACTTGGATGAACACTTTAGACTTTGGATCCAACTAGCCAACTCTCACGATCCTTCCTCTACTCATACTGCCCTAGTCCATCCTCAATACCTCAGATCGAGTTTGTTGCCATAAAATCCACCGTAATTGGATAAAGAAAGGGACAGCTCAAAGAATGTGGCTCAAACTCAGAATTATAAGATCCAATAATTAGTCCAACAGGTTCCTCCAGAAGATTTTAAGAAGGAGGGATGTGGAGGGGGGGGGGGTTGAGGAAGAATACAAATGGACAACACAAATGCCTAGTTATGGTGACTACATAACTCTTAAATCTGATGTTGTTCTTTTTATTACTCCTCAGCAAATGGGACAGAGACTCCAGCTACGTTAATCTTGGGTAGCCCTCATGGAAGGATGTTCTGGAGAACCGCTAAGCCAATGGCAGCTCTGCTTCTGGATATTAGATCCAATTTGTAATGAGTTACAAAGATATGAGCACTGGACCATGTGGCTGTTGTGCAAATATCCTCAATACAAGTTCTTGACTAAAAAGCAGATGAAGTGGCCATGGACTTAGTTGAGTGGGCTTTAAGCAGTCTTGATAGAGAAATGCTTATTTAGAATAGGTCCTGGAAATGCAAGCAGTAATCCATGTAGCCAATCTAACTTTAAAACCTGGATAATCCAGCTGATTTGATGAGAAGGACAGAAACAGATTACCTGATTTTCTAATTTGTTTTGCGCTGTGTAGATAAAAACATAGTTGTCTGTGCACATCCAGGAGATGTTGCATGTATTCTCCTTTGTTTGAACATTTTGGAAAGAAAACCAGAAATGAATGGATTGGTAAACATTAGATTTAGAAGCCACATTAAGTAAAAACTAAGGGTTTATTCGTAAAGTAACCCTGTCTTTATGTAAAATAATACAGGGAGTCTGACAAAAGAACCTGGAGTTCAGTAATTCTTTTTGCACAAGTGATAGCTAATAAAAAAGTTTTTTCTATGACAAGAATTTTAAATTACTTTTGCTGAATGTTCAGAGGGTTTTTGAGTCAGACCTTGTAGCACCACAGTCAGATCTCAGGGAGGTGAAGGATCCTTTATTGGGGGTCTAAGGAGAAAAGTGACTTTCAGAAAAGCTTCACATAATTTGGAAGAAGCCAAAGAATGGCTTTTTATCTCCTATATGAAAATTTGAAATGGCTGCCAATTGTAGTTTAATCATAGAAAAACTAGCTCCTTCTTTAAAAAGAACAGCCAGAAAATCGAGATCAACACAGACCAGGGCAGAAAAAGGGCCAACACTATTTCTCAATGTCTAAAGGGAAAACCTTTTTCCATTTGCCCTTGTAAACCTTCTTGACGGAGTCTTTTTGCAGAGATAATATAATGGTACATATTAAAGATGAAAGCCTAGGCTGTTGATTATTGGAACGGCACAAACCATGTGGTTAGTTAGAGGGCTGGGATACTGGGATGACTCATCCCTGAGTGGTGTGACAGGAGATCTGGAATTGGGTCCAGTATCCAGTGAGGATAGTGAAGAAGAGAGGAAAGGAAGGGGAACCATGAAACGCATTATCATGGACTTTATAAACAAGGACATTGGCAACTTCCAAACACTTGACCCCACACAGTTTGGTTTTGTCAAAGGGAGATCATGCCTATTAAACTTGGCCAACTTCTTTGAAACAGTCACCAAAGCCATGGACAAGGGGAAGACGGTGCACACTGCCTACCTTGACCTAGTCAAAGCCTTGGACACTATTCCCCACTCAGGCATAATAGATAAACTTCCCCAGCTAGGCATCAATCCATATGTTACAAGATGGGTAGCTAACTGGCACACTGGCAAAACCCACTCAGTCAAAATGGAGGAAGCCACCTCTAGTAGTAGACAGTAATGAATGGTGTACCCCAAGGATCGGTCTTGGGGCCTCTACTGTTTGGGATATACTTTTCTGAGGTGCAAGCCAAAACAGGTGGTCTGTGGCTGACCAAGTTTGCAGATGACTGCAAGCTGGACACTGTCTTAAATTCCCCTAGTAATGTTAACATCCTCTAAAAGGGCCTTACCCAAACTAATGACTGGTGCCAGCAGCATGGCCTCAAACTGAATGCTAAGAAATGCATCATTATCCCCTTTGGGGAAAATGGTGTCCCCACTAATTATCACATTAATAACAATGTACTAAGCACACAAGCAGTCATGAGGGACTTGGACAACCAGGTTGATAGCAACCTGACTTTTGACCACCATGTTGCCTCCATTTTAAGGAAGGCTTTCTACATGGCACGCCTCATAAGAATGGGTATTTCATTCAGGAACAAGGAGGTCATAACATCCCTGTACTCTTCCCTTATCAGACCCATTAACGAGTACAATGCCCCCTTCGACATGTACCTTGCCAAGCACATGTAGCAGCTGGAGAGACCACAGAGGTTCCTGACTAGGAAAATCCAGGGTCTCAAATACCTGTCCTATACAGATAGGCTAAAAGCCCTGTCTCTCTACTGAGTCTCATACAGACTGCTCAGAGGTGACCCCGTGTCTGACAAACAAGGCCATCTCTGACACAGCCTTGATGGACTTGCTGCATATCCTTAAGTCAAAATCTACTCGGGCAACCCGCATGCAAGGCTTAAGCCTGGTCTGTGACATTAACAGAACTTGATGGCAGGACAGATGTGTCCCAGAGACTGCCCCATCTGCGGAATAGACTCCTTCTCCATGTTAGTACCTATCTAGCCCTCTTTAAGATGAATCGGGATGACTGAATGGGAAACAGAAAATACACCCTTGGGATGCCACCTGTGTCCCTGCTGGACAGGAGAAACAGGTGCTGACTTTGTGGGAACATGGGCAAAAGTCTTGGCTAGGCTTATAAGGGCCTCCAGGCAAATAGCCTAGTATCATCCTATGAACCATACCTGTTGAGGTCAGTAGGGGACAATGAAGATGACTGAGCTCTTCAACCAGATTGCTTTCTGTAGGAATTTGAGGAGACCAGAAGACCAAAAGTGGACTAGAGCATCTCTCTGTGACTCCTCCTGAAGGGGGATCAGGGCAAAATACCTGCTGCACTTGTTGTGGAGGGACACAAAGAGGTTGCAGCAAGGTTGGTCCCAACAAAGGAAGATTTCCTCTGCCACTGATTGTTTAAGAGACCACTTGTCAGAATGGACCTGATGAGTTTGCCCACTAATACATTGTTTTTCCCTGGAATGTGCATTGCAACTAGAAGGTGGTTGCTGATCGCCCATTGCCACACTCTCATAGCCTCCCAGCAGAGAGGATAAGACCAGGTTCCCCCTTGTTTGTTGATGTACCATACTACAGACATGTTGTCGGTCTGAATTGCAATAGTCCCTAGAGGAAGAGTATCACGAAATGCCTGCACCTATAATAGGAGTGTGCTCATCTCCAGGATGTTGATATGTGAATTGGTCTCTTGAGGGGACCACATGCCTTGGATCATCTTCCCCAAATAATACCTCCACCCCCAACTGGGATGTGTCCGTAATCACTGTGGCCAAAGGGGGGGGGGGTAAGAGAAAAAGGTAGTCCTAGGTAAATCTGACCCCTATGATTTGGCAGAAAGGGTTGATTTTCATAACAATTGATGTTGTTGACCTGTTCTCCAGCATTCCCAAGGAGAAAGGTTTGGAATATTTCTTTAATAGTTTAAAGAGATTTTCTGGGTTAAGCTCTGAAAGAATAAATCTAATAGTTGATATGATGGGCTTGGTTCTTGACCATAATTATTTACAATTCCAGGGAGAACTTTTCAGGCAGAGCAAAGGGGTAGCTATGGGGGCATCTTGTGCCCCAGTCTTTGCAAACCTGGTAATGCTCGAATGGGAAACATTGTTCGTATTTCCTAGTGTATATTATAAATATATAACACACTACACTAGGTATCTGGATGATTTGTTTGTTCTTTGGAACGGACCTGTTCAATTAATACAGGAATTCATTGAGTACTTGAACAACACAACTGATTTTCTGAAATTTACACATAATGTGCAATTTGAGGGTATTGCCTACTTGGACACATATGTGTATAGTACGGAAACTGAATTCCAGTCTAAGATTTTTAGGAAAAACACATTCTCAAATGATTATTTATTCTACGACAGTTGTCACCCACCCCATATTTTTAAAAATGTTTTTAAGGGCCAATGCATACGAGCAGCCCGAATGTCATCTAACAGAGAAACTATGGTTAATGAGTTAAATTTTATATATACAATGTTTTTGAATAGGGGGTACCCTGACGAGTTGATTAAACCTATACAGAAAAATGTTATGAAGGAATGGGGTAAAAAATATACCCCGTTATTAGGAAGACCTTTCATTCTGAAAGATAAGAAAAAAGAATCAGAAGGTTGCACGTGTGTACTCATGTATCTCATATGTCGACATTTTGAAAGAGATTTTGACGAAACACTGGAATATTTTTAAAACTTCAGAAGACATTTGTAATATTGTCGGATCAACACCCAAATTTGTTTACAAAACATCCTTAAATATCAAAAAGATTTTAGAAAGGAGAAAGGATTATAATAGGGAAGTCAATGTAACCAAACATACCAGGAAATGTGGTTTTTGTAAGCAATGTAAGCTTATCAATGAAACCAATGTTATTAAGCTAAAAAACATTACTGCCAACTGTATATACAGTAGAGGGGGGAATTGCAATACCTCCAGAATAGTATATATCGCCACTTGTGTAGCATGTGATGCTTTTTATATTGGAAAGACGGAAAGGAAATTCAAGACTAGAATATATGAGCATACTTAAAACAAAATCAAAAAACAAGACTCAAATAATGCTCTGAGTAGACATATTCTAGAAAAAGGTGTTGAACATTCCTTTCTTTTCAGTATTATTGACATTATAGCACGCACTACAACAGTAGGTAATTGGAAATGCTTCTTAGCACTTTTAGAAAGTAAATGGCAAATACTATGTGATGCAACTACACAACCAGGTCTAAATGATCACATCAGCATAAAACCCTTCCTTATTTTGGATAGTTGAACATAGGGGTATTTTTCCTTTGCATCAACTGTACATAATATTTCTAGTTATTTTTTACATTGTTATGTACGCTTACACATATATATATATATATATATATATATACATTCATATTTATATTTACATTAATATTTATATTTATATACATATTACTATTTATATATTTATTTATTTATATATACTATATACATTTTCATATATTATTGTATATACTCCTTCTTCATTCATGAAGTTTTCTTGATGCATTCAGTTGATACTTGGAATTATATTATATTGTATTTTATATTGTATTTTTATGCACTGTAGATGTTTATACTTAAAATTGTATTTCATTGTATTTTTATGGTTCTATAATGTTATCTATCTCAGTAGATTTATGTATGAAAGAGTTTATGTATGAAACAGTTGATCAAGTTTTTTAGCACTCATGCACTTTTAAAAGAGTATGCATTTATATATTAGGAAGCCTTATGCACTCCTTAGCAGATTATTGTGGTTTTAACCTAACTCAAACCTATTATTCACAGTATAGGATTGTATATTTTCATTAGAAAGGAATTCTTTCAGTGTGTTGAGAAATTAAGTTTAATTATTTAACAATTATCCAATTATGTTTGGCGCCTAAACTACTATATAAACTATGTTTTTTGAATCATTCAAGGTTCTGATGAAATCTGTGGTAGCAGATGAAAGCGCTCAACCTTTACCAACTGTGGATTTATACGTGAATTTTTTGTGTTCTACGTGCTTTGTGAAGTATCTTGCCATTAAATTATTGAACTGTTAACATTGGAGCTGCGTTTCTTGGATTATCAGCCATATCTTGTTATTTTTCGGAGTCCTAGGTAAATGTCATCCAACTGAATCCATCAATGGATGTGGTGTTTGTAAATCGGTGTAAGCTTGACTGGAAAAGACAGGCACTCTCGAAGAACAGACCACTGAACAGCTAGAGTCCATTAAAGAGCACACATATAGTACTGTGCTAAGGGAAGAAGTACTATTGCTGCTGCCACAGATCTCACAGCTTGAAGGATGAATCTGACTGGAGGAGACAGATGACAAAGAATCTGATGAACCTGACATCTGAGTGTGTCTATGCAATGAGTTGCTTAGGATGCAATTTGCAATGTCGTATTCAGATGTGCACCAATAAACTCAAGGCTCTGTACTGGTGTCAGATTTGACTTGGCAAAATTGATTGTTATTCCCAGAATGTGACAAATTTGGAGCAAATAGTCCCTGGATTGTTGAAGGACATGCATGGAGGGAGCAGTGAGGAGCCAGTCATCTAGATATGGTAACACTCAGAATCCTCTGAGTCTCAAGTGAGCTACCACCACTGCCATACATTTGGTGAGTCTCAAGTGAGCTACCACCACTGCCATACATTTGGTGAGCACCCTGGGGGCTGTGGTGAGTCCTACAGGTGGTGACAGGTTCCCAGCTGAAAGCATAAGTGTCTTTGGGAGTGCCTGTCTAATTTGATGTGATAGTATGCATCCTGAAATTCTATAGAGCACATTCAATCATCCTTGGGAAGAAAAGACAGAATGGACTGGACCATGACCATTCAGAACTTTTACTTTTTCATGTACTGATTCAATCTGCATAGATCCAAAATTGGTCTCTGGTCCCCTTTTTGTGCTCTACAAAGAAGTGAGAGTAAGTACGGAATTTTATTTGGTCTGATGGGACCTCCTGGATGACTCTTGTCTAGCAGCTTTTGAATTTCTTGGGCTGCTGCCTTCCTTGGACTGGGTGGAACATTGGGAAGCTTTTTTCTTTTGTAGACTGGTGTTTGGAAAAATGGTATGGAGTTGGCTCTGGATATATTTAGCACCCAGAAATCTTTTGTTATAGTAGCCCAGGTGTCTAGGTGCAAAGACAATCATCCCCTGACTGCCTCCAGAGGTGGGCAGTCAGCTAGCACTTCAGGAGTGCTGAAAGGGTCTGTCCAGAAAGGAATCGCAGAAACCCTGATTTTGCAGGCGTCCTTCTCCCTCTGGGGCAACGTCTACCATTAGAACTGCCTCCTCTGACACTAGAGGAGTTGTCCCCGCACAGATCTTGTATAGGTTCCTGAGATTTGCAGAACTACATTTTCTTACCTCCTCTCTGATTTCTAGAGAAGGTTCATTGTGGGGTAGAAACCTTGATTCCCATGGCAGACAAAGTTTTACCTTCTTATTCGCTGCAGTTAAGTGTTTCTTTCACCAATGGACCAAATCAAGATGTTCCATCAAAGGGAGCATTGATAAAAGATGTATTTAAAGGCTGTGCAAAGTCTCATAGTCGCATCCAGGCATGTCTCTTTATTGCAATTCCTGAACCAGCAGCCCATGTGGTGTTTTCAGCTGCATAAGAGATCAACTCCTTGGAAGTATTGGAAATTGTCAAAAGAGTGGTCAGCTGAGATGATGATATTTTGAAATCCTCTGCAGACATGGACTCAGAGAGAGAATTGGACAGTTCTTTGGTCAAATCTCTCTGTAGTCTTGTGAAACATGCCAGGTAATTTAGAGACCTCAAGGCGAATGTTGCCGAGGCAAAGACTCAGTTTCTGAATCTGTCCAGTGCCCTAGACTCTCGGTTTGGTGGGTGGATGGATGAGCTCTGTTCTGCTAGCTTTTTTAGTGGTCACTGCTGCTGCCACCACCACCATAGCATCTACAGGGACTCCTTTGCTCCAGTGGGTCCTATCTTTAGGGGGTGGTAGGAATTTGTTAGGTTGTCTTGGTATAGGCTCAACAGAATTCAGCTGTTTCCATGCCTGGCAAGAGACTAAATCAATGAGCTCATCTGCTTGGAGAGGATAATCCAAGACGCAGATGGGCTAGAACCAAAAGCTTCCAAAAATACAAATTCATCTAGAAGGATTATCGGAAGACCAAGTACCTTTCTGACTAAGGAACTTTAATATGTTTCTAAAGGAGACATTATCTGTGGTGATCTGGGGGACCCTTATCCTTCCTCGAAATCAGTATCCTCAAGTAAGACATTCCAACAGGGTATATATGTGCCTCATCTTGCACATTCTCTTCCGATGGATCTCCTCTGGGGATGTTCAGGGGAGGTATCAGAAGAGGGGGGGGGAGTTCCTCTACGGGAATTGAAGGGAATCAAGTTGGAACTGGTTGTCCCTGTGAAATAGGCCTGATGGACTCAGAGCTTGGAACTGAAGACAGAATAGCAAGTGGATCCAAGGGATGAGAGACCAGATCTCTAGAAAGAGAAAATGCCCTTTTCCACAATCACGAAGGCAAATGGACCAGGAGAAGTCTTAACCACCCACACCAGAGCTTAGACTTCCAGTAAGGGTAGATCACAACTCCAACCGGATCCGTGCCTGGAGGAAGACACAGAACCTGAGATGTCCAGTGCCATGTTTCCAAAAGGCAGGGATGGATCCCATAGCACTGGAGTTGATCCTGGTCCCAAGGATCTGACACTACTGCTTCAGCTCTGGGACCCATTCTGATCCAAAGGAATAGGAGTGGAACTGGTCAGATGCTGTCAGAATCAAGGAAGTAATTCTCTTCTGATCTGACTCTGAACCTCTTGGAGCTGTCAGTTCTAGGGCTCCAAAACTGAAGAAGAGATTGGATAAAAAGACAGTACTGTGTGAGCAGTGGTTGGAAGACTCACGGATCCAATAGGGGATGGAGCTGAAATGACCCCCCATCTGGATCTGAGCTCTGAGGAACTTTTGTGTCATCCTATCCACATCCGCTTCTGACAGACTTCTGGGGGTCCTGGAGGATGTGGTACTGGGGCCTAGGGTGCTTTCTGGGAGTTTGTAAGAAAGGGGACTGGATCCTAGGGGAAACAAGATCCAAAATGAATTCTGGGTGCAAGCTCTTGGAGCATGTGAAGTACTGGGTTTTGGATCTGAGGCTAAGCTGTAGGGGTTGCTGAAATCACAATTGGATCCAAAGTTTTAGAATCTGAAGATTTTGGATCTCAGGAGCATACCTACGGGTCTGAGAATGTCGGATCCAAAATCTTTGCAACTTTTGGAGGCAGTTCCAAGGGAGGCCTGGTGGACTTCAACAGAGAACATTTCATATGCTCTGAAGGAGCTTCTGAGCTTTTACTGCACTATAGGAGGAAGAAGACCCTTCAGTAAAAGTTTGCTGCATCTGTCAGCTACACTCTAGTATTAAAGGCAGCATATATAGAGCAGCTAGTGTTTAAATGAGTTGCTCCAAGGCAGTAGACATACTCCTTGTGGGCATCCGAGTTAGGGATTTTATGCCCATACAAACTACATTTTTTAAATCCTATCGGCTTGTCAGCCATGAAAGTTGAAGGAAAACAGAGAAGAAATGAAAGAAATAAGATTTTTTTTAATTCATGCAGAAAAGAAGAAAGTGCCAACAATGGTAATAAAGAATTACCCTGTAACAGCAAATATACAGGGCAAAAGGGTATAGCCAAGAAACTTACCAACTATTGTAACAATAAGGATATACTAGAAAAATTATAGTAACTAGTCTGAGAAGAAATGGAAACCAGAAAACTAGAAGGGAGGTTGTAGATAAAATGGTTAGGAATTTAAGAGAAAAAAAATAACTTTCACTTGCAAAAAAGATGTATCAAAGCTTTACAAAACACTTGAGAGAAGGACCCTACATCTGAGCACGATGGCAGCAAATGAGATCTGGGATATTTAGGATGGACTAGGGCATTATGAGTAGAGAGGGGAGCTCGAGACTTGTATCCAAAATCTAAATTATGCGGCCAAGTCGGATCCAAGGATCGGATCTATAACCATTTGATGAGGAAGAATGAAAAGGACACCATCAGCTCAACTTGTTAAGAATGATGTCTACTAAAAATAAATACATGCATACTTCTGCGTAGAATGAAGAAAAGATATTTTGACTAGTGGTGTTTTGCAGTGCTCTCTATACCAAATCCTGCAAAGGCTGCAAAGCATACGTCTGCAAAGCAATAACTGTCATTGCTCTAAAAAAGAAAGATAAAATGCCTGCATACCACACTGTGATAAAAGAGAGTAGGGACTCCTACCCTGAACTGTTACACAGCAGCTATAAACAATACGTTATAACCCCCCAGCCAAATGTTCAAAATGGAAAACTGAAATAAGGAATTCAACACAGATATTTCTTTCTAACTATGCAAATAAATCAGTGACAATAAAAATCAAGTAATCTTTGGGAAACAAATGAACATGTTTGCTTTCATAAATGTGTAGCTCTGATAGCTAGTTTCATGTGTGGGGTCAGAGAGCTCACTTCACCTGACAAAATATAAAAAAGCAGTGGATTGTTCACTTGTCCTCCACAGGGGCAGGGAAATAGGTAATGCAACAGCAACTCTTTAAGAGGGGGTTGTTTTGGGGAACTACAGTAACAAGGCTGAGGCAGGCCATACCTGTGGGAGGAGACACAAATATGCACACATATAGCCGGAAGAGATATGCAGAGTCGAAGAAAATCTGAGGCATAAGGCAGTGGTGGGTCCTAGCTTTGAAACTCTTTTTGTATATTGCTGACAGTTCATAATAAATGCTTTACTAATTATCCTAAAATCTTGAAAACACAGACTGCAACCTACGCAAATGGTATTGTTCTACATGCTCTCTCTAGAAGGAGTTTCAGGGATAACATTTATTAGGATTCTGCAGCAGAGTTGCATTTGAATATTAAAAAGGCTAAAACCAAATGCATACTTACAGGGAAAGTCAGTAGGGTAAATAAGCCCTTGAAATTAGAAACTGCCTATACACTCTCTCATTTATTGTTCATCAAAAATGAAGACGATGAGATGAACACAGAAAGCTATACTGTGAGGCTTTCATTCACTGTCAGCAATCTACATAATCTTTAGACAACAGGTAATCCATACCTAAGCTACTGATCATGAATGGAGGGCATGTTGATCCGATAGAACTGGCAGCATAAATAAAAAAAATGTTGAAGCTGCCAAAATCTTTACCTAGATTGCATTTGAGATGGGAGACAGAGATGTATCATATTTTGGTCTTCTGGAAGTGCAGTCACATAAATCAGTGGATTACATTAACTTATGTTCCAAGGTCTTCTGTCATACATGGAGCCCAGTTCCAAAAGACTTGCTCTCAGTATAAGTATCCATTTATACTGAAAGCAAGTCTTTTGAAATATGGCCTCCAGTGTAAGCTACAGATAGGTGTTACACTGAGGTCAAGTCACTTACACGGAGAGCAAGTCTTTTGTAATCAGGGCAGAATTAGACTGAAAGTTAGCCTTTTGGAATCTGGCCCATGAAGTGCTATAGTAGAAGATGAATAGTAGGAAGACCCCTAGCTACTATAGGTTAGGAAGACTATATGGCAGTATGGCTACAACTGCTTAAGTAACCAGTGGGGAAATGGTGTACATGTAGCAAGTGCACACAGATGCAGGATAATTAGGGTGATTTAGCAGCTTATCCTAAGCATGTCAGGGATATGATTCAATCCTCTCCCACTTATGTCAAATTTCTGGCTAATACAGATTTGAAGTGCATTTATAGATAATTCTGCACAATTCAGAACTGTATATCATACTTAATCCATTTATTTATGGATTTTTGTCTGTCTGTTTACTACAGCAAAACACTGATAGGGACTTCCAAGATGGCCACACACTAACCAACAGCTTAATTTCAAGTCTCCAAGTGTGAAAATAGAAACTGGGAGAAAAGAGCAAGTGAATTTGTCAGTTTGTGGAAACGTCAGTTACTGGCTAGTAAATATACAGCCTGGATAACAGCAAAGAAGAAATTTGGACAATTTGAAAGAAAATTAACCAGAAAAGGTGAAGAGAAAACACTGGCTAGGAAGAATCAGAAAGCAGTTCAGCTTCAGCTTTGATACAAAAGATGGCTTCCAGTATTTTTTTTCAAACACCTTTATTGAGTTATCACTTGTGACATAGGCAAACTTCCATTAATATAAAAAGTAATCAAACTATATTAACATAAACATTAAACTTCATATATTGCTATATATCATATAAGCTAAACAATACTACATAAATTATTCAATTCCTGCCTTTTTTTAAACAAGAAATATCTTTATTAAACCATCACTTACTACATAAGCAATCATACATTTATATAAATGAAAACAAACCACACCAACGCTATCCTAATTGCAAACATTTTACATTACAAACCATAATGACACACTCCTAGCTGCAAACATTATACATCACTTATAATCTACCCAATCTTTCTCACTCAAATATTACATAACTCATTTATGTCCTGCTACTTTTTCGACTTCATTCCTCCCTTCTCTGTATAGTTCCCACAATTCCCATTTTTTACTATGTAGTCTGCTCCTACCCTTTTTTAAAGATCTCGTGGATTCCAGTAATTTTGAGGAAAAAATAAATCAGATGTACTCAGTGGTGACTAAATGAAACACTGAAAGACTACATCAACACATATAACGCAATGATGGAAAAATAGAAGAAACTTTAACTAGCTATTCAGATGAACTCATAAAAATGTCACAAACAGAGGTTGAAATGAAGAAAAGGGTGGCTGAGTATGAGGCTTCTCAAGAACAGCTGTTTCAGAAAATAGAAGAGATAGAAGACAGTGCACAGAAATAACCTAAGATTTTCTGCTGTATCAGAGAAACTGGAAGGAACAGATTGTATTAATTTTATGAAAGCACAAATAAGCAACTAGATTGGTGTTCCACAGACAGAGTTGTTAAATTAAAGGGCATACTGAGTGTACACTCCAAAACTGGCCATGAGAAAGCAACCAAGACTTACATTATTACAGATGCAATCATACCAGCAGAAATTGTTGATCCTGACAAAACTGTAGCAGAGATAAAAAGTATTACAAATTGAAATCAGCAAAGTGTTTGTGGAAAATGATTTTGTAGTACACCCCAGGTAGAAGAGAAACAAATTTATCCCAGCAATCATGGCATGTCGAGAGGCAAACGGGATATTCAAGCTGTTGTATCCTGCTGTTTTCAGCACAGTTTTTCTTGCGGATAAAATAAATTTTTGGATGCAGAACATGTTAAGGAGGAAATAAAAAAAAAGTTTATCCAACTCAAAATGCTCCAAAAAGCAGAAGGGGCTCTGCTTCTCATTCTTCTAACTATAAAGCCCATAGAGACAAAGAGATTTCCTGGGTATTCAGGTCGACACGGCAATATTGGACCCGGTCCTACTAGAGATGCTAGATATTCATAAGTCCAACTCCTCAAGCATTACCCGCTCAAAAGGCCTAAATCTAATACGCACCAACAAAACCTGCTAGAGAGACAGGTTTGTCTCCCAGAGGCTGCCCCGCCTCTGGAATAGACTTCCCATACATGTCAAATAGGGTACCTCACTGACCTTCTTCAAGCACAACCTTGATGAATGGATGGGAAACCACAAATTTGCCCCAGGGGTTCCACCTTCTTCCCTCATTGACAGCTGCGACAGGTGCTGACTGAGGTTTCTTTTTCGGAGATAAACTCTTGGCTAGGCTTGTAAGGGCCCCAGGGCAATTAGCCAAGTAACCTCCGATGATCCTATGATTTGCCAGTGAAACCTTTTTCCAAAATGAGTGAGAGAGAAAAAAAAAAAAAAAACATGGGATGACTAGAAGAATCAGGAGAATCTTGTACTTGCACAAGACTCTGACGATGGGAGATGGAGATGATCAGGAAGAACACCAGCAACACTGAATGGGAAACTATAAAGCATTAACTACATTTGTGAAATATGGCATTGCAAGAAATAAGTGGCTGAGAAAGACTGAAATTTGTTGACTTTGTTAAACTTGTCAGTGAACCGTAAAGTATACAACCTACTTTACATCATTACTGTTAAGAAGGACAGTAAAGGGGAAAAAGTAACTGTAAGTAAAATAATTGCTGTACTTACTATTTGTATAAAACATTTTATGATATAAATTGCATGATATATTGTAAAGCAGTTTGTATAGTGTGCAGACAGGGGTCTTTTAAATGTGTGTCAGGGTATCGTTTCAATGACTGTTGTATTTATTAAAAATATTAAACAAGCACTTTTTCTTACTTGTAAGAATTATAGGCTTTACAGTACAACAGGACAACAAAGGCTAGAAAGAGCCAAAATTTAAGTTAATAAAATGATATAATGTTGGGCTGCTGGGGTGGTGGTGTTATATAAAATATACTGATTATATTATATGTAGAAAAAAGATATGTGTAGAAAAAAGATAATAATGGTCACGCTGGTGCAGCAGTTAGCATTGTCGCCTTACAGCAAGAGGTTCTCCCGTTCGATTCTCGGCTGGAGCGCCTTCTGTGTGGAGTCTGCATGTTCTCCCCGCAGTCGAGTGACATTAAAGACATGCAGGTAGGTGCGTGCGTGAATGGGTGTGCCTTCTTTGAAGGTTGGACGTCAGGCTGGCAACTCGGCACTGTAAAAATCCACTGCCAATCATTAGCGGATCGGAGTTCTGCTGTGGTGACCCCTAACCGGGAAAAGCCGAAAGACATTACTAGAAAAAAGATAAATTCCCAAGGTTATATAAGAGGGAATGTCTAGATTAATATCCTTGGCTTAAGCTCTAAATTTTTTTGGTAAACAAACAGACTTGGGAAACAAGACAAATTTGTAAAAGGCATGACAATGCTAAGTTTCTTGCATCTTTAAAGATATTAACTTGTTTTTTTTTTCTCCATTAGCAAATGTTCTCATGGGAGACAAAGTGTGCAGCTAAAGGTAGTTGGCCAAGTGACTTCTGTGCATTTTGGTCTGAAATTTACAAAGATTCCTTCAGGCATCTGAAAAGTTGTTAGCTGTTTTTTTTCATTGCATACTACTTTTTCATTGAGTTTAGCAATGTCTGCAGGTGCAAGCAATTAATCTTGAGAGTTCTGAGCAGTCTTTGCTGAGAGTAATGCAAACAATAGCTACAATAGCAAGCAGGTCACTGAACAATAAAGTCTGAAATTATAGGACATAAAGAAGAGATGGCCAGCACACAATACATTAATGCATTTAAAAGAACCGTGCACAATTTAGTTTTATTTAATGGTAGCCAATTTGTTTTTTCTTAGGACTAAAAGTTATTCTTTTCTGAAAGCATGCAAGCTGTTTTTCACATCAGGGAAGGGAAAACAGATATGAAAAGAACATACAGAATCCATGTAAGTGGGAACAGGTTGTAACATGCACTTTAACATAGGTAACCTTAATTTTTGATTAGATAATGCCTGTTTGTGCAGCTGTTGATTTGTGACAGCTGTTAATATCTGGAGGGTTAAACACTTGTTGAAAATGTACACACTGTTTGTGTTTGTTCTACATTAATAGGGGATGGGGCTATGCTGTTTTTTGTCTGAGGAAAAAGTCTGAAAAATGTGAAAAAAGTCTAAATGGAGATGAAAAGAAACAACTATATAAGAGATCATCCTGGCAAACATTAGTGTGTGCAAGTTAGACAAATGTCGGGAATACATATTCAAGACAAAAAGGAAATTTTTCTTTTGAATTGTATTATGAAATGCAGAATGCAGATAGCAACACATTAGAAAGAAATGAGCATGTGAAATATGATAAAGAACGGATTTCAGGATGAATATTCAACAGGATATCTTGGGCAAAGGAAAATGGGAGAAATAATACTGATTGCTTAGGAGATCCAATAATGACAAAAGAGTGGAAAAAATCAATCAGGCATGACACATTTCTGGTAGTAAGGGGCTATTGGCAAGGGAGGATTATTATGCTGGCATGTATTTATATTCCACCAAACTGCTATTCTGGAGATTGAGAAAAGTTTGGGAGAAATATTCAGCTTTCAGCAGGGAACATTACTCATAGGTGGAGACTGGAACTTGATTTGTAATACTGAGGATGTACTTTGGGGTTCTAGAAGGGAAAATACAACAAAAGAGGGTATATTTCTGAAGAAAAGTATAAAAACATTTGCTATGGAATAGATGAATTCAGTTGTAGGAACTCAAACAGAATTTACGTATTATTCCCCAAGATAAAACAGATGGGACAGACTGGATAGAAATTATATTTCACAGCATCATGTGCATTAATTTGAAAACTTCCACACACATCCAATAACTATTTCAGAAAATCCACTGAAAAAACTAAGATAAAAATGCAGGGTAAGACAGAGTAATGTAGGATTTTATATGAGTAGGGTAATGGATGTATTTGCGTTCCTTGATAAAATAGTAATGTTAATTAGGAAGATATACAAAGAATTGGAGGAAAGAATTAAAGTGGGAGGGTTCTTCACCAATAAGGTGTGTTTGAACAGAGAAACCAGACGGGGGGGGGGGTTCCCCCTTTCCCCTTTATTTGCTTTATATTTAGAGCCGCAGACAAAAAAAATAAGGGACTCAGAAATTCAAATATATACTTGGTATGGTAATCAGGAATAGTTGTCTTTATTTGCAGATGATGACATTTTGTACTTGAGAAATCCAAATAAGGGCATTTCAGTGTTGTGGAACATTTTGAGACATTTCCAAGTCTTTTCAGGATATAAAATTAATGAAGATAAAATAAAGGTTGTAAACGTAAATTATGTACCAGACATGAACTGATTGCAGCAATATTACCCACATTTATGGAGATAAAATTAAATGAAGTACTTAGTAAGTGTGAATTAAAAAAGCTTTTATTATGGCACCTAAGGATATATCTAAAGAGACTAAACAAAAGATAATAAAAACTGAGAAACTGGAAGCTCTTATTTATGGATACTGACAGTAAGATACAAAAAGTGAAAAGGTCTTCAGTCACTTTTCTTTTATATACATGTCAGGCATATTTTTATCACTACAGGATAAGCTGTGGGCAACAATTAATAAAGAATTGACAAAAGTTATCTGGGTGAGGAAGAGGGCAACAGTTGAGTAGGATAAGTGGATCCTTCCAACAGAACAAGAATGTTTAAAATTACCTGACTTGAAGTGCTATTTTAGAGCCACCAAGTTAAGGCTCATATACATAACGCAAGCAAAAGGTTGTAAGTCAAAGTGCAAAAGGATGATAATGGTGAGGGTTGAGGGTTCAAGAAATGACATTGTGATACTTCGGATGCAGATCCTTAAGGAGAATAATAACTATCCTACAGAATATTACATTGAAAAATATGCAGAAATTATTCTAAGAACTAAGTCAACACAGGAAAGGAGATTTTTGTGAATATGGATTGCAAGTAGGGGTACAAAAAAATAGGTAAGAGGAGGTCAGAATGTGTTGGAGTAAACTGGTATAGGAACTAAGGAGTAGGGAGCAAATAACTAGACAGGGAACGGTGATAGAGTGGGATGAGGTCAAGAAGTTGTTTAGACTGCAGATTACAGCTGCCTTGCCTATGATATCAGAGGATAGGCAATGAAAAAGGGACAGGGAGTCCTGAGTGAAAAACCTACTCTGAAAGAGGTTTTAATTGCATTTAAAACAGAAGCTGCTGTTAAAAAGGGATAACTAGTAGGGCATGTAAAATATTGCACGATACTTCTAACAATGGATCAGAGGTGGATAGAAAAGATTAAGAAGAGCAACTGAAAACCAGTTTACCAGGGAACAATGACAGGACAAATGTATGGTTGTTTAGGATATTTGCTTGGAAGTGTTTGCATTAGGTATCTTTAAACCCCAAGCAGACTTCAAATAATTTTTTTTGGGTAGATAACAAATGTTGTAGGTGTGATGTGGAAGAAGCAGTAGTTCAGACTAGTTACACTGAAAATCTGTACATATACTTATTCTAGTACACAAGCAGAGAGTAGTGTAAAATATATACATTAATTTCAACCTTCAGTAAATCTGAGAGTGGAGAAGAGACTTGAAATGGAGACAGGGATAGTACTGTTAGGTGATATGTCCTCTGATGAAACAAAAGCATTTGGTTGGATGAAGAAATACTTTTTGTGTTGCACTTTGAATTAAGAATAACTGTTGATTTCTCTTAGGCTGATGGGGGAGCTTGCAAAAGAGTAGGTGCCTGAGAGGAGAATGCATCTGTAGTGCTGTAGAGTTTGGTTCTAGTTGCAGTGGAGTATGAGTACAGTCTCAGGTTGTAGAAGGAGTTTTTATCATGAAGTTTAGCTGCAAGAAGAATAACTTTCTGGAGATGGTGTACTTTGTAGTGCTGGGATCCTAACAGTAGGTTAGATCTGTGTTTTGTGGGTAGCCAATTGGCTTTTTCTAAGGTGATACAGTGATGCCCACAGAGAAGTGTCTTTGTAATAAATCAGCATATTATGTAAGAGATTGTCTGGAGTGTGGGAATGTTGTTCTTGGAGGCAGAAGCAAAAATAGGAAGTCCATAATTAAGCTGAGAAAGGAGAACTCCTCTAATGGCTGCTCTGGCTGGTTGGGATAGCAAAGGGGAAATGTTGGTTCAGAAGAGGAGGGAGTGTACTTCTGCTCTCACACTGTGTGGAAATGGAAGTTTAGTAATTGATCAAGCCATAATCCTAGGTATTTGAAGGTAGTGGCTGTTTCTATGGAATGGTTGTGTAAATTACAGACAGTTAAAGAGTCAGGTGCTTGGTGAATTTTCTGTGAAGCTCTGAAAGGCACAGTTTAAGTCTTGAATGGGTTAAAAGGTAGTTTATGGTTTATGAACCATTGGTGGAGCTCAAGTAAGTCAGACTGGAGCTGGGATTGAATGCTGGTATGAGTGTGACCTAATTAGTAAATAGTCATTTCATCAGCACAGAGGATGGATGAGAGATGAGGGAGGTCATAAGAAAGTTTGTTAATGAATATAGAGCGGGGGGGGGGGGGGGGGGGCAAGAATGGATCCTTATGGTAAACCTTTGGTAATAGGTACAAGTGTAGATAATGATTAGGAGAATCCGATCTTAACTCCAAATTGTCTGTTACTGAGGAAGTTTTTAAACCAATGACTCCTGTCTGGACTGATACAAATCTCAGTTTGTTTTGGAGAAGATAGTGGTAAATGACTGCAAATGACTTTGTCAGGTCTACAAATAGGGCACCTGTAAGGAGGCCTCTATCAGTGTTTTGCATAATGTCATCAATTACGGATTAAAGTACTAAGATAGTACTTTGCCCAGGCTATAATTCATGTTGCTTATGCTGGAGGAGAGCTTGTGTGTGTGTGTGTGTGTGTGTGTGTGTGTGTGTGTGTGTGTGTTATATATATATATATATATATATATATATGTTGTTGTTGTCTTTCGGCTTTGCCCGGTTAGGGGTCGACACAGCAGAACTTTGGTCCGCTAATGATTGGCAGTAGATTTTCACGGTGCTGAGTTGCCAGCTTGACGCCCAACCTTCAACGAAGGCACGCCCCTTCACGCATGTCTTTCGGAATGCCACTCGACACACGGGGAGGACATGCAGACTCCACACAGAAGGCACTTCCCGCACACTAGCTGAGAATTGAACAGGAGAACCTCTTGCTGTGAGGCAACAACGCTACCGCTGCACCACTGCGGAATACATACACACACACACACACACACACACACACACACACACACACACACACACACACACACACACACACACATAGACAGAGAGAGAGAGTGGGTTTGGAATATCCTTTCTAGATGTTTGCCCATAACTGGGAGGATGGATACTGGATGGAAGTGAGAGGTACCTTTTGATCTGGTTTGCTTTGGGAGGGGGTTTAATTAGATCAGTTTCTAAATTTGTGGCGTAATGTTTTAAGTGAGACATATATAATATATGTGTGCAACAGGAAGACATAGATGATTTCTGCAGTGATATATGAACCAGGGGTTAATGTTGTCAGATCCAGGAGGGGCCTCAGTGGAAAATTTCAAGCAGAGTAGACACTCCTTTGGGACGTATGTATATGAAATGGAAGAGGGGGATAAATGGTGGTAGGGTTGGAAATGCATGATCTGTGGGAGGTGTGCAGCTTATTGATGGGAGATTGCTAATCTCTGGGAGGTGTGGAGTTTACTGATGGAAGACTGTTACATTCTTTAAGAAAATAATCTGGAAAAGGTTGTGCAGTACTACACTGAATGGTGTTTATAGTGAGGGTGTCAAGAGGAGGTTTTCTTCCTGTAATAAGGTTAACTTCTTTCTAAAAGTGTTTGGGAGAAAGTAAGAGAGTAATTTGTTTCTTTGCTTGGAGATTTCTTTTAGTTCCTTCAGATGGACTTCTTGGCTAGGTTATGTAAAGCTATAAATGGAGGTTGTCAGTTGTGGGCAACAGTTTCCATTTTTGCCACATTTCATCCCTAGGAATGAGATGTTTGAGTTCAGGAGATAGCTATTCAGTTTCAGTGCATTTATAAAAAACTGTGGATAAGTAGGAATAATTTGTCTTGCTGCTGGAGTAGAAAGTTGGTTAGGCTTATGGCTTCTGTAATAAGGTCATCTAAGTAGAGAAAATGGTTTCAGTTGTGGGTGGTAGTTTCCATTTTTGCCACACTTCATCTCTAAGAATGAGAAGATGTTTGAGTTCAGGAGATAGCTATTCAGTTTCAGTGCATTTATAAAAAACTGTGGATAAGTAGGAACAATTTGTCTTACTGCTGGATTAGAAATTTGGTTAGGCTTATGGCTTCTGTAATGAGGTCATCTAAGTAGAGCATATGGTTTCAGTTGTGGGCTGTGAGAAAGTTTTTGAGTTTGTCAATATTAGTGTTAGACTGGTTTCTGATGGCTTTTAATACCAGTGGTAGTTATATTCACAAATCATAAGAGATGCTTCAGTGTCATCTCAGAGTAATCATACTCTGAAAAACATGGGCCTCCCCCTCTATACTCAACTTTTTCTTTGTTACCACAACTTCCACAATGTTTTCTCTTTTACATAACATGTCAAAGACCCAATCAAAACATCCTTGACATGCCTATTTAGCTTCAGTCTCTATCTTATAGGTTCATACTAGGCTATCTGCCCTAGTGCATTTATAAGCCTCGCCAGAATGTGTTTGGCTTTCGCCACCCATTTTAAATTTATTTTGCTATGCCCTTTTTCGAGGTTAGTATACTGTGCCTCTGTCTAACAGTGACACAGAAGTGATACCCGGGGTAAACCTACGATCTCCCATCCACTCATCAAGATTCCTCTTGAAGAGAGTCAATGAGGGACTCTGCCTAACCTGGACTGGGATTTTATTCCAGAGTGAAGGGAGCCTCTGGGTTATGAATCTGTCCCTCCAGCATGTCCTATTTATTTCAGTGCTGAGGTTCAAGTCTCTCGAGCGCGTAGCTCGATGGGATTTGGATTTTCTGAGGTGCAGCATGTCCATTAATTCTGGGTTGGACATGGCTTTATACGTCAGGCACAGATCGCCTCTGAACAGGCGGTATGCCACTGAGTAGAGCTGGAGTTTCTTTAACCGGGCAGCATATGGCATCTGTTTGAGCCCTTTGATCCTCTTGGTGAGGTACTTTTGGGGTCTTTCCAGTTGCTGCAGGTGTCTGGTAAGGTACATCCCAAAAGGGGCATTGTACTCAATTATGGGCCTGATGAGGGATGAGTAAAGAGGCACGATGACCTCCCTGATCTAGATGTGAATCCCTTCATGATTAGGTGGGCTATATAAAATGTTTTTCTAACCACTTTGGCCACGTGGTTGTCAAATGAGAGATTGCTATCAACTTGGGTCCCCAGGTCCCTAATTACTTCTTCTGTACATAATGGATTACCACCTATGTGGTAATTTGTGGGCACTTTGTTTTTGCCAAAGGGATGACTATACACTTTTGGCATTTAGCTTGAGGCCATGGCTCTGGCACCAGTTGTCTGTTTCTATGAGGCCGTTTTGGAGGATGCTTGTGTCGGCTGGAGAGTCGATTATGGCGCCCAGTTTGCAGTCATCTGCGAACTTGGTCAGCCACAGTCCTTCCGTGTTGGCCTGTACATCTGAGAAATATATACCGAACAAGAGAGGTCCCAGGACTGAGCCTTGTGGGACACCACTTGTAACTGGTTTGGAGTCTGACATGGCTCCAGCAATTCTAACCATGTGGGTTCTGTCCTTGAGCCAATTTGCAATCCATCTAGTGACATAGGGGTTTATATTTAAGCTGGTGAGCTTATCTATAATGCCCGAGTGGGGTATTGTATCAAAGGCTTTTGCGAGGTCCAGGTAGGCTGTGTGGACCACCTTCCCCTCGTCAATGGCCTTGGTGACTGTTTCAAAGAAATCAACCAGGTTTAAGAGGCAGGATCTGCCCTTAACAAAGCCGAACTGGGTAGGATCCAGTGCTTGTAGGTCCCCAATATCTTTATTTATGAGGTCCATGATGATCCTTTCCATAGCTTTGCAGACCAAGCTAGTCAGGCTTATGGGGAGATAGTTTCCAGGATCCGTTGAGGCACCACCTTTATGGAGAGGGACCACTGTTGCTGTACGCCACTCTTTGGGCACATATCCTGCAGTAAGGCTGAGATTGAACAGTAGTTTTATGTTTGAGTTTAGCTCTTCTTGGAGTTCATGTAGGACGCAGCCCGGGACACCGTCTGGTCCCATTGATACTGTGTTTTTTGCTTTGGAGAGGGCGGCTCTTACCTGAGCATCTGAGATGTCAGGGGGGCAGCACTCTGCTAGGATAGATATTTGCCCTTTTGGTGGGGAGGGGGGGGGAGTTTGCGCTGAACCTGTCAGCTACGATGTTGGCAATGTCTGTGGGTTCGGTGTATTTTTTGTCATTTTGGACTAATTCTGAGCATATCTGGGAATTACCACCCAGGTTCCTAACATAACTAAAGAAAGCCTTGTGATTATCCTTAGTGTCCTGTGCAATTTTTCTCTCGAAGCTGGCCTTAGACAATTTTGTGTGTGCCCGTAGTTTTTTGCTAATACTGATCAGTGATGCCTTCCCTTTTTGGGATTTTGCTCTATCATTTAGTAGCTTCCTCCTTCTATTGTATAGTTTGTTTATGGCTGGGGTCCACCAGACAGGACGTCTGCCTTTGGAGGATTGGGTCTTGGTTTTATTTGGGATCGCATGATCCATGCATTCCTGAAGGTGTTCATAGAATGCGTTTATAAAGGATTCTGCGGTCTGGGCGTATTTTCCACAGGCCGGGGCTTTGGAGGATTCCACTTCAGTTTTGAGGAGTGTGAAATTTGCTTTAGAGAAGTTTTTCACTGTGGTTTTCTGGGCAGTGGGTGGGATCGGGATGTGAATATCCAGTGAGATTAGTTTATGGTCTGATCTTACCAGTGAGGGATACACTTCTGGTCTGGAGCATAGAGTCCCCATGTTGGTGATGATCAGGTCCAGTATGTTTTCCCCTCTTGTGGGAGTGGTAACAAGTTGTTCCATAGCATTTGAGTTTATAAATTCTAGGAACCTTTGGGCTAGGGTGTTGGAGCTAGAGTAATGCTCCCAGTCTATGTTTGGGTAGTTGAAGTCGCCCAATATAATGGTGTTTGGAGAGACCTTCATATTTTCCAGTGTTCTCAGGAAGGCCGAGTGGGGTTCCTGGGTTTGGGAGGGTGGTCTGTAGCAGGCTATAAACTGGAAGGCAGTTTTACCCACTGTTAGTTGCACATGGATAGTCTCTGATGCTTCGTGCTTTGCCACCAACCTGGAGGTGTGGGTATCTTTGATGAATATCGATACTCCCCCTCCTTTTGTGGTTCGGTCCAAGTTTTGGGGCCGAAAAGCATGGTATGAGGTATAACCTGGTAGTGCTGGGGTGCTCTCGGGAGCCCTGAACCAGGTTTCTGTTACTGCACAGATATCAATGTTCTCCATGCTAAGGAGAGTTTCGAGTGCGTGCATCTTGAGGTTTAGACTTCTGGCGTTGAGTAACATTACTCTTAGTTTCTTATCCCTTGTGATACCTATGAAGGTGGGTTTGTCTTTTGAGCCTTGCCTAAAAAAGGCACTATGGGGGTAGCAAGAGCCTTTGCCAATATCCGAAAGCCCAGGGGTGACAGGTGCAAGCCGTCCCTAGTGAAGCTTCGTGGCTTGTCGAGCATATCATCCCAAGCTGACAGGCATTGGAACCCCTTTGAATGACACCAGTACTTAAGCCAATTGTTGAAACTGATCATCTTGTCTTCATATTGTGGCATCATTCTTGGTGAGGGTAAGATGCTACTCAAGGTCAGGGTCATACCGGCCTGGGCTACATGCTCAGAGAGCTCCTTTATGTCTCTTTTCATGTAGTCCAGGGAGGTACGTCTCAGGTCATTCACACCAGCATGGACAATGACTGAGTCATATTTGTACTTGCCTTGGAGTGACCTGAGTGCTTGTGTTATGTGGCGGATCCTAGCGCCCGACAGGCTGCTCACCACGACCCTCTCCTTGTTCAGCCTGGTGAGTGGGACGTCAGTGTGCCTGACGATAGAGTCGCCTATTACAAGTGTATCAGGTGTGTTGTTTAGTCTTAAGGGCTGCGACTGTTCGGCACACTGGCTTTGTGAGATATGTGTTGCACGTGTTTTGTTTTGGGGTATCTTTAGCAAGTATTTCACCTATGCAATTCTCAAGGAGTTTCTCACAAAGTCAGTCCACTCTGCAATGTTACTTTTCACATACTACTTCAATTTCACTTTTTCTACAACTTCCAGGACGCCATATAGCCCTATATTTTGCTTTCTTGTCTTATCTTCCATTTAATTAACTGATGCTCCATCTACTCTGTCTGGTAGGTTCAATGGTTTTAAAAACAATTATGCAAACATTCAACTTCATCAAGACAGCCATTCATAGTCACTTCATATAAACAAAGAACAAACCAGTCATATTTATCAGGTCACAGCCTCCAAACTGCCAGTCACTTCAACAACATATAGTCATAAGACTTCTCACCTCTTCACTAATGGAACATGACACATCAGGGCAGTCCCATTCTGACTCGTAACATACTGAATTCAGTTAGGAGTCAGGCTACCTGCTTGGATGACTACTGAGAGTTCTGTAACTAGAGTGACTCCTGTGGTGTTATGTCAGCAAGCATCACTTTTGGAGTACCTTTTCCACAGTGATGTAAGCTTGAAGATATCTTATAAATGGAAGCTGAACACTGCTATTACTTGTAACGCTAATGTTAATGTTAATGTTCCAGCCTACTGTCTTCTCAGCTGAATGCTTTTGTAGCTTACAGCAGAATGTTAACTGATATCTTTATCAGCTGGTAACGTGCACTATATTCTAGAGTTATCTGCATCACATGTGGTTGCCTCACGAAAGCTTATCAGCAGCACAAAAAACAAAGCAGTTGGAAGGTGATCTGGATTCAGGTTGAAAACCTAAAGATAAAGTGGCAGTCACTAGCTCATGGCTAAATGGCTGGACTCTCTGCCACCCAAATCTGCTGGTTTAATGTCAGTTTATGAGCTTGACTAGAAAGGACTGCAAAATAAGACTGTTTGCTGCTTTAGAGCAAATGAAGTTGTTAGCTAAACTGAACACTGTACAGAAAAAAATCAAATGGAACAATCAGCACAATCACAAATCACAACAGCTAGGTAGC
The DNA here is from genome assembly GCF_019279795.1 of Protopterus annectens. Taxonomy (NCBI): domain Eukaryota; kingdom Metazoa; phylum Chordata; order Ceratodontiformes; family Protopteridae; genus Protopterus; species Protopterus annectens. Next base: position 184,665,751 of record NC_056748.1, on the reverse strand, counting down.
AAGTAGCCACCATGTTGCCATCTGCCAAAGTGTATAACGCCTTCCCCAAGAACAGATGGAATCAGTGACTGAGGAAAAGGAAGTCTGGTCTGTTGCTGCCACAACACTCACAAACAAAACAAGAATTAAGTGAAATGAAGAAACATGAGCAGAGTCCAGAGGAGCTGAAACTCTCAAGAGAGACGAATAGAGACAAGAGGGTATGAAATCGCTGCTCAAGATCATGTCACAGAGATGTGAATACATTACCCTGAACAAGAAGAAGAGAGAGGGGAGGAGGCAAAATAGGCAGCGGTGACTAACTACTCCCTGAATCTACAAAAGTTATTTAAGGAGACAGATATGGACCTACAAAATGGACTGCTAGAATGGGTAGTGGTCTGGTAATTAAAAGGGGAAAAAAACAACACAGAAGAGATAAAGGTGAATGTAGGGTAGGCAGAATTTGGCACTTACTTAAAGGCCATACTGGACAGTCCTACTATTTATTTATGCTGCCAAGCAAACTTGTTTCATGGGACTATAGTGTGAAAGCATTCCAAGAATTAAATTCTCTGAATTCTAAACCCATTTGTTGCCCAAGGTAATTTTTGTAATAGCAATGCAGTACACGTTTACGTTGATTTAAACATTACAAACATTTACAGATAAAGACTATTGCTGCTGTTACATTGTAATAATGTGAGGTAACGTCTCATACATATACACATATCAGTACAAAGTGATCACTGTTTGGCCATCTTTTTATATAAAGGCCAATAGCAAATCTCAAAAACTGTCAATATTATAGTCAAATTTGATTTAAAATGTTCCAATGTGCTGAAAATAAAAGTTCATAACAATTCATAGCTTCAAAGGCCTTTACCTGTTTTGTCTAACAGTGATGAACTCCTTCCAACAGTTTAACAAATTATCAAGTTAGAACTACATTTGAGTAACTTACCTCTTGCTCTTCTTCCTCCTCTTTTTTACGCTGTTCTAAACGAAACTGCTCTGCCATTTCTCGTTCGTGTGCCTCTCTCTAGAAAAAAGAAAAAAAATGTCTTCAGTAAGTTCTATTTACAAAACAGTTACAACCATTCTTCAAGATCAGTTTTGGCCTTCCCAAAAGCTTTTAGCTTCTTTCTCCTTTTATTTTATTTTTACTTATTTATTTAACATTTGTTAATCGGGAAAGCCCGACTTGGAACAAAGGCAATTTTCGGCAGAGGCCTGGGGAGAAATGCTCCAAGCATAAAACTGAGAGAATGTACTCTAACAAAACAAAGTATAGCACAGATATTCAAAGTTATGAGTTGCAATCTATTTCTCTTACAGATGAACATGATTTTCTCATTCAGCAATATGTTTATGCAATGACAGAGTAGATTACTTAACCATAACAAAACTGGAGGGCTACCTCTGACTGATTAGAAGCAGTTCTACTTATGACAAAACTTATCAAAACATATATCCACTCTGCAATTTTATGTTATTTCTACCATTATGTCAAATATCAAAATATGAACTGTCTCAAAACACTTTTAATGAGAGTAAAGCACCATCATCTTTATTACAGTAAACATCAAGACCTCACGACAATAAAATGCTGTCAGTGCAACAGGTCAGAAAATACAAAGGATACTACCTACCTTCCCTACAACTTCTAAAGATTTGATGATCTCAATGCTTTTGCTTTTCACACACAAAAATCATTACGGAGGATTGGCAAACGCTAAGATCCAGAAACTTGGCTCTATTGAATACTTTTAAAATAATCCAGATGGAAAATGATAGAGGAAATGAGGAGAGCAGCTATCCACAAACTGTCATCAGCTATAAGGTACTCTAGTGTGAATGCTATTTTCAACAGATCAGAGAGAAAAAACACAGTTACATTATGTCCTGCATGCAGTTAAGCATGACTTTACAGCAATGCAGGAAAACAGCGGTACAATCATTCCAGCAAAGTACAAACTTAGGCTACTATGAAGCAATACTTGAGTCTATACATTCTCCCAGTTTAATTTCTCCAAGTGTTTTGAGTTTCTAATACCATGACAGTAATGTACCACATTCCTAAGTCAGGTTATGATTAAAATTCATGAAATTCCACTGTTTCAGTCTTTGCTATCAGTAAAAAGTGCTCTTTGCAGGAGCAAATAATTAGAGAGGGAAAGATGACAGAGTGGGAAGACACCAAGAATTTATTTGGACTGCAGGTTAGAGATTGAGTTCACGGTCAGGGATTGATATCAGAGTATAGGCAAAGAGAAAGAAACGGGGGGGGGGGGTCCTAAACGAAAGACCAGCACTGGTAGAATTTTTAATAGAATCTAGAACAGAAGCTGCCATTAAAAAATGAATAATTAGTTGAGTATACAAAATATTGCACGATAACTATAAGACTCAATCAGAGGAGGTTAGAAAGGATTAGGAAGAGAAATTGGATAAGCAATTCACAATGAGGATATATGTGTGTCTCCCAAACATGCAACAAAATCTAGAAGATTTAGGATTTTTGCCTGGAAATGTTTACAAAGGTATTTTTATACCCCAAGTAGGCTGTAGAGAACTTTTCCTCAGGTAGACAGTAAATATTCGAGGTGTAAAGCAGGAGAAAGTAGTAACTGGCAAAACATTTTCTAGGAGTTCAGTGAGTTGGAGAATTTTAAGGATTCCTTGCGGGATGCACTGTTGGAGATGCAGGGTAGGCAGATTAGTTTGACGAAGGAGATGATTTTTATGAGCTATAACAAAGAATCGGAATTGCCTAGACAGGATAAGGCCTTGCTGTGTCTAATAATGGCGACTGCCAAAAAAACAATTACTAGAAAACAGAAATCAAAAATCTAAACCTACTATACTGGAAGTAGTGAATATAGTAACAGAGATAAAATAACTGGAAATGCGATCTTTAAAAAAGGGTAGGAGCAAACTACATAAGAAAAAATGGGAACTGTGGGAACAGTACATACAAGGGAGGAATGAGGCCTAAAAGGCAGCAGGACATAAATGAGCTATGCAATGTTTGAGTGAGAAAGACTGAGTAGATTGTAAGTGGATGTATAATGTTTGCAAATGGGAGAGTGTCATTATGGTTTGTGATGCAAAATGCTTGCGAGTAGGACTGTGTCGGTGTGGTTTGTTTTCATTTATATAAATGTATGATTGCTTATATAGTAAATGATGATTTAATGAAAATGTTTCTTGTTTAAAAAAAGAAAGAATTGAATAATTTATTTAATATTGCTTAGGTTATAGGCTATATAGCAATATACATGATGTATAATGTTTGTTACTATAGTTTGATTACTTTTATATTAATGTAAATTTGCCTATGTTACAAGTGATAATTTCAGCATACAGGACTTTTGACACGAGTGTATCACAGCCAGCAACAAGATGTGTGACTGTTTCCAGTTCTTCTTACAGAACTGAACCTGTATTTGTCTGTTTCTCCCACATCCTCAATGGACTTTGTAAACCAAAGTGTATATTGTCCACTATCCTGGTTCATCATTATTAACCTTTCATCTTTTGGTTTAATTTCACCTCTCCTTAACTATTCCTGCATCAAATTCTGATCAACATGAGGGTGTTCCAGGAGATTTCTGTAATTACGACATTTATGCCCTTTCCTTCTTGTATGATCCTTCTCGTTATATTCTTTCTTTTGTTTTTTTGACAGCTTCAGTTGCTGTCTGATTTTTGTCTACCTCTGGTTTGTTTTCCATTCACACTTAACAACGTTATTCTTTTGCTAAACTAAACAGGAAAGTCATCTTAGACTTCTTCTCCTCATATTTTAAAATCTTCACTAAGTTTGGATCTGATGAGGTCAGCACATACATACACCATTCCATGACTGCAGATCTATACATGCAATATAATCTTGGTGTACACTGATTTTTATATATAATTTGATAAGTGTGAAGCATTTTTTTTTTGTTTTCCTGTCCAAGTGATTCAGTATCCTTTAGGGTCAGTCAGTTACCCCAAAACTGTAAGTTAGAACAGGAAGAGCAAACTGGTTTACAGCTTGGACTTTATTCCTAGATGTAAAGGCTGTTTTCAGTATTACATGTTCATGCTCTACTCCTGGCACATCTCCCATACACTTTTTCCCTCTTTCTCCCTTCTTCTTTCGGTACACTCTACCTTCCAGAGTTTTCTCTTGCAATCATTATTTATTTAAACTAACGCCACCTACATTTAACAAACAGCCCCATAATATTTTCCTCATCTATTAATCCACCCTCCATTTCCTATAACTATGCTGTCACTGTATCTCTGTAATGGCCAGACTATATTCCATGTATTATATGTATATACAATTGTCTGTTCTGGCAATATGTATATATATATATATATATATATATATATATATATATATTCCTGTTCACCAACTATAACCACGTACTAAATCTTGGAGATCCTACAAATAGATTGTAGAGATATCCTAAGACCAGGTTATATAACTGACATATGTCTGATTTCCTGTGATAATGTTTCAAATACTGACTTGTGTTGATTCCTCAGATACAACTGTATTCGTTTTTTTATTTATGTGCATTGTAATAATTTTTTATATTTTATTTTTTATGAACATCGGCGTTCGTGAAAATCTACTGCCAATCATTAGCGGACCGGAGTTCCGCTGTGGCGACCCGTAACCGGGAAAAGCCAAAAGACAAACAACAACAACATTTTCTATGAACATTGTAGTCTGTACTACTGGAGATTTTCTCCCCAGGCCTCTGCTGAAAATGGGTTCTTCTGACCCAGACGGACAATCCTGCTAAACAAATGTCAAACATATAAATAAAATAAATAAATATTAATTTTAGTCTTCTGTTGTATTCCTTACTAGGTTTTATTCACATTTGCTCATGTTTTATCCTTCATCAATTCTCAAATGTTTATATATTTTCTCCTGCTCAAGTTTCTTTACATCACATTCCTGTCCCAGATTGATATTTTCTTATTAACGCAATGTTCCTACTTTAGATATTGCTTTTGCACATTTATCAAGACCAAATTACATTCACTTATCACCTGAGAAAGTTTTAACCACTTGAAGTTGTGCTCTCAACTCCTAATCTGATGAACTATACAGTTTTAACTCATCCACAAAAAGTAGACAAGAAGTCTTTAAACAAGGTTGAGCCAAATTGTAACCATGGCCTGATCTGTAAAGTACACAGCTTAATGGGTTAAGGGTAAGACAAAACAGCAGCGGTAACACAGAACCGCTGTGAAATATCCTTCTTTGAATTTTTATCCCTGAGATAATAATTTGCCCTTTGTCATGGCTTAGCTGCAAAGTGGTTTGCCATTGTTTCATGGTCATTGTTATGTAATTCATCAACACAATGTGCATCTTAGACATCTGTATGCACTCCTTTACTCATGAATGTGAGATGCTGTCAAATGCATTTTTGTAATCTATCCATGCCATACCTAGATTCTTCTCCTTTTTATAATTGCCTTAATTTTATTTCAATTTTTTTGGCCATTACTTCATCCCATTTCATATACTCTATACTCTACACTTAAACTCCTTGCTGTTTCATTTAATTCTTCTGTCCATTCAACATCTTTGTTATGTTCCACAGGGTCTTCATAAATATTTCAACAGAATGAGTATATTTCCTCTTTTTCTGGTGGTGTTTTTGTTTTGTTTCCCAGCTCTTTATAAAACTTTTTGGGTCATTAATGAATTGCTTATTTTGTATTTTTCCTTCATATTTATCTTCATATCTTCTAGGTTTTCCTGCCTGTGCTGATATCTTTAGTTTATTGTTTACAATACTGCATGACAGATCCTGGCTTGTTTTTATACTCTGTGTTGCTTTTACGTCTACCTTTCTAAATATTTTTGATGATCTGTTTGTTCCCAGTTCTATATTCTTCTAACAATGAAACTTCTTATCTTAATTGTTTTAAAGTTGTCTCTACTTGATGCTTCCATGGTAGTATTTTACTTCTTAACTTCCTTTTTCTTATTGCTCTATGTTTTTGTGTTAAGACTTTATCTGTTATTAATTTAGCTGCACATTAATATATCCAATTTACTTCTGTTATAACACATGGATTTTTATTAATGCCTTGATTACTCTGTTCATCTGTTTTAACAGACTTTTAACATTTTGGGGCTTATTTACTTTCTGTAATTTGTTTCTTTCATTGATCTTAATATATCTATGCATCTCTGTTAAATCAAGCAGCTCTTCCCTTAGATCATTTTCTTCTAAACTGAGAGCACATTCTTTGCAGTGTTTTCTGCAGGCATTCTACAGAAAGCTGGAATACATCTTCCTGTGACAGATCCTCTTCAGATGTATTGAGTCATCTGCTGCTCCTTCATATGTGAACTCCACAACACTGTCTGTGTCAGAGTTGCCACAGTTTCCTGCTCCTTCCCATACAACTTCTCATACAACTGAATTTTTGTACCAGTTTCCTGCAGAAGGTTGCAGAGTATTATCAGGTGGCAAGTCATCAGAAGCCTCCTGCTCCACCTGTTTCTCCTTAGTTTGGGAACTCATTGTTCCATCATGCTGTGACATTACCTGTGTTGGATTTTCTATATTAAATCCTTCACTTCACAGGGAATCCATAACTTCAGTTTCTATTTCTTTAACTTCTCCATTACTAATCTTCTGTTCTACATTTCCTGCTTGTTTTCTTATTTTTTATATTGTGATATTTTCCATATCTGGGTGCCTTTGCCTGTATTTCCCTTCAAATACATTTGAAGCTGTTTTTTTATTGATTAGTTTGACCTTCTCCTTTGCTTAAATATTGCACCATATCAGATCTCTGTTTCCCTTGTTCTTGCTTCTTTTTTATACATTTCAAAAATCTCTGGGTTTTGTTCTTTATATTTTCAAACTTCCTCTGTCACTTCTTTTTCCAGGTGGCCCAAAATGTGTCTGTGTAATGCTTTTCATGGATCTGTTATATATTAATGAACACAAATCTGCAACTAAATTTTTTGACAATATTTTTACGCAAGTATTTTTCCTCTAATTTCTCTCAGTCTTTTTGAATATCTTCTATCTGGAAATTTTAGGCATCTTCCATAACAGTAATACATAATTTCTTCCTTATCCACAAAAGTTCATGCTGTCATCTTTATTGCTCTGTCATCTTTTGTGGTTTTTGTGGATTACTAGTTCCTTCTACAACAGGGGAGGTCATCCTCCCACTGAGCCTGGCTTAACCCAACTGTAGGAATGCTTCCATGTCTTGATGATTCTACACTGCCATTTTTCCACTCCTAGCACCACTGTGTAAACCAGGATTCAGCACTTTTTTTATCCTGGGATCTGTGCACCCAGCTATCTTTTTATTTTTTAATGAACCTCTCTCCATGACATATGCTGTACAAGATACGGTCTATATAACAGTGTCTTGGTGAGATTTTGTGAAAACAGGGTTCACCGTGTAAAGTACTCATCAAGACATTCCAGCAAAACTACTTTCCTTTTCTTGACGATTTCTCCATCTCTCCACTCAGACCCCAGGAGCCTATGCCTTCATTATAACAAAGAGGATTATGAGTGGATCTCTAATCATAACCAAATTGTATGTTCAAGATATGGGTGTCAAGAAACCATGGAGAGACCTGCTCACAATTCTCTGAAGCATATGAAGCTCTAGTAACTCCACAGTACTAATAATTAGAAAAAAAAATAGCAGAGCAAAATGTTTTATGGCTTGCATCCAGAAGCAAAATGTTTGATCCTGTAAAAAAGATATAATGCACTTCACAGTGACACACATCAATTTGAAGTTCATTAGAATTTTTAGTGCTGCTTTAGCATCTCACTGCTCTTCTGTGGTGGCCAAGACTGGCCGTTGTTATATTCTGGCATCATACTACAGCTTAACAGTACTACTTCATTAAGCACTTTTCTTACAATAGAGAGGTGCTTACCAATGCTGCCTTATATATATGCAACATCTACATCTAAACACTACTGAGCTTTTTGTAATTCTTACAAAGATGTTAACGGAGATGGTCTATAATATAGGTTGTGAGCAGTTAGTAATATTTAAGTTTTTCCCCCTGAAGAGCACTAAATCTTCTCTAACCTTGCCTTGATGATGTGACCATTAATGGAAAGAGCAGCAAGAATGAAAAATGAATACAAAAACATCAGCGGTGACTACAAATAAAGCAGGGAATAAGTAGCATATAGGATGAGGAGGATTTGGGTGCTGGCAATCAGCTGTTGAGACATCTTATGTATAAACCCCTGAGGGTTACAAAACACAACAGAAGAAAAAGCTAACTTTGAAGTGAAGAAACAAAACCAACAGAAGAAAGAAGTGAACACACATGTGTACTCCTAAAGGATAATGACCAGTCAGGCTACCTAGTCTGCCCATTTTCCCCACCTTCTTGATAAACTAAAGAGCCATCTTTAACAGCAGCCATTTTCTTTCTTCTTAAAATCAGGATAACAACTGAATTCCCATTCATTCTTATGTTATTGCTGTTGATGCTTCTGTCTCTTTGGGTACACTGTTAATAGCATCTGTCAGACCTTCAGTGAAAACTACTAGCTTTTTTTTTTTCTTGTTTAAATTTTTTGGTCAGCTTGGACTCATACTGACTTGGCCACAAGTGCCCCACATCAACACCAGATCTACCAACTTACTCCTAACCCCACCCGTGGACTTGCTCTGGTGTTGCTGTGGCCGGTCATTGATCTTAAGAGCATCCTCAGAGGTCGGCCATCTGTGCTGCCATTCGGTGTTATTTTTTATATGCCCTACCCAGTTTTCTTTTCTTTTTCCTCACCCCACATGCTTGTTAGGTGCATCTGAGGGCAATTCCCCTCTTTGGACCATGCTCCCCCTTAGAAAGTTTTATCAGCAAGCTCCCACTCCTAGGATGGGCGCACCCAACCCTCAGTGCTGCTCTGTCTGTAGTTGGAGTCATTAACTGAACCTGGGCCCCCTGGGCTGTAGTTGGGGATTTATCACTCTATGTCACTGGAAAGGATGCTCATCTCTCTCTTGAGCATGTTCTCATACTATCATGTCTAAAAGAATGTTCCATCTTCCCCTGCTTTCTTACATTCCTCAACAGTTTCATTTCCTAAAGACCATTTATGCTAAATTTTGAGTCTCTGTTTATAAGATTTTTTTTGTGATCATACATAATTTTTTGCTGTTCTACACACTGCCTCTATTTCGCTTAAATCTCACTGAAATGAGATTTCCAGTACTGCACATAATATTTTAAATGAGGTCTTATTTGATGTCTATCTATCTTTCTCTCTTTCGGCTTTTCCCAGTTAGGGGTCGCCACAGAAGAACTCTGGTCCGCTAATGATTGGCAGTGAGTTTTTATGGTGTCGAGTTGCCAGCCCGGCGCCCAACCTTCAAAGAAGGCACACCCACACACGCACCTACCTGCATGTCTTTTAAATTCACTCGACCACGGGGAGGACATGCAGACTCTGCACAGAAGGCGCTCCAGACAAGAATCGAACTGGAGAACCTTTTGCTGTGAGGCAACAATGCTAACAGCTGCACCACCGCAGCCTACATTTTATTTGACGTCTATAAAGACGGACAATAACAGCTGGTTTACCACTTCTAATGCTCCTTCCTTTCTGTATCATTACTTCTTTTGAGCTGCACCACCACCGCCTACATCTTATTTGATGTCTATAAAGATTGATAATAACAGCTTGTTTCCCACTTCTAATGCTCCTTCCTTTCTGTGTCATTACTTCTTTTGCCACCTTTGCTACTTTGCAGAAATACCTTTCAAGTAATCTGGTTTGAGAAGTTACCGGTCATTTCAAATTCAGCTATTTCTACTACTTCTCCTCTTTCTTTCTACTCTTCTTGTGAATAACCAGTTTCTAGATACACTGTTTTGCATTCTGTACTGAACTTAAGCTGCCATGCCTTAGACCATTTCTACAGTATGGCTATATCCCCCTTTATATCATTTCTGCACCTACCTGTGTACCAGGTCTGTTGTACATCTCTCTGTCATCAGTAAAAGGCATACTTTTCCTTAAGACCTGCTTTATACACTGAAAAAAATGGTTTAATTATTGACTAAGCTGGGTAATTTACTGTTACCTTCTGCACCAACTTTCATGTGATTATACCAGTGACACATAATGACACTGTTTAGTATATTCATGCATTTCTTGTATGGTACTGCATCAAATGTTTTGTCTAAATCTATAGTAACATCTACAGCTCCTTTACTACTAATGATTCCCAAGTCAATGAACTCTGATAAAATTATCTGACATGGCATTCAAAGCCATGCTAGCTTTCATCTAATTTCTCCATGTGTGTCTCAGTGACTTCTATATACACCACAATTCTGTTCCTCAGTAGTAGATCAATGATTTTACTTGAAAGTGAGATTAAACTATAATATTCTTCACTTCTCTTTTACTTCCACAATTATGAAGAGGAACATATCTGTTCCCTTTCAGATTTCAAAAAATCCGCCCTCATCCCATAATTTGTTGAAACTTTAGCAGTATTACCAGTTCTGTCTCCATTCTGTAATAATTTTAGGATACATCTTATCCAGTTCCACTGCCTTATTTACCTTCACTTTTTAAAACACCTTCATGACCATTTCCTTTAAGAAATGAATGCAATCTCTGTCTATTATGACCACCACTAGTGACTATAAAAGATAAATCTCCTTTCACCTTTTATATAAGTTCTGAGAAGTATTCATGTAGTAGCACGTTTAACATTTACCATCTCTTCTGTTTTTTTTTTTTTGTTCACCAACTTTTCTATAAAATTTCTTCCTTCCTAGTCATACTTTCCTCAGACATGGTCTTTGATACTCCAACAGTTTTTCCTGTTTCATTCTGCCTTAGCTGGCACTGCTGTCTGACTTACTCCTTCTGTTTTCTTATGCTTGTTATCAAACACTTTACTTTCCAACCACTGATGTCACCTCATTTAAGAAAGACAGTTGTACATGTCTGACTTACTTGTATCAGTAGATGCTCGAAATCCTCACTGCCTCAGTGGCATTTTGGGTTATCTGCCAAGGGAACTAGATACTGGCCAGTTTTCAAAAGCTCAGACTCCCCTCCCTCCCTCTTCCTGTGACACCTGACTGGCTACGCATAACTTAAGAGAGAAGCCTTCAACTGTTACAGGAAGTGAGTATTCAGTCTTTTTTGCTTCCACAAAGAAGGAAAGGAAAGTACCTGAAGCCAGAATAATCTAGCAAGAGTAAATTCATAACCAGTCATAATACCATATAACCCCATACTGGCCAGCATTCAAAAGCTCAGACTCTCCTCCCTCTCTCTTCCTGTGACAGCTGAATGGCTAAGCATATCCTGAGAGAGAAGGCTTCAACTGTCATATGAAGTGAGGGTTCAGGCTTTTCCACTTCCACATAGAAGGACAGGAAAGTAAATGAGTCTGGATCATCTATCAAGAGTAAATTCAAAGCCAGTCACAATACCATATAAAAATCCAATCCAATCCAACAACATCTGAATCAAATAGGTTGAACATCCCAACAAAAAAAAGGCTGAAACCCAACTCAACAATGCATAATTTGGGGGATGGCGAGTGGGTGTTGCAAGTAGTTGTGCAACATTTTCCAGTATAAAAATGAAAAGTAAAGTATAACAGTAGCTTTTAACTGAACAAGCAGTACAGATTACAAAAAATAGTGTTCCCTGTAAAAAGCAATAAGCAACATTTGGAATATAAAATTCATGTCAGTGTACAGTAAATAATATTTTACAATATATGAGTGCAGCAAATATCAATAAGTTGACAAATACTAATAGTTGCAAGTGCCTCATGCCTGGATATTAGTGAGATAAATATATCACAGAGAGAGACAACTTCAAATTTCAAATAAAACAGTTACTGAGCTGTGAAAAGGAATTTGTAATCTGTGTGTCAAGTAGCCTTTGAAAGACTCCTTATTCACATTCTTTAGTGCAAATCTCTGCCCTGTTTTGCTCTCTTGTCTCCCCGAGTAAGAATGTGTTCAGTGATGTTCAGGCAGAAAACAGTTTATCAGCACCCTTGTAGAATTCTCCTGTAACACAAAAATAGACCACATTCTGAGAATGGAGTCAGTGTTGGTTATCCTGGATTAAGTTTTCGGTTCCCTTCTGCTGTTCACTCTTCTGTGTGCAAGAGCGAATCAAGAGGGACTATCACTGAGGCAGTCATCACGGATGGTTTAGACTTTTCAGTTACAGCCCCGAGATGTGCCTAGCAAGCAGTCCCACAAAAACTCCAAATTTTACTGATATAGACAGCAACCCACTACAAGTAAAAACAAAACAGATGAACCTAGGTATCACCTTGGACTCTACTCTTTCATTATCCAAGCATACTGACAATATTACTAGCAAATCCATGCTACAGAATCTCATACCTTCTCACCCCTACAGCTTGTACTTTAGTGAAAATGTGCTAATCCCTGCTTATCACTAAAACTGAATAAAGGCTCCATCTTGTAACCTTACGTTCCAGCAAAAACATATGTAAAATACATACTATAAACAAAATCTACAGATTTGTACTTTATGCAAAATTCCGAATTCATCATTTCCAACTTCCACAGTAGAGTAAATAAAAAGCTATACTTCTACTTAGCTGTCAAATCTAAAAACAGTTAGAAATGGAATTCTGCCCCCAACTCTCCCACAAAACAAATTACAAACCAAACAGCCTAAATATACACTTAGAAAGAAGGAGGAAAGTCATGGCAAAAATTAGGAGGTGCAGTACAAAACAGGATAAAAGTACTCTCGTCAAACTAAAAAACAACTCAGAGGACAAATAAAGTCTACCAAAGCCAAATATGAGGTGAATGTGGCCTCCCAGGCCAAGGACAAACACAAGGTATTCTTTAGCTATGCCCATAGCCTCAAAGGCAATACACAGTTGTGTACAGAGCTCATTGTAAATTAAGTCACATATACTGAGCCAGAAGATATAGCAAACCTACTGGCCAACAAATTAATCTCAAACTTTACCCCTCTCTCCCCCTCAACCTTGCCTCAGGAAATATCATCAACTATAACTCTCCCTGCTATCACTAGGAAGCAGGTCCTTAATGGAGAACAGCAACAGCCATCTCTCTGCACAAAGGTGGGCCATCTACAGACCCATATGTCTTACTAGTCTCATATGCAAAGTCATGTAAATAATCATAACAGAAATTATCAATAATGATATAGGAAACCTCCAAACACTGGACTCAACCCAGTTTGGTTCATCAAGGGAAGGTCACCAAAGCAATGGATGAGGGCAAAATGGTTCACACTGCTTACTTTGACCTGGCCAAGGTATTTGACACAATACCCCACTCAGGCACTGTTGACAAACTTGAGAGGTCAAGTACAAATCCTTATGTCACCCAGTGGATAAGCCAGCTGGCTCACAGGACCCATGAAGTTAAAATTGGGGAGTCCACCGCTATGAAGAGACCAGTCACAAATGGGACTCCCTCAGATATCGGTCCTGGGACTGCTTCTTTTTGGCATTTACTTTTCTGAAGTCAATGATAATATCAATGGCCTCTTACTGACTACATTTGCAGATGACTGAAAATTAGGAGCTGTCAATGAATTCCCCACTGACACAAATGTTCTCCAGGAAGGGCTGACATTGATAAACAACTGGCGTCAGAGGCATGGACTAAAACTAAATGCCAAGAAATGCATAATAGCATCCTTCGAGAAGTCATCTACCCCTGGTAACTATCATTTTGACAACACAGCCCTAAGAGTTTACCTAGTAGTCAGGACTTGGGAACACACACACACAGTAATCTAGCCTTTGATCAATACATGTCTACAGTAGTGAGGAAATCATTCTATGTTGTGCAACTCATAAACAAAGGTATGGCATCTAGGTCAAAGGAAGTCATTGTTCCACTGTATTTGGCATTCATCAGACCAATTATTGAGTACAATGCCCCCTTTGGTATGTACCCAACAAGGCATATCCAGCAATTAGTAAAGTCCACAGACACTCCTCACTAAAAGAGTACAGGGCATAAGTAACATGTCTTATGCAGACCACCTGAAGGACCTATCCCTGCATTCTGTCTCCTAAAGGCTGTTGAGAGCTCTATGCATCGCATTGTCAGACTGTACTCTGATGGACCTCCTGCATATCCACAAAACAAACAGCACCAGAACTACCCATTCTAAAAACGTAAACCTTGCCTGTGATATAACTAGGACCTGCTGGACAGACAGGTATGTATCACAGAAACTACCCCTTCTCTGGAACAGGCTCCCCATGTGAAGCAGAGTTCCTCTCTAATCCAATTTAAGTGTAACTTGGACAACTGGATGGGGAGCAGAAAATTCATCCCTGGTTTGGTTATCTATGTCTCCAATGAACAAAGGCATCTTGTAAATGATTCATCTCCCAGGTCCCTGCTTGTAAATGTTTCATCTCCCGAGCCTCTGCTTACACTAATCAAGGGTACCAAAACTTGTCAGAGATTTGTGATGCATGGCTAGGCTTAAAATGGCCCTTGTGGTCATTAGCTTAGTAAGCATCTATGAAGCAATAAACATAGCATTACCTTCATTAGACATTTTTTTTTAAAACCTACATAGGAGAAAAAGCTACATCTATGCTAGGTCCAGTTGTTTGGAATTGACTACCTACAGACGTGAGGAATCAAGAGACACTTTGATTATTTTGAAATAATCTAAAAGAACAAGTGTTTAAGGACACAAAATGCTCTTGGTTCAAGTATTTTGAGAACTAAGCTAGACCGGGAAAGGAGATTTTATCAGTAGAGATAACTACAAGCATGGTACAAAAATAGGCGAGAGAGAGATGAACCTTATCAGAAAAAAATTAGCAAAGAAACCCAAGGTATTGGGAACAAATAATTACAGAGAAAAAAGTTAGAGTGGGATGAGGCCAACCAGAGTCCCTCGTATGCTTTCTTGTGACATTCAGTTACACAACTTTGATTTGTAACCATGAACATGGAGTGGAATTAATAAGTGGACTCAGCTGGAAACTTGCTTAGAGTGCAACTACCCTTCTGTATTAGGCATTACTGTATCCTTGATAAAAAAAAAAAAACAATCCCTATATGCCCTCATCAATTACACAAAACTACACAACCTTCACTGACAGAAGACCAGGACCAACCTATGTCATACATGTATTGCACACAGTAATATTTGCAAAGACAAAGAGCCCAACTGGTCACTTACCCAAATTACAGACTCAGGTCATACTAAAATATTTACTGCCACAATCTATATTCCACCACCTGCAACCTTTATAAAACTAGAAAGCTTCTTAGAATCAATTGCCTCCATTACCAATCATAGCAAGTTAATCGTAATAGGGGATTATATTCTAAATTTATATGGCCCTGTCAAGATCAAACTTAAAAAAAAAATTCTATTATACAAAAGCCTTACACAAGTGGTTGCCTCAGGAACTAGATTAAACGTATCCACAAATAAATATACACTACTGGACATTATTTGTGCCAACTTTGCTGATGAATGCAATTCAGTACTTGTCCTTACCTTATAGATTTCTGCCTTGTATTAACTACTTGGCTCCTATGATCAGTCAAACTAACCCCTCACTGCATAACCATCAGACAAGTTACAGAATGCTTAGAGGATGCTCTAATTCATGATGCCAGTACTGTGAGCCCCTTTATTCTTCTAGTTGCCCTGAGGATGCATTACCTATATTTATTACCATTCTAATTCCACAAAATGCAGTTTACCAAGTAAAAACAAACTAAAAGCCACCAAAGTTGGCTTGTTTAATAATATCTCTCAACAGCTAGAAAACAAAGATAAAGCATAGAAAGAATTAAAGTAAGACCTCAACAATCTAAGCAAACACCAAATCTTCTTAATGCTATAAAAATATGTACATATTAGTAGTAACTCAGCTAAATCCAGCTACTTTACACAGCTTCAATGGTCACAAATGCACAATTCAAAGCAACTCTGGAGTACAGTTAAAAAAGTTATGCAGTGACAAAATTGTTAATGTTAGACAGAGTCAACCAAAAAATAAAACACAATATAAGCAGAGTACAACAGCATTTTCAAATTCCACTAAAGCAGGTCACCATGCCCACACCTATAGATATTCTGCATACCTACCTTAGCTATCCAAATTTTTACTTTAGAAACATTACTAAATAAAGTTCAGGATGAACTTAACATAATACCCTCTAACTCACAAGCACATTTTTTGTATGTTATGTCCTCTTCTAATACTTAAAAATGGAAGAAAGCAACCACTAAATCATACATTTAACCACTCACTATACACTATGCTTGTCCACTTGTGCTACCCTTTTCAAAGACAGTCTCCATAATCCCACTACCAGAAATTTTTCCCCCAAAACAGTTGAGGACTACAGACCAATAACCAACCGATATACCCTCTACTTAAACTCCTTGAAAAAAAATCTAAAACCAAATCTCAAAAATCTACATCTCATGGCACGATATCTTCTCAGACAGACAGCAAAGGCTTTAGATCAACATGAAGCACTTCACCTGCTGCATTAATACAAACTAACACTGTCCTCAACAACACAAATAAAGGAAAACACAATGGGTTATGTTCATAGACCCCAAAATAACTTTTGAATGTGAGGACCACAATCTACTGCTACAAAATGAAAAAGTGTACCATTGGTTTCAAAATTACATGCTGAACAGTCCCTAAGTGTAATGACACCACTGACTCTAACTGTGTACCTATCTATATGGAAGTACTTCAGGGATCAGTGTTCTCATTATTCATTAATGATCTCTCTTGGGATTTACCGAACATAAATATCATTTTATATGCTGATGACATCACCATTACTACAACTGTGCTTACAAAATCCTCAGGTCTGCACACTGCTTTTTGCAGTGTCAAGCGATTCATATCCATAAGTATATCAAATATTATAGCAATAACCCACACCTGGGTGTGGGTAATGCTGGATTTACCCACGGTTGGTGTGGTTTGGTCACGAGGGCGAAGCCCTAGTGGCCACACAAAGACAACCGTGGGTAAATCCAGCATTACCCACACCCAGGCGTGGGTTATTGCTATTATACAATGACATTATACAAAAATTACTTTTCCTAAATAATGGCATTGTATAATGCCTCCTTGCTACCCTTCCGCAGCTGTCTGGTATACTGCGGCAGTTCTGATGTACTGCACATGCATATGCTTACGCAGTACATCAGAGCTGTGGGGAAAAGCAACGGAGAAAGCAGGATCTCCATTGCTTTTTACAAACTGTTTAACATAGCGAGACAGCTTTAAAAAAAGCAACGGAGAATCTCCGTTGTTTTTTTTAAGGCTGTCTTGCTATGTTAAACCCATTTAACATAGCGAGACAGTTTTGAAAAAAGCAATGGAGAAAGCAAGATCTCCGTTGCTTTTTACAAAGTGTCTCGCTATGTTAAAGGAGTTTAACATAGCAAGACAGCTTTAAAAAAAGCAACGGAGAATCTCCTTTGCTTTTTTTAAAGCTGTCTCACTATGATAAACCCATTTAACATAGCGAGACACCTTTAAAAAAAGCAACGGAGATAGGAAGATCTCCGTTACTTTTTTTAAAGCTGTCTCGCTATGTTAAACTCGTTTAACATTGCGAGACAGTGTGTAAAAAGCAACGGAGATCTTGCGTTCTCCGTTGCTTTAAAAAAAAGTTATACTAATGGAAAAAGTCCGGGAGACCTGACCTTTTTCCATTACTATAACTCTGATTTACAACGTGTAAGCTGACCAATCAGCGTGCACATTTTAGAATATTAATGGGGGGTCGTTGTATAATATTTTATTTATCCCTATACAAGCATGTTAACAGCACATACAGGCAGCTGTACTCACCAGGAATAAGTACAGAACTAAATGAAAAAAAAAAACACTGATGGAATCACAATATCAAAAGGCTGTATTACAGAAGGAAGAAAACTGCGGCCAAAATTATGAGGTGTAGCACCAAGCAAGGTAAATGTACTCTTCATCAAGCTAAACAAACAGCTTAGAGGACAAATAAAGTCTAAGAAAGCCAAATTTAAGGTAAATCTGGCCTCCCGGGCCAAGGACAACTACAAAGCATTCTTTAGCTATGTCTGCAACCTCAAAGGCATACACAACTGTGTGCAGAGCTCACTATTAATGATGCTGCCAACACTAACCCAGAAGATGTTGGAAACCTACTGGCAGATAAATTCAGTGCTAACTCCCCTCCCCCATCAAATATAAATCCAGCTATCACTACGGAACAGGTCCTCAATGCTCTCTCTATGGCCAAGGATACACAATGATGGGCCCCAACAATATCCCAGAGTGCCTTCAAAATGAAATACAACTTATCAGGCCATATAGAAACATTATTTAACCATATCTTCTAAAAAGGCTTGATGCTTCATGAATGGAGTACGGGAACAGTCATCACTTTGCACAAAGGCAAGTTATCTATAGATCCTGAAAACTACAGACCATAAGCCTCAATAGTCTCAAATGCAAAGCCATGGAAAGAACTGTCACGGAAATGCTCAGTAATGATATAGGAAACCTTCAGTACTGGACCCAACTCAATTTGGTTTCGTCATGGACAGGTCATGCCTACTCAAGCCATGCATACTCAACCTGATGTACTTCTTTATGCAATGGATGACAGCAAACTCAAAGGCTAGGCATAAACCCTTATGCTGCCCAATGGATATCCAGCTGCCTCAAAGACAGGACCCAGGAAGTTAGAATTAGGTAGTCAACCTGTACAAGGAGGACAGTCACCAGTACAGTCTCTCAGGGATCAGTTCCTAGCCAGCTCCATTTTGGCATCTACTTCTCTGAAGTCAAGGCCAACTTCAAGGGCCACTGGCTGACCAAATCTGCAGATAACTGCAAGTTAAGAGGAGTCATAGAATCTTCCACCAACACTAACGTTCTATAAGAAGGGATGAAACAAACAAATCACTGGTATCAGAGCCACAGACTAAAACTAAATGTCAAGAAATGCATAACAATATCCTTCAGAAAGTCAGCAACCCATGGTAACTGCCATATTGACAACATACCCCTAAAAGTTGACCCAGCAGTCAGGGGCATGGGGAGTTCCATTGACAGCAATCTAGCCTTTCACCATCATGCGTCTGTGGTAGTGAGGAAATCATTCTATGCTATGCAACTTATTTCTAAGTCCAAGGAGGTTACTGTTCCACTGTATTCGGCACTCATTATAACTATCATTGCGTGCAATGATCCATTTTGCATGTACCTAACAAGGTGTATACAACAGTTGGAACTTCCACAGAGTTTTCTCCCTAAAAGAATACAGGGCATAAATAACATATCCTACTCAGACCACCTCAAGCCCTATCCCTGTATTCTGTCTCCTACAGGCTGCTGAGGGGAGCTCAATGCCTGGCATCTAAGGAATCATAGGACCCCATTCTGACGGACCTCCTGAATATTCACAAGACAAACAGCACCAGAATCACCCATTCTACAGACTTAAATCTTGCCTGTGATATAAACAGGACCTGCTAGAGAGAAAGGTATGTATACCACTTCTCTGGCAACGACTTCCCATCCATGGGAAGCAGAGGTCCTCCCTAACACAATTCAAGTGTAACTTGGAAAACTGGATGGGGAAACTAGAAATAAGCTTCCGGTTTAGCACCTATGCCTCTAATGGACACATGGCATCCTGTATATTGTTCATTTTCCAGGCCCCTTCTTGTAAATGTTTCCTCTCCCAAGCCTCTACTTACACTAACAAAGGTACCCAAAGTTTTAAGAATTTGTGATGCATGGCTAGCCTTATAAAGGTTCCAGTGGTTATTAGCCTAGCACACACCTATGAACCTTAAAATGATTTGAACAAGGTACTGCAAATGTTCCATTTGACTAAGTCTAATGCTATTTGGGACAACAAAAAGACTCAACACAGCCCCACCATATAGTTGATCCTCTCCAAAATCCAGTTCCTTTTGTCAATCATCAAAATACCTCAGCCTTCTGATATCTCAACATTCTTTTTTTTTTTTACCTTGTACAGACACCCAAATACAAAAATTATTTGCACATACCTCAGTTACCTACACAGTCTCCACTATGGTAACAAAAGAAGCAAAGCAACATAACATTTAATGTTCTAATCCCCAAGTTAAAATACTTAGTATCACTCAGCTTTATATTCCACTCAAAATTCAGTAAGCAGAAAATAAAATACTATGATTTATTCACCTCTGTGCCTCTCAAAAACCCCTTTGTACCACCCTGAATAAATGCAACTGGCTTCCTATTGAAACAATAGCCACCTTTCTACTAAATATCCTGACCTTTAAATTACAGAATTAATGCTATTTTCCCCACTTAGACAGTTCCTTCACAAAAGAGGCATCCTATTCCATTACAAATGCTGACTGCAGCTTCCTTATCAGGCATCTTAGACCTTAGTAGCTGCTGATAAACAGCTCCAAAATACCAGAACAAATTACATCAGAACATCATGTTTATCACTTATCTCAGACACTTTAAGGCAGTACTGAGGAAACTTTTTTCTTTCTAGGTCACTACTTGAACAATCACCAATAACTTACCTGACCCCATTCATATTCTTGCCAAACCAACAATCCTCAATGCTATCTTTATCAATAACAATCTCTTTTTTTTACATCCACTGCATTCCCTCCCTGTACACCCCTATCCCTTTTCCCTGCAATGAACTGTAATTCACTACATCCCCTTACCAGCAAAGATATCTTCACTTCTTCATCCTGGACTCTAATTACTTGCACAATATGCTAACAGTAAGTGTGTACAAATCACAATTACAGACGGTGCAGTGGTGCAGCAGTTGTGTTGTCGCCTCACAGCAACAGGTTTTCCACTCCAATTCTCAGCTGGGGTGCCTTCTGTGCTGAGTCTGTATGTCCTCCCTGTGTTCGTGTGGGTTTCCTCCGGGTGCTCTAGTTTCCTCCCACATTTACAAAGAAATGCTTCTGGAGCCTTTCTGCCAAGGCCTCCAATGAAAAGTGGCTTTGTTCCAAGTCAGACTTTCCCGGTTAACAAATGTTAAATAAAAATAAATAAATAAAATCACATACCATTATAAACTATAATCCTGTGGATTATATGGTCATCTTATCTTGCTCCTTAAAAACAATACTTCTTCAACTCTTTCTCTTATGTGAGTTTCACATTTTTATACTTGTACAATTTCTGAAATTTAGCTTACAGTACATGTTAACTTTAACATCTTCTGTTGATTACCTGTTTCTTAATGTACAATGGCGTAATACATTTTTGTATAAGACATTGTTTTTGTGCCCTTAGATACTGACTTTTTAAACTTATTACAAAAAATGTAAAACAATATTGAAAATATTTTATCAGCCCAGATAACTGCTCACTTGGTTCTGGCTTTAAAGCTATGCCGGTCACCACAGGTCAGGCTCAACTGGGAAAGGCTTTGCCGATTACAAACCAAGCCCAAATGGACCCTATGCCTACATGGACTTGTGATTCGATTTCAGAGTCTCGTCAAGGCAATTTAGAATTAGACCAAGTGATTCCGCTGCCTACACAATCGCAACAACAAACGCCTGCTTTTATCCAGCCAGATAGTTCAAAATCTGGCTATGTCAGTTTGCAGCGGATTCAACTGCAACAACGGATGCCTGCTTCTACAGTACCGGTATCAGAAATACTTCCACTGGCCGGCAACAACAGGACTGAGGAGTTGAACAACGCCAGTCCTTTACAGCCGTCATTGGATGTTTGGTTAGCTGAAAAGATTTCTCTTTCATGTGTCCCTCAGGTTACACAAGTAACAACTGAAATAGATGAAGGTAACAATGCCCTTTTTACCATTGTCACTGACTTGAAACTGTTGATGCCTACTTAGTTAAAATCAAAAAGTTACAGCTTGAAATTGTATATTTTCAAGAATGTTTGAAACTTAAAGTTGTGCCTAAACGTCTTAGGTGCCACCATTTTCCGACGGGGTTGAAAGCCGGTTCGTCTTTCCATGTGGACTTAATTAAATTATTCGACCGTCTGGGTCTTGAACTTCTAGAGGTAATCATTAAACACTACAATTTGTGGGTTGACAATTTATCTAAAATGGTAACTGATTTACACTGTAAAATCAAACGAGACCTTAATTTTGACCGTTATAAATTCGAGTATGGTCATGTATTTTCAAGTATAAATGACCACATGGCAGAGTTGAAATCCAATAAAATTAAAAAAACTGAGCAGAGATATACAAGCATACGAACAGGGTATTGCTTACCCTAAACCATCCTCAGCTCAGGTTTGGCGTAAACCCAATCCAAATATGCATGGTGATAAATCGGTCAGTGTTAGTCTGGGTAATGGTACCATCAATCCAAATCTTATCCATTTGGATATTAACACTGAAATGTTGGTTGCTGATGACGAGTCTGGTGCAAGTGTCAATCAGTCCGTTTCAGATGGAGATACAGGTGTAAGACGTAGTGAAAGACTACGCAATACTACTACCAACTCTAAGACTCAAGGCAACCATTACCAACAAAATCAAAATTCTTTTTTTCAGGAGATCAGTCTACCGGAGCAAGACCGAAGCAAAGAACTTTTTCATCGAACAACAAACAAAACATCAAGACCAAGAGGTGGAGGAAATAGTATTGGAACCCCTTCCACATCCTGACTATGATATGGTTAGTCGTGTACTTGTCCGTGAAAATCCGAATTACACCATGGACATCATGGGTGCATTCAGTGATAACAATATTATCTTTGAAACTAACACTGTTATTGTAAATAATGTGACATCTAATATTGACAATGATTTAGTCAGTGATGATTTGGATGAAGTAGATGAGGTAGATCTAATTGGGCAAGGAGAAGGCAGTAATGTTTTGCATAATCCAGTAATAACATCCAATAGTAAGGGTGATTTTAAAATTTATAACTATTCCAGCTCGAATATCACCAGAGAGATGGCTGACTTGTTATCAAAGGGTTATACTTTTGTACCAACCCAGAGATTAGATAAAGTGAAAACAATTATTGACATTAAATTATTTGTGAGAAAGTTGAATTTAATCTTGATGTTGGGTAAAACTACAACTAACCCTGACCCCTTTTTTGTTTCAAGTACCTTTAATCCACCCTTGAATCCAGTTCTACAAACATTTGAACAAATCTGTGAGTTGGATATTAGACAGATCCCACGATTTAACAAAAAAGTGGTGAAATGTAATATATCCAGTGATGAAAAAGATTTTTTAGCCTTTATTAAAACACAGAGGATAAGGGTGTGTAAACCAGATAAAGGTGGTGGGTTTGCAATATTCGACATCAGAGACTATGTCTCACGTATGGAAGAGCTACTTGATTCATCAGCCTACCAACTAAGCTCACGCTCCGAGGTAAATGGAGCTTATCAGCTGATTAATACATGTATCAAGGACCTGTTCATCGATGGTAGTATTGACCAGAAAACGTATAATTACTTTTCTGTGCCTTATCCACGGTACCCTTACATGTTTGGGATTCCCAAACTACACAAAAGTGTAGTCCTACCACCTCTTCGTCCACTAATTGATGGTCGTAATTCACCTACATACCCCATAGCGAAATTCGTGGACGACTTGTTAAAAAAGTATTTACTGCCAGAGGTTCAAGTGTGTAAAGATTCGTGGTCTTTCCTAGCAGATCTAAATAAAACTGAATACAACAGTGATTACAATTTTTTAACTATAGATGTTAAAGATCTGTATACTTGTATCCCCCACTCAGTGGGTATTGATTGGGAAGCTGCCAGATTAAAGCAGAATGGTGCATCTAGCAGTGAGATTAGCCTAGTAATCGAATTACTCGATTTAGTATTAACTAAAAACTATTTCTTGTTTGAGGAATCATTCTGCTTGCAAATATCTGGTATTGCAATGGGTTCCCCTTGTGGAAGGAGTTTTGCTAACATCGTTATGGCTCAATGGGAGAAAGAGTATGTGTTTAACAACCTTAATGTAACCAGTAAAATAGTATACTATACCAGATTTCTGGATGACATCTTTATATTGGTGAAGGGACCAGTTCATGTAGGGTCAGAACTATTGAAGTACTTCAATGATACAACCGACTTTCTTAGGTTTACCTCAATGTTTGGAACAGAGGAAATAGCATACTTAGATTTGTTAGTAGTAAAAAATAGATACTTACACTGTTATCAAGCAAGTATTTACAGGAAGGCAACGTATTCAAACGATTTTCTTCATTTTTCGAGTTGCCACCCGTTTCATCAGAAACGTTCAGTCGTTAAAGGCCAATTAGTAAGAGCGGCTCGCATTAACACACAGTTGTCTGATTTTTATAGTGAGTGTGACCGCCTTAAGTTGATGTTTCTGGATCATGGATATCCTGAAGACTTAATAGATAGGTTGACAGATGAAGTCACAGATAAGAGATTGAATGGTTTCTATTCACCAATATTAATGGTAAAACCCAAATGTGACACAATAATGGATGTACCAAGTAGGTCACTTGAAATAGTAACCCCTATGGATAGAAATGATAGTAGATCATTATCTAGTGTCAATAATTTCTGTTCAAAATTTATCACCACATTCACCTGTGACAGTCACCTAGTAATAGGTATACTAAAGAAAAACTGGGAGTTATTTAGATCATCCCCGATGTTATGGGAAAGATTAGGAGATACACCCCATACAATTTTTAGAAGGGGGAGGAATCTAAAAAATGTTTTTGAATCAGTAAATTTTGAGGCCACAAAGGTAACTGGTATGTTTAAATGTGAAGCATGTAATTATTGCAAGTTCATGGAAACTTCCAATAACTTTGTGGTCAATAATTTGAAATATAAAGTAAGATTCAAGTTCAATTGTAACTCCAAGTTTATAGTGTACCTTGCAAAGTGTAAACAGTGTAATGATTTCTATATTGGAAAAACAGAGCGTAAACTACGCGAGAGGGTTTACGAACACCAGTATGCAATTAACAAAAGAAAGATGGACAATGCATTAGCAAAGCATGTACAGTGTTTTCCTGGACATAGTTTTTTATACATGGCCATAAACCAAGTTAACACATCCCCAAGAGGGAGCCCTACACCAATTCTTTTAGAAGAGTTGGAACTAGCATGGAAAATCAGGCTAGACGCCTATAGTTTGCCCGGGCTAAATGATATGTGTTCAGTAACTTGTATTTTGAAAAATAAAAACGTGTAGATAGTATATTTTATATATAGTATACAATAAAATTGTGGGTCAACACACCATCATACCACATCCCATTGTTACATCAAGTCTATGTAGATGTAAATGTAAATTAAAGGTAGTCGAAATACTTTTTATACATATCCATAAAATAAAATAAAAATATATATATGCAAACATATGTTTCACATGTTTGCATAAATATTTATATATTAAGGGCAACACAAATATATTATATATTTGCAAATTATTTTATTTAATTGCAAGTATTTTATTGTATAATATGTAAGACACAATTGTTTCCTGTCAGTTTAAAGTGTGTTTTGGACATGTAGAGTGGTTTTAAGTATATATTTTTCATATACTGCAACTTTAAATTTTACAATCAGGGTAATGGATGTCAGCAGAACAATTTAAATTTGCGGTGATTTTAACTTACAAGGTCTTCTGAGGAAGTTTGTTTTAGTACAAACGAAAAGCGTTTGTTTATTATTGTGCTTAAAGTGTTGTACAATTGTTTCATCTTAGTAAACCTTCAATTTGATTTTGACTTCGCAAGCTGTTTTTGGTTATCTTCTGTTGATTACTTGTTTCTCAATGTACAATGGCATAATACATTTTTGTATAGGACATTGTTTTTGTGCCTTTAGATATTGACTTTTTAAACTTATTACAAAAAATGTAAAACAATATTGAAAATGCTGTCATTTTGACTTTCCGACTGGGTTATGTCTGAAAATGGTCCCTCGTTAGCAAATTTATAAATAAACAAAACTAAAATCTTGACCCATCACTCCTGTTTCTTTACTTCTTGTGTGAATGGCTATTAATATATCCTTGTGGACTCAGAACAGTATATTGCATTCATATGCGAAAAAATACTGTCGCATTTTATGCACAATTTTATTTCTCTTTTATGTATATAAAAATGTCTAGGTTAACTATCTAGCTAGAAGATGCTAAAAGAAAGTGGAATCCCTATTTACTTACTCATGGCATGGGATTCAAGTAACAGTAAAATAGCAGCCATTAATTTTATAATACCCAAATCTAATAATGTAATTCATATGAAAAAATATCCATATGTGGGAGATATACTTACATAGATTACAAAGAACTATCTAAGCCTATCATTTCAACTTTAGTATATGCACTGTGAAATAAGAAGTCATCTTTTTCAGCAATTACCAGTAGCTTTCTGCAGCTTTCCTAAGAATAAACTCAAAACTACCTATCCCTGTAGGAAGTGACCTCAGCACAAGAAGCTGTAGTAATTGGTTGTTTTGGACCATTTGTAGCTCTTTTGTAGTTCACTGTTTAAAATCCGCGTTTGCACAGCTTTGCGCGGTTGTGCGCATAGCGGTTAAACTTCTTCTGGCTCCGCCAGGTCTGCTCTTCAAATTTTCCCTTAAGGAAGCTCTACTCTTAGTATAATCAGACTACTCACTATATTATAAGCATAGCACTTGTTCTCAATACTTCTCTACTAAGTAAGCACTCTCGTACTAAGTAAAGCACTACATCTACTTACCACCCCTGTGAATATCCACTTCCCTTAAAGGTACACCACTCCCTTATACTGTTCTAGCATGTCGAGTGGTAGATTACTGGCGTCCTCTCCAGTTCAGCTGGTCAATCTGGGTATCTTGAGACAATCCTACAATTGTCTCATGTACACAGACAACCCTCTCCTCCTCCCAACAAACACAAATACATGTGAGAGATGCAACTATATAGCCAAACTGGAGGCTGAACTCTCTCAACTCAGGGCTGGCATGACCAGACAGGAGGAGATGGTAACCACACACACAACAATCCCAGTCCCACATAGACCTACCACAACTGCAAACCAAACACATAAAAAACAAAGACATACTCGAGGCTCTAATAAAAAACTTACCAAAACAACAGAGGCTCCCAAAGCAGACATCCAAAAATCCACCACCTCAAAACAAAACACATGCAACACATACTTCAATAAATCAGTGTGTCAACCAATCACAGCCCTTAAGGCCAAACACCATGCCTGATACACTAGTAATAGGTGACTCTATAGTCAGACACACTGATGTCCCGCTGACCAGGCTGAACAAGGAAAGGGTGACTGTGAGATGTCTATCGGGAGCTAGGATCCGCCACATAACACACGCACTCAAGTCACTCCAAAGCAAGTACAAATATGACTCCGTCATTGTCCATGCTGGTGTGAATGACCTGAGACGTACCTCCCTGGACTACATGAAAAGAGACATAGAGGAGCTCTCCGATTATGTAGCCCAGGCTGGTATGACCCTGACCCTGAGCAGCATCTTGCCCTCACCAAGAATGATACCACAATACAAAGACAAGATGATCAGCTTTAATAATTGGCTCAAGTACTGGTGTCATTCTAAGGGGATCCAATGTCTGTCTGCCTGGGATGACATGTTGGACAAGCCACGCTGCTTCGCAAGGGATGGCTTACACCTGTCACCACTGGGCTTCCGGATATTGGCTAAGGCTCTTGCCACCCCATAGTGCCTTTTAGGCAAGGCTCAAAAGGCAAACCCACCTCCTTAGAAAACAAAAATGGAAAAAAACTAAGGGTAATGCTGCTCAACGCCAGAAGTCTAAATCTCAAGATGCAGGCACTTGATGCACTCCTCAGCATGGAGAACATCGACGTCTGTGCAGTAACTGAAACCTGGTTCAAGGCTCCTGAGAGCACCCCAGCGCTACCAGGTTATACCTCGTATCATGCTTTTTCGGCCCCAAAACCCAGGCCGAACCACAAAGGGAGGGGGAGTGTGCATATTCATCAAGGACACCCACACCTCCAGGTTAGTAGCAACACATGAAGCATCAGAGACCATACAGGTGCAACTAACCATAGGCAAAACTGCTATACAACTGGTAGCATGTTACAGACCACCCTCCCAATCTCAAGAACCCCACTCAGCCTTCCTGAAGACATTGGAGGATATGAATGTATCACAAAATACCATCATACTGGGAGACTTCAACTACCCAAACATAGATTGGGTACATTATTCTAGCCCTAATACCCTAGCCCAAAGGTTCCTGGAATTCATAAATTCAAATGCACTGGAACAACTAGTCACCTCTCCCACTAGGGGAGATAATATACTAGACCTGATCATCACAAACGTGGGGACAAAATGCTCCACACCGGAAGTATACCCCTCACTAGTGAGATCTGACCACAAATTAATCACCCTGGATATACATATCCCACCTCCACCCCCAGCACAAAAGACCACAGTGAAAAACTTCTCAAAAGCAGACTTCACTCTTCTTAAGACTGAGATGGTATCCTTTAAGCCCACTGTGCCAGTGGATACCACATCCCACAATGCCGAATCCTTCACAAATGCTTTCTATGGACATCTCCAAGAATGCATGGATCATGCAATCCCAAATAAATCCAAGTCCCTCTCCACCAAAGGCAAGCGTCCTGTCTTTTGGACCTCAGCCATTAACAAATTGTATAACAAAAGAAGGAAGCTACTGCACGTCAGAGCAAAATCCCATGAAGGGAAGACATCTCTGATCAACATTAGCAGAAAACTACGTTCTCTCATAAAAAAATCCAAGGCCAACTTTGAGAGAAAAATCGCTAAGGACACTAAAGATAACCACAAAGCCTTCTTCAGCTATGTTAGAAACCTGGGCGGAAACCCTCAGATATGCTCAGAGTTGGTTCACAACAACAAAAATACACTGAACCCACAGATATTGCCAACATTCTGGCTGACAGGTTCAGTGCAAATTTCTCCCCTCCCTCACCCCCAAAAGAAGAAATACTTATTCCAGCTGAATGTAATCTCCCTGTCATCTCAGATGTCCAAGTGAGAACCGCCCTAAACAAAGCTAAAAACACAGCATCAATGGGACCTGACGGTATCCCGGGTTGCGTGTTACGTGAACTCCAAGAGGAGCTAAACCCACACATAAAAATGCTATTTAACCTTAGCCTTACTTCGGGATATGTACCTGAACATTGGCGTACAGCAACAGTGGTCCCACTCCACAAAGGGGGTGCCTCTACAGACCCTGGAAACTACCGCCCCATAAGCTTAACCAGCCTGGTCTGCAAAGCTATGGAAAGAATCATTATGGAACTCATAAACAGAGACATAGGGGACCTACAGACACTTGACCCCACCCAGTTCGGCTTTGTAAAGGGCAGATCCTGCCTTTTGAACCTGGTTGACTTTTTTGAAACAGTCACTAGAGCCATTGATGAGGGCAAAGCAGTCCATACAGCCTACCTGGACTTAGCTAAGGCCTTCGACACAATACCCCACTCAGGCATCATAGAAAAGCTCAACAGCTTAAACGTAAACCCTTATGTCACTAGATGGGTTGCAAACTGGCTAAAGGACAGAACCCATAAAGTTAAAATCGCTGGAGCAATGTCAGACTCAAAGCCAGTCACAAGTGGTGTCCCACAGGGATCTGTCCTGGGACCCCTCTTGTTCGGCATTTATTTCCGAGATGTTAAAACAAACATGGGAGGGCTGTGGCTGACAAATTTCGCAGATGACTGCAAACTAGGCGCCATAGTCGATACACCAGCGGACACATACATCCTACAAAAAGGCCTCACAGAAATGGACAACTGGTGCCGGAGTCACAGCCTTAAACTAAATGCCAAAAAATGTATAGTCATCCCCTTTGGGAAAAACAAAGTACCCACAAATTATCACATAGACAGCAACCCACTGAGTACGGAAAAAGTAATCAGAGACCTAGGGACCCAAGTCGACAGTGACCTCTCATTTGACACCCACGTTGCCAAAGTGGTTAGAAAAACATTCTACCTTGCACACCTCATCATGAAGGGATTCACATCCAGATCCAAGGATGTCATTGTACCCCTATACTCCTCCCTCGTCAGACCCATGATTGAGTACAATGCCCCATTTGGTATGTACCTCACCCGGCATTTGCAACAGCTGGAGAGACCACAAAAGTACCTCACCAAGAGGATCAAGGGTCTCCAACATATGTCTTATTCTGCCAGACTAAAGAAACTTCAGCTCTATTCAGTAGCATACAGCCTGCTCAGAGGTGATCTCTGCCTGACGTACAAGGCCATGTCCAATCAGGATCTGATGGACATGCTCCACCTCAAAAAATCCAAATCCATCAGGACCACGAGAGCTAAAGACTTAAACCTCGGCACAAGGATGAATAGGACATGCTGGTGGGATAGATTCATAACCCAGAGGCTTCCCATGCTTTGGAACAAGATCCCAGTTCATATTAGGCAGAGCCCCTCACTGACTCTCTTCAAGAGAAATCTTGATGAGTGGATGGGAGATCGTAAGTTTACCCCAGGGGTCACATCTATGTCACTGCTAGACAGGGGCACAGAAAACTAATTCTGTTATATAAGGGGACCTTCATTGTGTCACTACTAGACAGAGGCACAGTATTCTAAATTTATTCTGTACATTTTTTGTACCATTTCATGGGGTGGCAAAAGCCACATCACTATGGCTAGGCTTACAAATGCCCCAGGGCAGATAGCCTTGTACTATACTATGAAACTATGTAACTATATTGATAGGAGACTAGAACATAACTCTAGGCCATACTCTAGATAAAAAGGCTCCAGCATATCATGTGCTTTAACAGCTCTTTCAGTATTGAAAGATATTTTGTTTGCTCATGATCTTAGTGGCATTTTATAAATTCCTCCATCCTAATGGAACCAATTTTACTTAATACTCACATCTACAAAAAACATGGGTGAGGTTAGTGTTTTTAATAGTGACAGCATTACAATCATTATGTATTTGATTTCATTACTACTCTATGCAATTTATCTGATCATTTTTCAATGTCTAAGAAATGTAACTTTATAAACATTTAATTATAAATGTAAAGGGAATCTGTTAAAAGATGAGATGGCCTTGAACAAGACAATATAAGAGTTCAAAGTTTATGACTAGGTAATAACCACATCTTTTATGATGCAAAAAGGGGCTGGTGAAAATCAGTTACTTTAAGTTAATCACTTCTGTTTCAAACAAGGAAAAAAAATTATGCTGAAGACAGTCTTTTTGGAATAAAACATTTCAAAGCTGGACAAGGAACTTCAAAATCAGTCCTGAGAAGAAAAGTTTACCTGTTTATCAGACTTACAAAGCAAATTTAAAAACATACATGCTGAGAATCAACTGCATTTTGGAGAAAACATTTCATCTAGATATTTAGACTGTGGTAGTATTCTTTTAACTTCCATTTTAAAACGAAAGTGCACAGTGATAACATACGAAAAAATGACAAGTCTCCAGAAATTTTCCACTAACTAAAAGACAAATTTCTCTATGAATCTGCCCAACTCATCAATAAACATTACCAAATCCATGTCATATTTCCAGCTTTCACCAGCCCACCTTTATCACAGGACTCTTTATTAAAAAGAAAAAAAAATGAAGCCATTGACAAAAAAAAAAAAAAAAAGATCCAGCAGTGGGTGGTATCAGGCTTGTCTTTTATAAAACTTTAGAGATGGCTACTGCCTCTGTACTGCTTAACTTACAAAAGTACAAACAGAGAAATAATATTAAAGACCTATATTTTAATCAATCAAGGATGATATACGTTTTGAAACCAAATGCAGATCACTTTAATTACCAGTTAAAGACCATTGTTATTAATTATACTTCATAGTTCAAAGTATACCTGTGTTTAGACCAGAGACCAAAGCACAGACTGCACATTTTCAGAGCATGCCAAATGGCCAGCCCTAGAATCTAGCAACGTCTTAAATGTGCTCATAGATTTGGACTTGTGTATTATAAATTGGGAATATATTCTATAAACAATGTTGTAGGAAGCTTATACCCATGACTATAGCCAAAATATGCCAATCTGTGGCAAACTTTATGATTTCAAATTTTCAAGTAGTCTTTATGCAAGTCAGTCAAACTATGGATAATTTAATGCTAAAGCTTATTCTCTATTACAATGATTTAGTACCTAAATAATAAGTGGTTTTCTCTCTGATTGGTTTTAAGGCATTCAACACAGTCATTATTCCCTTCCTATTTATCTTCAAGAAATAAACTACTTTCCCCCTAATTTTCATCATATAATTGGATCATTTTATAATTCACACTCTACAGAGCTATCCATAAACAGCTTAACTTCTGTCCCTTTCAAAGTTAACACTAGACCTACACAAGGTTACCCTTTTTCTCTTTTCCTTTTTAACTTTTCTTTAGAACCTTTTTTTCAAAGAAGTGCAACCACACATTAATTAATACATGACATCAGGTTCACAGGTATACCTACCAAAAATGCTTCATTTGTAGATGATGTCTGGTTATATTTAGACAATCCTTTAAGTTCCTTAAAAATTAGAAATAATCAAAGATTACAGCAAAGTAGCTAACTACAAACTACATTTAAATAAAGCAACTCTACTTCCATTCAGTCATAATTTACCTTAACTTACTTGTATAATTTCATATATCCCTACAAGAACTAAAATATTTGTGGATGAAATCCAAAATTGATCAAAAAATATTTGTCCGGGCTAATTGTAAAAACATCTGATTCAATAAATGTAATTTGTACAGATAAAATGTATTTAAATTCAGCCTTCTAGTTAAGGACTCAGTTCCAAAAATGAACATTTTCTATGTTTTCTTCCTGTAAAAATAGTGTTTCAGTTATTACCAATTATTACTTAAAGCAATTTCAGGTATTAATCTCTAGATTTGCTTGGAATGGAAAAAGTTCATGAACCGATTTAAAAAAAAATCAGATACAAAGGAAAAATAAGGACTTATGAGTTCCTAACCTAAAGTTATACTACAGTGTTTCTCATATATTTGTTACTGAAATTCGCAGGATATCAGAGAAACCAGTTATAAATGAAAGTTATGTACTTGCTATAACGTACAGTTGTGTAAAATCTTACTGTAACAGTAGATGTCCTTTCCTTCAGTGTTGCAGTATTCCTTACATCTTGGGATTCCCTACCTTAGGCAGCCCGATGTCTGGCTAGTATACAAAAGCCTACTGTTGCTTTAAGGTATGCCATACGTCACACATATGCTCCTTGTACAGCGTAGGGCATAAAGGTGATGTCCGGATGTACCATCCTCAAAACTGATAGCTCCAGCAGGAATGCCAGTCCAAGGAAAACCAACAGGCAACCAGTACACCCAGGAAGGAAATGGACCAGGGGGAGGAGGGAGGAAGTGAATACTGCAACAGTAAAGAAAGGACATCTACTGCTACAGTAGGATTGTGCACAACTGTACTATCCTTCCATTCACATGTTGCAGTATTCCTTACATCTTGGAAGAGTGCCAAAGCTCAAGAAAAAACTTGGGAGGAGGAAAGACCAGTATAGCCCTCTAGGAAGCCATGAAGGATGGACTTAGCAAAACCAGCTCTAGCTCTAGAGATTCCATCCAACTTGCAGTGCTTGGTGAAAGTATGCATACAAGTCCAGGTAGCTGCTTCAAGAATAGAGTTAGTATCCAAACCCTTGAAAAAAGCACCAGAAGAAGCCACAGCTCTAGCAGAATGAGCCTTTAGAGAAGAAGGAAGGCTCCGACCATGAAAAGGATAACAAAATGAGATAGCCTTAGAGATACAAGAAGAAATACTTTGCTTGGATACAACTAAATCTAGGGACCTATGATGAAAAGAAACAAACAACTCAGATTTTCTAATAAACTTAGTCTTATCCAAATAAAATCTGAGTTGTCTATGTACATCCAAAGTATGCAGCACCTTCTCACTGGCACATTGCAGAGAGGGGGAAAAAGCAGGCAAATGAATAAACTGATTAAGTGACAACTCATTAACCACCTTGGTCATAAAAGAAGGATTAGTAAACAAGGACAGCTTGTCCTTATGAAACACCAAAAAAGGAGGACAAGCCATAAGGGCTTGAAGCTCAGACACCTCTCTGGCAGAAGTAAGGGCCAAAAAAAGAACAGTCTTCTAATAGCAATGTTGCAAGGATGCTGAAACAGCAGGCTCAAAAGAAACCTGAGTCAACTTCTCTAAAACAAAATTAAGATCCCAGGGAGGAGGAACAAGCTTCCTGGGAGGCCTAATATGAAGGACACCTTTAAGGAATTGTTTAGCCTCAAATCAGAAACTAAAGGAGATGATAAAGGCAGACAAGCAGAGACAACTGATAAGTGGGCCTTAATGGAAGAATAGGCCAAACCAGCATTGAGAAATTCACATAAATAAGAAATAACCAAAGAAACATCCACAGTAAGTGGATGCAGGTTATGAGAAAGACAAAAAACAGAAAACTTCTTCCATTTGGATAAGTAGGACTTCCTAGTATTGGGTCTCCTGGCCTCCTGCAGGATCATAAGCATGTCTTCTGAAAAAAGGTGTCTATGTGGAATCAAAATCCTATCATCCACATTGTCAGTTGAATATTGGACATGTGGGGATGGATGAGAGATCCCTTGTCTTCTATAAGTAGGTCCACCCTGTGAGGTAAATTGTGATGACTGCCCTTGGCTAAATGCAGAAGAAGAGTAAACCAATGCTGCCTTGGCCAAAAGGGAGTGAACAACAAGATTTTGGAAGTGTCCTGTTGAATTCTGAATAGGACGTTTCAAATAAGAGGAAGGGGATGGAATACATAAAGAAAATCCCCTTCCAAGAAAAAAAGAGAGGGCATCCACCTTCTACACCAGAGGACCTGGGACTATGGCTCAAAACAGAGGAAGTTGTCTGTTCAGAGGAGAGCCAATAATATCTACTTGAGGAGTACCCCACTGGCGGACAGTGTATAGTAACACATCCTTGTGAAGCATCCATTCGTGGGACTGAATTAAGGACCTACTCACAGTGTCTGCCATAATGTAAACTGTCTGAAGAGTCACTTGATACTGGACAGCAAGATTCCATACAAGGAGTGGCAACTGGCAAATAAGGTAAGATCTTGTTCCCCCTGTTTGTTTATACACCACATCATTGTGGTATTATCTGTAAATACCATAACAGGTTCTGGGGAGAAAAGAGGAAGAAAAGCCTGAAGAGCCAGAAGAAGAGCTCTCATCCTTTTGACACTGATGTGCTCCTTCTGCTGAAGAGGCAACCACACTCCCTATACCTTTAGGGAGCCAAAAACTGCTCCCCATCCCACATATGAAGCATTGGTGAACAGCTCCTGAGAGGGAAGAGGGGGATTAATGATTCAAAAGGTCTCAAAGTACCTCAGGGGAAAAAGGAAGTTGTTTCTGAGGAGTGTGAGGAATGACTATAAAGGAGGGGACAGGATTTCCATACCATGAAATACCTCTGGTGAATAGTGGACAGAATCAGAGTAATTAGAAGCCAAACATGAAGTGAGAAAAAGGTGAAGAGAAACAGGAACCTGGCTGCGAAGAGACAGAAGGTCAGACAGCACCTGGCTTATCTGGAAAGGAAGACTTCTGAGTCCCTGAAGTCTGAGTAGCCTTAACAGGAAGAACTCATTTGCCACTCTTTTGCCCTTAGTAGGAGGGCGAGACTGCCTGTGAACAAAGGCAAGCTTACAGGGGTAGTTTCTTTGAAATTTAGGCACAGGAGAGATAAATACATGTTTGAGTTTCTGTAAGGCCTTCCCCTTATTCTAAAGGGACTTCAACCAGCACAGCTTCCCCAAGAAGTGTTTATCAAGAGGGGAATCCATCAACCTAGCCTTGATATCATCAGGCAATGGCTGAAGTTGAAGCCAAAAATACCTCCTCATCACTGAGCCAAAAGCAGCAGCCCTAGAAGAGGCATTTGCTGCATAACTACACTTGATGGAATGACGAACCACCTGAGAGGAAGTCCCTAACAGGGAAAGAGCACAAGTTTTACCCTCAGAGTCTGGGAGATCAGAAATAACCTGACAAGCCTGAGAAAAAAAAGCCAACACATACCTGGACACATGGGTCTGATAATTAATAGTCCTAAAAGCGGTCTATATTACATAATCAAACATTTAAAAGTTCGAACGTCATATGGTCGAGACCATATGATTGAACTTTTAAAAGTTTGAAAATGTAATAAAAAGTAAAAACCTACCTGAACAGTTTAACTAGGAGGTCAAGCCTCCCTGCACCCCCCTCCCGATCTTTAAATATACCAACTCCGAGGTCACACTACAGTGCAGAAAAGGGAAATTTCCCATTCCGCACTGTATGGAGATCTCCGTTGAAATGTTCAAACTTTTAAAAGTTCGATCATATGGTGTCGACCATATGACGTTCAAACTTTTAAGAGTTTGACAATATGATATAGACCCCTAAAAGCCAAGGTAGCCAAGGTGTAAATCTTAACTAGCCTTTCAATGGTTCTGCTATCTTCATCAGAAGGCAGTAACTTGGGCGAAGAAAATAGATGAGAGAGCTTGTCAGAGGGTACAGACACCACTGACGGGTCAGCAGCAGGACATTTGCATAAAAGTTACAATCTTTAGGCACCCCATCATCCTGGAGATTGTGTCCCCAAAAGAAATTTCTTCAAAGGGAGTATCAAGACTGTTAGATTCCTATTCCTCTGACCCATAGTCCAAAGCAGAAGAAATCTGGAAAGATTAAGCATGGGATTCCTCATCAAAGGAATCCTGTTCCCTGGGTCTTTTAAGGGGAGTAGAGGACCAAGGGGGAGGTGGAACAGAAACCCCATGAGAAAGTTTTAATGCCTTCAAAGCATCAAACAAACCCTGAGTCAAGGCCTGCCACTAACTCTGTGGATCTCTATGAGTAGGAGAGAGATGTTTAGTATTTTGTTTTTTCTTTAATGGGACGTCTGCCCTGTGAACCTTAGAAGGCTCTGACCTAGGACGGCATTCAATAAAGGTAGCTGGGACTTCTTCCCTAAATAAAATTTAAGGAACACCCCAGGTCCGTGGAAATAATCAACCAGCCTTCCCCTTGACCATCAGAAACAGATGTCTGTAAAGCCTCATTGGTCGTGCAGAAAGCCGGATCCCCGCCGGCCTCCAACCCGATGGCGGCAGAGAAATCCAACAACAAAGTTAGGTGAACCTCTGGGTTCTCACTGACCTTAGAAGAAACGTCCGGCAGAGGCTGGACAGCAAAAGATTCCACGTTGGTTTCTTAAGCTTCTTCTTCCCTAATTGCTGAATCTCGGGGCGAGAAGTTTCTTCCTCAGTATCCTTAGTGAAAAGCTTAAGTCACTGATTCACTAGATACATGGCAAGGGAAGAAAGCCTACTTCGCACAGTCTTTGCCACGAAAGCCTGACAGATAGAGCAGGTCGTGAGAGGCACCTAGGCAAAATAAGCACTGTTCTTGACAGTCTTTATGGGGAATCTGTCTCCCACACTGGTATTTACCCTTCCTGGATGACATTAACCCCTAGAAGCAACAAAACAAATCAAGAAAAATCAAAACTCCAATAGGTCACATATCTGCAATGGCTCAGAAATCAGCAAACAGGATGTAGGCATTCAGGCCTAAGATCAAGAGATGGGATTGGACTGGTGGGAAAGATAAAGGCTTTCAGACCAGTGATCAAGAGATGCATTCAGACTGGTGGCAAAGATGTTCTTAGGATGGTACGTCTGGACATCACCTTTATGCCCTACGCTATATGAAGAGCACACGTGTGATGAACGGCTAATTTAAAGCAAGAGTAGTCTTCTGTATACTGGCCTGACATCGGGCTGCCTGAGGCAGGGAATCCCAAGATGTAAGGAACACTGCAACACGTGAATAGAAGGAAATCAACAGATCCATGCTGTTTTGTTCAATCCTGCTCATCAGCTGGGTTACTGGATCCAACCTTAGCACTTTTTTCAAGAGCTTGGATCCAGGGCTCTGACTCCACCCCTACCCATAATTCCCTCTGGTCCCCAGATTACCTCAGATGGAGTTCACCTTCTTGTAGCTAGCACTTCACCTAGTGAGTACAACACAGACCTAAGAATCTATAAATGAACAACCAGGAACATGACAGCAGTTGGCTGTCAAAAAGACAAGGCCCTTGGTCAGGTCCAACAAATCAGTTGGGAACCAAAAGAGTGAAAATTTAGGAAGGGGTATGGAGGGAGGGAATGTTGAACCAGACGGAACAAGACATCACAAATCTAGTATTATGGTAAGTACATAACTTTCATATCTGATGTTATCTTTTCCATTTGGCTCAACATTTGGGACAAATTCAAAAGATCCCCAAAAAGCAGGTCAGTCTCATGGAAGGATATGCATTTGATGAACACCTGGGGACTGCGGTGAGTCCAAAGAGCAGTTCTCTGAATTGAAAATCAGTGGATTCCAGCTGGAAACAGAGAAATCATCAGGGCTGCCTTGCAACCTTGATATGATAGCATTTGTCCTGGAGATCTATTGAGCACACCCAGTTGTCTTTCCTTAGTCCATACAGCCTACCTTGACCTTGCAAAGGCTTTCGACACAATACCCCACTCGGGTATTGTAGAAAAACTTACCAGCTTAAATGTAAACCCATATGTCACAAGATGGGTTGCAAACTGGCTTAAGGACAGAACCCACAGGGTTAGAGTTGCTGGCGCTGTGTCAGACTCCAAGCCGGTCACAAGTGGTGTCCCACAGGGCTCGGTCCTTGGCCCCCTATTGTTTGGCATCTACTTCTCAGAAGTACAGGCCAACATGGGAGGACTTTGGCTGACAAAGTTTGCAGACGACTGCAAACTGGCCCCATAGTGGAAAGTGCATCGGACACAGATATCCTTCAGAAGGGACTCACGGAAACAGATAGCTGGTGCCAGAGCCATGGCCTGAAGTTAAACGCCAAAAATGTATAGTCATACCCTTCGGGAAAAACAAGGTAACCCCAAGCTACCATATAGGTGGCAATCCACTAAGCACAGAAGAGGTTATCAGGGACCTGGGGACCCAGGTTGACAGTGGCCTTTCTTTTGACACTCACATTGCTAAAGTGGTTAGAAAGACCTTCTACATTGCCCACCTGATCATGAAGGGATTCACATCCAGATCTAGTGAGGTCATTGTTCCCTGTACTCTTCACTTATCAGACCAATGATCGAGTACAATGCCCCATTCAGGATGTATCTCACCCGACATCTGCAGCAATTGGAGAGACCCCAAAAGTTCCTCACCAAAAGGATAAAGGGACTCCAAAATCTGTCATATGCTGCCAGATTGAAGAAACTCCAGCTCTATTCAGTCGCATACCGTCTGCTCAGAGGTGACATGTGCCTGACATACAAGGCCATGTCCAACCCGGAATTAATGGACATGCTCCACCTCAAAAAATCCAAATCCACCAAAACCACTAGAGCAAGCGACTTAAACCTTAGCACGGATATAAATAGGAAGTGCTGGAGGGATAGATTTATCACTCAGAGACTCCCTATGCTGTGGAATAAAATCCCGGTCCATGTGAGGCAGAGCACCTCGCTGACTCTGTTCAAGAGAAATCTGGACCTGTGGATGGGAGATCGTAGGTTTACCCCAGGAATCATCTCTGTGTCACTGCTGGACAGAGGCACAACAAACTAATGGGCACAGTATTTTTTCATATAAGGGGTGGCGTAAGCCACAATAATTTGGGCTAGGCTTATAAATGCCTTAGGGCAGATAGCCTAGTATAAACCTATGAACCTATGAACCTAAAAGAGGTAGAATGGAATTAACTCTGACCATCTAGAACTATATCTGTTTCACAAAACTGGCTGAGGTAACTTAGGTCCAGAATGGGCCTGTTATTCCTGGTTTTCTTTGGAGCCAAAAGGAACCCTGAACAGACTCCAGATCCTAGCTGGTCTAGTGGGACCTTGTGGACAACTTGCTTTTCTAGCAACTATGCAACTTCTGCTGTTGACAATTTCTTCTGCCTGAGTGGGACATTGAGAATGTTCTCTCTCTTTTGTGGAGTGGAAGCAAAGAAAATAACGTAGCTTATGCTGATAGCTCTCTGCACCCATGAATCTTGCCTGATGGCATGCCAGGCTTGAGGGTGCAGAGGTAAGTGCCACCCACATGCCTCTAGAGTGCAGAAGTCAGGTAACTATTCAGGAGAATTGGAAGTGTTTATCAGTGAAAGGACCCCAAAAGCCTTTCTTTTTGTGATTTGCCTCTGCCTCTAGGGCAATGTCCATTAAAGTTATTTCACCCTCTGCTCGGGGGAGGTCTGTTAACAGAAGCATCACAGCCAAAACCCTGGGACTTTCAAAACCATCACTTATCACCTTTTTTCACTCTTTTGGTTTGGGGGAGAGCAAATGCCAACTGAAGATAAGTTTGTGCCTTTCTGTTCACTTCTGGTAACTGTTTCTTTAACTTTTGGTCTTAAAATAATTGAACTATCAAAGGGAGCATTAATAAAGGATGTCTTGAAGCCTTCCGCAAAATCATACAGCTGCATCCAGGTACGATGACAAATAGCAATGTCAGTGACTGCTGCCCTTGCCTTGCCATCAGCTGCATTAGAAAGAAGATGCACGGACACATTGGTCATTAATTGCAGGATTCGTGGCTGTGACTTCACTGATTTCTGGATGTCAATAGGTAGATTATCGAAGTGGAATTTTGACAGCTCCTTGGTCAAGTCCCTGTGGAAGAGAGTCAAGAGGGAAAAGTAGTTCAGCACTCAGAGTTCAAAAATTGCTGAAGCATACATCTGTTTCTTAAATCTGTCCAATGCCCTAAACTCTTGGTTAGGGGGATGAACACACGTGATCTTCTCCAAGAACTCCTTCTTAGTAGCACCTGCAACAACAATGGCATCTACTGGGGAACCCTTGCTCCAAACAGATTTGTTTCTAAATGCAACCAATATCTTGTGGAGTTTGCTGTTGTTTTGAAGAGTGAGTATAAACACTTTTATGTGGGATAGGTTCCAACAAATCAGGTTCCTTCCAGAACTGCTGAAAGACCAGGTCTATTACCTCAACAGCAGATGGGACTACCCAGCAGGTATATGAGCCAGACCTGATCATCTCAAGGAATAAAGACTCCTCAAGGGAGGCGGCTTTGTAGTTCTCTGCTTCATCAATTCCAGAATTTCAAAACAATGTATTTTCCAGAAGATATCTTGTGGAGCCCCCCACTAATGTAAATCAGTATCTTCCATGATAGACTCTGGAGAGGAGTCTAATTGACTTTTCTTACAGACCCATTTCCTATGGCCATCCCCTGATAGGACTTCTGGGAAAGGGTCAGCATCAGAGAGGGAGCTCACCAAGCAAGAATTCTTGAAGCATAGTGAGGCTGAATATCCCTGACAGACAAGATGAGCGGACATGGACAAAGAATCCATAGGGGATCAGAACAGAAGCAAGAGAGTCTGAGATACCTCCTCCCTGGGTCTGTAGAGGACCATCTCAAAAGCCTCAATAGCCGAAGAAGAGACTGCAGCAAAAGGAGTACCTCCCTGACCTGAGGAAGTTAGAGATGGACCATCTCCAGTTCCAATACAACTTGGCTCAGAGACGCTCAATGGCGCTGAACTGTACTGAGCCTAAGCACCCAAGGACAAGGACAGCTATGAAAATGTCAAAGTTGATACTGACCCCTGAGCCATGGTTCTGACACTCACCCTGATCTGACAGGGATGGAGTCAAGAGGGCGAGGGAAACACAGAGTCCAAGTCGAGGGTGCTGTTGACTCTGATGCAGATGTCCTGTAGGGATGACTCAAAAGCATGACCAATGGATTCCAAAAGTTGAGCCTGCATAGGACAGACTAAGGTCAGGGCAGTAGGGACCATGCCTGGAGCCACAAGAGAGGTAGGTACTGGGAGAACTCCCATCTGGATATGGATCTGAAGAAATTTCTGCATCATCCTATTAATATCGGCTTCTGACAGACTGCACAAAGATCAGAAAGACCTGAAGGACAAGCCACCAATGGTGGTTTAGGTGAGCAGTTTATCTTGTAAAAAGGGGAATGGAGCTGAGGGCTAGCTGGATCCAGGGAGAATCAGCATGGTGGAAATGAAGAACAAAACCTCAGATATGGATAGATGCATACATCTTGGAGTGCTTGGTATTGGAACAAATGGGCCTGACGTCCGAGACCTCTTCCTAAACTTTTCTGGAAGCCTTTCCCTCTCCTTTTCCTTCTTTTCCTTATTTTAAATTCTCTCCTCCTCTTTCTCCTTATCCTTGCTGGCACTTGCTTCTTCCATTTTTTTTTCTGATGTTAGAGAAGAGGCTTCTGAAGTAGAAAGCAAAGATACTCCCGCTTGAGCTGGGAGTAGGCTCTTTAGAAACAACTTACTGTGGCAGTCAGTTAGTGCCCTGGCCCCAAAGGAGAGACAGGCCTCACACTCAATTTCAAGATACACTATACCTAAGCAATAGACACATAGACTTGGGGTGGGAATTTGTGTCCATAAGCAGAACATTTCTTATACCCAGTGGCCTTGTCTGCCATAATCAAACAATAACTGTAACAACAACCTCAAAATAACCACAAACAAGTCTCCTAAAGGGGAAAGAAAACAACAGCAGCAGCAAACTCCACAAAATTGGATTACCTACTATGTTCTAATAACCAAAGGATAACACTAATTTAGAACTAAGCAAAAATAGCGTAGGGAAGACAGTCAAGCAATACCCTTAGAAAGGGATAAAAATCAAGAAAACACAAGTAGTCATAAAAGACAGAATGAGAATAAAATCATAGAAGGTATTAATTTAAAGAATAATAAGTCACTTATCCAACAAAGATAAAGAGCCATCAAATCACACTGTAATGCTAAAAGCATTAAATGTAATATGAGGTAATCTGAGGACCAGAGAGAATTATGGGTAGGACAGGAGTCAGAGCTCTGGATCCAAATTCTTGAAAAAAGCTCAAAGGATGGACCTGGTCAGATCCAATAACCAAAATTTGAGTCAAACAGAAAAGACAACATTGGAATATTGGATATTCCTCTCAAATCTATAATGTTAAGCAACAACTTTATTCATCCAGCTTTGTCTATTCTAAGTATAGGTACCGAGACTTAACAGAATTCAACAAAAATACTTAAAATTATACTTGCAAAAATTATTTTGAGATCTAGGACTAGACTTAAATCTATATCAACATTTGCTGGAAATTAGAACATTTTCAGATGTGTGAACATAAATTACTATATCATATACTGGAAAATGTCAGACTAATATCCACCCAAGCTTACTTAATATATAGTTTTGAACCCTCAATCAGCTCATAAATTAGACCTGATTCTTACAGCAGTGGTAAAGTTACCCATTTTTTTAAAGAAATCCAAGTAAGAACTTGTGTTTATACTCATTCTTCAAAAAAAAAGCCTTATAAATACACTCCATTTTCAAAGTTCTTTTTCTTAAAACTTTATAACAGAATTTATATTGTGCCTTCACAAAACTACTGGTGAGTGGGATTCTAAAGCCTTCTTCCTTTTCACCAAATAAAATTGTAGATTATTTACATATACTGTAGTTAGCTGTTAAACTAAAACCAGGAATAGTAGACTTCCAAGATGGCGGCACATTGAGTAACAGCTTAATTTCAGCTCTCCCAGTGTGAAAACAAAAACTCAGAAGACAGAGTCAGTGAACTCATTCTTTTAGGGTAAATTTCAGTAACTGGCTAGTAAGTGCACTGTCTGGAAGCCAGCAAAAAAGAAATTCAGAGAACGTAAAAGAAAATCAACCACAAAAGGTGAGGAAAAAACACTGACTGGGCAAAATTCTGAAGCTACTCAGCAAAAGGCAGTGCAAGCTTCAGCTTTGGTGCTAGACATGACTTCCAGTAACCTAGGGGAAAAAATAAGTCAAATGTACTCACAGCTGATTAAAATAAATTAAACAGTGATGGCGTACATCAACTCAAATAAGAAAAGGCTGAATAAAATGGAAGAAGCTCTAAACAGATATTCAGAAGAGGTAAAAAGCTGCAAAAAAAACAGAGGCTAAAATGAAGAAAAGGCTGGTTGAATATGAAACTGCACAAGAAGAGATGTTTCACAAAATAAAGGAATTAGAGAACAGAGCACACAGGGAACACCTGAGATTTTCTGCTGTACAGTGAAAGGAACAGACTGAACTTTATGAAAGTAGAAATAAGCAAATGGACTGGTATTCCACAGCAGTTGTTGTTAAATGAAAGGGCACATTGTGTGTATGCTCCACACCTGGCCATGAGAAAGCAAGCTAGACCTTTAATAGTAAAGACGCAATCCTACCAGCAGAAGGAGTTGATTCTGGCAAAACTGTGGCAAAAAGACAAAGTGGTAGACAGCAGAGTGTTTGTTGAACATGATTACTCACTGTATACCAGGCAGAAGAGGAGTGCACTTTATTTCACTAATGAAGGAATGTCGAGAAGCAGTTGTGAGATTTAAATTGTTGTATCCAGCTGTCTTCAGAATATTCTTTACTGGAGAGACAAAATCATTTCTGATGCAGAACATGCAAAGGAGGAAATATAAAAGTTTGTCCAACAAAAAATGAGCTGTGAAACAGAAGAATATTCTGCTTCTTGTTTTGCTGGTAATAAAGACCACAACTGTGCAAGTGAAACCTTTCTAGTGTTTCAACGGAAAATGCTTGAGGGACAGAAAAAGCACAAGAGTTGACTAGAAGAACTGAGAGTGCACTGGAAAGGAAATAGAGACTGGAATTGTGAAATGGAGATAAAAAGGAATAAAACCAGCAACTCGGAAACTGACAAACAAATGTGGGATTATAAAGCATTAATT
This sequence comes from Protopterus annectens, assembly GCF_019279795.1. Classification (NCBI taxonomy): domain Eukaryota; kingdom Metazoa; phylum Chordata; order Ceratodontiformes; family Protopteridae; genus Protopterus; species Protopterus annectens. The sequence continues at coordinate 184,620,848 of NC_056748.1, read as the reverse complement.
ATATTTGTGAAATATGACAGAACAAGAAAACCTGGAAATATTGAACTTTTTTGACTTTGTTAAACTTGTAGGGGACACTTAAGCACATGTCCTACTTCGCATCATTAATGTTTGGAGAAACACTAAGGAGAGGGAAAGCGTTAAGTGCAAGTAAACCAAACTTTTGTTCTTAACAGTAATATTTGTATAGTGCATATCTGCATGCTTTAAAGTAAGGTTTTCTGAGTTATTTTCAAGTGTAATGGGGATACTAAAGAAAAGAGGTGTCCCCATTTTTCCCTTCTTTTCTATTTTTCCTTATTCAGTTTTAAGAAATGTAGGCAGTGCAATGAAAAAATGATGTGTTTTTCTCATTTGTGCATCGGGAAATGACTGGATTAAGGCTCTTGGCTTTATCTAATAACACATTTTAAGAGAAAGCAAATAAATAAAAAATAATACTGAATATAATAAAGCTATGCTCTAGCAAATAATAGTTATCATGTCTTCATGGAGACAATCTGATACAGAGCAATAAAAACAGAATACTTCTTTTAATGTTTTTCTTTCAATGGTAGATGATGTTTTCTGAAAGCATTCAAGTGTTTTCTCAGTCTGGGAGAGAAATAAGTATAAGACAAAATTAGACAGCACTTAGCTGAAGTACAGACTGTACCATGTGTCTTAGCACAGATAACCTGTATTTTAGGTTAACCCAAGTCTATGAGTGTGGCTGTCAGTTTGGGAAAATTGCTACTATCAGGAATGTAAAACTTCAATATCTGAAGATGTACATAGTTTTCTGTGTCAATATTAAGTTAATAGGTTTTTGGGCTGCATTTGGATTTTTTTAGGGCTTTCAATAAAACAAAACATTTTGTAAGATGTGACATAGGCTCAAATGGATATGACAAAAAACAAATGTATAAAAGGTCAACCTGCCACGCATTAGTGTGTGTATTTAAAAAGCTGCTACAAATAAAAGGTGGGAATAATAACTTTTTAACATAATGACCTTTTTGATATTATCTTTAAATGTTAATGGTCCCACAGATGTATACAAAAAAAGATTAAAAATGTAGAGTGCAAATAGCCATGCTACAGGAGACATATTTGGAAAGAAATGAACATGTGAATTTGATAAAGAAAGGTTTTCAGGAGGGTTATTCAGAGGAATACCTGGGACAACGGAAAATATGAGTACTTATATTAATTACAAGAGGATCTCCAATAGTGACAGAAGAGGCTAAAAAAAGATAATAATAGCAGATATGTAGTACCAAGGGGCTACCCAAGTCTATGAGTGTGGCTGTCAGTTTGGGAAAATTGCTACTATTAGGAATGTAAAACTTCAATATCTGAAGATGTACATAGTTTTCTGTGTCAATATTAAGTTAACAGGTTTTTGGGGTGCATTTGGATTTTTTATAGGGCTTTCAATAAAACAAAATGTTTTGTAAGATGTGACATAGTCTCAAATGGATATGATAAAAAACAAATGTATAAAAGGTCAACCTGCCACGCATTAGTGTGTGCATTTAAAAAGCTGCTACAAATAAAAGGGAACAACAACTTTTTAACATAATGACCTTTTTGATATTATCTTTAAATGTTAATGGTCTCACAGATGTATACAAAAAAATATTAAAAATGTAGAGTGCATATAGCCATGCTACAGGAGACATATTTGGAAAGAAATGAACTTGTAAATTTGATAAAGAAAGGTTTTCAGGAGGGTTATTCAGAGGAATACCTGGGACAAAGGAAAATATGAGTACTTATATTAATTACAAGAGGAGCTCCAACAGTGACAGAAGAGGCTAAAAAAAGATAATAATAGCAGATATGTAGTACCAAGGGGCTACTGCCAAAGGAGGAGGATTACACTGGCATGTATTATATTCTACCTAAAACTGCTATAATGGAGTTTAAGAAAATTCTGTGTGTGCAGCAATATCCATATTTATGGGATATGATAAAATGAAGTACTTAGGAGTATGTATTAAAAAGGATTCTGGTGTGGCAGCTATGGATATGTGGGAAGAGACTAAATAAAAGATAATACAAAAACTGAGAAATTGGAAGCTCTGTTGTATGGATATGTATAGCAAGAAACAATCAGTTAAATATTTTATTCCCTTTAGTTTTATACACAGTTCAGGCATATTTTTGTCAACCAGAGGAGAAGTTGTGGCTAGCAATTAATAAAGAGTTGAAAGGTTTTATCTACGGGAAGACTGCAAGAGTCAAGTGGGATAAATTGATTTTTCCAATTGGACAAGGTGGTTAGGGATTACCTGATTTGAATGTGTAATTCAGAGATTCACAGTTAAGGCACCTATACATAGCACAAGCAGAAATCTATAATTCAAAGTGGAAAGGGACGATGATGAAACAGGTGGGAAGCTCAAGAAACAAGGAGAGACTGGGATTTTGGATGCAGAATTGCAGATCCTTAATGAGAATAACAGCAATTGTGCAGAACATTACATTTATAAAGTAGAAGAGAGTATTCTAAGAACTAAGCCAACATGGGAATGGAGAAAGGAGATTCTGTCAATAGGAATGACTGCAATTAGGGCTACAAACAACAGGGAAGAGGGGGCTGGAATTTATTGGAAAAAATGGTAACGGAACTAAGGTACTGGGAGCAAATAATTAGACAGTGAAAGGTAAAAGAATGGGAAAAGGGCAAGAATTTATTTGGACTGCAATACAGAGACTGCCTTCCCTATCAAGGATTGATATCAGAGTATAGACAAAGAGAAATCAATTGGAGATCCTAAGCAAAAGACCAGCACTGGTCGAGTTTTTAGCAGAACCAGAACAGAAACTGCTGTTAAAAAGGAATAATTAGTACAACATTTGTATTTATTTATTTATTTTACATTTGTTGACCGGGCTAGTTTGACTGGATATATGTCCATTTTCAGTAGAGGCCCAGGGAGAAAAGCTCCAGGAAATAACATACAATGTAAGAAAAACATAGACAGTCCTATGCAGCAATACTGATGACATCAAAAACAGTTTTAAACAGCTATAATTATAACAGAGTCATATTATAAATTCTATGTAAAAATATAGAAGAATAAAACAATTTTTTTTTGAACAAATCTTAGTAGGTCTTAGTTTGATAGTACACTTATATAATTTATATGAGAGAAAAGGATATTAAGGTGTTTTAAGGAGTTTAGTATTTAGAGAAGGTAGAAGGTCAGAGACAAGAAATAGTTAGTCAGGGTTACAACAGGAGCATAACCAGTGGCTACTGAAGTAGTGTTTTAGATGTCTTTTAAAAAGTGGGAGAGAGGTCTGGGATGTAAGATCAGGTGGTAATTGATTCCATACTTTTCCAACAGAGTTGGAGAACAAGGAATCACCTAATAAGTTTTTAGATTTAGTTATATTCATAAGGATTTTGTTTGAGGATCGTAAATTGTTGCGATTACTATATGGTGTAATAAAGCTAGAGAGTATGGGAGTATTGTTGGGCTGATTAAGGGCCTTGTGAGTTATTGAGAGTTGATGAAATTGTATCAGATTTGGAAGTTCAACAACATAATGCATGATAACTATTAATAATCAATCAGAGGAAGTTGGAAAGGATTGGGAAGACAGACTGGATAAGCAATTCACAAAGAAACAATGGTGGATATCTGTGTGCCTCCCAAGTATGCAACAGAGTCTAGAATATTTAGGATATTTGCTTGGAAGTGTTTACATACGTATTTTTATACCCCAAGTACACTGCAAAGAATTTTTCCTCAGGTAGACAGCAAATAATGTAGGTATGATGGGGAAGAAAGAGGGAAATGGAAACACATTTTCCAGGAGTGTAATGAGTTGGCAGACTTTTAAGATTCCAGATTCCCTGCAGATTGCTCTATCAGAGATACTGGTGAGCAAACTGGTGTAACTAAGGAAATTATTTTATGAGGTGTGATACAGAATTGCCTAGACATAGTAAGGCCTTGCTGAGTTTAATTATGGTGGCTGCCAAAAAGCAATTACTAGAACATGGAAATCAAAGTCTAAAGCTACTTTACTAGAGGTAATGAATATAGTAAGAGAGATAAAACAACTGGGATTGGGATCTTTAGAAAACTCTAGAAGCAAATTACATAGGAAAAATGGGAATTGTGGGAACAATACATGCAGAGGAGGAAAGAGGTTTAAAAGAAAGCAGGATTTGAATGAGCTATGTAATGTTTGACTGACAATGACTGGACAGATAATAAGTGGTGTATAATGTTTGCAACTACAATTATGTCAATATGGTTTGTGATGTATGTTTACAACTAAAATTATGTCAATATGGTTTGTTTTCATTTATATAAATGTATGACTGCCTATGTCATACTTGACAATTTAATAAAGACATTTCCTGTTTAAAAAATGGAACTACTACTTTTATTCCTTGAAAGAAATTCAAAATGTAGAACTAGTCGATTGCATTTTAAACATTTTCAAGGTAAAATTAGGACCTTGTTTCAACGTTCTGGACTGAAATGGATGTATAATCAATAAAGTACAGAGGTAATAAGAAGGAAGAGAATAAAGGGGAACCAGTGTCTAAGCACTTACAAGTTAAAAAATTTGCTTTGTTTCTTTGTGTGCTCTTGTTTTGGAAGAGTATGACTACTTCAGGATGAAGCAAATGATGAGAAGGATATTACTTAAGTCATAACTGCATGAAGGTCAAGGTAACTAATCAGTTTACATGCAACAGCATTCTACAATAGAAAGAATAAGTGAAGTTATTCTGTATTTAGAACAGAGTTTGATACATACAGAAATAAATAAATAAATAAATAAATATATATATATATATATATATATATATATATATATATATATATATATATATATATTTACTTATGCTACTTAATTGGATAGATGAGTTGGGCAAAAGACCCTTTTCAATCACAAAACAGGTCATGAGGCATAGATGCATATATACATAAAACTATAATTGATCAATAACAAATAATATATAGTGTTTTAAATATGACATTGTTGCACTATATTATATACAAAGTTAAAAAAAAACAGATTAAGTGAGATACACATACATTACAAAGAACTCAGAAGAGTGAGTAATGCTCATATACAGAGCATATACACTGATAAAACAAGAAGGTAGTTGGTGTTGTTATTCAAATATAGATGGAAGCACGAAATACAATAACGGTTTACATGTGCATCTATACACACACACACACACACACACACACACACACACACACACACACACACACACACACAAGATACTTACATGTGAGTGACAATTCAGTTTGTTGAATAGAAAAAAGCTGGCAAGCTGACTGAAAGTCAGCTGATTGCACATTACCATCTGTGCAAGATCACATGACAGCAAGGATTGGGGAATGTGACCTATCCCTACTCTAGGGTAATTTTGGAATTCATATATTTTGTGTGTGTGTGTGTGTGTGTGTGTGTATATATATATATATATATATACACACACACACACACACACACACACATACAGAGAGAGAGACAGACATTTATTGGGTCTATGGGGTGGTGCCTGGGCAGCTTGCCCGTGAAAAAATGTTCTGTTTAATTTTGGGTTTTGGGTTTGTTTTTGCTTAATCAGTTTAATTTTAAATACTTGTGCTAAATGTTTTGAAGTCTGAGAATATGACTATGGGCTAGAAAACAAGGGCAAATGGCAGAATATACCAATGATATCATAAGTAAACAAATTACATGCTAATTAACCAATCCAACACAGTGGAGCTATTCAGGAAGCTACAAAGCAATCATGTACACTCAGTGTAGCTATTTGCCCTGAAATCCAAAACTCTTTGGATTATAGCCACGATTACACTTGGAGAAAAAAAATGTCATGGGTTGCTTGGTGCCAACATTAACCTATATATGCAACAGGCTTTAAATCAAGGTGCTGCTGATGCTGCAATACCTTTGCCAAGAAAACAAAGAAGGGTTTTTATACCCTGTTTGATTTTGTAATGATTGCATGACACAGAAAACTGTAGAGCAAAAACAGGTAGACACGGGAACAGTCCTCATCTGAGGCTCAAATAAGTGTGGGTCTTGTCTAAAAAAAAAATAGACATCTAGCATGTGTACAGTAATGTTAGTTATACTGTATGACTGATGTCTGCACATACCTCTTCACTGTCCAGATTTTCGCCTCATATTTTTGGTCTTTTTCTCATAAGATTTGTGGTTTTCTGACAAATCACTGGGATGATCTGAAGACTGAAGTCACAAAATAATGACATACATTTGAGCTTCAGACTTCAAATCCTTCAGAAAATGTATGTTAACACAATCCCTGTTACTCTAACATCTTTCTAAGTTTATAAGAGCAATATTTAAAACCTGTCCCCATTTTTGGGCCTTTGTCCCCACGTTTTATCAGGCATTGTCCAGATTTCTTGCACTAAGAGGTTGAGAGGTATTGCAATATCCAGCTATGGACTTTGCATAATAATGTGCATCAAGGATTTCACTTTCCCACACATATATGCAAATGTAAGTAAATTAAAAATGTGCAAAGGGCAGGGCATTGTCTTCATCACTGGCACGCAGTGGTGAGGAATACATGACGGCAAGCCTAACATCAAAGAAGTGAGTGTGAATTACTGAATTGTACTGCATACTTGGCAGTTCTGCAGTAAAAACACTGGTGTTGTTCTCCATGTCAAAACCAACATCACCAAATCTGTGTGAACCCTCTGCTGAGGTGTTGGTAATCTCTGACAGTGGACAGAAACTCCTCAGCTTCAGTCACTGGTGGTTTATTAGCAGACCCCCACCCCATGCAGCTATACATTCCAACTCAATTTCACATGTCCTACATATCACATAGGTTATTATGATACTGGCCTGATGTCAGACATGTATAGCCAAGGCAACATTTACATAGCTGCCCATCTGCCCTCAGATATGGTCACAGGAATACTTGTCAAATCTGCCTCATTCTAAGAGGATGGAGCCATGTCAAATTAGTGTCTGGAGGATAACTTCATCCTCTGCATCACTGTATGGCATTTTACAGTGCGCAGATGTCTTGGGCACCACAACACTCTACAAGTTGAAAATTAAAAGAAATGTATAATACACAATTAAGACACAAGTGATTATTAACAAGTATGTATGTATGTATGTATGTATGAATGTATGCATTCATGTACAAAACTATTTAAAAATTAAAGTTCCATATTAGTACAGAGAAGTAAATACAGAATCCTCCCCCCAAAAAGGAAAATAATAAAGGAAATGAAAAGAAAGTGTACATGTTATGAACGGAGGACTGAAGGTGTATAACTGAATAGTACATTGCAGAATTAACCAAACAATGTACACTTTTCCATTATAAATGGCTAAAACTGTTTTTGGGTGTCCCGTTGTGTGATCAGTTACATATCAAAGGCTTAACACAGTTTGTGGACTACAAACTTCAAACCCCTGACCTTGCCAGTAAGTGATACAACACACTTTTGCAATTAATGGTCAGATGGGAAAGAAAAATTTCCATAATGTGAAGTTACATCCTTCACAAACATTTCTAATGGAAATAAATAACTGACATACACGCCAATGCCACCAGTAAGGGACAAACAATGCCGATAATAAAGCTATGGGTATATTGTGAACTGCATCCATCAATAAGGTTGAAATACAGCATTTTGTAAAAAAACTGCAACATACCTTTCCATCATGTTAACTGTGACACTGGAAACAGGCTTTGCAAGCACATAGTAGCATGCAGCTCTCTGGATCCAAACAGTTTCCCCTACATAATTACATTTTCCTTGATTACACAATTACATTGAAATAGTGCAGATTCAGTCCATGAGCACTGGGCATATGCAAATGAGATGTGAATTCCAAAATCTACACAAAGTTCATAGGTTTATAGATTACTAGGCTAACGGTGTAAGAGCCCTTACAAGCCTAGCCAATATAACCCAATTTTACCCAATATGTGACCCCTAGAGGCAAGAGGATAGCATGGCTTTGTGCATATGCCTTGAGTATCTTACAGACTGACCCTGTCCATAAGGGACAGAGGTGCTACCACAGGTGTGAATTTGCGATTCCCTAACCAATGATCCAAACTGCATTTGAAGAGAGCCAGGGAAGGTCTTCTGCTTTATGGGAACAGGCCTGTTCCAAAGAAGGGGCGATCTCTGAGACACACATGTATGTCTCCGGCATGTACTGTTTGAGTCACTGACTAAGTTTAGATCCCTAGATCAGGTGACCCTCATGTTGTTTGACTTGAGGATGTGTAGCAGCTCCATCAGGGCTGGATGTGTGAGTGCCTTGTAGGTCAAGCATAGGTCACCCCCTTAACAATCAACTGTAAGTGCCTAGTCAAGTACATGCCAAATGGTTCACTGTACTTGATTATTGGCCTAATGAGGGCTGAGTACAGTGACACTATAATTTCCTTCAATCTAGATGCCGTACCTTTACTTATATGTTGTGCCAAATAGGAGGACTTCTTCACCATTGTGGACATATGGCAGTTCCGGCTACTATCTATCTGTGTACTTAGATCTCTCATCTCTGACTCTACTCTTACAGATGTGCTATTTCTGCTATAATTTGCATGGGTATTTGACATCCTGAAGGTAAGATAATGCATTTTGATCACATTTAATTTTAGGCCATGGTTCTGGCACCACTCAATGATCTGAGCTAGACTGTTCTGAAGGATATCTACATTGTTGGGGGATTCAATGACTGCTCCCAGCTTACAGTCATTGGCAAACGTAGCCATCCAGAGGCCTTCCACATTAGCCTTGACTTCATAAAAGTGCATTCCAAACAGAAGTGGTCCCAGCACTGAGCCCTGTGGCACACCACTAGTTACTGGCCTCTTGCTGGATCTGGATTCACCCACTTTACCCACACGTGTCACGCCCATGTGCCAAATGGCTATCCGTCTGGTGACATAGATATTTATGCCCAATTTTATCAGTTTATTTATAATACCTGAGTGGGAAATTATGTCAAGTGCTTTGGCCAGATCAAGGTAGGCTATATGTGCTGTTTTACCCTCATTCATGGCTTCAGTGACTTTCTCAAAGAAATCCACCAGACCCAGTAAGCATGACCTGCCCTTGACAAGCCCGAATTGGGTCGCATCCAGTGTTCGGAGGTTTCCTGTCTAATTACTTTTCAGGTCCATGATTATTCTTTCCTTGGCTTTACATATAAGACTAGTCAAACTTATAAGTCTGTAATTTCCAGGTCAGTACAAGGTCGCCCTTTATACAGATGGATGACTGTTGCTGTCCTCCACTTTGTTGGGACAAAGCCAGTTGGGAGGCTGTTGTTAAATAGGGATCCTAAAGGGCCTGATAAGTCCTGATTTAAGCAGTTTAAGAGGCAACCTGTTATACCACCAGGCCTCACTGAAGCCATGTTTTTAATTTTAGAGAGTGCAGTGGCAACCTGTTCTTTGGTGATAATTGGTGAAGTGATGGAGGATATTTCTTGGGGGAGAACTGGAGGTGAAATTTGAGCTAAAGTTGCCGGCTAGCAGATTTGCTACATCTTCTGGCTGAGTATAGGTGATGCCACCTATGACTAATTCAGCAATACTGTTGGGTGTTGCCCTTAAGATTGCACACATAACTGAAAAATGGCTTTGGAAGCTACTTTTACCTCAAAAGTCTGCTTTCAGAGACTTCATTGGTTTCCTGATTTGCTTGTTTAGACTTCTGCAATAAATGGTCAAAAATGGCTTTGGAGGCTCTGTCTTGTGTACATTCCCTCTTACATCTTTCTTTTGTTGTACAATCTATTAATACCAGAGGTCTATCAGGGTGGCTTGTTTTTGTGTTTTGACCTGGGTTTATTTCAGTATGGCACTGCCATTTCTATGCAGTCATTTATATGGTCGTACTGCTCTGCATAGGTTTCTGTGTTTTCTGTATTGTAGGGAGCTTGGAAATTAGCTATGCCATCCCTTAACAGGGGGTAATTTCCCTTAGAGTTCTTAAAGTTCTTGGGGTTAGTTGGGGGGACTAATTTTACCTTTATTTCAAGGGAGACACTGCTTTGTGATCTGAGCTTACCAGTTAGGACATCACTTGGGGGGGGGGTACAACAGTTTCCCATATTTGTACCCTAGTGGGAGAGCAGACTAGCTGCTTCAGGGCATCTGAATTTACCAAGTCAAGAAATCTTTGGGCCTGCAGATTAGTGGTCATGTATGCCTATCAATTAATGCAGGGGGGAGCTAAAATCATCCATGAGTATGGTATCAGGCTGGATGGTGAGTGATTCTAGTAAATTTAGGTATGATGTATAGGTATTTACAGCTAGCATAAATATGGTAATTGATTTTCCCAAAGTTAGTTAGACATGGAGTAGCTCAAGCACATCATACCGTTTGAACAGCCTTGAGGTGAGCTTATCCTTTATGTAGAGAGATAGACCTTCTACTTTTTGATCTTTCATCTTCAGTGAGTGGTTGGAATGTATGAAAGGCGTTATAGCCATGCACTGCTGGAGTGCTTTCCATGGCTTTGAACCATGTCTCAGTAACTGAACAGATGTCAGCATTCTCCAGGATGAGGCCAGCTTCCACGGAGTGCAGTTTCTTGCTGAAACTCCTAGCATTGAACAGTAACACCATTAACTTGTCCTGAGTAGCTTTTGTCACATTGGAAGGTTTGTCTGTTTTGCAATGTCTAAAAAAGGCACTATGGTGGGGGGATAATATTTTGGACAATATCCAAAAGCCTAGAGGTGACAGTTGAAGACCATCCCTGGCAAAGCTGCGTGGTCTGTCAACCATGTGCTCCCAGGCTGACAAGTATTGGACCCCCTTTGGAATGACACCACTAGCTAAGACAATTGTTAAAGTCAATCATTTTCTGCTGGCACTTTGGCATCATCCTTGGAGATGGTAGAATGCTTCTCAATGCTAGGCTCATACCTGCCGGTGACACATATTCTGAGAGCTCAATCATATTTCTCTTCATACAGTCCAAGGAAGTACGTCTAAGGTCATTTACGCTCACAAGGACTATGACTGAGACATACTGGTACTTAAGGGTAAATTACCTGAGTGCTTGCGTGATCTGGTGGATCCTGGCCCCTGACAGACAACTAACTGTATCCTTCTCTTTATCCAGCCTGCTAAAAGGGAAATCACTGTGTCTCACAATAGAGTCTCCTATGACCCAAATATTGGGTTATTTCACCTTATGGGCTTGGTAGCTGAGACACAATGAGATGTGGCTTTGTGTGCTGTGATGGGAATTGTCTTGTTTGTGTGCATGTGGAGTTTCTCAAAACTGTGCCTGAGAGGCCTTTGAGGTTTGGATAAGTTACATGTAAGCACCTCCACATATGTGGTGTATGTGCGTGGTCTTTTGTGGATGTAGTGAGTGATGTACGTGTGTTGCTGACAACCTGTTTGTTGCTTTTTGCATCTTTGTGTGAGAATCTAGCCTCCAGTGTCAATGTGCAACTACATCTCTCATATACTGTATTTGTCTGTTCCAGAATTAAGTGGTTGTGAGTGTACATAATGCAATTGTTACAATGCCCCAAGATGCTCACGATACCAGGAAAGTGCCCATCAATGGTTGCACGCTCCAATTTGTACTTGCAAGGGATAGGATTGGAGGGTGGTTTTAACCAGACAAGTAAAGGGGGCTTACCTGGTGTAATCGGCAGCTAACTTAACCATCGATGCTGCCCAGCACCCAAACCAGATGCTCCCTGAGACAAAGTTCTAAGGAGGTTTTATAGGGAAATTTCAACTTCTGGTGATTGCATCTATACAGGGCAGCAGTAACCGCTGCTATGTGAACAGCAGCTTTGCTCAAATGCAAGGCTTAAATACGATCAGAAAAAAGCAAGTTCTACATTAATTATTCCCGAAGACCAATCAAGAAAGCATACAATGATCTTTCCACCAACCATTCCCAGTTCATATAGATGAAATCATCCCTCTCCTGTCACAAGAGTGCAGACTTTGACCCACTTAATGTAAAATGACTAGTTTGTAGCCCAAGTGTTAAGGAACCACAAACACATGCCTAATTTTAACTGAGAAACACTAGATACAGTGTACTTGACTGCAGAACAGCAGCCCTTACCGCAGTTTGAAAATGCAACTTTAAACTTTAAAGAAGTGCAAAAAAAAAATAAATAAATAGCACAGTAGACTTTCCCAGTATAATGAAAATAAGCAATGTTTTCAGATATTTGTGTCTGTACAGGGCACTGGCACAGTGAGTAACTGTGCACATGTGCCGAACTTATACTAGCACTGGAAATATATAAAACTGAGCCTTCTTGCCAATAAAGCAACTACACTCAGAGCACTTTTGTATGCTTCCCAACTCATACAGATCAGGTAAACACCTACTGACAACTAGATGAATAATCTCAGTCCTCCTAAAGGAAAAGCACAGTAAGAGAATGTCCTGAGTAAAATGATACCACAAACTAACTTAACTTAAAAAAAGGCAATCAGTAATTCAAGATGACAACAGTGCACTTCACTTTAAACAGCTTATAAAAGTCTAATTATTCAATAAAAGTACTTTGCTTTGTAGAAATGAGCCAAGAGCCACTCAACTGTGCAGAACTTATAAAGGCACTAAACTCAAGGTAAGCTGATTAATATGCCATCCAGACAATAAAATAACTACATGCAGGAATCTCTAGTGTGTTCCCCAACCTATACATACCAGGCTACCACCCACTGCCACTAGATGAAAAATCTTCAGTCCTATTAAGATAAAAACACAATAAAGAGCTTGTTAGAGTGTAAAATACACTACTTTTTCCCACAGCTAGCTAAATAATGAATTCATAGCAAGTAAATCAGTAGAACAGGCAATGAGAAGGAAAATGCACTTTTTTTCAAAATAAGCACAAGGAAAGGCAAACAAATAATTTATGATATAAACAGTGTAGAATGGGAGGAGCTTATAAAGCTCAATTTACAGTAAGAGTGGGCAGCTTAAAATTCACCAAGTTCATAAAGCAGATCAAGGAATGGGAGGGTAGGTGGGAAAATAACCAGCAGGGAATTACCAACAGTGCTTGTAGATTCTGCAGGCCTTTAGTCTCGATAGAAAAGATGAGAACACATATATTTTTTGTGTATTTACGTATCATTCAAGAAACAAATTAACCCATGAAAAAAACGTGAAATGTGCAGCCTGTGAACAGAAAACAAAATGGAAAAGGTAAAACAGAAAGCATTTCTATCACTTTAAGCAACTCACAGACAAAAAAAAAGAGATTTACTTTCCTCACCCAGAAGGGAGTCACCAACAGTGCCTGTAATTCTTTGCAGGCTTTGAGTATTGTCAGAAAAGTGCAGTGAATGTAAACATGGTGTAAGGACATACATGACTGCATGCACACACAGCCTACCTCTGCAAGGAAGAGCACTGAGAAGTATTACCTGGTTAAGTGCTTGCAAATATGAATGATTACTCTCACTACAGGAATAATAAGGTTTTCATAGTCAGTCCTATTTGATGTACACTTACAAAAGGTGTAACTGAGAGAAGGGATTTACAAGAAAGTTTTTGACTACATTGACTGACTTAAGACAACATAATTCTTTACATTTATATGAACTGTTTATGACTTTTTCTGCCTCTGAGTACATTGTGTCTGCAACTCCAAGGAAGCAAATTACTCACTGAAACATATATATCAACTACAAGACAAATCACATGGCCTTGTTAGATAAGGGGATGCTATTCACAAAATAAAGGACAGAAAACAGATGTTGCGTTTTTTATTTTATATTGTGTGAGGAAAGATTATCTTTCCTGTTGTCAGTATCACAGCCATCCACACACCTAACTGCAAATTACACAGGACAAAGTTTAGAACTTGGTTCTGTTGCACCTGTAATGTCAACTTGTACTGTGTCATATCCTGAGTACATGTAACCTCATTTTTATCTTCACAGTATAAGTACAAGTGTGTGTGGCACATACTGATAACAACCTCAAATGTGTCTTGGGAATGCCATGCTGTCCTGGGGTTCTCTGAGTTCTAGTCCAGAGATGGCAGTGTTTGTGTGAACATAAATGATGTTTAAGGCACCTATGTTTCTGCTGAAAGACAACAAAGCTGAGGAAATATCAGAACTGTACATTTTAACTATTTGTTTCTTAATGTTTCCTCTACTTCAGTAATTGTGCTTGTTTTCTCTCCATCATTTGTGCACCATTGTACAATCTGGACTAGCAGCAGATCCCAGCAGTGAACTACAGTTCACTTCCAAAGGAAAAAAGTGAAAAATTTAATTTGGTATACTTGCTGTTGAGGAAACAAGTCTGGCACCAGTATGCATATGTCAGCACTCTGGACAATACTCTATGAAAAAAATACAACTGTCAGGTAACTTTCTCTGTAGCACAAGGTATAGGTGAAGTGACTTGAGAGAAACAAAACAGGTGATGTAGGATTTGAATACAGTTAACTGATAATTTTATAGAGGGGAGTACGATCACATATTTACACATTTTGTTAGATTAGAATGTTGCGTAAAATTCAACTATGCTCAGCATTGCTAACAGCATGTGAGCTTTTGTCTGTCTACTTTTGCATTATTTGGTATTAACTACAGTTCTGACATATGTGCCAGAATTTAAATTTCTGATGCTGCAAGGAAATGTGAGAATAATTAATGTGTCACTGTAACACACTTCTTGCTCTGGTCATTGCTAGGCATACCCATTGATTGAATTAATTTCCCTGTCAGCTTTTTTTCTCTCGTCATTTTTTTCTAATGCCTTTTTTATTTGTCTATCTGCGCAGTGAGCAAACATGGTTCACTACCTAAGGAAAAAAGTGAAAAAAAAGAACTTGGACCGCCATCTATAGATCAAACAAGCCAGGCGCCAGTGTGCAGATATCAGAACTCTGGATAGTACTCACTGAACAAATTCCACATATCCACTTTTCAACAGTTGCATCATCACACATGGTGAAATCTTACTGCCATTTTTAATACTTTCTGTGCTTCTTGATGTACTCAGTGCCAATGTGTCTGGAAAGCTATGGCTATGCTTCCAATTGCATAAATGCAGCTGGCAAGGCTGTGCATTTTTGTGCACAAGCTATTACAAGCAAGATCTGAATTGGGCACAAATTTGGACCAATATTTCAAGTATGAATGCTGCAGACTTGGCTGGTGATGGTAGAGATAATTTTCCATTTAGAAGACAAAGGTGGGGGAATTGTGGACTCCAGGATTTTTGTGACAGTTATGAAATGCTACAGCCAGAGGCTACTGCAGGAGGAATATACCAGGTCTCAGTACAAGGCTGAGGCTAAGAAGAGTTTGGCCAATGCTGTCTTTAGTATAACTGACATCCAATTCACTCTGGAGCAATGTTGTCACCATTACAGTGACAAGAAGAAGTGCAAGCGGGCCCTCCAAGTCGATGGGAAGATGAATTCAGGACTGCAAACACCCCTCAGTTGTGTACATATTCTGACTCATCACCTGTCTACAATATGGTATTAATTAGCCAGCGAACCAAGTTGAGCATGCTTATATATGTTTTTTTTTCTTTAATGTACTGTCCAGCTGCAGCGGTGACATCAGAAACCTGTAAGAAGCATCAGGACAGACTAACTCGCCTCAGAGAGGTACAGGGTAAGTATGCATCAGGTATGGATGCAACGTCTTATATTAACTTCAGTAGACATACCTTAACTTTTATATCAAACCTACAAGTTTGCATCATTACTTTTTGGTTACTGCATTAGGTAATGCCTACATCAGCTGAACTGTGTGTGTGGATTCAATACCAAGACACAAACATTACATTTTTTAGACAGGATATTATTTATAAGATATTAGCTGCAATAATGCATGACATTAACAATTCAATTTTTGCAAATGCATTTATTTACTTTAAAAGCATATATCTGATACAGCATGGTGAAATACAGGATTCTATTTGTAACATCATACCACTGAGCTTGACTGATTGCCACATTAATGTCTTTCCATCATATCTGGGATGGGGCCAAGGTGTACTTATTTTTTTCATAGGAGGTTACTAGGCTAATGGCCCTGAGGCTCTTACCAGCCTAGCCAAGAGTTCATCCCCAAAAAAGAAACCTCAGTAAGCACCTATCACCCCTGTCAATGAGGGACACAGGCAGAACCCCTGGGACAAATTTATGGTTTCCCATCCACTCATCAAGACTGCACTTGAAGAGGGTCAACAATGTACTCTGATGTGCATGGAAAGTCTGTTCCAGAGACAGGGCAGTCTCTGGGAGACAAACCTGTCTCTCCAGCAGGTTTTGTTAATGTCGCATATTAGATTAAGGCCTTTCGAGCGGGTAATACATGAGGAGTTAGACTTACAGATATGGAGCATCTGTAGTACTGCAGGGTCAGATTGCCTTGTAGGCGAGACATAGATCACCTCTGAGCAATCTATATGATACCGAGTACAGTGATAGTGATTTGAGCTTGTCCACACAGGACAGGTGTTGGAGACCATGGATTCTCTTTGTGAGGTATTTCTGTGGCCTTTCCAGCTGGTGTTGGTGTTGTTTAGAGAGGTACATACCAAACGAGGCGTTGTACTCAGTTATTGGTCTAATGAGGGTGGAGTACAGAGAGGTATTAACCTCCTTTTTTTTGGATGCAATCCATTTACTTATGAGATGAACCAAGTAAAAGGCTTTTCTGACCACTGCTGCTACAATAATGGTCGAATGTGAGATTCTTGTCAACCTGTGTACCCAAGTCTCTCACCACAGGTTGTGTGCTTAAGGGGTTGCCAATGATGTGATAATCAGAAGGAGCTATGTTTTCACTGAATGGTATGATAACACATTTTTTTGTGTTTAAGTTAAGTCCATGACTTTAGCACCAGTCATTTGTTGCCGTGAGACCCTCTTGTAGTATATCATTATCATCTGGGGAGTCAATGACAGCACCCAACTTACAGTCATCCAGAAACTTGGTCAGCCACAGGCCCTTTGTCTTCACGTGGACCTCTGAGAAGTGGATGCCAAACAGTAGGGGTCCCAGGAGAGATCCCTGGGGAAAACCACTACTGACAGGTCTGCTGCTGGAGGTGGAGGCACCTATTTTGACCTTGTGGGTCTTATCGGTGAGCCAGTTGGCCACCCACCTGATGAGATAGGGATATATGCCAAGCTTTTTTATAATGCCCGAGTGGGGGATTGTGTTAAAGGCTTTGGTCAAGTTAAGGTAAGCTGTATGTACTGACTATTACTCATCCAGAGGCTTGGTGACAGTTTCAAAAATGTCACCCAGGTTCAACAGGCAAGATCCGCCCTTGACAAATCCAAAATGGGTGGGGTCAAGTGCTTGGAGATTGCTTATGTCCTTGTTTATGAGGTCCATAATATGCTCCACTGCCTAACAGATCACACATGTCAAGCTAATGGGGCAATAGTTTCCAAGGTCAGTAGTGGCACCACGTTTCTGCAAAGGGATCACAATGGCAGGTCTCCACTCTGCTGGAAAGAAGCCTCTACTTAGACTCTGGTTGAATTGGGTGCTCAATGGCAAAGCTAGTGTTTGCTGGAGATGGTGCAGAATACAGCCTGGGATGCTATCAGATCACATGGAAGCTGTGTTCTTTGCCTTGTCACATAGAAGCTGTGTTCTTTGCCTTGGATAAGGACTTTAACACTTGATCTATGGAGATGTGCGGTGCAGGACAAGTACTGGGGATGCCGAATGGGCCTTTGGAGGGAGGATGGGGGGGGGGTGAAGTATGCGATGAAACTATCTGCTAGTAGGTTGTCTAAGTTAACAGGATCAGTGTAAGTGGTACTGTTAAATACTAATTCGGAACAAACCTGGGCTTTGCCATGGAGGTTCCTGATGTAACTGATGAAGGCGTTGTGGTTTCCCTTTGTTTCCGAGGCTAGTTTTGATTCATAATTGGCTTTGGAGGTTTTCACTAGTGATCTAATTTGCTTGTTGAGGCTAAAGAGGTAGTTATTCCAATTGGGAATTTGTGCCCTTTTACCCTAGGACAACAGTTTCTTCATTTTGCTGTAAAGCCTGTTGATAGAGGATGTCCACTAGATAGGTCTGTGTTTCCTTGAATAGCAAGTTTTTGTTGTTTTGGGTATGTCTGAGTCCATGCAGTTGTATAGGTGCTTATATACTGCACTGGCATACTGTTCAGCATAGTTGCCTGCATCCTCTGGGGGGGGGGTGTGAAGCTACTGATACCCTCCCATTGGAAGTTGTAGTCAGCTTTTGAGAAGTTTTTTAACCTGGTTATGGCTGGGGGGTTGAGCGAGACAGAAACTTTGAATGAGACAGACCAATGATCGGATCTCACCAGGGAAGAACTTACTATGGGAGTGGTGCAGAGGTCATCCATGTTGCTAAAAACCAAGTCCAGAATGTAATCTCCCCTTATGGGGGATGAGATGAGCTGGCCTAGTGCATTAGAACTGATGAAGTCAAGGAACTGATGGGTGAGTGCATTAGTGCAGAAACAGTTCACCCAGTCTATGGTGGGGCAGTTGAAGTCACCAAGGATCAGGGTGTTAGGGGGTACCTTGATGGAGTCAAGTAGGTCCAGGTAGGAGGAGTGGCTGCCCTGAGTCATGGAAGGGGGTGTATAACTGGCTATAACTTGCATAACTTGGATAGGTGTCTTGCCAACTGTCAGCTGCACCTGGAGTAGTTATAGTGCATCATGCTTGCAAACCAGTCTGAAGGTGTGCTTGTCTTTAATAAAGAGACTACACTATCCTTTGTCTTCCCAACCTCATTTTGGGGTCGGACTGAGGCATAGCCTGGTACGGCAGGGGTGCTCTCCACAGCCTTGAACCAAGTTTCTGTGACTGCAGAGATGTCAGCATCTTCCGGTGTGAGGAGAGCTTCCAGTGAGTGCATCTCCAGGTTAAGGGTCCTACTGTTAAGCAGCATAGGGTCATAGGTGTTTACTAGGCTAACGAGCACAAGGGCCTTTTTAAGCCTAGCCATGCATCTCAAATCTCTGAGAAGTTGTGATACCCTTGATAAGTGTAAGCATGGGCCTGGGAGATGAACCATTTACAGGTACCTGTTTGCATCAGAGACATAGGTGCCAAACCAAAGATGAATTTCCAGTTTCCCATCCAACTGTCCAAGTTGCACTTGAATTGGGTTAGGGAGGAACTCTGTTTCACATGGATGGGGAGCCTATTCCATAGACGGGGTAGTCTCTGGGATACATACCTATCTCTCCAGCAGGTCCTATTTATATCACAGGTAAGGTTTAAGTCTTTAGAATGGGTAATTCTAGTACTGTTTGTTTTGTAGATATGCAGGAGGTCCATCAGAGTGGGGTCTGACAATACCCTGTATGCCAAGCATAGATCTCCCCTCAAAAGCCTGTAGGAGACAGAATACAAGGATAGGGCCTTGAGGCCATCTGCATAGGACATATTACTTATGCCCTGTAGTCTTTTAGTGAGGAACTTCCGTGGACATTCCAGTTGTTGGATATACCTGGTTAGGTACATACCAAAGGGGGCACTGTACTCAATGATAGGTCTGATGAATGCTGAATACAGTGGAACAATGACTTCCTTGAACTTCAAAGGTTCATAGATTAGTACTAAGCTAACTGCCATTGCGAGCCATTTTAAGCCTAGCCAATTATCCCTTAGATGCCATCCCTTTGTTTATAAGTTGCGCAACACAGAATGATTACCTCACCACTGTAGACACATGATGATCAAAGGCTAGATTACTATGTGTGTTCATATTTCCCGATTACTGGGGCATCTCTAAGGGGTGTTTTGTCAGTGCGATAGTTACCAGGGATGGATGGACTTCCCAAAGAATATTATTATGCATTTTTTTGACATTTAGTTTTAACTCCATGACACTGACACCAGTTGTTCACCTGTGTCAGCCCCTCCTGGAGAACATTTGTGCCAGTGTGAGATTCAATGGCAGCTCCTAATTTGCAATCATCTGCAAATTTAGTCTGCCAGAGACCACTGACATTCAATCTGCATTTTGACAGATCTTTTATGTTGGAAAATTTGTCTTTGAGACACTGCCTAAAAAAGACACAATGGGGAGGCAAGAGCCTTGGCCAGAATCCAGAATCTCAGGGGTGATAGGTGGAGGCTATCTCTGGCAAAGCATTGAGGCCTGTCTACCATGTCATCCCAGGTAGACAGATACTGGATCCTCTTTGGAATGACACTAGAAACTAAGCCAATTGTTGAAGTTAATTATTTTTTGTTGGTATTGTGGTATCATTCTTGGTGAAGGTAGGATGCTGCTTAGGACTACGGTCATACCTGCCTGGTACACATACTCTGAGAGCTCAATCATGTCTACCTTCATATAGTCCAGGGAGATACTCCTCAAGTTATTCATACCAACATGGACAATGACAGAGTCATACTTGTCTCTGCTGAGGAGAGACTTAAGTGCATGTGTGATTTGGTGGATTCTGGCTCCTGACAGACAACTGATCATGACCTTCTCCTTGTCAAGCCTAGTGAGGAGACATCGGTGTGTCTCAAAATTAGGTCGCCAATGGCTAGTATGCTTGGTTTATTGCTATGTCTTATGGGCGGTGTTTGCCAGATACTGGTGTGTTGTCTGCTGTGTGCGATGTGTTTGGTGTTGTGTGTGGAATGTTGTGAGTGTGTTTGAGAGGTCTCTGCTGTTTAGGTAAGTTTTTCTTGAGGACCTCTGCATAGGTTGATGTGTGTTGTGCTTGGCTATGTGATGTGTGTGGTGTGGTGTTTGTGCTGGTAATCTCCTCTTTGTCAGGAGTACTGACTGTGGTGTGAGAAAGCATGGATTCCAGGTTACTAATGCAGATGTATTTCTTGCAAGTAGAAAAATTATGTGCTAGGAAAAGAGGGTTGTCAGTGAATATGAGGTAGTCGCTACAATGTCTCAGTATGCCCATGTTGACCAGGCTGGAAGGAGAGACTGATGGGAACTGACCAAACATAGTGTTCAGAAAACTTGGACGGACTTATGGAGAGAGGGTTTTGATAATGGTTTGTCCACAAGAGTGTAGACCACAAAAATATTCTTAAATGTAAAACAACTGGCCTGAAGCCCAAGTGCTAAAACCAAAACTAAGAGTGACAAATTTAATCAGGCTACTAATAAGCAATAATAAATGCAGCAGAATAAAAGCACTCAAATATTTAAGAGCAAGCTGCAAAGCAAAACAAGGTAATAAAGTAGGAAGAACACAGTAAAAGCAGCTGAACAATGTAATTTTTTTCTTATTTTGGTTTATATATTTAAGTAATACAATAACGTGACTTGCCATTGATCTGATTATATATTTTGCGTCTCAGCCACCCTGTCTTTTTTTTTCATATGGGTGTGTGTGTGTATATCTATATCTACATATCTCTCTCTCTATACATATATATATATATATATATATATATATATATATGGGTCTACTTTTATTTCGAAATTATATTTCTTCGAAAAATAAAAGTACGACCTCAGTTAAGCAAAAGTGCACTTTCGCGAATTCCAGTTCACTGAATTGGGAATAAAAAGAAAAACAGCACACTGCCACATTAAAGCATGCTACAGTGGGGATAAGGGAATATACCATTTCCCCACTGCAGTGCGATCTTGGAGTCAGTATATATAGAGTAGTAAGGGTGTGGGGTGTGCACTGCCTTTTGTAGTGTGCTGTTTTTCTTTTTATTCCTGGTTCGATGAACTGGTATTCGTGAAAGTGCACTTTCGTTTAAGTGCACTTTCGCCTAACTGAGGTTGTACTTTTGTTTGTCGAAGAAATGTAATTTCGACAAATAAAAGCAGACCCATATATATATATATATATATATATATATATATATAAATAAATACACATATATATATATATATATATATATATTAACATGCACACAGATACATATACATATTGTTTTTTAAATGCACTGGTGTTGAAAGAAATAACCACCAGCAAGGGAGGTAGACTACCCACTGGGTTTCAAACCATCATACCTCCAGAGGCAGCAGTTGCGTCACCACCACAGGTTGGAGAGATACCCAGCACATCTGGGTCGCATCCTGTCAGTGATGCCTTCACAATTCTCTGTCTGTGTCAGATAGCTCTGCCCCAGTTACTACTGCAGTGGTACCATCCAGGAGCAGTAGTAGTAGTATAGGAGATGGCGAGTTTGTAACCCACGTCCATCACCATCCCTGTATGTCTGTGCCTGCTACCTAACCTACCCTACCTACCTGACCCTATCATTTTTAAGTGCCTTCCACAATATTCCTCTCTCTCAAAAAAAAAGCACCTGTCCCACACAAAAAAAAAAAAAATATATATATATATATATATATATACATGCTTCATACATAGCTCTCCACTTTGCCTATGTGTCATCTTGACACACTTCATTTGGTCCAAATGGCCATAAAACATTATTTATTTTTTGTCACCCATCCCTGGGCGTGTTGATCCTCAAAAGTCACAAAACTGTACAATACTAAATTTATGTTGTGAAGAAGTGGATAGCTATGGTGCTCTCCCACCACCCTCCTGCAAATTCCTGTATTCTTCCCCCTATATCCTACACTCTGCTGTCTGCCACCCCCATTTTCACCAATGTTCTATCAGCTCCCTTGTCATACATTTAATATGGTCAAAAACAGAATCACATACAACACAAATGGCCAGAAATTGCTCATCAAAAAGGCTTAATTTTTTGTCCACAGTATTTGCATGGAGGTTGGTATCGTGCATCAATGCTGACTGATGGTGAATGCCATTTAACTTCCTATGGCAAAAGCTGAAGATTTTAATTTAAGCTATAGCAGTCTGGTTGCTTTCATGCAAATATAATTAAATCTACTGCTCTAGTAGAATACAGAGTAAAGGCAGTCTAAGGGTGCCACTGTAAAACAGTTACTGAAAGAGTTCTTAGGCTGCTGGATAGTATAAACTAGAAGTTATGTGGTATTTTGAGATAACTCCACTGTCTGTAGACTAACATTTTTGCATAGCGTCATGGGTTCAATTACAGCTTTAAGTCAAATTATTATTTTGTGACATTTTACATTCCTATCATATGGGAAAATGTAAAAATCTACATTTATCTCCACTTACATTTCATTAACATAACATTTCAATAGTATAGCAAACAACATTTGTAAAAGCATTCCATCCCAAAGAGGGAGACTTAGTAAGACACTCTTATCCTGCTTATGTCTTAATGTTGGTTGCACACTCCTACCCCTTCTTGTTCCCTAAAGCAAGCACTTTATTGTACAGAGCATGACAGCTTTACAATGAGGAAATAAGCAAGAGTAACACACCATAAAGACATACCTCTCAACTTCTCTGAGAAAGAAATATGGACAAAGCCTGGGAGCACAAAGGCCCAAAAATAGGGACAGATTTTAAATATTGCTCCTATAAACTTAGAAAGTTGCTAGAATAGCAAATTTTGCATTATTATAGATTTTCTGAAGGATGTGAAGTCTGAAACTCAAATATTTGTTATTATTTAGTATCATTTAGTGATTTCAATCCTCAAAGATTTTCCATAAAACCACATTTTTTATGAGGAACAAACCAAAAATTAAAGGGAAAATCTGGACATTCTCTGAAAATCTGGACAGTTGAGAGGTATCTATACAGATGGTCCTACATGTCTCAGAAAAATAAAATACTACTGCTGTTTTTCTCTCCCTCTCTCTGTCTTCATCCATTCTGCTTCAATAAGTTGTCACTGTCTTTCTATTGTGTGATTTAATGTGTGTATAGTAGGAATTCCCTTGTGGCGTTATGAGGTAATGCACAGATATTTCCATACTTTCACGAGTTCTAATCCAGATATTAGCTAAGTGTTTCTGACTATTTTAGTACATTGTTTTATGTAAAGCTGTTGTCTACATATTGTTATGAGTCATCATTATCCTGCCTCAATCTCTTTCTGTATATGTATCTTTCTCCCTTCTCTGTCATTCATTTCCTCCTATGCATTTACACAAAATCTGGCACCAAGCATCACCTACAACTTAGGCTAAACTGCAAGTACACAGCTTATGGTTAATTTTGTGAGTTTTTGCGTTTGGCCACATTACTGTGGGGCCCTTCATGCTACTCTGGTTAGCTATGTACAGTCACGCTAATCGTCTGTTGAACAAGCTGAAGAGTTGAATGTACAGCATACAGTTGTCATGAGAGTAATAAAGAATAATACATACATTCCCCTTTTTTTGCAATCTGTTGTCGTACTGTAACTTTATGAAGTAGGAGTGCTCTCTGTTTTAATTTCTCCAAATCTTTTGGGTTTCTAATACCATGACAGAAATTGACCACATTACAAAGTCAAAGTACAATTGAAATTCAAGAAATTAGCATTGTTTCAATCTTTGTCATCCAGAAGGACTTTTCGCAGCACCTACAATGTGCCCAGTAATGACTCTTTCTGCAATTCGTATGGAGTTACATGTATTGGTAACGTATCTAAATATGATTGTAGATTCTTTTTTTTATAAGACCAGTTGCTCCTACTACTATTGAAACTGTCTGGGTATCCTTCTTCCGCATTGCTCTCGCTTCTGCCTGCAAATCCTGATATTTTATGACTGTGTGTCTCTCTGTACACAAGACACTGTAGTCACTAGGTGTGACAATTTCAATGATCAATGCTACTTTTGTCTTCTTTACATGGACCACTATATTTAGTTTTCTAGCATCTGTCTTTTGAACTGCTGGTAATGGATGATCCCATGTAATGTAGACTTCATGTTTTTCTTATGATGCTTTGTGACTCATGTTTGCAGTGTTTTTCAGCCACTTCAGTACCATAATGTTTGCACAATCCCCAGTACAAGAGTATTGCCACATTATTATGCATTTCAGTATGCAGTCCTTCTGCCATTAGTATGTCACAATCAGCAACAAGGTGTGCAAATGTTTCCAATTCAGTTGTACAAAACCTACATTTGTTTCTCCCACATGTTCAATGGACTTTGTAAACCAGCATGTACATAGCCCACTATCTTGGGCCACCAATATTAACCTTTCATCCCTTGGACTGATTTTGCCTCTCCTTAACCATTCCTGCATTTGTTCCTGATCAACATGAAGTTCTTCCAGAAGCTTTCTATACTTGCAACTATATTTATGCATTTTCCACATTTCTTGCCTTCTCATCCGGTCCTTGACCTTATATTCTTCGTTTTGTTTTTTTGGCACATTCAGTTGCTGCCTGATTTTTATCTACTTCTGATTTGATTTCCATTCCTGCTTGATGCCCATATGCTTCTGCTAGACTAAGTAGGGAAGTTATGTTAGATTTATTCTCCTCATGCTTCAAAATTTTATCTACATTTGGGCCTTCTGAGGTAAGCAAATATATGTGGAGTCCCATTATTGCAAATCTATACATGTAATCAATTTCAAGGAGGCCCATCCCTTCTTCGGAACGCGGAGTATATAATCTTGGCATGCACTGATTTTTATATATCATTTGGTGAGCACGACACATTCTTCTTGTTTTCCTATCTAATCTACCCAACACATTTTGGGGCCAGTCAATCACTCTAAAACTGTAAGTTAAGACAGGAAGAGCAAATTGATTTATAGCTTGGATTTTGTTCCTAGATGTCAACACTGTTTTCAGAATTAATTTAAGTCTTCTGAAGTAATCCTTACTAAGTTTTATTTGCATTTGTTCATGTTTTATTGTTGATCCTTCATCAGTTCCCAAACATTTATACACTCCCTCTTGCTATTCTTTTATATCACATTCTTGTCCCAAACTGATGTTTTCTTGGTGCTGCAGTTTTCCTGCTTTAAAGGTTGCTTTTGCACATTTATCAAGACCAAATTACATTTTTATATCATCTGAAAACGTTTTGACAACTTGCAGTTGTGCTTTCCATTCTTCATCTGATGAGCTATACAGTTTCAAATCATCGACAAAGAGAAGATGAGAAGCCTTTACAATTTGCTGTTTTCTAGGAGCCAAATTCTAGCCATGGCCTAAAGCTAAGTAGACAGCTTAATGGGTTAAGGGCAAAGCATAACAGCAACAGTGACAGAGAGTCACCCTGGAATATCCTCCTTTGAATTTTTATCCCTGGAATAACAATTTGTCCTTTATTACGGCTTAATTGCAAGGTGGTCTGTCAATGTTTCATGGTCACTGTAATGTAGTTGATCAGTGTATGGTGCATCTTATACACTTTTAAGCACTCTTTTATCCATGAATGTTGGATACTATCAAATGCTTTTTTGTAGTCAATCCATGTCATACTTAAATTATTCCCCTTTTTACAGTTCTCCACTATAACTTTATATAACAACAAATGATCCTTTGTTCCGTATGACTTTCTTTCATTGCCCTTTTGTTCTATCGCCACAACTGAGTTTTCTTCTAAATGACTATAAACTCTGTCGGCATCAATTCCAGTGGATAGTTTATATGTCGTCGGAAAGCAAGTTACTGGTCTATAATTTTAGGTTGGCTTGCAGGTTCTCTCTTAAGTAGGAGCATTGTTTTTCCTGTTGTTAGCCAAACTGGTGTATGTTCAGAATTTGTACATAAATAGTTCTTACTCATGGCTAAATCTTCGTGCAAAGATGTTAAGACTTTTAACCAGAAGTTAGGTACTGCATCTGGGTCGGGGATTTCCAATTAGAGGATGTTCTTAACTTTGTTTCAGTCTCTCTGGCTGTTACTTCACCCGATTTCATATTTTGCACCATCAAACATCTTAAGTCTTTCTTTTACTTCTTCTATACATTTAGCATCTTTGTTTTGTACCACAGGAGCTTCATACATACTTCTCCAAAAATGTATCTATTTCTTTTTTTCAAAGTAAACTTTAGTGTCATTTAGAACTACACACATATAGCCTAAATGAAATTTTGTGCATCAGCTCAATTCTTGAGATTACAAAGGAAAGTGAAACAACACATACATGTAGGTAGTAAACATAACTAACAAATACAATACTACTTCCAACATATGCAAGAAACACCAGACATTTACTAGCACTCATATATGAAAAGAATACCCTCCTGAGTAAAATTAACTACCCTATTTAAAGTAATACAAAACACACTACAGATTGAAATGCCAAAGTTATTTTTTCTAATATTGCACTTGAATGAGTTAAATAATACTGACTATGGATATAATAAATAAATATCCCACTTACTTGGAATATATGTAAGTATATATTGCACAAATAAATAAAAATTGACTTATTATTTGTCCAGACCCCTAGGACTAGTGCCTGCGTTCAGAAGTCTAATCACTGCAGTGTAGAAACTGTTACTGAATCTTGTAGTCCTGCAGCGGATGCTGCGATATCTCCTGCCCAATGCCAGATGCATAAACAGTCATGCACAGGATGCATGTTGTCCTGTATTATTTTCATGGCCTTTTGGATGTTTCTCGCAGAATAAATATGTATCAATGGAAGACGGGAACCTGTTACTTTCTCTGCAACCTTCACCACTCATTCTAGCACCTTCCTTTCTGTAACTGTGCAGCTTCCAAACCACAGGTTGCAGGTGAGGATGCTCTCTTTCTCTTGCACCTCTATAGAAGATAGAGAGAATATGGGGAGGAAGTATAGCTTTTTTCAGCCTTCTTAAAAATAGAGCTGTTGGTGTGCTTTCTTGACCAGTTGGGTGATGTTTCCCACCCATGAGAGTTCCTCTGATATGTGTACACCCAGGAATTTTGTACTCTTAACCCTCTCCATACTCTCACCATTGGATCATGAGCAATGGGTGGTTTGTTCTCTGTTTCCTGAAGTCAATGATAATCTCTATGGTCTTGCTTACATTCAGGTCAAGGTTGATCCCCTCGCACAAAATGATCAGAGATGCCACCTCTTGTCTATACTCCCTTTCATCCTCCTTTGTGATAAGCACCATGACTGTGGTATCATCAGCAAACTTGATGATATGGGTGCTTAGCTTAGCAGTCGCGTTTTTTTTTGGTGGTCTTTCAATTCCTTTTACCTTGTTTTCCAATTCTCTGTAAAGCTTTTTTGGGTCATAAATAAATTGCTTATTTTGCACTTTTCTTTTATATTTATCTGAATATCTTCTAAGTTTTTTCACCTGTGCTGAGATTTTTAGTTTGTTATTGGCGATAGTGCATGATAGATCCTGATCTGTTCTAATACTATGCATTGCTTTTATCATGTCTATCTTTTTAAGTATTTTTGTTGATCTGTTCCCTCTTCTATACTCCTCTAACAGTGACACTTCTTGTCTTAATTGCTTTATACCTTTTTCTATTCAATACTTATGATGGTATTCAATTTCTCCCCTTCCACTCCCTCATTACTCTGTGTTCTTGTGGTAGAACTTTATCAGTTATTAATTTAGCTGCACAATAATATATCATGTTTACTTCTGTTATATTGCATGAATCTCGATGGACAGTTCTAATTACTGTGTTTATTTGTTTTATCAAACTTCTGACTTTTTGGGTTTTATTGACCATCTGCAATCTATTTACTTCATTGATCTTAATGTCTATGTCTATTAAATCAAGCAACTCTTCTCTTAGCTTGTTTTCTTCTAAAGTGAGGACACATTTTTTGTGTCCATTTACTGCAGGCATTTCACAGAGAGTTCTACTGCATCTTCCTGTGGCACATTCTCTTCAATTTCATCCTGTGCCATCCAATGCTCTGTCGTATGGGAACTCACTGGCCTATCACTCCTCAACATTGACTGTGTCAGAGTTTCCACAGTTTTCTCTTCCTTCCCTTGCTGTCCAGCTTCAAGTGAATGTTTAAACTGGCTTCCTGTGGAAGGCTCCAAAATGTCATCATATGGTACTTGACCAATTGTTTCCCGTTCCACTGGTTTCCCCTTAATTTGGAGGTCCATTACTCTATCCTGTTTTGGTGCTTTCTAAATTAGATTTTCTACACTGAATCATTCACGTCAGAGGTACTAAATGACCTCAGTTTCTGTTTCTTTAACTTCTCCATTACTAATCTCCTTTTCTACTTTTCCTCTTTCTCTTCTTATTTTTTGTATTGTAAAGTTTTCCATGTCCAGATTCCTTTACCTGTATTTCTTTTCAAATATCTTTGTTGCTGCTCTTTTTTGTATTGATTAGTTTTGCTTTCTCCTTTGCATAGATATTACACCATATGAAATCTACTTTTCCTTCACATGTCCATATTTCTTCTTCAGATGTCTCCTGATCTTCCTGTTTCTCCTTACTTTGGGGACTCATTCCATCATGCTGTGATGTAACCTGTGTTAAACCTTCTACACCAAATCCTTCAATTCACAGGCACTACATAACTTCATTTTCTATTTTTTAACTTCTACTTTACTAATCTTCTTTTCTACATTCCCTCTTTGTGATATTTTTTTTTATTGTGAAATTTTCCATGTCTGGATGCCTTTGCCTCTATTTATCTTCGAATATCTTTGGGGCTGCCTTCTTTATTTTAATTTGGCTTTCGCCTTTACACAAATATTACACCACATCAAATCTCTCTTTCTTTCCCATGTGCATACTTCTTTTTTATACTTTTCAAAAATATCTAGGTTTTGTTGTTTATATTTTTGCACTTTCTCAGATGCTTCTTTTTCCAAAGATATCAAAGTTTCTTGGTCTATATACTGTTTTTCACAAATCTGTTGTACTAATGACCGCAAATTTTTACTTGAAGCTTCTGACAGTTTTTCTTGTGGAAGTGTTTTTCTTTCCTCTAATTTATCTCTTAATCTTTTTATATATCTTGAGTCTTGAAAATCTTTTGCATAATAGTAACAATACATAATTTCTTTCTTATCTTCAATAGTCCACTTTATCATCTTTATGGCTCTTCTTTAGCCTATCAGTTTTTGCGACTTTTGTGGACTGCTACTTCTTTCTACAACAGGGGGGCCCATCCTCCCCCTGGGCCTGGCCTGGCCCCATTGTAGGAATGTTTCTGTATTTTGAGGATTCTACACTGTCATTTATTCCAGCCCTGGCACCAGTGTGCCTACCAGGATTGGGCACTTTTTTATCCTGGGTCTTGTGCACCCAGCTATCTTTTTTAATTTTTTACCAACTTCTGTCCATAATATATGCTATATAAATACAGTCTATATATCATAGGTTCATAGGTAGGTACTAGGGCTATCTGCCCGAGGGCATTTATAAGCCTAGCCAGAGTGTGTCGGCTTTCACCGCCCCATTGATTAATTAATTGAGCCTCTGTCAAGCAGAGCCAATGAAGTGATCCCAGGAGTGTACTTTCTGTTACCCATCCACTCGTCAAGGCTTCTCTTGAAGATTGTTAGTGAGGGGCTCTGCCTAATGTAGTTAGGAATTTTGTTCCAAAGCATGGGGAGTCTCTGTGACAGGAATCTATCCCTCCAGCATGTTCTATTTATTGTTGTGGCGAGGTTTAGCTCACTAGAGCTCGTGGCTCGCAGTGATTTGAATTTCTTTAGGTGGAGCATGTCCATCCATTCTGAGTTGGACATGGCTTTGTAAGTCAGGCAGAGAACACCTCAGAGTAAGCGATATGCCACTGAGTACAGCCAGAGTTTTTTCAGTCGGGCTGCATAGGACATATGTTTGAGGCCAGTAATCCTCTTGGTGAGGTGCTTTTGTGGTCTTTCAAGCTGTTGGAAGTGTCTTGTGAGGTACATACCCAAATGGGGCATTGTACTCTATGATGGGTCTGATGAGTGACGAGTACAGGGGCACTATAACCTCTTTATTTCTAGATGTGAACCCCTTAGTAATTAGCTGGGCCACATAGAAAAATTTCCTAACTACTTTGGCAATATGATTGTCAAAGGAGAGATTACTATCTACCTTGGTCCCCAGATCTCTTATTACCTCTTCTGTATTAAGGGGGCTGCCACCTATGTGGTAATTCGTGGGTGTTTTGTTTTTTTTCCAAACGGGATGACTATGCATTTTTTGGCATTTAGCTTGAGGCCATGACTTTGACACCAGGTGTATGTCTCAGTAAGGCCTTTTTGGAGGATGTCCGTGTCAGCCGGGGTGTCAATTATGGCTCCCAGTTTGCAGTCATTGGCGAACTTGGTTAGCCATAGTCCTCCTGTGTTCGCCTGTACTTATGAGAAATATATGCCGAACAGTAGGGGTCCCAGAACTGAGCCTTGCGGGAAACCACTTGTGACTGGTTTAGAGTCAAACCTGGAGCCCGCTATTCTTACCGTGTGAGTTCTGTCTGTAAGCCAGTTGGCAACCCATCTTGTGACGTAGGGGTTTATGTTCAGGCTGGTGAGTTTTTCTATAATTCCCGAGTGAGGAATGGTGTCAAACTCCTTGGCGAGATCAAGGTAGGCTGTGTGAACCACCTTTCCCTCGTCTATGGCCTTGGTAACTGTCTCGAGGAAGTCAACCAGGTTTAGTAGGCATGATCTGCCCTTAACAAAGCTGAACTGGGTCGGGTTAAGTGTTTGGAGGTTCCCAATGTCTTTGATAATGAGTTCCATGATGATGCGCTCCATAGCCTTGCAGACCAGGCTAGTCAGGCTTATGGGGCGATAGTTACCAAGGTCAGTTGTGGCTCCTCCTTTGTGGAGCGGAATAACCATTGCTATGCGCCATTCTATGGGCACATAGCCTGTGGAGAGGCTGAGGTTAAACAGCATGTTTAAGTGTGGGGTTAATTTGTTCTGTAGTTCATGCAAGACACAGCCTGGGACACCATCTGGCCCAATTGATGCTGTGTTTTTGGCTTTTGAAAGGGCTGTTTTCACCTGTGCTTCTGTGATTTCCGGGACACTACACTTTTCCGGTATTATTGTGGGCCCTTTTGAAGGTGAGAGGGAGGTGAATTTTGCACTGAATCTATCTGCCAGTATGTTGGCAATATCAGTAGGTTCAGTATATTTTGTGCTATTTTGCACTATCTCAGAGCATATCTGCGAGTTGCCACTTAGATTTTTGATATAGCTAAAGAAGGCTTTGTGGTTATCTTTTGAGTCCTTGGCTATTTTTCTTTCGAAGTTAGCCTTGGATGATTTTATGAGGGACCTTAGTTTCTTATTGATACTGATCAGGGATGTCTTTCCTTCCTGGGATTTGCTTTTTTTCTGAACTAGTTTCCTCCTTTTGTTGTATAACCTGTTTACGGCAGGGGTCCACCAGACTGGTTTCCATCTCTTAGGGGAGTGAGTCTTGGTTTTGCTAGGGATGGCATGATCCATGCATCCTTGTAGGTGCTCACAGAGTGCAATTGTAAAGGATTCTGCATCTTGTGCAGTGTTATCCTTTAGCGTTGTGGCTGTGAAACTTACCACCTCTGACTTAAGTAAGGTGAAGTTTGCTTTAGAAAAGTTTTTCACTGTGGTTTCCTTGGTTGGGGGTGGTGGTGGGGTGTGGACATCCAGGGTGATTAGTTTATGGTCTGATCTAACCAGTGACGGGTTGACCTCCGGTACGGAGCACCTGTCGCCCATGTTGGTGATGACCAGGTCCAATATGTTGTGGCCTCTGGTAGGGGAGTTTACCAGCTGATCAAGGGCATTTGAGTTGATAAATTCCAGGAAGCGCTGAGCCTGGGAGTTTGTACTCAAGTAGTTTTCCCAGTTAATGGCAGGGTAATTGAAATCTCCCAAGATCAGGGTATTCGGTAGGACCTTCATGTTTTCCAGTGTCTCCAGAAAGGCGGAGTGGTGGTCCTGGGTCATGGAGGGTGATCTGTAGCAGGCCACAATTTGCATTGAGATTTGCCCGATGTTAGTTGCACATGGATGATCTCAGAGGTATCATGCTGCGCCACTAACCTGGAGGTGTGGGTATCCTTGATGAATATGGATACACCCCCTCCTTTTGTGTTTCGGTCTGTGTTCTGTGGCCGAAATGTGTGGTATGAGTTGTAGCCCAGTAGTGCTCTCTGGAGCCTTGAACCAGGTTTCAGTTACTGCACACATGTCAACGTTCTCCATACATAGGAGTGCTTCGAGCACATGCATTCTGAGATTTAAACTCCTAGCGTTGAGTAGCATAACCCTCAGTTTTTTACTTGTGCTGTTTACGGAGGTGGGTTTGAATTTTGAGCCTTGCCTAAAAAAGGCACTATGGGGGCAGCAAGAGCATTGGCCAGTATTCGAAAGCCAAGGGGTGACAGGTGCAAGCCATCTCTTGCGAAGCAATGCGGCTTGTCGAGCATGTCATCCCAGGTTGACAGTCAATGGATCCCCTTTGAATGACACCAGAAGCTTAGCCAATTGTTGAAACTGATCATTTTTTCTTTATACTGAGGTATCATTCTTGGTGAGGGCAGGATGCTACTCAGGGTCAGTGTCATACCCGCCTGGGCTACATGATCAGAGAGCTCTTCCATGTCTCTTTTCATGTAGTCCAGGGAGGTACGGCTCAGGTCGTTCACACCAACATGAACAATGACAGGGTCATATTTGTACTTGTTCTGCAGTGACCTGAGTGCTTGTGTTATGTGGCGGATTCTGGCTCCTGACAGGCAGCTAACAGTAACCTTCTCCTTGTCCAGCCTAGTGAGTGGGACATCAGTGTGCCTGACTATTAAGTCACCTATTACTAGTGTGTTAGGTTTGTTATTTTGCCTTAAGGGCTATGATTGTGTGGCACATTGATTTTGTCTTTTATGTGTTGTCTGGTTTGTGACGGGAGGTTCAGGTTTTGAGGGTGTGTGCTTTGGAGCTCTCTGATGCTTTTGCAGGTTTATATTTAGAGCCTCCGAGTATGATATTGTTTATTTATGTGTATCTTTTGCCAGTGCTGGTTTAGTAGGTCTATGTGAGACTGGAGGTGTGGTGCAAGTGTTAACCTTCTCCTCATGACTGTCTGTTCCATTCTTGGGTGGAGATACCTTAGCCTCCAGTTTGGCTGTATAACTGCATCTCTCACATATATTAGTGTTTTGTGGTAGGAGGAGAGGGCTGTCTGTGTACATGAGGCAGTTGTAAGATTGCCTCAGGGTACCCAGATTCACCAGCTGGACTGGACAGTACACCTGAAGTTGCCCTTTGGTCATGCCTGAATAGTAGGGTGAGCTGCTTAGTCGCTTGGTTGGTGAGGGGTGGATAAAGAGCCTTGCCCTGCGGGGCAGTCAAGTGTCGGGGTATATTAGTGCTTGCTATTAGGTCTGAGCAAGTGCTGGACTGTAGGATGCTTTTTGAGTGCTTAGGTTGAGAGTTAGACTAGTTTCAAGTGAAAAACTGAAGGAGACTTAGTGGAGCCAGGAATAATTTAACCCTAGCTAACCGGTGCTGCCCGGCGCACAAAACCACGCAAAGTGTTTTTTAAACTACTAACTTCTGGGCTTCTTGGTAAGTTTTTATGAAAAACAGGATCTACCTCGTGAAGGTACTCACCACTTGAGGATTCAATTTCAGCACTAC
The DNA here is from genome assembly GCF_019279795.1 of Protopterus annectens. Taxonomy (NCBI): domain Eukaryota; kingdom Metazoa; phylum Chordata; order Ceratodontiformes; family Protopteridae; genus Protopterus; species Protopterus annectens. The sequence continues at coordinate 184,586,493 of NC_056748.1, read as the reverse complement.
TACTCTCCTTTACTTGCTCACTTCCATTCGAACCCCTCTTGCTGACTTATCTCTCCAATCGGACCCTCTTTGCTGACTAATCATCTCTCCATTTGGACCCCTTGCTGACTTATCATCTCTTCATTCAGACCCCTAGTCCATTCAGACAGGTGATGTGGTGTATTTGGATAATACTCAGATCTGTAGACTTTTCTTAGCATACTGTCAAGGTTCGAATCCAGATGTATGCCAAAGTGTTTTTGAACGTTATGACTTCTTTGGGTGTAACTGCTAGCCACACATTTCCTTAGCACACCATTATCCTGCTACTGTATTAATGTATTTGCTCCCTGTTGTAAAGACTGTCTTGTACAGACATTGCCTGAATAATAAAGATGATAAAGCAAACAGTAACACAGCACAATTATGTGCAGAAATGAACCATAAAATATTTTCTTATTATGTCTGGATGTCTTATTCTTGTTACCAATGGTCCAACTCTTTTCACCCTTTCTGTGTCATCAAATAAACCTCCTTGATTTAAAACTGTTTCTATAAGCCATATTTCCATCAGCAATAATATGCTTGCTCCCTCTTGTATCATAATACACCAACAGCATACATATAAGGACTGAAGAACTGCAACTGTTGTGACAAATGTGTGAATCATGACACCTGAAACATGACCATAACACATATCTGTTCCATCAGATTCAGATGTGGTTGTGTGTGTATACTGCTTATTTGCACAAAAGTCAGCACAGAGCACAACAGACTACTTCTAAATCTCATTCTAAGTTCAACAACTCAACATATGATTGTGCACACACTAATACTTTGCCATCAGCAGCACAAATGACTTTGCCAGTACTGAGCTTTGGGCAGAGTAAAAAATATTTACAACAAATCATTTTTAATTTAAGTTGTACACTGTCTGTATATCTTTACCAAATTTGTAAAACGAGGTATCTGGATTTTACAGTGATGATGACTCAATTAAGTCAGCCTGTTTGTGTAGGTCTGCACTCCAACAGTAATGACAGGTAAGTAATGCCGCAATGTCAAATGCCCTGTGTCCATTGCAACTAACGAGAATACATTTAACTTTGGACACAGCTCCCTCTGCATTTTATCCCACTTTTAACAGAAACAACCTCACTCTACAACATACCAATGAGGTCATCATGTCAAAAGTGCATTGTCTCCTCTCAAGAGTCAGACTTTTCCTACAGTGTTTGCATTTAATACTGTGCGCTGCAGACTGTACAACTAGATAGGTAGGAGGTTCAATTCTCAACATGGGGAATTTGTGTGTGTGTGTGTGTGTGTGTGTTTGTGGTTCTAGTGACAGGTTAGTAACATCTCACTGTCAATGTTGCTGTGTCCTCTTCCACTAAGGAGAACACATTTAACTCTGGGCTCAGTAATGACAGGTAAGTAATGCTGCAATGTCAAATGTCCTGTGTCCATTTCAACTAAGGAGAATACATTTAACTTTGGACACAGCTCCCTCTGCACTTTATCCCACTTTTAAAAGAAACACACTAATGTAGAAAGTGCACTCTATCTCCTCTTAAGAGTCAGAATCTCTTGTGGCACTTGCTTGTCAGGAGGTTCAAATCCCACAGTGGGGAACTTGTGCATGTGGCTGCCAATATCTAGTACATACAGCTTCCTGAACAGACATGCTGTATCAACTTCCAGTCACAGGAAAAATTTTACCTGAGTGAGTATTCCGTCATCCCCTTATCCCAGTTTTACCATAAACATCTTCTCTGCAACACAGTGACAAGGTCATCATGTCAAAAGTACACTTTCTCTCCATAAGAAGCAGACTTCTCCTGCGGTACTTAAGACTGTGTTCTCTAGACTGTCTAACTAGTTTGTTAGATGGTTCAAATTTGACAGTGGTGAACTTGTGCGTCTGTATGGTCCTAGTGTCGTGGAAGTAAAGCTTCATCAACAGATGTGCTGTGTCCACTTCCACTCAGGAGAAACCTTTAACTTTGGCTACAGCTCCCTCTGCAGTTTATCATACTTTTAAAACAAGCTTCTTCTCTGAAACACACATTTGAGGTCCTCTTGTCAAAAGTGCACTCTCTCTCCTTAAGAGGCATATTTATCCTGTGACACTGGCAGCTTATACTGTTTTCTCGAGACTGCATAACTAGATAAGTTGGAGGTTCTAATCTCACAGTGGAAAATTTGTACATGGCTACAATGTCAGGGAAGTACAGTTTCCTGATTTTAACATGGGAACGGATGTTCTCATCCCCTTACCTACTTTTACCACAAAAATCTTTTCTGCCTCACTGTGCCCTTATAACTCAGATTTCAACTATGGCACTTGTGGCTAATTCTGTATTCTATAAATTGTAAAATTCAGACAGGTAGGGGGTTTGAATCCAAGAATGGTTAACTAATGTGACTATGTGTACTGTCATCTACAACTGTGTCTGTGACAACAAACCTTATGTAAACTTCCACTTAAGCACAGGATTACCCTATAAATTTGCATTAGTCCCAGGCAATACATAGTTTTGAAAACATAATGAAATGAACTACATCACAGTAGTCATATAAGTTATCCTGTGGTGCTGGCGGTTGACACTGCGGTCTCTACACTGTATAAGTACAGAGGGATCCAGCAATGATTGATTACTGTGCATGTGTGTTTGTCTGTTGTGCTGTGTACAGAAGGCTTCTAATGCATGTAGTATGTGTAGCTGTGTATTGTTACTGTGCACTTCAACCACCTTCGTACATTTTTAAAAGAATACCAACATATCAAAGAATGGTGATGTCATCCATTCAAATATGCATTGTCACAGTTGTAAAACACCATTTCGTGTGGTACATGTGATTCAGGACGTGTTCTGTACCTTGTCATCTTACATAGTCTGTTCAAATCCAGTCATTAATCCTTACTTGTTTCAGTATGTCTGTGAATGTGAAGATAGGTAATGATGTTGCCAGACAGCTATCTGCCATCTACCTGTATGTGTGGGAATTCCTATTACAACAATTTCTGCAAATTTTTCACACAGAAATGCTTTAAATGGATAATGATGATGCTATGAAATGACATTTGGCTTTCCCATGAGAATAATGCTTTTCCTGTGGCATATGGACAAGAGACAATGTTTGGTATGCTGTTGCCTTAGTAAGGCATGTGTCTGAATTCTTGATTATCCTCAAGTCACAGTGACGACTGCATTATGCATCACATGCGTTAAGACTTCCACTGTGGAACATATGATTCAGGTATGTCGGTACACTTACACAGCTTGCAGTTCAATTCCAGTAAACAGCAACATTCTGTGAATGTATTGACATTATACAAACAATACTGTATGAAGTTATTATTCTCAATTTTAACTTTGGAGAAAGAAATATAAAGTCATTTTGTAATACCCTGCCAGAGAAACAGTTGTTTTGGAAATGTTTATGGTGTGAGTGCTTCTGCGTCACATACATTTAGTAATGACTTGTATATTATACTTAAACAGATACCGTGTTTCAAATCTGGGACAATGCTGTTATACAAAACAACAGGGACAGCTTGCTTGGTCGAGAAACAGTGAAACTGTTCTCTCCTTGTTATCATTCTGATAAAATCACATTGTACATATTACACTCAAATGTCCTTTAATACTTCATATATTAATTTTATTTATTTGTGACAAGATCCATTGCTGTCATGTGGCAGATGCAGTCATACACAATGTGTATGCATTACGATACACAGACGTCTGAATCTGATAACATTTGTCTGATAACTGTTTGACAGGAGTGGCTTACGCAAAGGAAATATTACTACACAGTCAGACGGCAACATTTTTAAGGCATCGCCCTCCATGGTAAGGCATCAATACCAATTACAACAGGAAGTGCTCTAAGTCCTTCAAGTGCATTTGTCAAGACTCACACAGTATGCCTATTTGTGTGGTATCACAGGTTGATATGCATCTTTCTGATATCTGTTCTGGCATGTGTTTGAGTCTGGCAAGATGCAAATATTGAGTATGTCACTGATTGTTCACAGACATTCCTTAAATTCTAAATAAGAATGCACTGCATTGTAGGTCTTCCTCCAAACATTTATGAATTACTGGAATTGTTTTCTTCACAGTGTACTGCTTTACTGGATATGAGGACTTGCATAATATGTCTTCCTGTATGGCATGGTGATAGATCATCATAAATTGTGCCTAAGCCTGTGCTCAGAAACTTTCTTGCATCTTTGTGTTGTCTTCATGCTGTTATAGCAGTGTTGACTGGAATGTCTTGTGAGCAAGCCCGGTATAATAAAGTAGTAGATCCACTCCATTTACAAATGGAGACCTTGAACTCCTGCACTGTCAACAGATCTGTGTTGTCATTTGTCACTTGTTTATTTTGATTGCTGCTATATTACTGCTTATGATATACATGTTTGTCTAAAACATGTGTCAAGATAATATAGCCCCTCATCTATGGTTGTCCAGTGACAACAAATGGTAAACATGTCTCTTTCTGCTATGGCATGACACGGCTGCTGAATGGATCATTCATTGTTTATAGAAGATGAAGTGGAGGATAGAGCACTACAGTCAGTTATCATACATACGTATCTTGTATATACATGTATTCAGTAACTGCACTGTATGCAAACAGCCCTTAATGTAGCCACTGTCCTTGTTAACTGTTATCTCAACTCAGCATGTTATCAACACTAATATCTCACTTACTTCCCTTTCTTACAATGTTGCATTCTGTACCTCTGACATCCATTGTTAGCATGTCAGTTTTTAAGTTATTTACATGGGTAAACAATTAGAATCAGCATTATTTATTATTACCATCAATATGGATGTCATTCTGTTGAAAATGTTTCTTTGTGGCATCATCACATTTGAATGCATTACTTGATTACATTTTTTTCCACTTACCCTCCCCTCCCCTTATTTCTGCACTATTAACACTGTATTCTGTGTACAATCTCCCAAGTCCATGCACCCTGCATCTACATTCTTATACTTCACTTGCTCTTACTTCATATAAGCTATCTGCATGTGCTCGCATAATGTATTTGCTTACAGGCAAGGAGTATTGTTTACATTGTGTGCCTATGATTCTCAGCACCATTTCATGGCAGCCAACATTGCTGTTGGCCATATACTGGTGCTTGAAAGATGTAAGCAAGACGAGCAGGATGCATATTCAAGTGCACTGCTGCTCATCACACTAATGCGCTTTAACAATTATTAATGAATCCCAGGGTACACGTAACACATACTGAGTATCTGTTTGGGTGTATGTTACTCAAATGTTGAAGGGAAGTGAAAGCAAGCCTTTGAATAAACAAGGAGAGGATCAGTGACTGTTTTTAAGAACTATATGACTGGTTTATATACACACACACACACACACACACACACACACATGTTCACTCTCACAGGTATACAAGTCCTTTCTCTTTGACCAATAAATTACATTGTATTATCCAGTTTCTTCGCCACCTCACAGTATGACGTTGTCCTGTTCGATTCTCAGCTAGAGCGTCTTCTGTGTGGAGACATGCGTGAATGGGCGTACCTCCATTGAAGGTTGTGCGTCAGGGCTGGCAACTCGGCACGTAAAAATCCTCTGCCAATCATTAGCGGACCGGAGTTCCGCTGTGGCGACCCCTAACTGGGAAAAGCCGAAAGACACAACATTATCCAGTTTCTTCACCTTCATAACTTCTTGGTGTCTACATTCTGTACGTGAAAGAAAACCTATTCTACGTTATGCTTCCTTGTTAATTGCTCTGTACTACATAAAAACTGATTGCTCTCTGTAGTAATCTTGGAAAGATGTATTCACTTTCAACTTACTACATATATTACTTCTCATAACCACTTCCACATAGAATGGTTTTAGACCCAATCACAGTACAACCACTGCTCATCTAAGAACAGGTACAATAAATCACAATAGAAATTTACGTCTTCTAACCTCAGCCTTATTTCTGGATTTATCCAAGGCATTCAACATAGTCAATCAACTAACTTTCCTAACTAAACTCTCCTCCTATGGGCTATCACCATCCTCACTTCACTGGTTGCTTATTTACCTCACTAACAAGTCCTAAGCAGTGAAATGGCAAGATTATTTCTCCTCTTTCCTTCCTATAACCACAGGAGTCTTATAAGGCTCCATCTTAGGACCACTACTGTTTAACGTATTTATCAATGACCTACACAGAGCAGCCAAAAATACTTTGATGACTCTACACTAGTATATGCTTCCACAAGCTCCAAATACTCACCCAGAAATCCTTCTCCACCACAGAAGCTTGGCTTGACAACTCACAACTTCGCCTGAATCCAAAATAAACAAACAAAAAAACTAACTACAGCTGTTCACACCCAACTCTCTCGCATCCAAAAAAAAAATACCTTTAATACAGTGTCTTCCAATAAAAAAATACAGAACTGGTATCCCAAACCAAACTACATGGTGTGGTTACAGACAACCATCTGAAATTTGATCTCTGCCATAAGTAAGCCATAAAGAAGACAGCAAAAGCTACATTGTCTCTGTAGAGTAAAACGTTACCTTACTGACTCGAGTCAGTAATACAGTCACTTTGTTTCTACTCGGAACCCTACTGTATGCCTCTCCTACCCTAACCAATCTCAACTCCTCTCTATCAACCAAACAAGAGCAATGCTACAATAATGTAGCCAAATTCGCAACAGACCAACAATATATATTACATCACTGCCTCTCTCTAAAACAGGTCTATATTTGTTCGCCAAAATTAATTTTCAGTAAACTCCAATTCGACCCATATTCACTGAAATTCACTTCCACGATTCGCTGAATATTCCTAGGGCAAAGAAGTAGTTGGCCAATTACACAACTTTGCCCTTTTCCTCAGTGTAATGAGATCTCGGAGTTGATATATATAGTTTGGGGGATACAATTTAATTAGATGTTGTCCTTTGTGCCGCGGGGCAAGTACTTCATTGCCCTTGGAATATTCAGTGAATCGCTGAAGTGAATTTCGCTGAATAAGGGTCGGTGAACTGGAGTTCGCTGAAAATGAATTTCGGCGAACTAATATAGACCCCTCTAGAACAACTAAACTGGCTTGAACTAAATCATTCTCTATTGTACTCACAATTAATTACAACCTTTAAAAATATATATTCGTATGCAGCCCATCGAATTGTTATTTTTTAATCAAAACCGTACATGATGCAACTGACGTCATGGATGTCTGAATAATGAAACTGACTGGAAATGATGAAGCAATGCAAATGATGTCCATGATGTCTGTATAATGGAACTTTTCTCCCCAGGCTTCCACTGAAAAATGGCACAGCTTGGACTTTCCTGTTAAACACATGCTAATAAATGAATGAATAAATAAATTGTACATGGGCATGCACTGCAAATTACTTACCTTTTGGTAACAAAGACCATCCTATTACATTTGAAATAGGTTTTGTTTGAGTGAAAGCATTCTGAAAGAAAAATTAAAAGCTATTTAGTTTGCAATGAACAGCATGTAGTAGGTAGACTGGACGCACTAAACTGGCCTAAGGTGTGAATGTATATGCATGGGTGCTTGTGTGGTATGGAACAACCTTGGCATGGTGTGAACATTGGCTTCAGATGATTGCCGCTGTTGATCTGACATCCCAAGCCCATGTGCAAAAATGGGAAAACGTACGTTATGGGTGGATGTATTGTTAGTGGTACAAACCTTTGCTCTGTCTGCTTCTAGTGAAAGGCGGTAAGCTTCATCCTGTTCCCTCTTCACTGATTCTCTTGCTTCTCTTTCATCCTAAAAATAATAGGAATTAGATTAGTGAAACTGCTTCATGATTTGCTAATACATTCCTTTCTCATTTTCAAAATAAAAAAATGGCTTATACAACATCCACAATCATTCAAAAGAGAGAGACTACTCTTAAAAGCTATTGCAAACTTGCTCAACTTTCGTTTAGAATTCTGCCTCAATATGAAAGCTCACAAAAACCAAAGGGCTATTTTTCACAGCAGTTCTGCCTTAAAAAGAACACAAGAAACAAGCAGCAGATAAGGACAGCACCGACATCTATTTAATGAAGTTATATTTTAAAGAAAAAAATAGCTTATACCTGTAGATCAGGAAAAAAAAAATCCCTTGGAAATTACTAAAACATTAGTGCACGTAAATTTTTTTATTTATTTTTTTGAACACACAGCATGTTTCTTTTCTACTTTTTCTTGGTATTTGTGTTAAGACCACTTTAGGTCAATACAAAAGCAAACATGCAAGCATGGTGACAGAATTCAGTCTTATGTCACCACCTGCACGGAATTGCCATTATATTACAGCCAACTGGCAAAAATTCAGTTGTAATATTATTTACATAATCTTATACAAGCGACATCCACTCATTCCACCTAAATAACTGCATACATAGTGTGTGTGTATGCATATATATAGGTCTAGTTAAACTGTTCTATCACAAGGATGACACACAAGTTACTGGCAAAAAAAAGAACAGCATATAAACTCAAATTATCAACATCTGATTTCAAGACTGGTGTCACTGCAATGAAGGGAATATGACTTTTCCCCACAATTGTGCAATCTTGGAGTTGAAATATAAAAGTGGCAGGGGGTATGGGGCATGTCCTAACACATGGGGGATGCAGGGAGGGGGGCTTGCCCCTTGCAAAAAAAACATGTGTTTTGGATTTGCAAACTGTGAAGTTATTTCCTGGAACATGAACATGTCAAAATCATGAGTTTTAGATGTTTTTGTCAGTGCTGTGTGTGCCGACCCTGTGATACTGAAATAATGGGCATACTTAAATTGAACTAAGTGTGTACATATCTCTCTAGCTATCTATCCCTCTCTCTCTCTCTCTCTCTATATATATATATATATATATATATATAGATATCTATAGGGTACTTCACAACTTATTGAACGGTGGTATACTGAAAGTCATAATACTGAATACAAGTCCTGAAATGTGAAAATGCTGAAACTTTACAGTGTTAAACCAAGAATACCTATTAATAGCATACATGTATTACATACACACACTGTGGCAGCACACAGCCAGTCAACTAACAAGATCACTACCCTGTTAGTGAAACTTAGAAAGGAGTGCTAACAAGGGTCCTGCGGGTGTGGGGTTTTCAGCATTTTGACATTTGAACATTGCACATTCAGTATTATTACTTTCATTATATTACCTTTCAGTAAGTTGACATGGGCCCATGTACACGTACACACACACACACACACACACACACACACACACACACACACACACACACACACACACACACACAAGGGCATTGATTTGTATATATCTGCATAGGGCTGGGAACAACTATACAGAGCAAAAAAATGCACAGTCTTTGCAGGCAGTACCATGTTCACAAACTGCCTATTACATCCAGAGTCACAGAAGTCTTACACAACAAAAATTGCCCTATATATATCCACTACAACCAATCTGTAGATCAAATGTGGGTAGCAAAAATAGGTCTTCAGCCCAATAAAGACAAAGGAGACCTTCAGACGCAGCCTCTATCCCAGCCTGTCTTTGTCAAAGGAAGGCCATGCCTAATGAACCTGGTTCACTTCTTTGAGAAGGTCACCAAGGCAATAGAGGAGGGTAAAACAGAGCATACTGCCAACCTTGACCTGGCTAAGACATTTCATACAATACCACACTTGAGTACTGTTAAACTTGCTTAATTAGGCATAAACCCCTTTATAACACTCTGGATAGTCAACTGACTCAAGGATGGGGCACAAAAATTTAGGCTTGGTGAAACTACATCCTCAAAAAGGCCAGTCACCAGTGGAGTTCTCTCAAATCTCTGTGCTGGGCCAGTTCCTCTCTAGCATCAACTTCTCAGAAGTCAAATCCAATGTCAAAGACCTCCGGCTGACCAAGATCACAGATGACTGAAAACTGGGAGCAGTCACAGAATCCCCCCAAGGCACTAATATCTTACAAGAGGGTCTAACACAGAGAAATGACTGGTGCCAAAGCCATGGCTTAAAATTCAATGCCAAGAAATGCATTATAGTACCTTTTGGGAAGTTGGCCACCCCAAGAAACTATGAAACTATGTCATCAATAAAATACCCTTATGAGTTGACCCACTAGTCAATGATCTGGGAAGACATATAGACAGTGACCTGGACTTTGACCAACATGTATCCAAGTAAGTAAGGAAATCTTCCTCAACTTATAAGTAACTGCATGGCACCTAGGTCTAGGGAAGTTATTGTACCACTATACTGGGCCCTCATCACACCCATCATTGAGTATAATGCCCCCTTCGGTATGTACCTGAGCAGACATGTAGCAACTGGAACATCCGCAAAGGTGCCTTATAAAAAGAAAACAGGGCATAAACACAATGCTCTATGCGGATCACCTAAAAGCTCTATTTCTATACTCAGACTCCTACGGACAACTTACAGGTGATCTATGCCCTATAAAAAAGGCATCCCTGGACCCCTCTTTGATGAAACTTTTGCACATCTGCAAAATAAACTGCATTAGAACTACTGGATCTAAAGATCTAAATTTTGCTTACAACATAAATAGGACATGTTGGACAGACAGATACGTATTTCAGAGAATTGTATTTCTCTGGAACAGGCTCCCCATTCATGTGAAACAAAATCCCTCCCTAAACCTATTTAAGCGTAACTTGGACCATTGGATGAAAAATTGAAAATTCACCCCTGGTGTTGTGCCTACATCTCTGATGCACAGAGGCGGTTAGTAAATCATGTTGCAACCAACAATTACCCCTTAAATAAATGCCTAAAAAATACAACTTGTAAGAGTCATTTGGGTTTCACATATAAGCTTATAAAGGCCCTAGTGCTCGTTAGCCTAGTATACACCTATGAACATATGAATAGCCTTGTATTTCCTATGATTTTACGATCTTTATGAATTTATATTTGCTTCCCTTCGTGTGCAAATACATGGCTTCTTAAGACAATTTATAAAGTTAAATACTTTTTCTTATGAAAACATAAAAATGATGTTTTTTTTTTCCTTTATGACTGCTCCTTATAAAACACTATAAAGTTAAAACATAATGAAGTGAAAAATAAAAGTATCAGAAAGTCATGCTCTTGCAATCCTTATCTGCATGCACAATCATGCCTGCATTTTGAGCAATGACAGTATATGTCAAGGATGTGTAAAGTACTCAGGAATACTCTCAACTGCTACGCCCTTCACCAGAGTGCACGAATGGTTAAGTAGGATCCACTGACAAGAGGATTTCTATAAATAGGGCATTGACAGATACCACACCATATATATATATATATATATATATATATATATATATATATATATATATATATATATATATATATATATACACACACACACACACACATGCACACACACATATATATATATATATATATATATATATATATATACACACACACACACACACACACACACACATATATATAAAAATATATATATATATATATACACACACACACACACACACATATATATATATATATATATATATATATATATATATACATACACACACACAATTTACTTCTGTATGATCTAACTACTTAATGCCAAACAAAACACACAAAAATATCGTCAAACATACACAAAGCCAAATTACTTAAACATCAAATAAGTGAAACATCAAAAAAGGAAAACAATGTCCTTTCCTTATATTTACACTAAACCACTCTAATTTCTCTGAACAGTTAGTGGCAGTATTACAGGAAGGTTTTTTTAAGGTGTGGTGTGGGATTACAGTTGGGGTGGAGGTAGGGTTAGTGTTAGTATGCATTAATGAAGAGAAGCAGGGGGGAAGCAAAGCCAAAGCCCCCTGCCCACCTTAGTAATGCATGTTAATCCTAACCCTGCCCCTCACTCAACCTTAACACCACACTGCCAATTAAAAAATCTCTTCCTGTAACACTCCCACTACGCAAGACACTCATATACAAAAACATGCACCACCATGAGCTAACCCCTTGCTTAACCACAATTGTAACCCTAAAATACACACACTTGCATGCAAACACACATGTATACCCTTACCTAACCCTTACTCTGAGCCTGAGCCTAACACCCAAATACATGTGTACACACACTAACCCTCTCCCAATCTACACTCACCAGTTTAGAAGAAATGGAACTTCAGTATATCGGACATTTGACTATCTGGATGTCCGGCAATAAAGACCACTGCAAGCATTTGTCACACAAAGCAACATTCAACAAAATGCATGCTAACTATACACCAGTGTCTATGTTTTTTATTTTTTATCATGCAAACGTGCGTGTGTTTGTGTGTGTGTGTGTGTGTATATATATCTATAAAACTTAAACCCACTACCTTAGCAGTAGACAAACTACCTGCCAAATTCCTACAGACGCCAAAGCCATTTCCTACCCAGTCTCTATAATCACTAAAAGATCAATCTCAGAACAAAAGGTGCCACTTCTCTGGAAATGTAGTACATTATACCAATTCACAAATGGGGCAACTCCACTGACCTACCAAACTACCGCCCTATAGCTATACTTTCCCCACTGGCTAAAATAATGCAAAAATGTATCCACACCCAGGTCCTAACACATCTCCTCTCTAACAATCTTCCTGCCGAAACTCAAAACGGATTCCACCCCAACCACAGCACTACCACTCCACTCATCCATTTTAGTAACCTAGTAAATATGCAACGCAACAACGGCCAACTAGTGTCTGCAGTTTTCCTAGACTTATCAAAGGCGTTTGATACAGTCTCCCATACAAAACTAATAACATCACTCTCAGAATTAAAACTAACTACTCCCACTCTATTATGATTTCAGGAATATCTCTCCAATGCCAACAAGCTGTTCAGTGGAAAAACTCCCTTCCCCCTACTTCCTGTAAAACTAGGAATACCCCAAGGATCAATCCTAGGACCCCTATTTTTCATTATAATTACAAATAATATTCACAAAGTCACCCCTCTAGCAAACCTGGTTCAATATGCTGATGACTCCACCTTAATCTGCTCTGCCTTCACCCACCAACAACTTCAAATCAAAACTCAAGAAGCCTTTACATCCATCGAAACCTGGCTAACAAACTCCCAGCTAATACTAAATCCTAAAAAGACACAACTTATGCTGTTTCATCCTTCCAAAGCAGCAGCACCTACTACCCCATTCTCTATTTCTGCATTAGATAATATCCCTATCTCCCCTGTCACACAAACCAAATTACTAGGGTTCATTATTAACAATAATAAGAAATTTGACAAACACACAGCTCATAAAATAACCAAAATCAACAAAAAAAACTAGGTACTCTTTACAGATGTAAAAACTTCCTAACCAGCAACAGTAAAGTGATCCTAGCTTGTACCCACCTTCTCTCTGCCTTACTGTATGCTTCTCCTGTCCTAATTAATCTAAACAAGAGCGATATATACAAGCTATCAGTATGCTACAACAAAATAGCAAACTTCGCCACAAACTCCTCCTACCGTACCCACCACTGTCAGGCCCTTAAACAGCTTTCCTGGCTTGAACTCCCTAACACTTTAGCTTTAAACCAACTTCTTCTAGCTCAGCAAATTCTGTACCAACCTGACAAAACTCCAGCCTTACAAGGCCTGATCATCCTCTACCCCAATAACCGTGAACTTAGATCCACTAACAAGGCACTAATCGTAATCTCCAAAAGCCATTACAGCTCTGGTGACTCCCTGTATTCTAGCAACACTGCCAAGACTTGGAATTCCCTACCACTACAAATCGGGTCTATATTATAATAGTGAAAATCCTTTTAAGCAAATGCGAAAACACCGGCAGGTATTGTGGGAACCGTGAATATACCGAACGTACTAAACCGCGAAATACAAAAAGTCGAATCCCCATAGTCGGCCAACTCCCACTACATACTGCCTACCCAAACAAAATAAATAAACCAGATACATGCACTAACCAAAACCCTACTTCTAACCCTAAAGTAAAGCACCAAAACCCTACTTCTAACCCTACACTAAACCTTACATACATTACTATCTATGCACTTACCTTAACCCACACCCTAACCCTAAGGTCTGTAACTATCGCACACATACCCTGCAGAGATATACCAAAACAAAATAAATAATCCACACACATACATTTAACAAAACCCTAATTCTAACGCTACACTAAACCTTACATACATTACCTATCTATGCACTTACTTTAACCAGCACCCTAACCCTAAGGACCATATCTATTGCACACTTACCTTACGGAGCTATACCGCAGACAGGCCAACCATGACACTTCGACTTTTTAAATTTCGCGGTTTTGTGCGTTCGGCATAATCGCGGTTCACGCAATATGTGTCGGTGTTTTCGCATTCGCTTAAAAGGATTTTCGCTAATATAATATAGACCCTACAAATCAGGGTGCAACCTAATAAAACTATCTTCAAAAAACAGCTTATTTCCCACCTAAACAACTCCTGGACATGCAACTGCCTATCACCTGGCTGACATATTCTAACACATTTCCCCTTCCCACTATCCAACCTCTTTAACACTCCCACAGATGCACTATGTATTATCACACATTACTTACTAACTCACTGTCACCTACTCCCCACTGCCCCATCTACACCCACTAACTCTCCCCTAGACTAAGCTGAAAAGCTTTCCCCTAAAATGTCAATGCACCTCATATGAACTTGTCTATATTCTCCTTTTTTAGTTTTTTCCTTCTCTTATCTTCAGTACATCTTCAAGATTATCTCTACTAAACATACTGTATGAACAACCATCATATGTTACTACCGGCTATACTTTTAATTGTATGTCTAAATCACTATGCTTATGTGAATATCTTATGCAATCATATGTTATTGTCTGCTATATTTTTATAACTGAATCTGTAAATATCTTATGTGTAGTATGTTAGCAATTATTCTGGAGCTTTTCTCCCCGGGCCTCCGCTGAAAATAGACAGCTCTGTCCAGTCGGACCTTCCCAGTAAACAAATGTATAATAAATAAAATAAATATATATATATATATATATACAGCTAGATATAGATATATATAGATATAGGGATATATATAATGTTTACATGTATATGATCAATTAGGCAAGTGATCAAGTGCATTTATGTACATTCTATCTGATCAACTGATAACATATCACATGAGGCTGTGCAACAACTTACTTTGCTAAACAAGTCCCTGTATGGTATTTTCTTACCATTGTGATCAGCGTGGGAAGCAAAAGCTTAGAAACATCAGCTTTATACTGATGTAGGCTTGTGCACAACTGGTGATTCCCTATATACAGTACGTTCACTTTTTTACATGACTGCAAGGCCACAGAGTTAATATATTAAATTAAGGAGGTGTTTTGTCCTCCACATGGGGGATGGAAGGGGGCTTAATCTCAGTGCACAGCCAGTGATTTTCATTTAACAGTTTAAGAGTAAGAGAACTATGAAGTAGCACTGCTCTGGCTATAACCTGCATGTTAATGTGACCTGTTGGACTGTAAGACAGTGGTGTTCATGACTTTTGGATGAGTGAATAAACTAAGCATTTTATTTTTGATAAACTGAATGATGGCATTGTTGCTGGCTCTAAAATCTGGAAGCCCCCCCACACTTGCCTTTAAACAAATACATCACGTGAAATCCTTCAAGTCTATAAAAACACCACCAAATGAATACATGGCTGTGTTCCTGCTCAACTATTGGCTACACAAAACATCAATTCATCCATACAGTGTATTCTAAGCTATCCTGTCCTATCCCTCACCTTATCTAAGGACACTATACTGACATATTATAGATACAGCCTGCATCTCTATTATCCTTTCTCCCTTAACCACTTATGTTCCTCTTCCCTTTCCTTACCACTTCCCACACTTCTCCTAACATCCCCCTTATTTTTATTACAACCTTGTATTCCCCATCAATATCTCTTGACTTAATACACTGCTTCTTGTCTCTCCTATTCTTTCATCCCTTCTCACATTAGATCCTTTCTTTATCTGCCTCTATCCAATCACATAGCACACACTGGCACCTTATAGCCACTCAAAAACAATCTGACATCTTCTTGCTCAACCTTACTTAACCTCCCTCTCTCTCAGCTTATCTACTTATCATCACTTTCCACACCTACCACACCCAATGCATGATCCCAGTCCCTTCCTTTGCAGACATCTCTACCCACTTTCCTAGTATTGGCTGAAGCTTCTCTTTTCAACTTGCTCTTCCTGCACTCTGCTGTATGGCCATCACTTTCACCAGCACATTACTTAAATACTTATTTCCTCATATGACACTTTTAAAATGAGACACTCACAAACTTATTTATTGCATTTGTTGGCCAGGAAAGTCCAACTGCGCACAAAGTCACAGAGAGAAAAGCTCAAAATGATACATATTATATATACAATGTGTAGAAAAAACAATGCTTTACAAGTGTATGCATAGTCTAGTAATTAAAGACATTTTGTAAGAGTTTATACACTGTATAGAAAAGTCATTCAATATTTTTTCAAAAGTGTGCATAATAATAGAGTCATTGCACATAGTACAATAAGGCACAGATACATATTACTGCTTTGACCAAAGGAAGATAATAAGCATAATTCAATACATAGATAGAAATTTCCGTGGACAAATAGCGCTAAATACTTCATAATTGTTCTTCTTTCGGCTTTTCCCGGTTAGGGTCACCCCGGTCCGCTAATGATTGTCAGTAGATTTTTACGGTGCCAGCTCAATGCCCAGCCTTCAACGAAGGCACGCCCATTCTACGCATGTCTTTCGAACGCCACTCGACCACAGGGAGGACATGAAGACTCCACACAGAAGGTGCTCCAGCTGAGAATCGAACGGGAGAACCTCTTGCTGTGAGGCGACAATGCTACCACTGCACCACCGCGTCTTACTAAATACTTCATAGTAAAGACATAAAATATAAAGTGCCATAAAACATCATCCTTTCATGCTTTAGTTTTCGTTCTTTTTTTTTTGTGTGTGTGCTAGTCAGCAGCTGGTGTAGTGGAAGATTCTATAACTAAATGCAAGAAAGATGTGAGATGGAAAAAGGAGGCAGTAGTCAGTTATGGTGAGTGTATAGAGAAGAAGGTTTGTGAGAAAGAGAAAGGTAGTTCAAACAGCCTACCTTGACCTCACCAAGGCTTTTGACACCATTCCCCACTAGGGAATTATAGAAAAACTCACCAGCCTGAACATAAACCCCTACGTCACAAGATGGGTTGCCAACTGGCTTACAGACTGAACTCACACGGTAAGAATATCTGGCTCCATGTCCGACTCTAAACCAGTCACAAGTGGTGTCCCACAAGGCTCGGTCCTGGGACCCCTACTGTTCGGCATATACTTCTCAGAAGTACAGGCAAATACAGGAGGATTATGGCTAACCAAGTTCGCCAATGACTGCAAACTGGGAGCCATAATTGACTCTCCGGCTGACACGGACATTCTCCAAAAGGGCCTTACTAAGACGGATACCTGGTGTCAAAGTCCTGGTCTCAAGTTAAATGCCAAAAAATGCATAGTCATCCCGTTTGGGAAAAACAGAACACCCATGAATTACCACATAGGTGGTAGCCCCCTTGATACAGAAGAAGTAATAAAGAGATCTGAGGACCCAGGTAGATAGTAAACTCTCCTTTGATAGTCATATTGCCAAAGTAGTTAGGAAATCCTTCTATGTAGCCCATCTAATTACTAAAGGGTTCACATCTAGAAATAAAGAGGTTATAGTGCCCCTCTACTCATCACTCAACAGACCCATCATAGAGTACAATGCCCCATTTGGGATGTACCTCACAAGACACTTCCAACAGCTGGAAAGACCACAAAATTACCTCACCAAGAGGATTACTGGCCACAAACATATGTCCTATGCAGCTCGACTGGTAAAACTCCAGCTGTACTCAGTCGCATATCGCTTACTCAGAGGTGATCTCTGCCTTGACGAGTGGAAGGGTAACAGAAAATACAACCCTGGTATCACTTCATTGGCTCTTCTTGACAGAGGCTCAGTTAATTAATCAATGGGGTGGCGAAAGTTGACACACTCTGGCTAGGCTTATAAATGCCCTCGGGCAGATAGCCTAGTACCTAACTATGAACCTATGAGAGTGATGTAGCTGAAGTCTAGGAAGAAGTGCGGAACTACGGCTTAGCCTAGGGGTACTCATCCAATGGTTAGTACAGGGGCAGAAAATCCACAGATGTGACTTTAATCTCTGTTTTCTGTTTAAAATGTGTGTGATGCTGCTCTGTTTTTAGAGAGACAGATACGGTGTTCCACGTTTTCGTAACATAGTTTGAGAATAGACTGTTACCAGCTGTATTGTTGGATTTAATGGCATGGAAGAGTAGCATTTGGGTTGAGCAAAGTGGTCTATTTGGTCTGCATGGCTGGATTATACTTGACAGAGATGAACAGTTTGTAGACTCAAAGATGATGTCATGAATAGCTGCAAGTTAGGAATAAGACAGTAAGTTTGGTAGTTCGAGACAGTTTAGTTCTTTGAGTGTTAGGCAGCAGTGGGATTTTTTTGGGGTGATTTACTATAAACTTTGCTACTTTGTGATAGCATTGTTTGAGTTTTGAGATCTGAGACACTTGTAAGTTGGTGAAAATAGGGACTGGGTAGAGACCAAATGTTTTCTGTTTGGTCAGTGAGGAAATTTTTGACTCTTTATATAAGGAATCCAATTTCTGGTGAGTTTTCTTTACTGTAAATTGGACATGATAGTTAAATTTGAAGCTATATTGTCAATGTAGATGCCAAGGAGCTTAGTATGTAGGATAATTTCAATTTTAGTGTTATTTGCTGAAAGAATATCAAAAGAAGATTTCTGGGCTGGAAGGTGTCTTGTGCTAAAAAGAATAAGTTTGCTTTTTTGGGGTTAAGAAAAAGCTGTTAGCTAGGCTTCAATGGATTTGAAGGATTCTTGAGTAATTTGTTGGAGGCTGTTAGGTTTTGGGTGTTACATATGAAGATTGCACTGTCAGCATTCCAACTTACTGTGGATGATTTTGAGGCATCTGGGAGGTTATTAATGACGATTTTGAAAAGAATGGGCCCTTGGGTGACAGCTGTGGATACTGGGAGGAAAGCAGAGAAGTCATTGTGTTATTTTGCAGCCTATGAACTGCTAGCAAGATACCTATTAAACCATGCAGTAGAGGTTTCATATAATCATAGAATTGTGTAGTTTGTAGGAGGATGGGGTTTTAGACTCTGTCAGAAGATTTGAAAATGTCTAGAAATAGGGCAAATACTAGCTTTCCTTCATTCCTATGTGTATTTACAGTATTAGTGAAAAGTAGGAGGGTAATAGTAGTGTTATAGTGGTGGGGGGAGAGGAGGTTATTTTTGGCGAGGTGATGGCAGAGCTGGGATTGAATATAATTTTAGATAATGTGGACAGGACAGTGATGGGGGTGGTGGTTACTAAGTTCAGTATTCTTTCCTCCTTTACACACTGCTAGGTTAGGATGTATGCTTCTGTGACAGAGCAGTTTATGAGTATAGAAATGGGATAGGATACAGCTTTGGCAGTTATTTGTAGAGATTTGGCAGAAAGACTGTTGTGCTCTGGGATGGCGGGTTTTATAACAGAACATTTTTAATGACTGAGGTGGTTACTGGGTTGCATTAAGAAAGGGAGATCAGAGCCATAGGTGTTTTTGGGGATGGAAAGTTTGGTGGGAGGGATGTGATTGAAATTATGTAGTATGTTTTAAAGAGAGTGGCAGTGTTTTCTGTGTTGTTGTTGGGAACTGTGGTTTCAGTTTGGGCAACATGGCCAAGTTTGAGGAATTTGTTAGACCAGAATGCTTTTGGGTTTGAAAGATTTTGGAATGTATAATTACAGTAGTTGTTTTTTTATCTATTTTGATTTGGTATTTAGTGTGACTTCTGAGTTGCCAAAATATTTGAAGATTGTTTTCTGTTTTACTTTTGATCCAGGAATTCAAGGCCTTGTCCCTGAGTTGCAGTTTTTGTGGTTCTGGTCAGCCAAGGGGCTGGTATGGCTTTTACAAATTTTGTTCTGAGGGGAGCTAATCTGTTTAAAATTTTTAGGAAGGTGCTGGAGAATTCTGTATTATCATTATCATCATCATCTAAGGAGAGATCCTTTAGATGTTGCCAGTTACCAAGTTGTAGGTTCTGGAGAAATATTTCATTTTGGTAGTGAGAGAGAGTGCGCACTTCATTAAGGTGATGTGATTTGGTAGTGTAGTTTTAAGTTCTGACAACAAAGGTAGGAAAATGGTCATTTAGAGTGGATTCACTTCAGATGAGAAGTTTTAAAACTTCAAATTTCATATGGCTGAGACCATATGATCAAAGTTTTAAAACTTCGAAAATCTGAAATAAAAACAAAAGCAAAACAAAAACATTTTCCTGGATGTTTATGCATGGGGGCAAGACCCCCTGCACCCCAGACCCACTATTTAAATATACCAACTATGAGATCTTACTACAGCGAGGAAATGGGAATATTTCTCATTCCACGCTATATGGAGATCTCCGTTCAGAATGTTCAAAGTTTTAAAACCTCGATCATATAGTCTCGGCCATATGAAATTTGAAGTTTTAAAACTTCGATCACCTAAAGGAAGCCCCATTTAGAGCATAAGCGAGAGAGAGACAGCCACAGGAGAATATACTGTTAGGTGAGGAGGTGAGTATCCAATCAAGCATAGAACCTTTGTTGATGTTGTTTATGTAGTTAGTGGGAGAGGCAATTAGTTGGTTGAGGCCACAGAGATTGATGTCATTTTTAGGATAATCACAATTGACAGACAGTCGATACTGAAATCTCCTAAAATTAACTTTTCTTGTGGGATATTCTCTTTTCTTTCATTTCTTCCACTTTCTTCGTTTTGAACTACTGTTATATATTCTGACTTGCAGCACGTTATCATCTATTGATAAGTACTGTGATCTTTTCTAAACCTTTGTTTATGTTTTACTTATTTGCACTCATTCTGCTACATTGTTTAAAGTCACTGTAATTTTTTTTAACTTATTTTTTGGTAATGATGCAAATGTCTGTGTGTGTGTTCTGTACTAGAATTATAAAAGTCTTATCTTACTGGTAGTTTCCAATATACTATATTACTTCACTACAAATCCACACCTATACAACTTAAGCAGCAACACAAAACAATGGTCATATCAGACCATAGTTGCAAATTAAAACCAAGAACAGAAATGATAACACAGCTACACAATGAAGTCCAAAAACATTCTACTGCTGAAAGGTACGTATAATCCTTAATTTATTTTAGCACTTTAGTCCCTCTCTTCAAGGAAGTTTTGACATAAAACTCGTCACAATACATTTAACTATGCTGACAACAGGAATAACAAGTTATGTAATGGAGCTTTCCAAGATGGTTGCACAGTGATCAACAGCTTAACTTCATCTCTCCCAATGTGAAAAAAGAAACTGAAACAAAAGGGCCAGGAACTCTGTCACTTTTAGTAAATTCAGTTACTGGCTAGTAAGTACGAAAGAAAGCCTAAAAGAAAATCAACTAGAAAAGGTGAATAGAGGGGACTTCCAAGATGGCTGCACACTGAGTAGCAAATTATTTCTGGCTCTCCCAGTCTGAAAACAGAAACTTAACAAAGGCCAGTGGGCATAGATTTCTGGGTAAACTTCAGTAACTGGTTAGTAAGTGCACTGCTTGGATGCCAAGAAAAAAGAAACATAAAGGACTGCGAGAAAAATCAGCTACAAAAGGTGAGAAAGAAGCACAGACTGAGAGGAGTACAGCAGTTGTTCAGCAAGAAGCAGTAAAAGTTCCAGACATGACTTCCAGTAACCTAGAGGAGAGTATAAAGCAGCTGCACACAGACTTGAAGGAGTATATGAACACACACAATAAAAGGCTGGAAAAAATGGAAGAAGCTTTGAACAGATATTCAGATAAGGTGACAGAACTGCAAAATCAGAGGTTGAAATGAGGAAAAGGCTGGCTGAATTATGAGACTGCACAAGAAGAGATGTTTCAAAAAGAGAGAGTATGTAGGAAAAACCTGAGATTTTATGCTGTACCAGAGAAGTTGGAAGGAAGGGACTGTACTGTATGAAAGCACAAATAAGCAACACGACTGGTATTCCACAACAGGAGCTGTTAATTGAAAGGGCACATTGTGTGTATGTTCCAAATCTGGTTTCCAAAAAAACAACCTAGACCATTAACAGTAAAGATGCAGTCTTATCAGCAGAAGGAGTTGATTCTGACAAAACTGTGGCAGAATGATAAAGTGCTAAAAGTAGGATACAGAAGAGTGTTTGTGGAGAATGATTACTCAGTGTACACCAGGCAGAAGAGGAGTAAATATATTCCATTGTTTAGCGAATGTCATAAAGCAAGCATGAGATTCAAACTGCTATACCCAGTGATCTTCAAAGTGTTTTTCCCTGGAGAACGAAAATCATTTTTTGATGAAGTACATGCTAAGGCAGAAACACAAAATTTTCTCAACAAAGAATGAGCTGTGAATAGGAAGGAGATTCTGCTTCATGTTCGCCTGGTGATAAGGTCAACAGAGACACTGAGCCTGTGAAATCTTTTCCACTGTTTCAGTTGCCTGAGAGAATGAAGAAAATATAAGAATCAACTAGAAAAACCGGGAATATGTGTGAAATGAAACAGTGACAGGATTTGGGAACTAGAGATGAACACGATTAATGCTAGTAACTTGGAAATCAACAACTGTGGGATGATAAAGCAATAATTATATTTGTGAAACATGACAGAACAAGAAAATTGGAAAATATTGAACCTTGTTAAACTTGTGGGGGACTTTAAAGCATATACAATGTTTCATGTTATTAATGTTTAGAGAATAAAATCAGTAACTTGGAAACAGACAAATGTGGGTTTACAAAGCAACAATTATATTTGTGAAACATGGCAGACCAAGAGGATTTGGAAATACTGGATTTTTGTGGGCTCGGTTAAACCTTTAGGGGACTCTAAAGTATATACCCTACATTATGTTATTAATCTCTGGAGAACTTCTTTGGAGAGGGGAAGAGGAAGGAGAAAGTTAACTGTAAGTAAAACAAACTTTTTTTCATAATGGTAATGATTAAATGTTGCATGACTTTCTTAGCAAGCTATGAAGTAAAATTTCCTTAGTTCCTTTTTTAATGTAAGGGGGATACTAGTATAAACAGGTGCTTTTTTTTCTCCCTTCTTCCTTTTTCCTTGTTCATTTTTAAGAAATGTAGGCACTGCAATGGGGGGATGGGAAAGTTCTGGTTAAGACAGCATGACAAAAGAAAAATTACCGTGCTTTTTCTCATGCTTACATAGGGAAAGGATTGGGTTAGCCCTATAATTTATCCAGTAACAGGTTTACTACATAGCATATAAATGTAAAAGAATATTGAACATTATAAGTTTTTTCCTTCTGGTAAACAACTTATCCATAGTAGTTTGTGTCTGGTTTGCACATCACCAGAAGACAATCTGATAAAAAGAAATGGCTTGGAGAAAATGTTTACTATAAGCATGAAAGTGTTTTCTTAGCTGGGAGAGCTATAAAGATAAGACAAAACCAGACAGCACTTACTAAAAGCACAGGCTGTATCATACATCTTATCATGAATGACCTTTCTTTTTGGTTGTCTGTAGCCTGTGGGTGTTGTTATCAGTTTAGATCATTTATTCTTATTACACACATAGTTTTGTGAGTTATTATTAAGTTAACAGGTTTTAGAGAGGCATTGGGGGTGTGTATATTTAAGGTTCTCAATAAAACAAAAAATTCTGCAAGATGTGACATAGGCACAAAAGGAAATGACAAGAAACAGTTGAATAAAAGATTAACACTTCGAACTAGTACATGCAGGTAACACAATAGCTTGAACTATGCATTAAACAAAAAAGCTCTTCTATACAAATGGTGGGAATAATAATCCCTCAAGAATATGATTTTTTCCCAATAATGTCTTTAAATGTTAATGGTCTCACAGATAAATACAAAAAAGAAGGAGTAGCGAACTATATAAAAAATGCACAGAGCAAATAGCTATGCTCCAGGAAACACAATTGGAAAGAACTGAACATCTGAATTTGATAAAGAAAGGTTGTCAGGATGGTTATTCAGCAGAATAACTGGGGCAAAGGAAGAGAGAAGTCCATACATTAATTGCAAGAGGAGTTCCAATAATAATAAAAATAAACATAAAAGACAATAATGGCAGATGTGGAGTACTAAGGGGCTATTGGCAAAGGAGAAGGATTACAGTGGCATGTATTTACATTTCACCAAAAACTGCTATAATAGGTTCATAGGTGTGCACTAGGCTAATGGCTCTGGAGCCTTTAAAAGCCTAGCCCATAGACATGCCCTGGCATTGTGCCGCCCGACGTTAGTTCCCAGTGCCTCTATCAAGTAGAGCCACTGGAGTGATCCCCAGTGTGAACTTTCTATTTCCCATTCACTCATCAAGATTTCTCTTGAAGAGGGCCAGTGAGGTGCTCTGCTTGACATGTATGGGAAGTCTATTCCAGAGCATGGGCAGTCTCTGGGTTACGAACCTGTCCCTCCAGCATGTTCTGTTGATTGTGGTAATGAGGTTGAGGTCTCTGGAGCATTTGGTGCAGAGGGATTGGATTTTCTTTCGATGTAACATTTCTAACAGAGCTGGGTCAGACATGGCTTTGTAAGTCAAGCAGAAATGGCCTCTTAGTAGACTATATGACACAGAGAATAGCTGGAGTTTTTTTGAGTCTGTCCGTGTCGGACAACAAGGCCTAGGATCCTCTTTGTGAGATACTTTTGTGGCCTCTCCAGCTGTTGCAGGTGTCTAGTGAGGTACATGCCAAATGGGGCATTATACTCTGTTATTGGTCTAATGAGGGAATAGTACAGAGAAATGATGACTACTTTCTTCCTGGATGCAAAACCCTTGGTAATTAGAGATGCCACACAGAAGGACTTTCTGACCACAGTGGCAATGTGGTGGTTGAAGGATAAGTTGCTGTCAACCTCTGTCCCCAGATCTCTTATAACAACTTCAGTGTTCAGTGGGCTCCTATCAATGTGGCAATTAGTGGGAAATGAGTTTTTCCCAAAGGGGATGATGACGCATTTTTTGGCATTAAGCTTAAAGATATAGTTTTGACACCAGTCATCGGTCTCAGTGAGGTCTTTCTGTAGGATGTCGGCATCACTTGGGGAGTTAATAATGGGTCCCAGCTTGCTGTCATCTGTGAACTTGTTCAGCCAGAGTCCCTCCATGTCAGCCTGGACTTCTGAGAAGTAGATGCCAAACAGGAGAGGACCCAGGACCAATCCCTGTGGGACTCTACTCCTGATTGGTAGGCAGTCTGACTTGGAGTCCACTACTTTCACACTGTGGGTTCTATCTGTGAGCCAATTTGCAACCCACCTAACGATATAGGGGTTGATGCCTAGTTTGGTGAGTTTATCAATAATTTCTGAATGAGGAATGGTATCAAAGGCCTTGGCCAGTTCGAGGTAGGCTGTGTGAACTGCCTTACCCTCATCCACAGCTCTGGTGACTGACTCAAAGAAGTCAACCAGGTTGAGCAGGGATGATCTAACTTTCACAAAACCAAATTGCATGGGATCTAGAGTTTGGAGATTCCCTATATACTTGTTAATTAGGTCCATGATGATGCGTTCCATAGCCTTACATATCAGACTTAGCCTAATGAGGCTATAATTTCCAGGGTCTGTAGTTGCTCCTCCTTTATGAAGAGGGATGACTGTAGGAGTATGCCATTCGGTAGGGACAAAACCTGAGGTGAGGCTGTGAGTGAACAGGGCACACGGATGTGGTGTCAGTTCACTTTGTAATTCATGTAAAATACAGCCAGAGATATTGTAGGGTTCCATGGAAGCTGTATTCTTGGCCATGGACAATGCAGTTTTAACCTGTGCTGCAGTAATGTTGGGTGCCTGGCATTCTTCCGGTATTGAGACTGGTCCTTTAAGGGGGAGAGAGGGGTAAAGTTGGCACTGAATCTGTCGGCCAGTATGTTGGCAAGATCTCTTGGCTCAGTATGGGAGGTACCATTGTGCATTAACTCAGAGCAAATCTGGGTATTGCCGTGGAGATTCTTGCTATAACTACACAATGCTTTATGGTTGTTTTTAGTGTCTGCACAATTCTGCCTTCATAGCTGACTTTGGAGGTCTTGATGAGGGATCTCAACTTTTTGTTGAGGCTAATAAAGGAATGTGTCCAGTCTTGGGACTTCTCCTTTTTCTGCAGCAGTTTCTTCCTTCTGTTGTAGAGTTTATTAATGGTAGCTTATGAAAATTCTGGGAGAAATAATCAGGTTTCAGCAAGGGATATTACTTATAGTTGGGGCTGGAGTTTGATCTGCAACTGCGAAAATGTGTCCGGAGGAACCAGAAGGGAAAATATAACAAAGCAGGGTAGATTTTTGAAGAAATTTATGAAAATATTTGGCATGGAAGATATGAATTCAGTACTGGGAGTTCAGAGTTGTAGATCAATATGTGTGTATGTACCTTTAAGAAGCTATCCAAGGGCTTGCAAAAGTGTATAAATACTGAGCACATGCAAGCCTGACTGCCATTTTGTAGTAAGCTGTTGAAATGTAAGCATGTATGTATGTAAGGTCTATCTGTTAATCAGTTTGTTTTACTTTTATGATGCTACTATCCATCCAGATGTGTTGCTAGTATTAAAGCATCTAAACAAAATACCCTACACCCTTGTCATCTATGTTAGAGAGGGATGAGTGACATGGTGTCAGAATTGGGATGTCTCAAGGACATGGTGTCAGAACAGGCATGTCTAAAAAGGCATGGTGTTAAAGGAAGCATGGCCAAAATGACTTGCTGCGAGAAAGAGTTGCAGTTTCATCAGTCTTGAGTACCGGAGGCACTCGGTTGGTATTGGAGGAATACAGAGGAGTGGATCATCCCTACTGCACATACAATTCGCAAAACAGGTCAGAAATGAATTTCAGATGTTAAAACTTGCTGAAATAATTTCTTATTCGCAAAATATGAAACGAGACATACAGAATGCTCTAAACAATATTTGAATAAACCAATATCTCCAATACTGATAAAAATATTATAATTACTACAGAAAAAGTTTGAAATAAAGTCCATATTGCATAAAATAAATAAAATAAGGGGAAACTACTGAATTGTTTTCACTATGCACGTATTTTTTGTATTAATTAAAGATATCCAAATTATCAGAAGTGTATAAAGTGTTCACGTTTGCGCAGTATTACAGTAAAGTTGTTTACCAAGATATAGCCATTCCAGAGCATATTTCACAAAGTGTAGTTTTTCGAGGGGTTGGTTGTGCATTTGAGTATTATTACAAGCTCAAAGAATAGTTTGTCCATACATAATTACAAGGGCCATATTTTCAGTGTGTTTGCTCATACTTTGTGGGCATAGCAGATGGATTCTGAAAACCCACTGCATTTCTGTTTGAATTAACATTGCAGAGAACTGGGGAGTTTTTGAGCAAGGGTATGACATTTTCATACAGGTGGCATTTTCTATTAAAGATGGCAATAGAAAGGCATTTATTCTGCTTAATTTAGCTGGGTCAGAAGCAATTGAAAGGAAGCTTTCATTTGTGTATGCTCCTGCTATCTTTGCAGAAGAGGGGGAAACTGTCATACTGTTGTACCAGCTCAGTCAAGTGAGGATCCTGAATGCTTAATATAATAAATTTAGATAAATGTGTAACCTCCTGACAAATGTTATAATGGAAACACACTTATTTTATACAGGGGATCAAAAGCCTGGTGAAACTTTTGCAGCATATATAACTGACTCGAGAAACAAGGCTAAAATGTGCAGATTTGGAGACTGAAGGGATGAGATGATAAAAAACAGACTTGTATGTGGTATTAAAAATGATACTATGAGAAAGATTTTGCTTTGTGACATTGATTTAACTTTGACTAAGGCCTCTGATATTTGTCAGATATACAAGTTTACAGAAAAGCAGACAAATGTGCTTACAAATGAGAGATGCATGCTTCCAGTAACTTCTACAGCTCCTGTTGATAGTATGCAGCAAAGTATGAAGTTTTTTTTGTACTATTCGGATAAATGGAAAACCCACAGAGCTCAAAGTTGACACAGGTTCAAAGTGCAGTGTTATGTCAGCAGCAACATTTGCGAGTGTGTGCCATGGTGAAAGGCTTGATTTGGCAAAGTGTGCAAAATTTGATGCTTATGGTGGTGGCGAAGAAATTCAGACTGAAGGCTCAGTAGTGCTTTCATGTTACTCTGATGTGAGATGTGACAACATGTTATTTTATGCGGTCAAGAAGCACATCCAGTCATTATTAGGGCTCAAGGACAGTTTGAAAATGTGACTGCTTTCATTTAATAAGGAAGTCCATCAAGTTAGCTTGAAAGACCGCTACTCTTAATTTTGCCCAGTAAATTTTCTTTACCTATAATGATATTTTCAAAGTCAAACTAGGGAAGCTTCCAGCTGTGTACTCCATGAAATTAGACCCAGATGTCAGTCCAGTTATAAGGCCAGCTTGAAAAGTTCCAATAGCTATGCTAGAGCTAAAGACAAGCTAGATAAAATGGTGCAACAAGGTGTGACATGTCCAGTAGGTTCATCAACCACTACTGAATGTGTATCTTCCATGGTGGTAGCACATAAGAAAAGCTCAGATGACATCAGAATATGTATTGATCCACAAAATTTGACAAAGCATTAAAAAGACCTCATCATCCAATGTGCACAGTCGAAGAAGTTGCAGCTCTGATGGCAAATGCCACTGTTTTTTCTGTTTTAGGTGCAAAGAGTTCATTTTGGCAAATTCAGCTTGACAAGAAATCCACATTGCTAACTACTTTCAGCACTCCGTTTGGAAGGTACACATTTTTGAGAATTCCATTTGGAATAAATTCTGCAAACTATGTCTTTCAACATGCAATAGAGCAACTTTTTTGGGTTAGCCTTGTGCTATTTAGTAGACATACTAGTAGGAGGTAATGGTGAAGCTGAGCATGACAGAAACCTCAGAAAAATTCTGGAAAGAGCATGTCAAGTGAATCTTAAGTTCAATCCACAGAAATGCAAATTCTGGCTAGAAGAAGTTACTTATGTTGGTAATTTATTTACCAGTTCAGGCTTATGACCAGACCCTTCTAAGTAAACAGCCATTCTCAAGATGCCAGCTTCAGACAATGATCAAGCCCTGCAACGTTTTCTTGGCATAGTTAACTATCTAGGCAAGTTCATTCCAGACTTGAGCTGACACATAAAGATGTATCCTGGTCTTGGTTAAAGCTTCTCCAGAAATGAAGAAGTACTAGTCTACCAACTGTCAGATACTATAATGTTCACAAACCAGCCAATCTTTCATGTAATGCTTTGAAGTTTGATCTAGGTGCAGTTATTCTACAAGAAGGTCAACCTGTTGGGTTCCTATTACCTTATTGAAGTTTTACAACTTCGAACGTCAGATGATCGAACCCATATGTTCGAAGTTGTAAAACTTTGAATACCTAAAAAATAAAAATAAAAATAGAAAAAAGTTTCCTAACAGTTGTAAGCAGGGGGGCAAGCCCCCCGCACCCCCCTACTATTTAAATATGCCAACTCCGAGATCGTGCTACAGTGTAGTAAAGGGAAATCTTCCCTTTCTGCACTGCACTGCATTGTAGTGCTGTCTCGGAGTTGGTATATTTAAAGAGCGGGAGGTGCAGGGTGGCTTTCCCCCCCTGCTTATAGAAGTCAGATAAGTTTTTTCTTTTTTTTACATTTTTGAAGTTTTACAACTTCGAACAAATGAGTTTGACCATATGACATTCTAAGTTGTAAAACCTTGACAACGTAAAAGGAACCCAACCTGTTGCCTATGCATCGAGAACTCTTACCCAAACTGAAATGCAGTATGCTCAGATAAAGAGCTTTTGGCAATTGTGTTTGCATGTTCAAAGTTCCATGATTATGTTTATGGTAGCCATATCCAGATTGAAACAGACCATCAACCTTTAGTTACTATCTTGAGAAAGCCTATGCAGTCAGCTCAAGCCACATTGCAACGTATGCTGTTGAGACTGCAAAAGTATAATTTCACTCTTGTCTACAAGAAAGGCAAACTTCTTTATCTTGCTGACACATTATCCAGAAACACCACTGAATAGAATGAGAACCTTGATTTTGAAGTCATGGAAGTGAGAAATTTTTCTTCCACATATCTTTATGAGCTGGGAGATCACACAGCCACAGATACAGTTTTACAAACACTCAACCAATTTATCAATCAAGGATGGCCGTCAAAGCAATCTAGTTTACCTCAAGAAGTGCAACCTTATTTTCCATACAGAGATGAGATTTTGTCTGACAATGGTATCATTATGAAAGGTCCAAAAGTAATTGTTCCAAAGTCCTTGCAACAAGAGTACATTACTATTTTGCATCATGGTCACCCAGGAACTGACTCTACCAAAAGAAGGGCAAGAGGACTAGTATTTTCCCCACACTGTGGAAAGTATCACATATAATTCCCCTCCACAAAGGCGACCCCTCCACAGAACTAACCAATTACCGCCCCATAGCTATTCTCTCTCCACTCTCCAAAATACTAGAGAGATGCATTCACTCTCAGGTCTCAGACTACCTCCTTACTAACAACCTCCTTTCCAATACTCAGCATGGTTTCCGACCAAACCATAGCACCACCACTGCCTTACTCTCCTTTACTAACACTATCCTTCAGCATAAAAACAATGGCCATCTCTCTTCTGCTACTTTATTAGACCTATCTAAAGCATTTGACATGGTCCCACACAAACAACTCATCTCTGTCCTCAATAACCTATCCTTCTCTCAATCAGTCACCAACTGGTTTCAGAGTTACCTGTCTGACCGCCAACAATCCGTTGTATGGCAGAATGACATATCTCCCCAACTACCCATCTCTATAGGGGTTCCCCAAGGATCCATCCTTGGACCCCTACTCTTCTCTGTTTTCACCAATAATCTAGCCTCTGCCACCAAACATGGCACACTCATACAATACTCAGATGACTCAACCATCATCTGCTCAGCCCAGTCCCTACCCAAACTGCAAAATGTCACACAGGAAGCCTTTTCCTCTGTTGAAACTTGGTTATCCGATGCCCAATTAATACTCAACCCAAACAAAACTAACCTACTCATCTTCCAACCCACCAAACATACTCAAAACAACTCTCACTTTAACATCACAGAAAAAGACACCACCACTATACACCCAACAGAACACACCAAAATTGCTAGGAGTGGAAATAGACAATAAACTAAAATTTGACAGGAAATAAGCAACTTCTCACCAAAGCAGCAAAGATTTCAGTAGCAAATTCCCACCTTATCTCCACCCTACTTTATGCCTCTCCAATATATACCAACCTAAGGCAATGCGATCTAAACAAGCTAGAGACCTGCTACAACAAAATCGCTAAATTCGCCACAGGGGTATCCTACTGTAGCCACCACTGTCTCTCACTTGCTGAACTGGGCTGGCTTGAACTCCCTCACCTCCTTCAATGGTATCAACTCTCACTCGCCCACAAACTAGTAAACCATCCACTAAATGTCCCATCTCTCCAGAATCTACTCCAACCCTATAGCACCATTAGACCACTAAGATCCAGCAACAAAAATCATTTGCAGATCACTAAAGCCAATAACTCTGCTGGTGAAGCACTATTCTCTTGCGCCATTGCCAAATTATGGAACTCCCTCCCACCCACAATTACCTTAGTACCATCATGCACCCACTTCAAAACATTACTAAAAGCGCACCTAAAAACATGCTGGCTATGCCCTTGCAACTCCCACTCTAATATCACCCACCCCATCCAACCACTACCTTTCTTTCCACCCCATTAACTACCTTGATTATAGCAAGCTCAGATGCTCATAAGCCTAGTACTTATTATACAGCAGGAACTTCTTATTGTAACAATTGTTAATGACTGTTATGTACTTCACAGATAAAAATTCTAGTTGTCTACTGATGTACTATGTTCTTCATCTGTAACTATGTTTATAATTAATTGCTATGTTAATCAAATTGTTAATCTCTATGTAAATCCAATGTAACTACTGTCTGTTTATTTTAACTGAGGAGCTTTTCTCCCCGTGCCTCCGCTGAAAATGGACCTACGTCCAGTCAGACACTCCCAGTCAACCAATGTAAATAAATAAATAAATAAATTTTGATCTTCTATGTCACAAGTCGTTGAGAGAGCACTTTCATCTTATTCTGTGTGTAATAGCACTAAGCCACAGCAACAGAAGGAACCACTTCAGCTAAACGAGATTCCTGAACTACCTTGGTTGACAGTAGCCACCACTATTTTCGAGTGGAATTGTCAACATTATTTACTGTTAGTAGACTCCTTCTCCAATTGATTCGGGATTGACCTTCTTCTTAACCTGGCATCCAGTACTGTCATTACTAAGATGAAGCTTCATTCTGCAGTCCATGGTAGTCCGCACAAAGTTATTTCTGGCAATGATATGCAGTTTACAAGCCAAAAGTTCAAAAGATTTAGAGAAGAATGGGACTTTACTCATGTCATGTGTAGCCCTGAGTATCCACAGTCAAATGGTTTGGCAGAATGTGCAGTTCAAAGTGCAAAACAGTTACTAGAGAAGTCAAAACAAGATAATAGTGATGTTTTCCTGAATCTCTTGAATCTCAGAAACATTCCTCGTGATAAACATCTTGGTTCACCTGCCCAGAGAATTCTGTAGAGACAAACCAGAACCACATTACCAATCAGTAGTCAATTGTTGGCTCCATGTGTCAAGAACAACAGGTCAGTGAAAACCAATCTGTTGAAGAAGCATTTAACCCAGAAGTCCTACTACGATAAGACCAGCAAAATGCTCAATCCATTATGAGAGGGAGAAGTGGTAAGGATGCAAATGTCCAAAGGTTATGATTGGACTGTAGTCATGAAGAATATTTGCCCAGCGCCGAGATCATACTTTGTGGAATCACAAGGAGCAGAGTTTAGGTAAACTCAAAAACATTTGATGCTGGTGTCCGAGCCTATACCACAGCACACAGCCTGTGAGAAAGACTCTATCTCAGAGTGAGTTTTCCAGTGTTCCAGTTCCAGCGGACGTTCCAGAGAATATTCCCATTCTTGTGACAAATCCAGAGGTTCATGATATGAGTTGTTCACTGAAGACTGCTCCTGTTGCTAAATCCAGTTCAGATTGTTATGTTACCAGATCAGGCCATATCTCCAGACCATGTAATAGATACACGGCAACTTGGACATGAACATTGTGTTTGTTTTTAATGTCTATAATAATGCAAGTCTAACTCCAAAGTTGTTTTTGCTAAGGGCAATCCTTTTAAGAGGGAGGATGTAGATCAATGTGTGTGTATGTACCTTTAAGAAGCTATCCAAGGGCTTGCACAAGTGTATAAATACTGAGCATGTGCGAGCCTGACTGCCATTTTGTACTAAGTTGTTGAGATGTAGGCATGTATGTATGTAAGGTCAATCTGTTAATCAGTTTGTTTATATTTTATAATGTTGCTATCCATCCTGATGTGTTTCTAAGTATTAAAGCATCTAAACAAAATACCCTGCCTGCTTGTCATCTATGTTAGAGAGGGACATGCGACAAGAGTGAATTTACATATTATTCCCCAAGATACAAAAACTGGGATAGGCTAGACAGAATTTGCATTTCACAGGAACATGTGCATTTAATTGAATGTCTTGATACGCACCCAATAACTATTTCAGATCATGCGCCAATAACAACTAAAATAAAAACACAGGGTAATGAAATAAAAATGAGACACTGGCACTTCCCCACCTATTTGTTGAAAAGACAAGAATTTAAGGAACTGGCAGTGGAAATTATTCAGGAGATATTAGAAAAGATAGAAATTTCTTCTGAAAGTATAGTTAGGGAGTGGGATAAAATTAAAGTAGAATTTAAAATTAGGGTGGAAATAAAAGAAAGGGAGATATGGTTAAGAAGTAACAAGAATTACTTAGAGGGAATGATAAATGTTAAAGTATTGCAAACTATGGGAATCTCAAAGAACAAGAGGAGAAGTAATTGCAGCATGCTAAAGAGAAAATAAGGGATTACATTGATAATATGCATGAATTTAAAAAGACTGCTGTTAAGTAACTGTTTTATGATAATAACTTAAGAGCACAAAAACTTTTAGCACAACACCTCAGGCAACAGCAAGTAGAAAGGGCTGTCATCAATCTTACAGAGTCTACAGCAAGGAAGTTAACAAGGGATCCTGTGGAAGTATTAGAAATATTTAGAAAATTCTAATACAAGTTTGTATAAAGCAGAGAAGTATGGAAATCAAGAAAAGGTACAAATGGCAATGTTTATGGAAGAATTAAATATGTCAAGGTTAGAGGTAGAGATGGCTCAATTACTAACAGGATAGGAGGAGATAGGTTCATAGGTAGGTACTAGGTTATCTGTCCAAAGGCATTTATAAGCCTAGCCAGAATGTGTTGGCTTTCTCCGCCCCCTTAAATTAGTTCCCTGTGCTTCTGTCCAGCAGAGCCACTGAAGTGATCCCCTGGGTAAACTTTCTGTTTCCCATCCAGTCGCCAAAGTTTCTCTTGAAGAGTATTAGCGAGGTGCTCTGCCTAATGTAAATTGGAATATAGGTTCATAGGTAGGTACTAGGCTATCGGCCCGAAGGCATTTATAAGCCTAGCCAGAATAAAAATGGTCATATATAACCAATCTACAAGAAAGTCCCCAGGAAGAGATGGTATTCTTGTGGAAGTCTGGAAGATAGAAGGGGAAAACCTGATAACAGTATTTTAAGAGGAGGAGAAGTACCAATATCCTGTAAGAAAGCAGTAGTAGCTGTAATACCTAAAGAGGGTAAAGAACCATCAGCTCCAGCTTCATACAGGGCCACTTCAATACTAAATCATAATTATAAAGTGTTTATATCTATAATGCCTAAAAGAATGACAAAAGTGATGCTAAAATTGATTGATAAGGATCAGTGTGGTTTTGTGGAGGGGAGGCAGACAACTGACAACATTAACAGAACAGTGACGATCCAGAGGGAAGCAGAATGTAAGAAAATACCACTGTTGTTGGTAGGTCTTGATGCAGAGAAAGCAACTGACAGAGTAAGCTGGGACTTTATGAATAGATTAATGGAAGCACTTGCATTCACTCCACTAAGTCTCCTCTTCAGTTTTTCCCTTGAAACTAGTCTAACTCTCAACCTAAGCACTCAAAACGCATCCTACAGCCCAGCACTTGCTCAGACATAATAGCAAGCACTAATAAACCCTGATACTTGATTGCCCAGCAGGGCAAGACTCTTTATTCACCACTCACCAACCAAGCGACTAAGCAGCTCACCATACTATTCAGGCATGACCAAAGGGCATTTTCAGGTGTACTTTCCAGTCCAGCTGGTGAATCTGGGTATCCTGAGGCAATGTTACAACTGCCTCATGTACACAGACAACCCTCTCCTCCTACCACAAAACAATAACATATGCAAGAGATGCAATTATACAGCCAAACTGGAGGCTAAGCTGTCTCCACCCAAGACTGGAACAGACAGTCAAGAGAAGAATGTTAACACTTGTACCACACCTCCAGCCACATACAGACCTACTAAACAAGCACTGGCAAAAAATACACAAAAATACATAAAATCATACTCGGAGGCTCTAAATAAAAACCTGCAAAAGCATCAGAGACCTCCAAAGCAGACACCCAAACAACATGCACCTCCCGTCACAAACCAGACAACACATAAAACACAAAATCAGTGTGCCACACAATCACAACCCTTAAGGCGAAATAACATACCTAACACACTAGTAATAGGTGACTCTATAGTCAGGCACAATGATGTCCCACTCACTAGGCTAGACAAGCAGAAGGTTAATCAGTATTCACTATTATCTGAATAGTTTTACTAGCATCTCCCAGCTATATACATATTTCATGACACTGATCACCCACCCATATCTCTATACTTCTGTAATAAACCGTCTGATAGCCATATTGTCTCTGAATCTGCTTTACACCCCACCTCATAACTGTATTAGCATTTATGACATACCTACTTAGTTTCTTCCGTCACCTCCATTTTCTTTGAATTTCTAAGCACTAACCACATGATCTGTTATTTATATGACAGACTTACTAATACTCCTCTTCAAATGCTCAGTGTTCAACATCTACTAATACCCAAGTATCTTTCCTACTGTAATAATTGCCCTTATTTTCATATGAATGTAATATGATTAGCAAATGGATTTGTAATTGTTAAATTATAATATTTAATGTGTTTTCATGTGTATTAATGAATGTCTGATTAAAAATGTGCATAATATTTTGGAGCTTTTCTACCTGGGCCTCTGCTGAAAAGAATTTTATGACTAAACCCAGTAGGCAAAATCAAAATAAATAAAAATAAACCACAATTTATACATGTCGTTGTGATGTAAGCTGTAAAAACAATGACATCTTCCCTACAAACAGAGTCAGGAAGGAAGGACTCTCTGGTGTCCTGCTAATCGATAACTTCCTTGACTGCTACTCCAGAAGGTACGCAGTCATTTTTGCTAAATCTGACCACCATCCAGTATTAGAGTCTGGTGGCAAATTAGAAGAAGAAGTTATTTTAATGAAAATGACAGCTCAGACACATAGAAATGCAAAACACAAACCTACATTCGCAGAGGCTTTCAATAAAAACCTGCCCAAGCAACAGGGACCTCCAAAGCAGAAACACAAGAAAACTCCACCCCCCCAACACAACCCAAATGACACATATCCCACAATCTCAGTGTGCCACTCAATCACAGCCCATAAGGCATAACAACGCACCCAACACTCTAGTCATAGGTGACTCTATATCAGGCAAACTGATGTTCCACTCACCGGGCTAAACATGAGAAAGTCACTGTCAACTGCCTGTCGGGTGCCAGGATCCGCCACATAATGCACGCACTCAGGTCACTCCACAACAAGTACAAATATGGCTCTGCCATTGCCCATGTTGGTGTGAATGACCTGAGATGTACCTCCCTGGACTACATGAAAAGAGACATGGAGGAGCTCTCCGATCTTGTAGCCTAGGCAGGTATGATCCTAGCCATCAGTAGCATCCTGCCATTACCCAGAATGATACCACAGTACAAGGACAAAATGACTGACTTCAACAATTGGCTAAGCTTCTGGTATCTTTCTAAGGTGATCCAGTATTTGTCTGCCTGGGATGACATGATCGACAGACCACAATGCTTTGCCAGAGATGGCCTGCACCTGTCGCCCTTGGGATTTCGGATACTGGCTAAGGCTCTTGCCACCCCTACAGTGCCTTTTTTAGGCAAGGTTCAAATGACAAATTCACCACCGTAATAGGTACAAGCAAGCAAAATCTGAGGATAATGCTACTCAATGCTAGAAGTCTAAACCTCAAAATGCACTCACTCGAGGCACTCCTTATAATGGAGAACATCAACATCTGTGCAGTGACAGAGACCTGGTTCAAAGCTCCAGAGAGCACCCCTGCATTACCAGGCTATAATTCATACCACACCTTTTGGCCACCTAACCCAGACCGAAGCACTAAAGGCGGAGGTGTGTCCATATTCATTAAAGATATCCACACTCCCAGGCTAGTTGCACAGCATAATGCATCCGAGATTATCCAAGTGCAACTAACTCTGGGCAAGACCGCAATCCAAACTGTAGCTTGCTACAGACCCCCCCACCATTCCCCAGGATTCCCACTCCTCATTTCTTTATACACTGGAAAATATTAGGGTACAATCCAACAACAGAATAATGGGTAATTTCAACTACCCCACTATTAACTGGGAAAGCTACTCATGTACCAACTCTTTTGCTCAACGTTTTCTGGAATTCAAAAATTCCAATGCCTTGGATCAACTTATTCACACCCCCACCAGGGGCAGCAATATCCCAGACCTGGTCATTACCAACATGGGTGACCGGTGTTCCACACCAGAGGTCAATTCCTCATTGGTTGGTCAGATCTGACCACAAGCTAATCACCCTAGACATCCACATCCCACCCCCACCCCCCATTAGGGAAACCACTGTAAAAAACTTCTCCAAAGCCAACTTCACACTTCTTAAGACAAAAGTGGCAAACTTCATGACACCCATGCGGATGGACAATAGAGGTACAACTGCTGAATCCTACACAAATGCACTTTATAAGCACTTACATGAGTGCATGGCTCGTGCTATTCCTAACAGAACCAAGATGCTATCCTCCAAAAAAGGAAGCCAATCTGGTGGTCCTCTGCCATAAAAAAACTCTACAACAGAAGGAAGAAAAGTACAGTTTTGTACCTACCATAAATGTAGATGTTCGAGGATTCCATTGCTGCAGTCCTGACTATTGGGTATAGTCCGCGTCCCAGTCGGCCCGAATACCAGAGTATAAGGCTGACGTCGGTCATGGCGCCTTAGACTGACGTCAGTACGTCAGGGTACTAATGCGCATGACCGACGTCATTTCCTCAGTCTTTTCTTGCCCCAGATGTCAGAAGACCCAAAAAGACAAGTCCCAAAAAACCTGCACCAAAAAACATGTACAATATATACAACAATATATACAAAAAATATAAGCATGTAAACTCACCTACACAACCACCCCTAAACACAGAGGGAAGGAGGGAGGGTAAATTGGACTGCAGCAATGGAATCCTCGAACATCTACATTTATGGTAGGTACAAAACTGTACTATGTTCTTCGTCTTCCATTGCTGCAGTCCTGACTATTGGGTAGAATCCCAAAGCAGAGGAAAGGGAGGCTGGCAAATTATAAGGAAGTAGGAGCTGATAACATGCCTTGCAAAACAGCAGTGGCAAAACCAGCCCTAGACTTAGAGTAGATAGGAAGATGATAATGCTTAGAGAAAGTATGCACTGAACTCCAAGTAGCTGCTTCCAAAATATCCTTAGTTGCCACCCCTTAGAAATGCTGTAGAAGTGGCAGTAGCCCTAGTGGAATGAGGCCTAATCCCAGCTGGAATCTCCTTGCCATGATGGGAATAACAAAATGCAATGCAAAAGCCAATCCACCGGGAAATAGTTTGTTTTGACACAGGCTTGCCCTGTGAACTCAAGGCAAAAGAAACAAACAACTGCTGAGACTGCCTAAAATCCTTAGTCCTGCTTAAATAATATCTCAATTGCCTGTGTACATCTAAAGTGTGCAAAATCTTTTCCCCTTTATTTTGGGGATCTGCATAAAAAGTAGGCAAATGAATAGTTTGGTTTAAAGCCACACTAGAAACCACCTTAGGCATAAAGGAAGGATTAGTACGTAATGATACCCTATCCTTATGGAAAATCAAAAAAGGCTGTACTGCCATAAGGGCCTGCAACTCAGACACCCTTCTTGCAGAAGTAATGGCCAACAGAAAAGCAGTCTTCCATGACAAGTATTTCAACTCAGCAGTAGCCGCAGGCTCAAAAGGTTGTAGAGTAAGTTTTTCCAACACAAAATTGAGATCCCAAGCAGGAGTAGGAGCTCTACGTGGGGGTCTTATATTCTTTGCCCCTCTAAGAAACTGCTTGAACAAAGGATGCGAAAACAAAGGTGGGTCACAATCATAATGAGCTGAAATTGCTGCAGCATGAATCTTAATGGAAGAGAAGGACAAACCTTTGTCCAATAACTCAGTAAGATATTGAAGAGCCACACTCAAATTAGGCTCAGAAATCTCCAAATTCTTTGCTGTACTCCAAAATAAAAATCTCTTCCATTTGTCTGCGTACACCTTCCTTGTACTAGGTCTTCTAGCTTCCATAATCACATTTAAAACTTGCTGAGGAAGTTGAGACCTGCTGTGCTTCAAGAGAGAATATGCCAGGCTGTTAGATGAAGAGAGTGAAGCTTGACATTGAGTAGATGACCATCCTTCTGAGATAACAGATGAGGAATCAGAGGTAAAGGCCATGGAGGCTTCCTTACCAGACTCCGTAGTAGTGGATACCAGTGTTGCCGAGGCCAATCTGGAGCTATCAAAATCATCCTTGGCCTGTCTTGTCTGACCTTTAATAATACCTTTGGAAGAAGAGGCAGAGGTGGAAAGGCATAGACATGAAGGTTTTTCCAACTGAAAGACAGAGCATCCACTTTCCAAGCTGTGTGATGAAACCCCTTTGTGCAATACTTTGGCAGCTGGTGGTTTAGTGGAGAAGCGAACAGATCTATGTCTGGAGTTCCCCATGACACTGTCAATTTCTGAAATACATGAAGATCCAGTTTCCACTCGTGGGGATCCATGATTTGTCTGCTTAACACATCTGCTAGGGAGTTCTGTGCTCCTGGCAGAAACCTTGCCTGAAGAGTTAGTTGCAGGCTTAACGCAGTCTCCCATAAAATCATTGCTTGCCTGCATAGAGGATAAGAATGTGTTCCCCCTTGCTTGTTGATGTACCACATGACAGTTGTGTTGTCTGTTAGAATCAACAGCTGCCCTGGAAGAAGTAACTCCTTGAAAGCCATCAATGCAAACTGGACTGCTAACATCTCCTTCATGTTGATATGTAGATGCTGTAGTCTGGCAGGCCACTTGTCTTGTATCCACTTTCCATTTAGATGAGCTCCCCAAGCAGTGTCCGAGGCATCTGTCGTTAAAATCTGACTCGCCTCTGGCCGGGTCACAGAGAGTCCCTTGTTTAGGTGACATTCCTGAGCCCACCACAAGAATTCCTTTTGAAGGCAAGGTATTATTTGAATGACAGTGTCCAAATCCTGGCAGTGCTGTGTCCATACATTTTGAGATACCATTGCAGCTTCCTCATATGCAGTTTGGCATTGGGAAGCACCAGAATACAAGATGCCATGAACCCTAATGCTTGAAGGACTGTCCTTGCAGTCAGCACGGACTGATGAGATAGTTGATGGAAGTAAAGTGACAGACTCTTTTGTTTGTCCGGGGTTAAAAGGCCATCTGGGCTGCTGTATTCAGTCTCACACCCAGAAAGCACATGTCTTGAGAGGGTACTAGACTGGACTTTATTTCGTTCACAGAATACCCCAGGCATCTTAGCACTGCTATGACATATTCCAGATGCTGTAGAAGGTCTTCCTTTTCTTGAGCCAGAATCAGGCAGTCGTCCAAGTAAGGATAGATTTGAATGCCTTGAAGCCTGAAGTAAGCTATCACTGGAGCCAGAACCTTTGTGAATACTCTGGGCAGTAGATAAGCCAAAGGGCAATGCAGAGAACTGATAATGAAAATCTCCAGTTGAAACCAGATACTTTCTGCAACCTAGCCTTATAGGCACATGAAGGTAAGCTTCCTTGAGATCTAAAGTTACCATCCAGTGATCTTTGCCCAGCAGAGGTAACAGTTGTTGTAACGTCAACATCTTGAACTTGGGAATGTCCAGATAAGTGTTGAGGATAGATAAATCCAAAATTGGTCTCCACGTGTTCCCCTTCTTTGGTACTAGGAACAGGCGAGAATAAAATCCGAAACCCCTTTCTGATACAGGGACTGGCTGAATGGCCCCTATCTGGAGTAACTGAGAAACTTGCTTGTGAGCCTCTTTTCTTTGTGGAGGAGGAACATCTGGCATGCCTTTGAAAAGGGGCATTGTGTGGAAATAAAATCTGTAACCGTGATGAATGATATCCAGCACCCATCTGTCTTGAGTGATTAAATCCCAATTTTCTTTGAAAAGAGACAGTCTTCCTCCCAAAGGAGCTGCCAGACGAGAATCCACTGGCAGCTGAAAAGGCAGGTCATTGGGTCTGCTTACGAAAGGACTGACCCCTGCCCTCACCAGAAGTCTGAGCAGGTGAACTCTCTGATCTAGGCCTAAGCGAACCTTGAGCCCTGCCCCTACCACGTCTAGACCTACCCCTAGACTGGGAACCATAAGCAGGATATGTCCACCCCTTAGCAGGCCAATTTCTACTAAACTTGGAGGCT
The DNA here is from genome assembly GCF_019279795.1 of Protopterus annectens. Classification (NCBI taxonomy): domain Eukaryota; kingdom Metazoa; phylum Chordata; order Ceratodontiformes; family Protopteridae; genus Protopterus; species Protopterus annectens. The sequence continues at coordinate 184,544,449 of NC_056748.1, read as the reverse complement.
GCACCTGCAAAAATCTTTAACAGTCTGCATAGACTTAGCTTTGTCCTCCATTTTCTTTAAAACTGCTTCCACAGGCGGTCCAAACAACACATCAGACTGTAAAGGAGCATCCAAAATCCTGGTCTTAACATGCTCAGCTAAATTCTGATCCTTCAACCAGGCATGTCTGCGAAGAACAGAACTAGTAGCAGCCACCCTCGAGGAGGCCTGAACAGCATCAAAACCACACTGCAAAGAATGCTTACCCACTTGTTCAGACACATGAACCAAATCCAGCAATTCTTTACACTCAATACCTTCCGCCAAAGCATCCACCTTAGATTTCAATTGTGAAAGGAGATAAATCTGATATTTTAGCATATGAAACTGACAATTCAACGCCCTCATGGCTAGAGTGGAAGAAGTATATACTTTCTTACCCCACCTATCCAAAGCCCTTGCCTCCTTATCAGAGGGTACAGGATTTTTAACCACAGAAGCTTTAACACCTTTAGGCCCCTGAGAAACAGTTTCTGGGTCCGCCCTAGGACTCTTAAACAAATACTTATGAGCTTCGGGCACCCTATAATACCTATCAGGCTTAACAGGAGCAGGAGGCAAGGAGTCAGGGTTCAGGGAAGCCTCTGCAAAAACATCCTCCACCACATTCAACACATGAGGAATAGCTAAGGGCCTATGCTGGGGTAAAAACAAGAATTCCCTAAGCCTTTTCCTGGAATCAGAGTAATCCTGGCCTTCCCATTTAAAGTGCTCCCTCATGGAGTGAAGAGTCTCTGAAAATGAAAAATCCTCAGGAGGAGAAGCTGTAGGAGTGGAATCATCCACATCAGAATCAGAATAAGTAGGAAACTCTTGTAAGTCTTCCACAGAAGACTCTGAAGCCTGTGAACACTGTTCAAAACTATCAAACTCCTGTTCCACCCTAGGCCTCTTATCAGGCGGGGGCATAGAACCTCTAATCAGAGTAATCAAATCTTCTGCCATTTTAAGCATATGTTTCTTAGGCACAGAGCCCGAAATGCTAGGAGAAGCCCCCACAGAAGCTGAACTTGGCCTACCTCTAAAAGAAGTTTTGGCAACAGAAGGAGAGGCCCTAACTACCTTGGGAAGAGAGGGAAGAACAGTTACCTGAGAAGGCCCCTCAGCCTGGCCTACCTCCTGAGAGGGCACATCCTGTAACAGTAAAGTATCTGCCTGAGACTCCATAGAGACTCCTGGCAAAACCTCTGGCTCCCCTGAGCCTTCTAAAGAACCGACGTCCGGGACTGCCGGTTCCTCACCCCTAGGCTTCACTGTTTTGTCCTTGCGCTTCTTGGATGAAGCGGCCGGAGCATCCGGCGGCATATTATAATTGCAACGCTTCCCAAACACTAACCTAGCACAATCTAGCCTCCTCTTAATAGTGCGCTTGTTAAATCTAGCACAAGAGCGGCAACCAACAACGTCGTGCTCAGGCCCTAAACAAGGTATACACAATGTATGATAATCCCTATGCGGTATCTGCTTCCCACAAGAAATACAGTTATTCACTTTTTCTGACATCCGGTTAAATACTGAGGCAAGAAAAACCAAAATGTTCCCAACGGGTTACTTAGCCAACTCTGTTTCGGTCTGAAACTCCGGTTTCGGAAAATCTCAGAACGCCAACCTGCACTCGCAAAATTGCTTCTGCATCGGACCATGCGGCAAAAAAGACTGAGGAAATGACGTCGGTCATGCGCATTAGTACCCTGACGTACTGACGTCAGTCTAAGGCGCCATGACCGACGTCAGCCTTATACTCTGGTATTCGGGCCGACTGGGACGCGGACTATACCCAATAGTCAGGACTGCAGCAATGGAAGACGAAGAACATCTGTTGCAAAAAAGAGTAAAATCCCATGACTGGAGGAGCTCCCTCGTCAGCCTCAGTAAGAAGCTGAGATCCTTCATAAAATCCTCCAAAGCTAATTATGAAAACAAAATTGCCACTGACTCTAAAGACAACCACAAAGCATTCTATAGCTATGTCAAGAATCTCAATGGCAACACTCAGATCTGCTCTGAGTTACAGCATAATGGCACTAAATATACAGAACCAACTGATAATGCCAACATACTGGCAAATAGGTTCAATGCTAACTTTACCACCCTCTCCCCCCTAGAGGACCATTTCTAAACTGGAATAATGCAAAGTTTCTGTAATCACGGCTGCACAGGTAAAAAACACAATCTCCAAAGCTAAGAACACAGCATCCATATGACCTGACAATATCCCAGGCTGCATTCTACATGAACTACAGAATGAACTGGCACCCCATCAAAGTACCACGTTCAATCATAGCCTCACCTCAGGCTTTGTGCCCACTGAATGGCGCACAGCGACGGTTATCCCATTCCACAAAGGGGGAGCCACGACGGACCCCGGGAACTACCACCCCATTAGCCTGATGAGCCTGGACTGCAAGGCCATGGAACGTATCATCATGGAATTCATAAATAAAGAGATTGGTAATCTCCAAACTCTGGACCCCACCCAGTTCGGGTTTGTAAAAGGCAGATCATGTCTCCTAAACCTGACAGACATCTTTGAAGCAGTCACCAAAGCCACAGATGATGGTAAGGTGGTTCACACTGCCTATCTAGATCTTGCCAAGGCTTTCGATACCATCCCCCACTCTGGAATTATAGATAAACTCACTAAACTAGGTATAAATCCCTATGTCACAAGATGGGTTACCAACAGGCTCACGGACAGAACCCACACTGTGAAAGTAGCAGACTCCAAATCCAACTTCAGACCAGTGACAAATGGAGTACCACAGTGTTCAGTCCTGGGTCCTCTCCTGTTTGGTATATACTTCTCTGAAGTACAGGCTAACAGAGAAGGTCTTTGCCTAACGAAGTTTGCAGATGACTGCAAACTGGGAGCCATAATCAAAACTCCTAACGATGTGGACATCCTACAAAAGGGCCTCACTGAGACAGATGCCTGGTGTCAAAGCCATGGCCTGAAGCTCAGTGCCAAAAAGTACATTGTCATCCCCTTTGGTAAAAAAACTGTACCCATGAACTACCACATAGTTGGTAGTCTACTTAACACCGAAAGTGTGATAAGAGACCTTGGGACACAGATGGACAGCAGTCTCTCCTTTGATAATCACATTGCCACAGTGGTAAGGAAATCCTTCGACATGGCACACCTCATCACAAAAGGTTTCTCATTCAGAAAAAAAAGAGGTCATTGTTCCCCTCTACTTATCACTCATTAGACCCATGATAGAGTACAGCACCCCTTTTGGTATGTACCTCACAAGACATCTACAACAACTGGAGAGGCCACAGAAATACCTCACAAAGAGGATTACTGGCCTCAAACAGATACCATATACAGACCGTCTCAAAAAACTCCAGCTTTACTCCGTCGCATATCGACTACTCAGATGCGATCTCTGCCTAACATACAAAGCTATATCAAACCCAGAGCTGTTAGACATGCTCCACTTAAAGAAATCCCAATCCCTCCATACCGCAATAAACAGAACATGCTGGAGGGATAGATTCCTGTCCCAGAGACTTCCCATACTCTGGAACAGACTACCTATATAAAACAGCACTCTTCAATAAAAATCTTGATGATTGGATGGGAAATAGGAAATTCACCCCGGGGATCACTTCTGTGGCTCTGCTCGACTGGGGCACAGGAAAATAATTTTCTTGGCTGGCAAAAGCCAGGGTACCTTTTTGGCTAGGCTTATATAGGCCCTAGGGCCGATAGCCTAGTACCTACCTATGAACCTACCTATGACCCTATTCTGTATCCCAAAATGTAAAGGCTCTTTTTCTCCAAGGAAGCCTAAACCAAAGTACAGTTGTGTACAATTACCATAAATGTAGATGTTCGAGCGTATTCACTGTTGCAGTCATCACACTTGGGTTATCCGCCTGCAGGTAGCCCTCAGTCAGCCCGAATACCAGAGTCTTGGGATTTCTGCGTCGGATGCTGTCTCGGCATACGCTGAGACTGTAGTCTGGTTCCCCGGGTTTGGACTGAAAAGGCCTGGAAGGGGCTGGAAAGGACCATTTTTTGTAGGCCAATGCCTACTGAATCTAGGTGGCTGCACTTGTAAGAATTCTTTAACAGTTTGCATAGATTTAGCTTTTTCTTCCATCTTTTTAAGAACCTCTTCTGCTTTGGTGCCAAACAAACAGTCCTGATTTAAAGCAGCGTCTAGTAATTTTGATTTGACATGGTCTGGAAAGGTTTGTCCCTTCAGCCAAGCATGTCTTCTCAGTACAGCTCCAGTGACTGCAACCCTGCAAGATGCTTCAAGGGCATCAAAGCTACACTGCAAAGCATGCTTACTAACTTGGTTTGCAGAATGCATTAACTCTTGTAAATCTTTATTTTCTGCACAATCTGGAAGTAACACCATTTTTTGTTTAATTTGTTCCATAATATGTTGCTGGTACTTCAACATATGAAACTGGCAATTCAATGCCCTGATGCCCAGAGTTGCAGAGGTATACACCTTCTTACCCCATCTGTCTAAAGCTCTGGAATCCCTGTCTGAAGGAGTAGGGTTTTTGGCTGTAGTAGCTTTAATACCTTTAGGCCCCTGGGAAATGGTCTCTGGATCCGCAGTAGGACTCTTAAAGAGAAATTTGTGAGAATCAGGTACTCTGCAGTACCCGTGAGGTTTTCTAGGGGCCAGTGGTAAAGTGCCTGGAGTAAGACTGGATTCCATGAAGACATCATCTACAACATCCAGGACAGGGGGTATAGCTAGGGGCCTGTGCTGAGGCAACTCTAAAAATTCTCTGAGTCTCTTTTTGGACTGATGATAATCTTGTTATTCCCAGCGGAAATGCTCTCTTAAAGTATGCAAGTTTTCACGAAAGGAAAAATCCTCTGGAGGGGAGGCAGAGGGAATGGATTCCTCTGCGTCTGAATGCTCCAAGGTAGGTAAGGGTATGTCCTGGTAATCAGAAGGGTCAGAGTCATCAGACTCAGAAAGAAACTCAAATCTTGGTCTCTTAGCAGGGGAAGGCTGGCTCCCCCTAATTAGGGTAATAAGGTCTTCAGCCATTCTAAGCATTTGTTTTTGAGGCATGGGAGCTTCAGCATGTGCTTTGGTCGTCGGTTTTCTAGACATAGTGCATACTCTGGCCCTGATAAACTCGGTAGTTTTAGCTAAAAATGAAGTTTTCGGTTTAATGCGAATATCAGTAGGTCAGAATGCACCCTCAGAAGCCGGTGCCTGCACAGTGGCTCCTGACCCATCCAAGGTAGAGACATCTGCAGGTTCCATAGTCGAAGAAGCATCTCGTGGCATACTGGACTCTGAATGGGTGTCAGCAGAGGTCTGCGAATCTGTAGAAACGGGCATCAGGGGCTGCAAACGAGCCTCACTGAGTACCAGCGGACTGGCGACTAGCTTAACGGAAGCGTCATCGGCAGTTTTTGACCTATGCAGTCTGTTTGTCTTTGCACTTTTCTGGAAGATCGGTAGACAGATGGCTTACCAAAGCCATTTCAGAATATGGAGAATGAGAGCAAAAGAATTTACCTACAAAAATAGCCCGACGACGAATGGTTCGGGCAATAAACAAGGCACAAAACCAACGTCGTGGTCTGGGTCTAAACAGGTGACGCAGTAAGAATGAAAATTTCTGTGAGGTATTTGCTTTCCACAGGCAAGACAATTGTTAACTTTTTCTGACATCAGTTAGAGCAAGAAAAAAGAATCCTCAATGGGGTACTTAGCTTTAGAAGACTTCAGGTTTGAAACTCGAAAAATGAAAATTTCAGGTAGCGGCTGACCGGCACTTATGAACTGCTTCTGCTTTGGGCGCCTTCTTGGCAAGAAAGACTGATGTAATGGTGTTGGCTGCCTGTTTTATACCCCTGATGACCTGACGTCATGGAAGAAGCGACAGCATCCAATGCAGAAATCCCAAGACTCTGGTATTCAGGCCGACTGAGGGCTACCTGCAGGCAGATAACCAAGTGTGATGACTGCAACACTGAAACACAAAAAACATCCTATATGCCTTTCTGGAACTGAAGCCTGTTACTTAGCAGTTTAGCACAGGTTATGAGCTATTAAGGAATTTCATTACATAAACTTTTAAGTTTGACTCGCTCAGTCTTTATATGCTTCATGTGCAACTCTCAGGGCCAGATTTCAAAAAAAGTTGCTCTTAGTGTAAGTTTGCCTGACTCCAAAAGATTTGTTCTCAGTGTAAGTGGTCACTTACACTGAGAGCAAGTCTTTTGGAATCGGGCCCTCAGAAAGTTACATAAAAGATTCTCTTTGGTCACCCCTGAAAGAGATATTTGTGCCTAATAAGACTGCTGGTTTAAGAAATGACTAAAGTAAATAAAACAATTTCCCTGATAAGATTATTAAAGGAAGGTTTAGTTCAGGATTAATGCACTTTTAATAATTCACAGCACCTTTCTGGAGGAGAAATAATTCCTGGACCTTTTCTGTGTAAAAAAAGAAGTTATGTACTCACCATAACGTTCCATCTGTGTAGGTAACTTCATTTGTCTGCAACCTGTAGGTATCGGATCCGAGCCGGCAGCTTTACCTAGCTAAAAGATCCGAGCTCCTAGCTCCTCCCCTACCCATAATCCCCTGCTACACATTCCCCATCCTCAGATCGAGTTTGCCTATAAAGACTCCACAAGACCCTCAAAAGAGGCCAGTAACCTACTGCCTAACAGAATGAGCAATCCCATCTCATGGTTAAGAAGCACGAGACTGCTTAGGGGGAAGGGAGGGGGGGTCGGTTGCAGACAAATTAAGTTACCTACTCAGATGAAACGTTATGGTGAGTACATAACTTCTTTATCTGAAGTAGTTAACTTCATTTGGTCTGCAACCTGTGGGACAGAGTCCCAAGCTACCTAGAAACCTTGGGCAGCCCTCAAGGAAGAATATTCCGGAGCACCACGGAGCCAACGGAAGCCCTGCTCCTGAATATCATATCCAATTTATAATGGGAAATGAATGTATGAGAGGTGGACCAAGTAGCTGCTGAACATATGTCGTCTATAGGGACTCTAGACCAGAACGCTGCAGAGGTAGCTATGGATCTGGTTGAATGAGCATGGATTCCCAAAGGTACCGGTTTGTTTGAAGCTAAATAGGCCTGAATGATGCACTGCGAAATCCAGTTGGCTAATGTAACCTTGGTAATAGGTTTACCTAAAGAAGACTTGGCAAAGGACACAAACAATTGATCAGATTTGCGGTTGGTTGCTGTCCTGTGCAAATAAAAATGTAGTTGTCTATGTTCATCCAATTTGTGTAATGTGTATTCCCCTTTGTTCTGGAAATTGGGTAAAAACACTGGCAGATTAATAGACTGATTAATATTCGACTCAGAGGCTACTTTAGGGAGGAAGGAAGGATTAGTCCTGAAAGAAACTCTGTCCTTATGAAATATCAGGTAAGGGGGTTTCATACAGAGGGCTTGAAGCTCAGACACTCTCCTGGCTGAATTTATTGCAATCAGGAAGGCTGTCTTCCAAGATAAAAATTTCAACTGTGCAGAAGCAGCCGGTTCGAAAGAATGTAAAGTCCCATGGTGGGACCGCAGACTTAACTGGCGGTTCTAACAGAAAGGCGCCTTTTAAAAAAGTTTTGCAAATCCTGGTGGAAGCCAATGATTCTACATCATCCCCAACATGAAAATGAGAGATGGCTGCCAACTGTAATTTAACCGTATATGCACTGGTTCCCTGATGAAAGATATGGGACAGAAAATCAAGAATCGTCGGAATAGGGACAGTAAAGGGGTCTAAGCCCCTGTCTTTGGCCCAGATGGAAAAACGTTTCCATTTACTACTGTAGATTTTTCTGGTAGAAGGTTTGAGTGCAGCTACCAGAATAGCTTTCACTGGTGACGAGATACCGGGAGTCCTTGCTATCAGCGGAACTGGATCAACGAAGCCGTGAGCTTGATGTTGCCCAGGTTTGGGGGTTGTAATCCCGCAGGATGAGAAATTAGATCCGGAATGGGATCCAAGGAGGAACTACACTGTGCGACCGCAGGTAAGGGAACCAAATCTGGCGAGGCCAGAATGGGGCTATGAGGATTATCTTGCTCCCCAACCGATGGGCTTTCTGCAGGAATTTCATCATGAGCGGAAGCGGGGGATAAGCATAAAGGAGATCGGGGGGGCCAAGCATGAACCAGAGCGTCTCTGGGGCTCTCCCCTATTGGGGGAATTAGAGCGAAAAATTCAATGCACTTTGTGTTTGACGGAGAAGCAAAAAGATTGCAGCAAGGTAGACCCCATTTGAGGAAGATTTGTTTCGCTACTAATGGGTTTAGAGACCACTCGTACGGTGTGAGGATCAAGCGAATCAGCTTGACCACTAGGATGTTGGTCCGGCCCGGAATGTGCGTTGCTACCAAAAAGCAGTTGGTGGAGATTGCCCATTCCCAAACTCTCATAGCCTCTCAGCAAAGTGGTTAAGATCTGGTTCCTCTCTGTTTGTTGATGTACCAGACTACAGCCATGTTGTCTGTCTGAATTGCAATAGTTCCCAGAGGAAGAAGGTCTTGTAGGGCTTGCAACGCCAGAAGCACCGCCCTCATCTCCAGAACACTGATATGCAGAATGGTCTTTGAGGGAGTCCACGTGCCTTGGACAGTTCTGCCCATAGCATGCTCCCCCCCACCCGAGGCGAGAAGCGTCCATGGTCAACGTGGCTTGGGGATGAGGCATGACAAACGGTCTCCCTTCTCGCAGCTCCTGAGAGTGAAGCCACCAGAGAAGGGAGTCCTTACAAACCCTGCTCAAGGGAATCGGTGTGTTCAAGGGGTGCAGTAAAAGTGACCATTGGACCTGAAGAGTCCACTGAAGAATTCTCATGCGCAGTCGCACAAAGGGCGACAGACCAATGGCTGCCGCCATGGAGCCCAAAGCTCTCAGGACTAATTCCGCAGGTAGGGCTGGGGACTGGAGAATTGCCAAAACATGAAGAAACAAACTGCGCAACCTGTCTGTTGTTAGAAAGGCTTTGGAGTGGCGTGTATCTATCTTGGCCCCTATAAATTCCAGAACCTGCACAGGATGAAGGAACGATTTTTGAAGGTTTACAGTAATACCCAGATGCTGAGTAAGAGACAGGGTATAATCCCTGGCAGAGCGGAGCTGATGCCTGGTGGAGGCGGTAAGGAGCCAGTCGTCCAGGTACGGAAATACCCGAATGCCCTGAAGTCTCAGGTGGGCTGCGACCACTGCCATGACCTTGGTGAACACCCTGGGGGCTGAGGTGAGGCCAAACGGAAGAGCCCTGAACTGATAGTGACTGGCTCCCAGCTGAAAGAGGAGGAACCTCCTGGATCATCTGTCCATTAGAATGTGGTAGTATGCATCCTTGAGGTCTATGGAGCACATCCAGTCGTTCTCCCGTAGGAAGGGGAGAATAGATTGCAGAGTGACCATCCGGAATTTCTCTTTGGGAATGAACAGGTTTAGAGATGAGAGGTCTAGGATAGGCCTCAGTTCCCCATCTTTTTTGGCACTAAAAAGAACCTGGAGTAATTTCCCAATCCAGACTGGCCTGGGGGGACGTGCTGGATGGCTCTCCTTTCTAATAGCTTCGAAATTTCTGAAGCTGCCGTCTCCCTTTGATCAGGTGGGACATCAGGGAGGCGTTTCATAGGAGGGGGAAGACTCAGAAAGGGAATGGAATAACCTCTGGATATAATTCGGAGCACCCACCGGTCCATAGTAATGGACTCCCAAGTCTGGAGGTGCTCCGACAGACGCCCCCCGATTGCCTCCAGAGAGCCCCTCTTCCTCTGAAGGATGAGGGGTCCGAAGTGGGATGGGACTGCTGTGATTTCCAGAACCACATCTTCTTTTGTCCCCTCTGATTCCTCGAGAAGGACTGTTGGGGATTAGAGAAGCAGATCCCGACGGCAGACAGCGTCTTCCCGTCTTTCTCGCTTTGGACCAGCGTGTCACGGATGGTCTTGCCAAAGAGCGTAGAACCATCAAAGGGCGCGTTCGCGAAGGACGCCTTGAAGGGTTCTGCAAAATTGCAAAGGCGGAGCCAGGCATGGTGCGGCAGAGCGATGCCTGCTCCGCTGGCTCTAGCCGCTCCCTCCGTGGCATGGGAGAGTAGCCGCATAGATGTGTTAGTAATAGATTTCAGAGTGGCCATGCGAGTCGAGAAGGTGCGTTTGTCCTTGACCGCTATGGACTCCGGGGGGGCTCCAGCGTATTCCTTAATCAAGTCTCGTTGGAGTCTGATGACGTGTGCCATACAGTTCAGCGCCCTCACAGAGAAGGTAGCTGAAGCAAACATCCGCTTTCCAATGCGGTCCAACGTCCGAGATTCCTTATCTGGAGGGTGGACCAAGGAACTCTCCTGCGCTAGTTCCTTCTTGGTGGCAGCCGCCACCACCATGGCATCCACTGGAGAACCTTTGGACCATGCCAGCCTATCAGAAGGGGTACTAAGTATCTTGTCTGGCCTTCTGGGAATTGGCTCCATGGTGTCCAGCTCCTTCCAAGCCCTGGTGGTAATTAAGTCCACCAGGGGGTCAGCCGGGGGGGACACCCAAGAAGTAGACGGGCCTGCATCAAACGCATCCAGGAACACAGACTCGTCCGAGGAAAGTTTTTGGGCAGACCACCCTCCTCTGATTCGCAACATCAAAAAAAATCTCAAAAAATACCTCAATAAAACATGGCTATGCCCCTGCACTAACCCAGACTAACCCTGCTTTTTCCTTCCCTGTCATCCTTCCTTCCATCTCAACCCAATTACATCCAATAACTTAGATGGGGACTCTCAGCTGCTCAACTTTCCACTATGATTTGGAATATAACACCCACTGCCTACTTACCCTAATGTCTCTCCCCTTCCTAGATAGAGTATCCCTGCCTCTCTTTCATAACAGTAACTATTCTACTTCCTCTAAAAAAAAAAAATTTCTCTAATCCTTAAACTCTACCTATACTATCCCTGATACCTTTCCTATCTTTCCTTCATCTCTGTTCACACTTATTTTCATTTGATATGTTTTTATAATGATGCTAAGCACATCACGCAGTAACTGATTTTCTTTATATCACATGTGTAAAGAGTACTCTGTTATGAACATTACATAGCCTGTTACTTTTACTCACAAAAAAAAAAAAAAAAAAAAAATGTTTTCCTGTTTCCATTACATCTCCATTTATTTTTATTGTTAAACTTTATTAATTGATGTACTAATAATTTGGAGCTTTTCTCCCCGGGCCTCTACTGAAAATGGACATATATCCAGCTAGACTAGCCCGGTCAACAAATGTAAAATAAATAAATAAATAAAATCTCCATGATGTCTCCAAAGGAGACATCCTCAGGGCGTAACCTTGGGGAACCTTCCCCTTCCTCCAAGTCTGTGCCCTCTGTGAGGGACTCAGGGGAGTCCAGGTGCCTCCTTTTGCACTTCCGTTTGTGAGGAACCTCCACGGTGGGGCTATCCGAGGAGGGCTCACCCACGGGGTCTTGTTTCTCTAAGGGAACCAACTTGAGTGCCGATGCAGGCTGTCCCTGTGGCCGGATGACGGAGGACAGGCCCAAATGCGCAGGGGTGATGGATGGATCCGCAGCCTGGACCGGGGATCTGGAAGTCCTCGACAGCACCCTCTCCACTACTTCAAATGCCGAGGGCAAACCGCTCTCCCCTGGCTCCGAGAGCAGCCGCCTTGGCGCAGATGCAGGGATCGGCGCCGAAGCGGTCGGACCTGAGAGGGAAATGTGCTCCGACCTAATTGGCGCCGAAGACACAGTTCCCCCCATGGATCCGACGCTCGGCTCTTAGCCCCAAGAGCTAGGATCTGACACACTCGAGGGTACAGTCGGCGTCGAAGTAACCAAGACTGTCGGCGCCGACGGTTCCCTGGGTCCGAAACGGCATGGATCCGAAGACTCCGAAACCCTAAACCGGGTCGGAGAAGGAGTGATCGGGGTAAAGAAAGGGGCCGAGCTCCCCCTGGAGGGGGGGGGGGGAGGCTGGAGCACACCCATCTGCATTTGAGCCTGCAGGAAACCTACGCATCATCCGGTCCAAATCAGTGTCGGTCAAGCTTTTGGTGGATATGGAGGAGGTCGTAGAGGCGGGCCTGGAGGGCCGCCTCGAGGACCTCAATGGAGACTGGTACTCCTCTTCCGGCTCCGGGGAAAAGCAAGGAGAAGGCAGCCGAGAATGAGGAGAACCAAAGGTCCTCTTAGCAGGACTAGCTACCTTAGCTGGTGGGGCTGAGGGATGAGACTCAGCCCGCCTTTTATGCCTGTGCTGGTCCTTATCTCTCCTCTTCTCTTTAGAAGAGGAAGAAGAGTCCCCCTCACCCTGAGTAGCAGAGGGAGTTTGAGTCCCCAACAAGGGAGGGGGATTAGAAGGCACGGAAGCCGCAGCCGTGACCGGTGTCTTAGAGGGAGAGGAGGAAGAAGAATCCAGGGGCAACAATCCCGCCAGGATTAGCTTGTTCCTCCTATCCCTGAGAGTCTGGGGGTTGAAAGCCACACAAACCTGGCAGCTGGTGGATAAATGGGCCACCCCCAGGCAAATAACGCACTGAATTTGGCCATCGGCTGAGGACAGCTTATGACCACACTCAGTGCATTTAGAAAAAATGGCTTTAGGCCCTTCAGCCATCACACCACACACTCACGCACTAGGGGGAGGGAGTTGAAAACAAATTTGAAGTAAATTTATCACACAAAAATTACGCTAAGTATACTAGTCGATAAAGGGGGCTAAACCATACACATACACACACACACACACCAAAGAACTTTTAGAAAAACGATTTTAAAAGGTTTTTATAACACTGGAAATTTCTCACCCACACCTAAGAGCTCGTCTCTAGAAGCTGCTATAAGCCGCGGCAAACTAGATCTGAGGATGGGGGATGTGTAGCAGGGGATTATGGGTAGGGGGAGGAGCTAGCAGCTCAGATCTTTTAGCTAGGTAAAGCTGCCAGCTCGGATCCGATACCCACAGGTTGCAGGCCAAATAAACTTAACTACTTCAGATCATTATTTACCTTTCTTATTTAAAGCTTAAAACTACAACTTTTTTATTAAACACATTTGAAAAACACCATAAAAGCAATAAATAATCAATCCAATATATAAAATTACATATATCTTATAGTGCATGTGCATATGTGTGTAAGAAAGAAAAAGTAAAAATTCTATTTACACAATGAAAGAATATTTAATAGGGCCAATAACATTTTACCATGTAATCTCATTTCCTCAACCCATATTATCAAACATAATGGTCGAATCATACTATAATTACATAGAAAACGTATAATTTTTCCTACAAGTCTGGATACCTGGCTGCATGTTTCATAAACCTTTAAAAAACAGTTGCGAAATAGTATTTAGAAATTTGGAGAAATGGCATACAACTTAACTACTCTTCCTGATATAAATATGTTTTGAATGTTAGCATGCAAGATGGTCTGAATTCATTTTTTTCTGTTAAAACACCCTTATTAAATTATCACTTAAGACATTCGGAAGCACACCATATTAACATTTTCCTTGTACATACATTATATATTACATATATTTTCTTTTTTATAACTATCATCAGTCTTACATTACATAATTTGTTCAGTTCCAGTCTTCCCTTAAACTTCATTCCTCCTCCTCCTGAACATTATTCTGCATGCATTGCTCCCACAACGTCCATTTATTTGTATGCAATTTGCTCCTTCCTTTTTCTAAAGATCCATTTTCCAGTTTCTTTATATACTTTATAATATTCAATACTTCACAAATGGCCGGTTTAGACTTTGATTTCCACCTACTAGTAGTTGCTTTTTTTGGCAGTCAACAGAATTAAACTTAACAAGGCCACACTATGCCTAAGCAATTTGGATCCTGTATCCTAACTCAGAAGAATAATTTCATTAGTTTCAGCCAAATGCTCACTCAACATTTCTGGCAGACTAGTCTGCTGGAATTTTTAATATCTGCCAACTTATTATACTCTCACAAATTATGTTCCTAGTTACCAATTTCTTCCCCATTACACCTCCAACATTTGCTATCTACCTGAGGAAAAATTCTTTGTAGTCCGTTTGGTGTATGAAAATACCTATGCAAGCACTTTCAAGCAAAACTGTTAAACCTTCTGCACTTTGTTGCATACTTGGGAGCCATACATATGTCCTCCCTTGTTTCACTGTAAATTGCATTTACAATCTCTCTCTTCACAATCTTTTTTAACATCTTCCGATTGATTTTTATAGTTATGATGGAATACTTTATATCCTCTAGTAATTATCCATTTTATTTGCTTAATGTGCAAATCTCAGGGACAGAGAGACCTGACTCTAAACTTGAAGAGCAGGTCTTTCACTTAGGACTCTCCTACCCCTTTCTCTTTGCCTATCCTCTGATATCAATCCCTGGTAGGAAAGACAGTCTGTAGCCAGCAGTCCAAATGTCTTCTTGGCCTCATCCCGTTCTATTATCATTCCCTTCTTAGTTATTTGCTCCCAATACCTTGTTTCCTTTGCAGTTTTCTACAGTAAATTCCAGACCCTTCTTGCCTATTAGTCTGAACTCAATTTTATTCTGAGGGTCATTTCATTACTAGTTATTACACTGTTAAAATGGATTAGCAGTGACATTTCCTTCCAAAATTGAAAGAAGTCTATATACCTGTGATTAGTCTCTACAAAGATATTCCTCAACTCTGCAAACTAGTTCATTTGGCATACTGAACTGTACATCTATGACTCACAAGTCAAAACCTGCAATCTCTTTAATTAGGAATATGTAGAAACATTTTTCTTCCAGTAAAAACAAACAGAATTTTTTTCTTTATCTATTTTTTTTTAAGGAAGAGGTAGCAGACACAGATGGAAGCCTAGAATTCAATGAAGGTACAGTGATAAATTCTCACTGGGGACCATCAGCAGTCTGTGTGCTCCGAAATGGCATCAGTGCTTGTAGCTTGGTACTGAATTGCTTCATGTAACACTCAGGAATGCTCCTCTACAAAGGAAAAATAATTCAGGAATGCAGCATGGACATCCACAGTAAATCACGAACCAGCAAAGTTCTGGTTGGCAATGGCAAAACATACAGTCACTTTTTCAATCCACAAAAGTTTTATATCCACTATCATCCCTAATAATTTACTATGCAAAGTGTTTTTAATGGTTGTATCAAGAGAGGGGACATTAAATTTTGTTTTTTCATGGAAGACGGATTTAGTGGAAAAAGTAGCAGTTTGTGTTTTAGGGTTGAGTATGACTTGTGAGTTACAAATCCATGTTTCAGTTGCTGTTAAAGCTTCCTGAGTAATTTTCAGAGGTGTGCCACATTGTCAGATGTGCAAGTGAGTGTGGAGTCATCTGTGTACTGTATTAGGTAGATCTGATGTGAGGATGTTGGTGAGAATGTTAAAGAGAAGGGGACCAAGGAGAGAGCCTTGTGACACATCAGTGGTGACTGGGAAGTATGAAGAGAAGGTGCAGTGCTATTTTACAAATACCTATTAGACAGTTAGCTTTTGAACCACAGCAGGGTGGGCTGAGAGAGACCTGATGAGGAAATTCAAAGTAGAAGTTTGCCATGACAGACTGTGTTGAAGGCTTTAGACAAGTCTAGAAATGAAGAGATTAGTTGACATTACCTCTTGATTTATTGACAGTATCTATATATGTTAGCCATTCAGTGTTAGTACTATGGGAAGGACAGTTACAGTAGTGTGTGGAAGAGAACTGTCTTAATGCTCATTGTGATAGGTGGGGTCAGGACTAGGTTGAATGTCTCTTTCTAGAAGGATTTTAGTATACTGGGGAATTACTGATACTTGTTTTTTCAGAGTATTTCTACACCTAATTTTGTTTTGGTTTGAGATGAAATGGAGTTACTCAGTCTATACTTGGAGTAAAGGTGAGGGGGGTCATTAAATTGGTTCAGTGTAATACGTGGAGAGTTTAGGGAGGAAGTATGAATAGATGGTTGGAACAGGGTTGGAGATATGTTGAGTACCATTATTGAGTCAAGACAGGATTAAAGATAACCAGACGAAGGAGAAGAATAGACGATAAGCTGAGTAATAGCATGATTAAGAAAAGGGATCTCTGTGTTATAGTTGGTAGGTAGTGGGGAAGCAGGGATCAAGAAGGAAAAGTAGCAGCAGGCTAGAAGAATATTTACTGGTGGTAGAGTCTGAAAGGTGATTGAGGGTAGGTAGGAAGGAAGAGTTTTCTATGAAGGGAGTTAGGTTGTCCTTGTAGCTTCTCTGGAATGTAAGGAATGGGAGGTTAAATTGCTAGACATTTAGAGTGTAGGTAAAATAGGAAGAAGTGAGGATTTATTTGGGAAAAGTAAAATATACAGTGTTAGGGAGGGGTGTGGCTATGAATGTATATAGAGCAAAGCAGTATGGGAGGAAGAAAGTTTGTTGAAAATGGTGCTAAAAGATTAAACGGAAGCTGGGAATTGGGTAAAAACATACAGGAGTGTTTGTATGATAGTAGTAAGGTTGTTTGAGAGGGTTATGGAATAAAAATCACAAGTATAATGCATATGTTTGTAAAACGTATAACTGTAGAGTAAGAGAGGATGAGTGGAAATTGGAAGAAGGGTACGGAGCACAGTGGGATTCCACCCTCATGTCCAAGTATAACAGAGAGAAATCAGTTTATCATATGATCATAGGACCATTGGAGTTTACTAAGCTAATGGCCCTGGGGTCCTTACAAACCTAGCCAAGAGTTTAACCCCAAAAAAGAAACCTCAGTCAGCACCTGTCAACCCTGTCAATGAGGGACAAAAGTGGAACCCCTGGGATGAATTTGTGGTTTCTCATCCACTCTTCAAGGCTGCGCTTGAAGAGTGTCAGCAAGGTACTCTGTTTGACATGTACGGGATGTCTATTCCAGAGACGGGGCATCCTCTGGGAGACAAAACATAGAATTATAGACAATAAAAAGCAATTAGCAGAGAGGTACCACATATAACAGGTTTTCTTTCCTGAAAGCAGAAACCTGTTAGACAGGAAGACTAAATAACTAGCATATACAGTGTAATCTACTGTTCAAGAGAAAGGACAGTACCAACTTAGTAAGTGGTTCTTAGAGTGCTATGACAACTCTGTCTGGGGGGTTAGAAACTAATTTCCATCTCAGGCAAGCATGTATTTGACTAGATGATGCTAATACACAGCAAAAATCTTCAAGTTTAATTTGCATACACTGTACAAAGACAAAATTCCCAGTGAATAAGTCTGGGAGGCAGTTCTTGTGGCACAGCTTCAGCAGTATCTGGGTTAAATATAGTGACCAGAGGCTAATGTACAAATGCAAAATTCTCAGAGAAAAAGTTTGGGAGTTGGCCCTTTAGGCAGAGCTTCAGCAGTATCTGGGTCGAATACAGTGACCACAGGCTATTTATTATACAAAGACAACATTTTCAGTGAAAAGGTTTGGGAGTTGGCCCTTGTTGCAGAGCTTCAGCAATACCTGGGTTGAAAATACTAACCAGAGGCTCTACACTATGTGGAAAGGTGAAACAGAAAGAAAATTGATCCATGTACAAATGCAATCCATTTACAAAATGACTTTTTTCTCTCTCTCACTCTGAGAAATAAGGTACTCAGTCTTTCTTCTTATTCTTAACAGGCCACAACTTCTCTCTAGTAAAAATCTTTGAAGGTGTCTTGCCATTGGAACCACTGCTTTGGTTAGTACAGGTGTCATCCATAGAGCTCTCTCAAGCTCATACTCCCCACCACCACCATTCCTCATATTACCCTCTTGCACCAAAATGGCTTTGTTGATGAGCTATCTAAACAGTCCTATATAATACATGATCTATACAAACAAATGATGTAGGTCTCAGGGAAGTCTGGCTAGATCTCTCTCACTCTCTGAGATGGCAACTGGAACAGAGGAGGTGGGCATACATATTAAAGTGGACTAACATGGATTATGAAGATCTAATGTTACAGTGAATACATTACTTTCATACGTTATGAAACACAGTCTGTCCACATCAATGGTAAGATAGATTGCCAGCTCTTGAGTAGATTCATGAAAACATACTCTGAAGAAGGCTAACCTGGTTCTGGAGATTACATTCAGCTTGCAGTGTCTACGTCACCACAGTACAAATGTCATCCACAGAATTTTTCCTAAACTAAGCTAATTAAGTCAAGATGGCGCTTGTGGAATTAGCCTTTGGCATACCTGGCAATGTTTTATTTATGAAAAAAAAGATAACAAATTCAGACAGTCATGAGGACAGAATAACTTTATAAACATTCTGGACAAACCCCAAAGAAGCAAATAAAGGGAAAAGTTGGTCATCCTTCTGGATATTTTATTTTGCTTTTGTTCACTTCGGTTGTCCCACTGGGTTTAATCAATAGCTCCTTTTCTGGGAGGGGTGGGGGGACTTCTTTTTCAGTGGAGACCCAGGGATAAAAGCACCAACATATTACAATCATTGTTAAACAGAAATTCCGTAGTATACATTAACAACTGCACATACATTTGATAATTAGATCACATTAATATGAAATAAAGGCAACTACTATAGTATAAATGATACTTATGCATTTAGTAGATGTTGAACATTGGGAATTTGAAGAAGTGCATTAATGGGTTTGTTAACAGATAATACGTCATGTGATTAGTGCCTAGAAATTCAAAGAAATGGAAGTGAGGGAAGGAACTTGCTAGGACAGAAAATAACACTGTAGTTAAGAAGTGGGGTATTAAGCAGATTCTGTGACAACTAATTATGGCTATCATTAGGTTTATGTTAGAAGTACTGAAAAGGGGTGGGGACAGTGTCACACAGACTATGTGTATAGCTCATAGATGCTAGTAAAACTATTCATATAGCTGTGAAGTCTGGTTGTGTGCACAGGATTCTGAGTGAAGAGACAGGTTTGACAATGTGGCTAGCTGACAATTACAGGTCTATATCACATTATCGCATTTTCAAAATATCGAATGGCTACAATGTCAAAAATGCCATTCAGTGAAATGTTTTTTGTGAGATTGCGGTATAGTGAGGATCAGAAAATTTGCTCTTTCCTCACTGTAGTGCGATCTCGGAGCTGGTATATATAATTGCAGGGGGTGTGGGGGGCACAGCCCCCCCCCACAAGAACGGTTTCACTGAATGGCATTTTCGATATTGTAGCCGTTCGATATTATTAAAATGCGATAATGTGATATATATATGCAACATTACTGTGACATTTATCCTGGCAATATCTTTAGTTCTGCACAGACAAAAACAACTGTCTTTGAACATCTACAAAATGCAACCTAAATTGTCCTGAAATGGAGAAAATTGTGGAAAAAACTGGTATACTGATGGACTGATTTAAATTTAAATTTGGGTTTACCTTCAGCATAAATGCTAGATTAGTATGTAGGAAGACCCCTGTGCTTATGACATGCTTAATGGGACTAAGATAAGACATGAAGTTCCGACATCTTTCTAGCAGAATTAAGCTTCACCAAAAATAATGTTTACCAAGTCAAGAATTTCAGGTCTACTCTGACAGCAGGTTTAAACAGAGGCATAATTATTTCTTCTAAAACAAAATTCAGTTTTCATTGCAGAACAGTTTCCTTACAATGGGGGACTCAGCAAAAAATGCATCTGTTAAGAAGGCCTTACATACTTTCAGAGAAGCTAGACATGAGCAAAACAGATCCAGATGAAAGTCAGACACTGCAGCCAAATAAACCTTCAAGGATGAATAGTTGGATCCACTGTCAAATATATCAGTTAGAAATTGCAGAACTGATGGAACAAGTGCTGTATAAGGATCAACCCACTGATGGTTCAGCCATATGCAATATGTTCTCCACTTTATCTTGCAGACCTTAAAAGCATACTGCTAAAAAGGTAAGTATCTGGACTGCCCTACATTGGTTCGCTGGGTCTCTGGCCATTAATGGAACTGGGAAAAAAACGTTATGTTCTTACCGTAACATTCCATCTGAGTTGTTGCTCCATTTGTCTTCAACCTGTGGATCTCGGATCCGGCTCAGCCATATACTCCAGTCTTAGAGCCAAAAACTGAACTCCTCCTATCCTACCCATAATGCCCCACTCTCCCTCCACCCCTCAGACTGAGTTTGCTGCTAAGAACAAAATATTCCCTACGCTCAATCAAGCATCAGTCACTTTATATGGTAAAGTACATCAGGGACTCGAGTAATACAGTAAGTGGGAGAGACCTGAGTGAACCTCTGCCAAGTCTTCCCAAGACCTGAGGAAAGGGGAAGAAGGGGGGAAAGGCAGAAGCCAAATGAAGCAACAACTCAAATGGAATGTTATGGTAAGAACATAACTTCTTTATCTGAAATTGTTATCTTCATTTGGTCTTCAACATATTCCCTAGCTATATAGCCCCTGGGTGGCCCTCATGGAAGGATATTCTGGAGCACGGCAGAGACAAAGGAAGCCCTGCTCCTGGAACAGACATCCAATTTATAATGGGATATAAAGGTATGAGGGGAAGACCAAATAGCTGCTGAACAAATGTCATCAACTGGAACTCTGGACCAAAATGCTGTAGAGGTGGAAACAGACCTGGTGGAATGGGCCTTGATTTGAGCTGCTACAGGAATTCCTTTATTTGAATATGTCAATGCAATACACTTTGAAATCCAATTAGCTAAAGTAACTTTAGGGGCTGGTCTTCCTAATCTATAATTAGCAAAGTAGACAAAAAGTTGGTCTGATTTTCTGATGTTTTTTGTCCTATCCAAGTAAAAACGTAGCTCCCTGTGTATGTCAAGTAGATGAAGCTTGTACTTTCCCTTGTTTTAAAAATTAGGGAATAAGACTGCGAGATTAATAACTAGGTTAATGTTAGTCTCTGACGCAACCTTGGGCATAAAGGAAGGATTAGTGCGAAGAGTCACCTATTACATTTCCTTGCTACTCAATTTTTCATCCCACTGCCTTAGCTTTCCTTTCGTCTTAACATGCCTATCCCTACCATACCTAGACTCTTTTACCTGTTCCTCTTTCTTATAATTCTTCCCTCTCTACTTATATCACATAACCTCACCAGTTATGAATACCTAAACCATACTAGTTTTCAACATCCCTTAAAACAAATGACTCCTCTCTCCCTTTCATCTCCACTAATTCATTGTAACACAACATTTTCTTCATCCTACCTTCTACCTCACTTTCATAGATTAACCCACATTAGGTACCTCCAACTGAGAAAACCTAACTGTAATTTTTCCAAACTATTAAAACACTCACATACACCACAGCAACACCTACTTCTACATGGGGACATTCATCCTAATCCAGGCCCAGAAAACTCCATCACTAATTCCCAATCATTCCATACAATCTCTGAAACCCCAATTAGTGGCCCCAACTCTCTTCTCATAGCTCACCTCAACATACGTAGTTTGAACAATAAAATTACACAGCTACATGCACTATTAGGTTTATATTCTTTCGACATCCTATGCCTAACAGAGACTTGGCTCAAGCCAGTAACTAGCAGCGATGATATAATACCATCTGGATATAATATCCTGAGGCGAGATCGCCTAAACAAAAAAGGCGGTGGGGTAGCAGTATTGTACAAATCTGAATTACAAATTACTATATTGGATACTCAACCTCCCACTCCTAACAATGCTGAAATCTTAATCACTAAACTCCAGATGAATACAAATAAATCCTTATACATTATCTGTGCCTATATCCCTCCAGGTAATAACATTAATACTCTTGAAAATTCACTTAGCTGGTTGTCCACATCCTTCCCAAAAGAAACAATACTCCTTGGAGATTTTAATATTGATTGGTATTGCTGTACTTCAGCTAAACCTACTACTCACATAAACCTTTACGGCTTCTATCAAACCATCACCTCTACTACCAGAACCCACAAACCTAGCAATAAAAAAAGTACCTTAGACTGGATATTAGTTAATAGTAATCCTCTCCTATATAAAACAGGTACATTGCCTGGTGATATTAGTGACTACTCTCTTACCTTTATAACTAGACAAAAGACCACTATACCCAACCAAACTTCCTTTAGGACTACCCGGAACAAATAAAATCTAAACCCAGACAGCTACCTAGCTGAGCTCAAAGCTTGCAACTGGTCACCCCTAAAATACTTACCACTTGATGAAGCGGTGTCAAACTTTAATTCCAAATTCCTGCTAATGCTTGACCACCATGCCCCCTCCCGTACAGTGAGGACCAGGAACAAACCTGCTCCTTGGCTCTCCAAAGAGACCAGGTACAAAATGCTACAGAGAAATAAGATGTGGTCCAAATGGAGATATACAAAAGACCCTATAAACCATCAATACTTTAGACAACTTAGAAACACTACTAAAAAACTAATTATTCTTGACAAAAAAAAATATTACCATAAACTCCAACTAACCCAACCACATAATCCACAAAAATTCTGGTCAAGCATCAACAGGCTACTTCATCCAGGTCACTCCAAAACTCCTACCCCATCTAAACTGACTCAAAACACTCCCATCCAAATCGCAGACACATTTGACAGATTTTTCTCAGAATCAGTTAAATCACTAGCAAATACCTTATCCCCAGCTAGCACCACTACACCACCCTCAACAGCTAATAATCCTCCTGCATTTACTCTACAACCAGTGCCAACATCACTCGTCCTTACGCTTCTCCAAAAACTTAAACCTTGTACTCCATCAGCTGACCTCCTCCCAGCTGAATATCTGCATATGGCAGCTAGTACACTAGCCCACCCTATTTCCATCTTAATAAACAGAACTATTATACAATGTACCATCCCTTCTCTTTGGAAAGTTTCACATACAATTCCATTGCATAAGGTTGGTAACTCAACTGAACTCACTAACTTTCGACCCATTGCCATACTCTCTCCTTTAGCAAAAATCATGGAGAAATGTATCCACCAGCAGCTACTTGAGCATCTCCTACAAAACAAGCTACTGGCTGACTGCCAGCATGGCTTTAGACCATTCCACAGAACTACAACTGCTCTTTTATCCTTCTCTGACTGTATTAATAAAAATCAAAATAACAACTTGCTTTCCTCTGCTCTCTTTATAGACCTCTCTAAAGCCTTTGACATGGTTAATCATCAGTTAATGTTAGATACACTACAATCACTTTCCTTAGATACTTAGGCAGTCAAATGGTTTAAGTCTTATCTACGTAACAGACAACAGGCAGTCCTCTGGGGCAACAAACTATCTACTCAGCTCCCAATCACTCTGGGTGTCCCACAAGGCTCCATTCTGGGACTTCTCCTCTTTTCTATTTTCATTAATGATCTGAAAACTACCCTCCCCCATACCACTTGCATACAATATGCCGATGACTCAACTTTAAACTGTGCCGCAGCCTCTTCAGCTGAACTCCAGTCCAGTACTCAAAGAGTACTTACCTTAGTTGAAAACTGGTTCCATCAACGCTGTCTCCTCCTTAACCCCCCAAAAAAAAATAAACTATTACTGTTCACTCCCGCACAGAAGTCTATCCATATTAATTTCACAATTACATCAAATAATAGCACTGTAATAGCACCCGACACAACCACCAAACTCTTAGGTGTAACAATTGATCATAATCTTAACTATGACAATCACATAAACTTAACTATCAAAGCAGTTAATAGAAAACTTGGTTTCCGTTACAGGCTTAAAGCCTTTCTTACACCCTCTGTCAGGACTACTATTGCTCAAACCCATCTAATCTCCACCTTACTCTATGCTTCCCCCATATATACCAACCTATCTAAAACTAATCTAAACAAGCTGGCAACCTCCTATAACAACATCGCCAGATTTGCCACTGGCTCCCCTTTTAGAACCCACCACTGCCAAAATCTGAAACAGCTAGGATGGCTGGAATTTCAAAACCAGGTTCTTCTTCAACAACTTACTATCACTCACAAGGTCCTGTACCATCCCACTAATACTCCTGTACTCTGTAATCATATTAGTCCTTATACAAATCTCAAAGTTCTACACTCAGCAAATAAGTTACTAGTTGCCACCCTTAAAATCAATAACAAATCTGGTGATTGCCATTTTACTAACTTTGTTGGAAATACTTGGAACAGACTTCCAAATGATCTAACTACCCTTATATCTACCCCACTGTTTAAGAACCAACTAAGAGTCTTCCTTAAATCCCAATGGTTATGTACATGTTCTAAACCAGACTGACACCCTCTCTCCTTGCTAAAATACCTCAAAACTTCCTTAACACTGATATCCATTTCTTATTTCCTTCACTATTTGTATATGTTCCTCTACATTTTTTTCTTCTTGTGTTAACTCAGTATTTTCTGAACTCTATCAAACTACTACATAATAAAAACTAGCCTTTTCATAGTTTTGTAATATGCCATGCCCTGTGAGCATCTATGTATATAAATTGTTTGATAGATATTCAGCTATACATTTCTTTTTGCTTTTTATGTCTAACCCACTATTCTAAATCTGCTATACCTACTCTTCTATAATTACATCTTATGCTCTTAATCTCTTTGCACCATCTCTAACATTATTTTTTTTCTCACTTTTTTATATTATTTCTTTTTCTCTTTCCCTTTTTTCCTCCTCTCACCTACTAACTTAAATTAAATCTATGGTAAAGTGTTTTTTTGGACATTATTTGGTGTTATAATGTTTTTCTCAAAGTAGATGCTTTGTATCTTTATTCATTGAAATTAATACCGTTTTGGAGCTTTTCTCCCTGGGCCGCTACTGAAAATGGGACATATATCCAGCTAGACTAGCCCGGTCAACAAATGTAAAATAAATAAATACATAAATACTGCCATCACTTTGGTAAACACCCTGGGGGCTGTGGTGAGTCCAAAGACAAGTACCTTGAACTGGAAGTGAATGGTTCCTAGCGTGAAGCAGAGGAACCTTCTGGATCGTTTGTCCATCTTGATGTGATAATACATCCTGAAGGTCTACTGAGCACATCCAGTCATCCTTCTGCAGGAAGGGCAGAATGGACTGTATTGTGACCATCTGGAATTTCGTTTTGGCAACAGATTTGTTTACGGAACTGAGATCCACAACTGGAATCAGGAATACCGGACAAGACTAAATCATCCTCCGCAAGGAAGAGTAAACCTGTCTAGTGGACATCTGCAATAAATAAACTCTATAACAAAAGGAAAAACTTGCTGTCCAGGAACAAGAAGGAGCAGGTGCCCAATTGGAAGCAATCTCTCCTTAGCCCGAACAAGCAAATAACAGCACTAGTTAAATCCCCCAAAGCAAACTTTGAGTCCAAATTGGCCACAGCTACTAGAGACAATCGTAAGGCCTTCTTCACATATGTCTGCAATCTCAAAGGAAGCACCCAGATCTGTTCAGAACTGGTGGTCAAGGACACCACATATACAAATGCCGTAGAAACAGAAAACTTGCTAGCTGGCAGATTCAGTGAAAACTTCACCCCTCTGTCCCCCCATCAGTAAATCAGGACATTCCCACTACCTACCCCCTTCCCCTTATATCTAGGAAACAGCTCAAAGGCAAAAATACTTGCAGTACCATTAGCTGCCCTACTCAACCAAAGCCTGAGTACTGGCTTTGTTCAGCTGAGTGGAGGAGAGCCACTGTCATCCCTTTGCACAAAGGTGGAGTGTCCACCGATCTAAGAAATTATAGACCCATCAGACTAATTAGCCTGATCTGAAAGGCCATGGAACAGATTATCATGGACCTCATCAACAAAGACATTGGCAACCTCCAAACATTCAATCCCACACAGTTTGGCTTCATCAAGGGGAGGTCATGCCTGTTAAATCTGGATGACTTTTTTGAGACAGTCACCAAAGCCATGGACGAAGGGAAGATGGTGCACAATGCCTACCTTGACCTGGCCAAAGTCTTCAACACTATTCCCCACTCAGGCATAATATATAAACTCTCTCAACTAGGCATCAATCCGTATGTTACCAGATGGGTAGCTAAGTGGCTCACAGACAGAACCCACCTAGTCAAAACAGGGGAAGCCACCTCATGCAGGAGACCTGTAATGAGTGGAATACCCCAGGGTTCGGTCTTGGGGCCTTTGTTACTTGGAATATACTTTTTTGAGGTGCAGGCCAAAAACATGTGGTCTCTGGCTGACCAAGTTTGCAGATGATTGCAAGCTGGGCACTGTCATGAATTCCCCTAGTAATATGAACATCCTCCAAGAGGGCCTCACCCAAACAAATGACTGGTGCCAGAAACACGGCCTCAGGCTGAATACTAAAAATGCATCATCATCCCCTTTGAAGAGAGTGATGTCCCCACAAATGAACACATAACGCAGTCAGTCGTGATGGATTTGGGCACCCAGGTTGATAGCAACTTGACTTTTGACCACCATGTTGCTTCTGCTGTATGGAAAGCTTTATATACAGCCCACCTCATAAGTAAGGGTATCTCATCCAGGGACAAGGAGGTCATAATATCCCTGTATTCTTCCCTTATAAGGCCCATTATTGACTACAACAGGCCGTTCAGCGTGTACCTCACAAAGCACATGCAATAGCTGGAGAGAACACAGAAGTTCCTCACCAGGAGAATCCGGGGCCTCAAAAATCTGCCATACACAGATAGGTTAAAAGCTGTATCTCTCTACTCAGTCTCATACAAACTCCTCAGAGGTGACCTCTGTCTGGCATACACGGCAATCTCGGACCCCGCCTTGATACATATACACAAGTCAAGCTCCACTCGAGTAACCCGCACGTGTGGCCTCAACCTGGTCTGAGACATCAACAGGACTTGTTGGTGGGACAGATTTGTGTCCCAAAGACTCCCCCATCTGTGGAACAGAGTCCCTCTCCACTTCAAGCAGAGTACCTCTTTACCCCTTTTTAAGCACAACCTGGATAACTGGATGGGAAACAGAAAATACATCCCTGGGACTCCACCCATGTCCCTGCTGGACAGGGGCATTGGGTGCTGACTTGGCTAAACTTGGACTAAACTCTTGGCTAGGCTTAGAAGGGCCTCAGGCCCAATAGCCTAGTAACTTCCTATGATCCTATGGTCTGAATCCCCCGTCTTCTTTGGCACCAAAAAAGAATGTTGAATAGATGCCTGATCTGAACTGGTCTTTGGGGACGGTTTAGATGACACTATTTGCCAGCAGCTTTGTGATTTCCATGGCTGCTGCCTCTCTTTGATTGGATAGCACATTGGGAAGGTTTCATCTCAGACTTGGGGATTTGAAGAACGGGATGGAGTAACCTCTGGAAAATATTTTTAACACTCAATGATCAGCAGTGATGGCTTCCTAGGCTGTTGGGTGTTAAGGAAAGATGTCCCCTGACTGCCTCCAGAATAGAGCAGTTGGGCAATTCTTCAGGATTCCTGAAAGGGCCTGTCCAAGAATGTATCTTGAGACCCTTGATTCCTTGGACACCCCCCTGCCGTGGGGGCAGTGCCTGCCATTAGAATCATTTCCTCCTCTGCCTGTGGAGGAAAAGTCTCCCTGCGAGTCCTGGAAAACACCTTGAGACTTTGAAAACCATAGCTACTTACCACTACACTGATTCATGGAACAGGATCATTTTGGGGTAGAAAACCATATTCCGATGGCAGACAAGGTCTTTCCATCTTTCTTGCGTTGGGAGAGAGTGTCTCTAATAGTGGGGCCAAAAACAGATGATCTGTCAAAGGGCTCGTTGATGAAAGATGCCTTAAAGGGTTCCAAGAATTCACATAGCTGCATCCAGTCATGGCACCAAATGGCATTGCTGGAACCAGCTGCCCTTGAGGTGCCTTCTTCCGCGTGCAAAAGTAACCTCATGGACGTGTTGGCTAAAGAATGGAGGGTGGCCAATCTAGAGGAGGAGATCTTCTTGTCCTCTTCAGACATGGAACCCAGGACAGAAGCAGAGAGTTTCTTAATGAGGTCTCTCTGAAGTCAGATCACATGTCCCAGATAATTCAGAGTGTGCAGAGAAAAGGTCGCTGGACAGTAGACCCGCTTACTGAATCTGTCCACTGTCCTTGACTCCCTGTCAAGAGAATGGACTGAACAACTCTCCTGGGCCAGCTCTTTCTTTGTGGCTGCTGCAACCACCATCACATCGACTGGGACACTCTTTGTCCAGTGGGACCTGTCTGGGGGCGCTAAGTATCTTATCTTTATCATTTTACTCAACCCTCCTTAAGCCAATCATTTACTATAACGTCTCCTTTGATAAGCATCTGTCCAGACACATGCAGCAACTGGAATGCCCACAGAAATACCTTAATAAAAGAATACAAATCCTAAATATCATGTCCTACATGGACCAACTCAAAGCTCTGTCACTATAATCCTACATACTAAGAAGTGACCTGTGTCTGGCATATAAGGCATCTTCTAAACCATTACTGACAGATTTACTACACATCAGCAAGTCAAATGGCATCAGAAATCTCAGTAAAGGGATCTTAACCTCTTCTGCAGCATCAAGAGAATGGTTTTGAGGGACAGGTATATCTGAGGGACGCTACAGCTACTGTGGAACGGACTCCACATCCACATAAAACAAAGTTCATCCCTGTCCATATTTAAGCGCAACTTAAAGCTATAGATGGGAAACAGAAAATTTACCCCAGGACTAGTTAATGGACAGAGGCAGCTCCTAAATGCTTTATCCCATGCATGGGTCTGCACAAATTATCTATGGTATGATCCCAGTTATTCTCATTAGGGGTAATATATAATCATCGACCATGGGATAGCTAAGGCCAATAAATGAACAAATGAAATAGGTTATTTTGAGATAGGCTTGGTTAGGTTTAAATGGACTACATGGGCAGCTACCCTAGCATGTACATATGAACCTAACATAACATAACATACCAATTTTTCCACGTGTGAGTATCATTCATCTTTGCCCTCTCTTAAATTTTTTAAAACCTTACTCAAGGGTTCTTTTCTTCTCAGACCACTTATCAAAGACCCTACTCATACCTGGAGTCTTACTGTGCTTCAAACACAGCCTCCATTTGAACCTGCAGCCAAATCAGACCTGAAGTGCCTGCCATGGAAAACTATTTTTCTGGTGGCTATTACATCAGCCAGAAGAGTATCTGAACACCAGCACTCATCTTGTCAGCCTCCTTATATCATTTTTCATAAAGACATAGTTTCTTCATGCACTAGTCCTTCCTTTATACCTAAGGTGGTATCAGAGGCATCACTCAATCAAACTATTAATTTGCCAGTTTTCTTCCCTAACTTCACTAACAAAGGGGAATAAATGCTTCATTTTTTGGATGTACATAGACAGTTGCAGTTCTGCCTTCACAGAATGAAGCCTTTCAGAAAGCTGGACCAATTATCTGTCTACTTTTCCAAAGCAAAACTGGGTCAGAATGTGTCGAAAGTTACATTGCCGAGATGACTGGCTAGCTGCATTTCTCAAGTTTATTAGAGAAAAGGCTTATCTTTCCCAAAAATTTATAAGCACATTCAACAAGATCTTTTGTCTAGACATCAACTGATGATACCTATGCTGCAGCCACTTGGTCCAATGCTCATATATTTATTGCTCACTACAAAATGGATATTTTTTCCAGGGATAGGGCGGCATTGGGTTCTGCCATCCTCCAGATTATCCTTCCATGAAAATCACCCTGTGGTTCAAATAACTGGAGACTTTCTCCCATCGTTTGAGAAATGGATAGAAAAGGCAACATGAGATAACAAAAGTTATGTACTTACCATAATGATGCATTGTCCTTCCTCAACCTCCCTCCCTCCATTTCCCCTTCCATTTCATGGAAGACTTTCATTTAGACTTTTGGTATGTCCTTTAAGGCACAAAGAATGTTGTTCTCCCTGCTACAGCTTCAGAGCAGGCTGCCTGAATTCCTTTATTCTTCCCCTCTCTCTCTCTCTCTCTCTCTCTGTCTATATATATATATCTATATATAAATTTAAAATACATTCATTTCATCTATGCAAACTATCGAATGACAAAATGTGAAAAACTCAAAACTTTGAAACCCATTTAATGAAAAGGGGCAAGTCCCCCTGTACCTCCCCATGTGGGGGGAGTGGGATGCACCCCCCTCCACGCCTCCTGCTAATTATGTACACCAGCTCTGGAATCGCACAATGGTGGGGAAACGTCAAAATCCCATTTTCATTATTTTGAGTTTTCCACATTTTGTCAGTTGATATTTTGTGTCACTGATCAATTAAAATGTATTTTATATATATATATATATATATATATATATATATATATATATATATATATATCTATCTATATATATATATATATATATATATGGGGTTTACTATCATAACATCGAAGATGTGAACGTAAACCTATATTTGTGATTTACATCTCCGAATTTCACAACAGTAAACCGTTTTAATGCCGAACGTACTGCAAAAGTCGAATTCAACTTAGTTGCAGTACGAAAGCTACAACAGCAAGCAGTACAGACTACACCCGTACTACTAACACTTATAGGTTTTGCAGGGGAGCTGCGCCTCCCACATCCCCTACCACTTATATATTCCAACTCCGAGGTCGCACTACAGTGGGGAAAAGGGTAATTTCCCAATCCCCACTGTACTGCGTACAAAACTTACAGCGTTCACGTCACCGATAACAGCTGTGCGAATGCACTTTGCATTCGCTAAAGGATTCTCTCACACTTATGCAGGTTAGATGAAACGGAACAGCCTGTTAGTTGTCATTCCAAGGTTTGTCTAACCTGCACTCGAGATTCTAATAGTAAACCTATATATATATATATATATATATATATATATATATATATACACACACACACACACACACACACACACACACACACACATATATATATATTTATAAACAGATAGATAAGGGAAACTCAATCTGAGGTAATGTTCAAGTTTGGAAAGGGTTATGGACAAGAGGACAGCCTGAGCTACAGATCCTAAGTTTGAAAAGTGTCCTAAGTTGGATATGAAGATGGATCAGAAACCCATCAATTGAGGAAGATTGCAGACAGACAACACAGATGGCATCACTATGGTGAGTACATAATTTTTGTTTCCACCAAATGAGACAGTTAACCATTTCAGTTAAACTTTTCTAAACATATTACATTCTCTGGACCAATACTCCAGAAAGAAAATCAAGAGGCAAAGCCTGGAAAACTGGACAATCTCAACAACTCCATCAGCTTTACAAAAGTATCAAACATTTAGAAACAGACTACAGTCCTACACATCCAAGTGCTCAACATTATTTTCAGGTAACATGAATAAACTAATAAACCCTGGTAAAAAGCACAAAAAATCCAATACCTCTGGAAACAAATTAGAACATTATTTCCAAAAGTATTTCTCTGTCTTAAAAAAACAGAAGCAGCAAAACAAACTAAATAAATAAAAATGCTGGCAGGCAGAGTTTCACAGGCACAAATCACTCAGGTGATGATAAACCAAAGGTATATTTAATGATAAAAATCCACAAGAAAAACAAATAAAATGTGAGCGCTTTCGTTAAACAAGTGTTAACTTCATCAGCCCAGGTCTGATCTGATCTGATTCAATCTTTCGTAAACTCTCCAAAGTTTCCAATACTGTGTCTCACACAGACTGAGCCAACTTGATATTTCCAGCTTAACATTCACCTAGTTTAAAAGCTACCTTACTGGGAGAGTGAGGTCAGTTAAATGGAAAGACACCAATTATTCCACTTCTGTTGGTGCCCCTCAAGTATCCATCCTTTGTCCCCTACTATTCAACCTCTTTAATAATGATGTGCACAAAATTGTACAATAGGGATCCATCATTCAGCATACAGATGACTCTATTTTATATGCTCAACTAAATCACTTGACTAACTAAAATCACAACCCAAAATAACCTTTATTATAGGTTCATAGGTGTGTACTAGGCTAATGGCCCTGGGGCCTTTACAAGCCTAGCCCATAGAAGTGCCCTGGCATTGTGCCGCCCGTTGTTAGTTCCCAGTGCCTCTATCAAGTACAGCAATTGGAGTGATCCCCGGGGTGAACTTTCTATTTCCCATCCACTCATCAAGATTTCTCTTGAAGAGGGCTAGTGAGATGCTCTGCCTGACATGTATGGGAAGTCTCTGGGTTATGAACCTGTCCCTCCAACATGTTCTGTTGATAGTGGTAATGAGCTTGAGGTCTCCGGAGAGTGTGGTGTGGAGGGACTGGGATTTCTTTAGATGTAGCATTTCTAACACAGCTGGGTCAGACATGGTTTTGTAAGTCAAGCAGAGATTGCCTCTTAGTAGATGATATGAGACAGAGAACAGCTGGAGTTTTTTAGAGTCTGTCCATGTAGGACATGTGTTTAAGGCCTAGGATCCTCTTTGTGCGGTACTTTTGTGGCCTCTCCAGCTGTTGCATGTGTCTAGTGAGGTACATGCCAAATGGGGCATTATACTCTATGATTGGTCTAATGAGGGAAGAGTAGAGAGAAATGATGACCTCTTTCTTCCTGGATGCAAAACCCTTGGTAATGAGATGTGCCACATAAAAGGACTTTCTGACCACAGTGGCAATGTGGTGGTCGAAGGAGAGGTTGCTGTCAGCCTGTGTCCCCAGATCTCTTATAACCCCTTCAGTGTTCACTGGGCTCCCATCAATGTGGTAATTAGTGGGAACTGAGTTTTTCCCAAAGGGGATGATGATGCATTTTTTGGCATTAAGCTTAAGGCCATGATTTCAACACCAGTCATTTGTCTCAGTGAGGCCTTTCTGTAGGATACCTGCATCACTTGGGGAGTTAATAATGGCTCCAGCTTGAGTCATCTGCGAATTTGGTCAGCCAGAGTCACTCCGTGTTGGCCTGGACGTCTAAAAAGTAGATGCCTAAAAGGAGAGGACCCAGGACTTGGCCCAGAGATTGTGAGCTAAAACTGAACCCTGAGAAAATCAAAATGGTTGTTCTTTGCAATGAAAACAGCATTCAAAAATGCACCTCAAATAAAATAATCTTCACAAATAAACCCACGTTGGAGCAAATTACTCACAAAACATTTCTGGGTTATTATAGACCAACAACTTAAATATGACTTCCAAATCAACTATAGTGAACACTAAGGTTAGATATCAAGGCTAACTGCACTTCAGTCTTGGAGTAACTGGCTTCATCATGAAAAACCTGAGGCAAGAAACTCTGACACTGCTGATACAGGGACTGAAGGGGGGGGGGGGGCTAAATGTTTCTCAGAAGCCCAAATGGAAAACCTTTTCCATTTCCATTTACAGATTTTCCTAGCTGAATCCTTCTGCGATGACGTGAGAATATGTACTACTTGAGAGGAAAGTTTGAACTGCCTAACCATCAATGGACGTGGAGTCCAGGTGAGGCATCTTGGAAGGATGAGACAGAAGATCTGTCTCTGGATCTAGTACCCAAGGTGGGTGTACTAAATGAGGCCAAAGGAACGGGAGCCATCCCTGTCAACTCCAGAAAGGGGCAATGAGGATTACCATGCTCTTCCCTCTAGATGTTTTCTGTAGAAATTTTGGAATTAGACAGGTTGGTAGATAATGTAAAGAAGACCAGAAAGCCAATTGTGGATTAGAGCATCCCTCAGTGACTCTCCCTCTGGAGGGATCAGGGGAAAGAACTCTGTGACGTCCTCTCCTCTGGGCCAATAATCAAGGAGCCTGAATCCTCATCACTGACACTGGTGAAGGTCGTTCACTTGGAACTCAAATAGATACACACAGTATTTCCAGGTGCAGCTCTCTGTATCAAGCACAATTTTCCTTAAGAGCACACAGGGAACACACTCAGCCCAGGGAATGAGTTTCCTCTCTCTCTCCAGGCCTCCAATAAGACTCCCCACTGGCACAGCCATAGAGCGGAGTCCTCTGCCGAGTGTTCAAGCCAAGTCCTCCAACACCCTCTCTGTGAAAACAGTGCTCGGTGTCCCTGCTATAAATAGCTGACACACACACTCTTTAAGATCTGATTGTCACACACACACACACACACACACACACACACACACACACACACACACACACACACACACACACACACACACACACCTGGGAAAGGCTGGCACAGATTTACTAGCTATGATCCTCTGCCTGGACTATAAGGCAGTTACTGCCACCAGACACTCCAAAGCCAGCTACTCTGAGGCTCTTACAAGGGTACCCAGTTATACTGAGTGCAATTAATACTAATATAAATGGCAGTGTTTAGCGAATGCATTAAGGCTTTCAGGACTGGCCTCAATGTCAACAAATAAATATCAGTACTTTCAAAGGTTAAATTATTCTCTAAAAGACCAGCCACAATGAAAAGTTTAAATATATTTAATAATAAATAATAAAAGAACAAGAAATTACTAAATATCTATTTACAATAAATGCCACAGTTTCAGTCACAGAAAATATTAAAATAATACAGATGAATAGATTCACACAGACACAGTACTTTACTAATCTCACTATATATTTCCTGATTAATCTAAAGAATAACTATTCTCTGGTTACTTACTAAAGCAAGGCAAGATTTATTTATTTATTTGAAGTTTGTTTGTAAGGATGGTCCACTGGGCCGAAGGAGCCCGTTTTCAATGGAGTCCTGGGGAAAAAAGCTCGATAGATACAATATATAAAACAACAGGTTATTAAAGTACAAGAAGAGTACATGAAACAAAAGTATATGTTAATACAATTTAGAAGATAAAAAAAGCAGAAATTATATCACAGTTAGTAAAAGTTTACAAATATATAGTCCCTATCATTGCTAACATAGATGTTAAGTCTATAAACAATAATAAGTAGGTATTTACAAGTCAATTAAACTACGGAGCTATTTACAATATTGAAGTCAGTGAGAGATCCTTATTTGTCAGGTTTCAAAAACAGAGTGCTCTGAGACTTCAGTCTCATCTAATATTAAAACAATTTTTGTGCTGGATTACAGAATGACATCACATACATCTGGTCACCTGATTTTGGTTCCCACACTATCCTCTTTACTAGAGGCTGCCAAGATTAAGAAAAGATGTGTTACTTACACACCTAGAGCTTTGCTAAGATCTGTTGCAGCTTCTGGAAGTCATAAAACAATTTCAAACTTCCACCATTCCAGAGCAGCAATTAGTTCATCCCCAAGGATAATACAGAAGGTTTCTTAGTACAGACGTTTTGTCCATGGCTGCATTGAGACCTGTCAAATACAAACTTTATAGCCTAACTTAAGTAATTTAATTTCAGGATATTTTTCTAAATGCTATCTGGGGCTGAGCTTAACATCTTCTCTTTCAGTATCCACTGTTACACTATTAATTTCAACAGTTACAATATAGTCTGACATACAGGTGTATTTCTTTTTTCTGTACAGTACGATCCACTGATGGTACATTTTTGTAACACAAGCAGCTTTATAAATACATTTTCAACACAAACATCTGTACAAATCAGACTGTTATATAAATGATATATAATTCTTTACAAAACTCCAGTTAGCTATGCTGACATATGTTAAACATCCACTGCATACTTCTGGCACAGCTGGCAATACCTCATATAGTCACAAATCTATTGCATTTGGCATTGGTGGAAGAAACAGGGAGATCACAAAATGGTTGACCCCATTGCTGGTCTGACCTTTTGGATGACTCTTTTTGTTAGCAGTTTCTGGTTTCCAATGCCGCTGCTTTTCTTTGGTGGGGCAGTACATTGGGATTTCTTTTGTTGTTGAGGGTGGATAAAGAAAGGGGAATTAACTGCCTCTAGTTGTGACTGACTGCATCCAGATATATTTGCTAATGGATAGTCAAGCTGCTGGATGCAGAGATAAGTGACCCCTACTGCCTCCAGACAGCATCAGTCGGGCAACCCTTCAGGAGCGCTGCTAAAACTTTCAGTGAAGGGACCTCTAAAGCCTTGGTTCTGCAGACTACATGGGCGACATATGCCATCACAGTACCCACCTTGGCCTCGGGGGGGGGGGGGATGGCTCTATTTCTGGAAGAATCTTGGGAAAAACTTTGAGACTTATGAAGCTACACTTTCCTACCCCCTTTCTGGTTCCAAGAAAAAGCCCTCTGAGGAGTAGAAAAACGTATCCCTACATCAGGCGGAGTTTTCCCAACCTTCTCACTCCTGCAGAGTGTGTCTTTGAGCCAAAAAATGTCAATCCCTCAAAGGAAGCATAGATGAAAATTATCTTAGGTTCAGCGAAATCATATGACCACATTCAGGCATGTCTCTGTACTGTAACGCCTGTGCCTGCAACCCTAGAAGTACCTTCTGTTGCATTAAAAATCAATTGCATGGAGGTATTGAAAGGAATTGCAGGATGGCCAGTTGCAATCCACATTTTTCTGTCTCCTGCAGACATGGACCAAAAGAGGGACTTGAAGAATTCCTCAGTCAAGTCCCTCTGAAACCTTGTTATGTGTGCCAAGTAATTCAGCGATTTCAGGCAAAGGTCACTGAAGCATAAACGTACTTCCCATACCTGTCCAAAGCCTTCGACTCCTTATTAGGAAGACGGACAGA
Organism: Protopterus annectens; assembly: GCF_019279795.1. NCBI lineage: Eukaryota > Metazoa > Chordata > Ceratodontiformes > Protopteridae > Protopterus > Protopterus annectens. The sequence goes on along the minus strand of NC_056748.1, from coordinate 184,507,902 downwards.
TGAGGCCTCCTCAGCAATCTCCTTTTTTTATGGTTACCGCTTCCACTATAGCATCCACAGGCAAGCCTTTGCTCCTATGAGCATGGTCTTTAGGGGCTACTGAATACTTAGCAGGTTTCTTCAGAACTGGTTCTGCCACATCCAGTTCCTTCCATACTGAGCAAGAGTTTAAATCAATCATCTCACCAGCCTGGGGGACTACCCAAGAAGTCACTGATCCAGTACCAAACGCTTAGAGGAAAATAGATTCCTCCTGAGAAGGGCCTTTCTGTCTCAATAATTTGAGAAATTCTCCAAAGGAAACATCCTCAAGGGGTGATCTGGAGATCCCTCCCCTTGACTGAAATCCGTAACAGCAACTGTTCAATTGCTCATTAATTCCTGCATAAAGGCCAAAGGTTATTCAGAATGTAAACTCCTCCAATCAAATATCAAGTTGTTTTTGAACGTTTGCAAAGACGAAGACTGACAAATATGTAAAGGAATGGTGTTGCAAAGTTGAACTAATGACTATGTTAAATAGTTTGCTCTTTTGATTGTCCTTGACTCCTCAATTCTGTAAGTAAAATACGTACCTCTTTTTAACATGCTTGTATTCAACAATTCAGTATTTAGTAGAGATCAATATACTTCACCCCAGAGCTCCTTGTAGGCTAAACAAAGTTTACTCCTCAGATATCTGTAACTGACTGAAAAGAGGCCTAGACCTTCCAGTCTAGAATCTAAATGGGTATGACTTATCTCTGCAAATAATGATGCACCTTGTAAATTTTTGTTGAATGCCTTCTAAAACCAAGAAATCACATTTCTTGTAGGAGCAAAACAAAATGTCGTACATGGTGATGGGATGAATATATGCTATGAACAACCTCAAAAGACAGCCATTATTTCTTTTTGCAAAGTACTTAAAAATTAAGCCAATAACTTTTAATGCCTTAGATTTAACTTTTAAGTCATTAGTCCTACTCTTAAAATTAGTACATATAACAGCAAATAAATCCTTATATTCTGTCAACTTATATAACTTGTGGGGACCTACGTTTATTTTATATTCAACCACTGGTTTCCAAAATGCAAAGTATGGCATTTATCCTTATTAACTTTTAGTCCAGTTAAGTCTAATCATTCAGCTACCAAACACATGTAAATGTTGAAGTGGTGAATGTCCTCTGTCGAAGTAATAACACAGTCTAGTTTAATACTGTCTGCATACTTAGCCATCCAAACATTAGATATCTTAGGAATAAATGAAATACCAGGTTGAACAATACTAGACCTAGAACTGAGCCCTGTGCACCTCTGTTCCCTCCAAGCCAGCTAGATGAGACATTTCCCACCCTTACTCTCTGGAATCTACCACAAAGTCAGTTAGCCACCCAACTAACAGTGTATGGATTAACATTGTGTTTGAACATGTCATCAGTGATAGCAGAATGAGGGACACTGTCAAAAGCCTTAGGCAAATTATTCACAACATTATTTAACTCAGAGGAACTCAAGTCTATAGCATTTATTTTATTTGATTAATAATATTCAGAACAAATAGCTTAGACGTATCAAAAATACTCTTTTGTTAACTCATGCAAAAAGTTTATTACATTAAATTCAAAAGCTCAGTGATCTGAATAGCCTAATTGGCACAGTGGATTAATTTCAGAAATTGTATCTGGAATATTTGTAAGTAAGAGATCTAGCATATTATTTGATCTGGTAGGAAATCAATCATCTGAATCAAATTGTGTAATATACATACATTGTAAAATTCATTCTCTGACATTGTCGATGTTGTGCTATCAGGCCAACTGATCTCTGGAAAGTTAAAGTCACCCAATATTATTATCATAAGTCATAAACTTGTCCAAGCCATTGTTATACTAGAGTTTATCAGTATTTGACAATGCAGAGCTTTTATACAAACTAACAAGTGTAGTGGGATATCAGAGCCAGCAACTAATGCTTCCACAAAACTCAATTCTGAATTATAATCCCCCTCTGATACCCTAACACTTAGCCATTGTGATGCAAAAATAACTATTTCTTCCACTATCCTATTATTTCTCAGGTAGCTGTATTCTTTCACTATTCCATTTAGTCCATTTACTTATTAGTCAAACTTTGAATATTAGCATGATACACTTTTAGCAACCTGAGGTGTCTAGCATGGTTTAGCTATCCTTTTTTCCTTGGAAAAATAAAAAAAGCTTCACAATATCGATATCAACCAATTTCAAACATAACAATTTACCACCTAAATAATTCAAATGATAACTATCTTGCCCAAATAAACTCTTGCTATTCATTAGATCATTCCAGGAATTAATAAAATATGATAAGGCTAGTGAAGGCAAAACGTCTGAAAAGCAAACCCTGATTTTGTTTTTTAAACAAACCTCTGAAATACTCTCAACCATCCTATACATGTGAAACAGAGGAGTCATTGACAGATCATTTACACCTGCATGTATAACTACCGATCTATACCAATTTGACAAAGCCAGTGTAAATGCCTTGGGAGGTTATATCCCCCTAAACTAGAAACTGTCACATTCTCTCTAGCAATACTAACAAATGGTCTAATACTTTTCATAATCACTGAGTCACCTATAACTAACACACCAGAAGGATTGTTCACCTTATCACCTGTAGTTACCATATCATTTCTAAAGTTACTTCCAACTGCTCTTCTCCTACTAAGTTTATTTAAGGCTGACTCAGACTGCCTGGTGTTGTCACCATCACTGTTGCCTCTTCTTTTCTTCTTTGTATTAATGTCATCTGCTTTTTCCTGAAAATCTAGTTCAGTCTGCAATAAAGATTTTTCAACAAGGTTATTCTGCTGTTTAGTAAACTATGGCTGTGCCCCCGAGTCCACAGTGAATCATTTTCTGAATAAAAGTACATGATTCCCAAATGCATCTCTGATATACTATAACCGTGACGTCCCTACTCTGGGCCAGTAATCAAGAAGCCTGCATTCTCACTACTGTCACTGGAGAGGGATGTTCACTTGGAACAAAACTGGATACACTCAATATTTCCAGATGGAGCCCTCTGCATCAAGCACAGTTTCCCTTACAGCACAAAGGGAACACACTCAGTCCAGGGTCTGGGTTTCTCTATCTCCCTCCAGGTCCCCAGTAAGACTCCCCCATTAGCACAGCTATAGAGTCAGGAACTCAAGTGAGTGTCCAAGCCAAGTCCTCCAGCACCCTCTCTGTAAAACAAGTGTTTTGTGTCTCTGCTCCAAGCAGCTGACTGACACACATTTTGAGATTTGACTTTCACACACATAAACACACACCTGGTGAAAGCTGGCACAGATTTACTAGCTATGCCCGTTTCTGCTCAAACTGTAAGGCAGTTACCCTGCCACCACACACTCCAAAGCCAGCTACTGTAAGGCTCTTGCAAGGATATCCAATTATACTGAGTGAAATTAATATTAATACGAATGGTAATGTTGATCAAACTGCCACCCTTCAGGAGTAGCCACAGTGTCACCAACAGATATAAGCACCCTCAACAGTTAAAAATTTTCCAAAGGACCAGCCACAATAAAAAGTTTAAATATATTTAATAATAAATAATAAAATAACATGAAAATACTAAATATCTATTTACAATAAACACCCGAGTTTCAGCCACAGGAAATAATGAAAATAACACAGCTGGAAAGATTCACACATCTACAGCAAAACAATACTTAACTATTCTCACTATATTTTCCTGACTGATCTAGAGAATTACTGTTCCTACTTACTTAACAGAGCAAGGCAAGATAAACTAGATGAGGGATCCTTCTATGTCAGGTACCAAGAAACAGACTGCCTTGAGACTTCTGTCTCAACTAATATTAAAACATTATTTCTGTACAGAATGGCATCACATACATCTAGTCATCTGACTTCTGGTTCCAATGCAACCCCCCATTGCTAGAAACTGCCAGGATTTAGCACCTACATGTCAATAATGCACACACAAGACCACTGCTCAGATTTGGTGCAGTAATACAACAATTACAAACTTCCTACACAGACTAACAAACCATGCTACTTATACTTACTTCGTCTCTGGCTTCATTCAAATTGTGAGATAACATCTATATGGCCTAGGCATAGTAATTGAATTTTCTTACCTTTTCTCAACTTCAGGTGGATTGAGATTAACCTCTTCTCTTCCAGTATCCTCTGCTACAATATATACACTTAGTTACAATAATGCATGTACATTTCTTCTCTGCCCAGCAAGGCACACTGTTGATACATTTTTAACAGAAGCAGCTTTACAAATCAATTTTCAACACAAGCATCTGCACAAATCAGTTTGATATTCAAATACCATATAATTCCCTACTAAATTCCAGCTAGCTGTGCTGGCATATGTTACACATCCACTGCACTACTTCTCCTGGCACAGCTGGCAATACCTCATATAGTCACAAACCTATTGCATTTGAAACTGGTGGAGGAAACAGGGAGATCACAAAATGGTTGACCCCATTGCTGGTCTGGTCTGACCTTTTGGATGACTCTTTTTGTTAGCAGTTTCTGGTTTCCAATACTGCTGCTTTTCTTTGGTGGGGCAGTGCATTGGGATTTATTTTGTTGTTGAGGGCGGATAAAGAAAGGGGAATTAACTGCCTCTAGTGAAGACTGACTGCATCCAGATATCTTTGCTGATGGACAGTCACGCTGCTGGGTGCAGAGATAGTAACCCTACTTGCCTCCAGACAGCATCAGTTGGGCAACACTTCAGGAGCGCTGCTAAACCTTTCAGTGAAGGGACCTGGCAATACCTCACTCTTCTCCATAAAGAATTAAATAAGTTGAAAATTGGTTCCTCAATCGCCATCTAATACTAAATCCCCAAAAAACTAAACTGCTACTGTTCTCTCCTTCTCATAGGACCTCCTCTCTAGACTTTTCCATTAAATCTAACAATGGCACTGTTACCTTGCCTGTTCCCTCTACCAAGCTCCTAGGTGTAATAGTTAACAATAACCTGCGGTTTGACTTGCATATCAACCATATGATTAAAACAGTTAATAAAAAGCTTGGTTCCCTATACAGGATCATATCCTTCTTAACTCCCCTAGCTAGGACTGTTATTGCACATACACATCTACTCTCCACACTCCTCTACGCCTCTCCCATATTCACAAATGAGTAAAGCTGACCTGAATAAGTACTCCAACTGCTATAATCATACTGCCAGATTTGCCACTGCTTCTAACTATAGAACCCACCATTTCCTTAACCTTAAACTTCTAGGGTGGCTTGAACTACCAAACCTACTTCTGGTCAATCAACTACTAATTGCCCATAAGATTCTTTACCAGGCAGAATACACACCTGACCTTAAAAGTATTATCACCCCCTACCAGAACCTCAAAACACTCAGATCCTCCAACAAAATGTTAGCTTTCACTTTCAAAACTAACAACTCAGCTGGGGAAGCTCTGTTCACCAACTCTTTTGGTAAATCAGGGAATTCACTTCCTGCTGACCTAAACGTAGAACCCTCTCTAGCACTGTTCAAAAAAAAAAAACCTCACGCTATAGTTTGGCTATGTCATTGCTCCACCCTCGACTAGTTGCTACCCTCCTCTAATGTGGGCCTAATGAGGACATCTCGCCTTAGATATTGTTTTTTAACCCAGTAGTTCTGAATCAAGTAGATTGAACAAGTGACGTCTTGATCCCCTTTAAAGTATGCAAATTTGTAAAGAACCTATAATTTGACATACAAATATATATGCAACATATACGGAGACATGACTTGGAAAATGAAAAGAGATTTTTATGTAAAATTGTAATAGCTTCTTATTTTTGAATTATTTTGATCTAGGAAAAGGCCTAACATATGTGTGTGTGTGTGTGTGTGTGTGTATATATATATATATATATATATATATATATATATATATATATATATATATATACACACACACCTGTGTTTTGCAAGCTTTCTTGCATTGTTTTTGCATTTATGTTTTTGTATTATATTTTTGTTCTTTGTATCCGTATGGAGCTTATCTCCCCAGGCCTCCACTGAAAATGGATATGTATCCAGTCGGACTATCCCAGTCAACAAATGTAAGATAAATAAATAAATAAATGTAGTTGAGAACCCTCAGAAATCATAATAACCTCTGTATTAGCCTTACTTTGTTCAGGGAGAGCTTTGTACTTAAATCCAAATGATCAATTATTAAAAATTCACAACCAACCACTTGTGCTGAAATTCTTTCCTTAAAATTTCCAGTTCCATAGCTAAGTCAGTCAACTTGATACATTTAACACACTTATTTGTGTCTGAGAGTACTAAATTCTGTGGGAGTGTGCTACACATTACACAATGCAAATCAAATGGAAAAGAACTGGTCATATAAAACAAACTAATAACCAAAACAACCAAAAAAACCCCACAAAACTCAATTTTATTCAAAAGGCAAAATACATTCAGTAAGTGCTTTTGTCTAATGTAAGACTTCTTCAGACTGAATGAATCACAACCAAATAACACATTTTATATATCTACTAATTAAAAACTTCCCACATTTATTAAATAATTAAAAGAACTGACACATCAATTTGATGATGAAACTACTTCTGCCTGCATTAATGCTTCAGCCTTCTCCTCTTCAGAAAAATCTTAAAATTCTCTCTGTGATTTACAGCTGGTGGGTTGCTGGCATCTAATCTTAGTTGCCAGCAATATTCCCTCCAATCTAACTCATCTTCAGCATCTAATCTACTTAAAACATTCAAAACACTGTCTAAAACTAAAAACGTTGGGGAACTTTTACAGTTAGTGTTGGAATAATGCTTACCCCATGCATTATGAACAGCCTCAATAGCATGTAAAATCCTTCTATTTAGCTCTCTTGCCATCCTGCCTACATAATAAGAAGGACAGGCTGAGCAGATAGCTAAGTAAATAACATCTCTAGTCTCAATAGCATGTAAAATCCCTCTATTTAGCTCTCTTGCCATCCTGCCTACATAATAAGAAGGACAGGCTGAGCAGACAGCTAAGTAAACAACAAACTTAAATTTGTAGGAATAACACCCTTGAACATACATTTTCTTACTGTTAATAATCACATCTCTAGCATCTACTTTTAAATATGCAATATTATGTTTAATAAATGCCCCAAAATAAGTTGCATTTTTGGCTTGCCTAAGGTACACAAAAACCTGGATGATACCCCCTTTAGGTCTATAGTGGCAAGTGCAGGGAGCAAAATAGAAGCAATGGCCACATATATTGATAAGCAGCTGCAAAATGTTGTTGAGCGGAGTCTGTTTTTCATCAAGGACACTTGATTGTAAGAAAGCCTTGAAAGAAATTGAGATTTTGGATACAGACTATTTAGTGACTATGAACATTCAGTCCTTGTATACAGTAGTACCCAATGAAATAGGGATGGATTTTGTAAGAACAGAACTGTTATGCTCCATACTATTCATTAATGATATGGTCAGTCTAATTACTGAAATGCTTGATGTTATTTTAACATATACTTTTTTGAATTCAACTCTTCTTTCTTCCAAGAGATGAATGGTGTCATTAAGAGTGAATTTTATAGTTACATTGTTTATTATGAATGTTTTATTGATGACTGGCTTATTACTTGTAGGGGTAGTTAAGAAAATGTATTACTATTCTTCCAGTATGTTAATTCTGCCTGCAATTATTTACAGTTTACTTCTACCTATGATTTTAAAAGCATCTATTTTTTAGATGTAGAAGTTTTTAAGGATGGTTATAAATTAAAGACAAAAATATTCAAAAAAGAAGTGCAGAATACTTATTTAGATTATAATAGTATGCACCCGAAAAATATGAAAAATAATATTATTAATGGGCACTTAATGAGAGTGAGTGAATTAACTGAAAATAATAATTAGATGTGCAGAAGTCTGAGGAGAATTAAAAACATGAGAGCTGAAGAAGTACGTCAAGAGAGTACAAAAGACATTTGGGTAATTACAAAATGGGAATGATGTTGCAGTATTCTTTAGATGGGAAAAGCATAAACATATCGTTAAATATAATTGGAAGATATTGAGCAGCTTTCCTGATACAAAAAGGTAGTTGGAGAAGTGCCTGTTTTTAAATGCAATAATTGTAAATATTGTCATTATGTAAAAGTAGACGCTAGAGATGTGATTATTAATAAGGAAATTTAAGTTCAGAGGTATTATTCCCAGAAATCTAAATTTGTTGTTTATTTAGCTATCTGCTCAGCCTTCCCTGCTTATTATGTGGGCAGGATGATGAGAGAGCTAAATAGAAGTATACATGAGCATTTACACGCTACTGAGGCTAGATATGTTAATAATGTATGGGGTAAGCATTATTCCAGCACTAGCTGTAAAGGTTCCCCTAAGTTTTTAGTTTTAGACAGTGTTTTGGGTTTTTTTAAGTAGATTAGATGCTGAAGATGAGTTAGATTGGAGGGAATATAGCTGGCAACTAAGATTAGCTGCCAGCAGCCCTCCAGATTTAAATGACAAAGAGAATTATAAGATTTTTCTGAAGAGGAGAAGGCTGAAGCATTAATGCAAGCAGAAGTAGTTTCATCAACAATTTGATATCAGTTCTTTTAATTACTGGATATGTAAAATGTATTTGTTTATGATTCCTTCAGTCTGAAGAAGTCTTATGTTAGACGAAAGCACTTACAAAATGTATTTTTTCTTTTGAATAAAACTGAGGGTTTTTTTGGGGGGGGGGGGTTGGCCGTTTTGCTTACTATATGTACATTACACAATGATTGCATTGGAGATGTACTTTTTCATCAAACAGTGACTGCAACCATAAATTAATCTGTCAATTTAAAAATGCACTTAGAAGTAACTAGAAAAATCTAGAAGCACTGCTACACTTCTGCACCTCCTGCACCTGTCTCACACATTGACCTTTTGGCAATTACAGATTACCCTATAAAATGGAGGCTAAAGATAGCAGATTACCAACAATGTTAAGAACAGTTACCAATTAAAACTAGGAGAAAAGAATACAAATATGTAAAGGCCAACGCAGCTGCATAAAGAAAACTACTAAAGTTAATTAACTGTTTTTTTTTACAAGGGGTGGAAGAGACAGAGAGACAAAAAATAACCAAAAATAGCAAGAAAAAAATTCTATATTAGCAGTCAAAAGTTTCACACTTACCTGTAAAATCTGAGCTAAAGAAACTCTGTCTGATGCAAATGAGATGTAAGGTAATGTTGGAGGTTTGGAAAGGATTGTGGGTAAGGGGAGGAGCCTAAGCTATGGGTCCTAAGTCTGAAAAGTGGCTGAAGCCAGATCTGAGGATGGATCCAAAACTCATCAGTTGAGGAAGGATGGAAACAGTCATCAATTGGCATTGTAAAGAGTACAAGTTGCATTGTTGTGGCAGAGAACTGAAATGTGTATCTGAATATTTTTTGTTAATCTAGTCCAAATAAAGACTATAGGTCTAGATTATTTAATAACTGCCTATGTTATGCAAGTTGGGTGATGGTCACTATCGAGTCAGGGAACATGCTTGCAGTATTTGTTGCTGGAAATTAATATTCAGTCTATTATACTACTTCTGCTGGTAACTTTAACAACTCTTGTTGCTTCCCTGATTAGTTACATCAGTCTAAGTAGGTTTATGGATGGAAAGAGAGGGGGTTGGCAATTCTTGGATGGATAGTGTATTCTAATCAATACTGACATCACCTAATATGATAATGTTGTGTTTTACAGTTGTTTTCCAAGATATGATACTATCTGCATTGTTAGTAGCAAAGTCTGGCGAAATATAAATAGATGCAAAGTGATGAGAGAGATGGGCAGTGATCGTTATGAAGACTCCAAATAACTTGGGAGTTATAGAACTGGGTGTATGAGTTTGTCAAAGGATGTCAACTTTACATTATTAGTATAGGGTTATGATACCACTGGCTCTTTTTGAAATGCAGTCTATATCAAGAAAACATGAAGGTAAGATTTGTTCACCAGATTCTGAGGGTTTAAGCCAGGTTTTTGGGATAGTTCAGATGTCTGATTTGAAGATGTCAAGCCAACAATGATGCTGTTCTATTTTATTACACATAAATGATGTGTCTGTGCTCATTTTCTGTTATGTTGGAGGGTCTGGATGTAAATCCCCAAAAGACAAAAGATGTGAGACTATACCTTAGATGATGAAAGTAAAAGTGGATGCATCTTACTGTGAGTAGATACTGTTTTTGCAGTATTGTTTAGGTTCAGGTAAAGGGATGTAATGCAGTATATGTTGGGTTTTGTTCTAAGTTTGCAACTGGGTACAGGGTAACTGTTGTGGAAGGAGTTAACATACAACTCACTTCATTCAATATATTTATAACATTGCAGGGCAAAACATTATCATTTACCTTTTCTGAATATTTCTCTGTTTTAATTTAAATTTCCTCTTGCACATACCCTTACCAATGATTAAATCAATATCATACTCATTATCATCACCCTTGTCACTCTCCTTAGTACTGTGTACATCTTCATATTTATCATGCATTTCTTTAAGTTCTAAGACTTCACTCATTTTACAATTAATACGCACAGATTCAGTATCATGCTCACTATCACTATGTAAAATACTATCAGTCTCAGATGGTAATGCTATAGTAGGTTTGACAGGGACAGGAAAATCATTCACACTATTATAATCGAACCAACAATGACCAACTTAACCATACTTCCTACACAGTCATTTAAATTTATTTAGCAACATGACCTAGTTCGTCAAAATGAGCATATTTTTGATTTGGAAAGAGTTGGATTAACTATGTCTCAGATGCACAAAATAAATTAGATATCTGGTATTCCTCCCATACTTAACCATAGCTCTTTTACCATTAATAACAGCATTATTAAGAGGATGAACATTCTCAGTACAGTAAACTCTCAGTTAACAGGAACTCAAGCAACCAGCAAAAAAATATCGAAGAAATACAGTACAATTTTCATGTGTTGCACTTTCTGTCCACCCCCCACCCCCGCAGAAACATACCTTACGTTTTCGAGTTTTAAAAAGGAAGATAGGAATAAATTCCTTCTCTCCCCAACCTGAGAACAAGTCAGACCAAACAAACAGTATAGGGTACAGTATTAGTCAGGCCTATTTTTAACAGTAACTCTCAAGCAACCAGAAACTACAGTTGTACGGCATCTACCATTTCCCATGGGTGCCGGTTAACTGAGAGTTTACTGTACCTTCCATTTTAACGGAAACCCTCACAGTGCCTGCATCAGTTCACAGGTCTTTCACAAAGCTGTTTTCGTACATCAAAAACAGTATTACAGGTATTAGCAAAACACCACTAAACCCACACTACCGCAAGCCAAACACAAATACTTTCCCTTCACCTGCATCTTACTAAGCACCATATTTCAGTGTAGGGACATTCATCCTAAAAATGGTGCAAGAAACAACTTAACCTGCTTACATTAAAAACTACACAATAAAGTTCCTCTACAACTTCTTAATATTATTTTAGGATATTAAAAAATATCAACCTAAGAAGTGAAAAATGGTTGTCTTTATCCCTAAATCTCAACTCAACATTAATCTGGACTTCAAAATCAGTTTCTCAAATAATACACAAATTCAAAGCGTTACACATACTAAGCTGCAATGGTGATACTATAGACAAAAAAAAGAAGTTATGTACTCACCAACTCACCATAATGTTCCATGTGTGTTGTCCATCTTCTCTTCACCTTCATTCTTACCAGGATGGGTTCGGATCCAATCCTCGGATCTGACTTGGCCTTATATACAAGCTGGAGGTCTTCCACTAGCTCATGGCTAAACCCTATCCCAGCATGCTCTAGGAAAGCTCCCCAGATCTTGTTTGCATTTATAATAAAGAGGATACAAAATAAGGGCAGTTTAATACCTTAGAGAGCAATAAAGAAGGTCAGAAAATAATGATATCCAATTGCACCAACTCAGTCTTCCAGGAGTAAAAAGTACTCTCAGACTTCTCACCTTCTCTTTGTAGATGATTTAAAACTGTATAGCTCATCAGATGAGGAATTGAAAGCACAACTGCAAGTTGTCAAAACTTTCTCAGATGATATAAGAATGCCATTTGGTCTTGATAAATGTGAAAAAGCAACCTTTAAAGCAGGAAAACTGCAATGCCAGGAAAACATCAGTTTGGGACAAGAATGTGATATAAAAGAACTTGAGCAAGAAGGAGCGCATAAATATTTGGGAATTGATGAAGGATCAACAATAAAACACGAACAAATGTGAATACAACTTAGCAAGGAATACTTCAGAAAACTTAAATTAATCCTGAAAACAGCACTGACATCTAGGAACAAAATTCAAGCTATAAACCAGTTTGCTCTTCCTGTCCTAACTTACAGTTTGTGAGTGATTGACTGGCCCCAAAATGTGTTGGATAGATTAGACAGGAAAACAAGGAGGATGCTTCATGCTCAACAAATGATTTATAAAAATCAGTGCATACCACGATTATATATTCCCCATTCCGAAGGAGGGATGGGCCTCCTTGAAATTGATTATATATATAGATCTGCAATCATGAGACTCCCCATACATCTGCTGACTTCACATGACTCAAACGTAGTGAAAGTTTTGAAACATGAGGAGAATAAATCTAAGATGACGTCTCTGCTTAATCTAGCAGAAGCTTATCGGCATCAAGCAGGAATGGAAATCAAATCAGAAGGCAGGAATGGAAATCAAATCAGAAGGAGATAAAAATCAGGCAGCAACTGAATGTGCCAAAAACAAAAGAAAGAATATAAGGTGAAGGATCAGATAAGAAAGCAAGAAATGTGGAAAAAGCATAAATATAGTTGCAAGTATAGAAAACTTCTGGAAGAACCTCATGTTGATCAGGAACGAACACAGGAATGGCTAAGGAGAGGTGAATTCAAACCAAGAGATGAAAGATTAATATTGGTGGCCCAAGGTAGTGGGCTGCATACATGTTGGTTTATAAAGTCCATTGAATATGTGGGAGAAACAGACAAATGTAGGTTTTGTAAAACTGAATTGGAAACAGGTGCACACCTCGTTGCTGGTTGTGACAGACTAATGGCAGAAGGACGGTATACTGAAAGGCATAATAATGTGGCAAGACTCTTGCAATGGGGATTGTGCAAACACTACGGTAATGAAGTGGCCAAAAAACACTAGAAAGACGAGCCACAAACCATAATAGAAAATGAAGTCTACATTACTTGGGATCATCCACTACCAACAGTTCAAAAGATTGATGCTAGAAAACTGGATATAGTGGTCCAAGAAAAGAAGACAAGAGTAGCATTGTTCACTGAAACTGCCACACCCAGTGACTACAGTGTCTTGTGTACAGACAGACACAGTCATTAAATATCAGGATCTGCAGGCAGAAACAAGAGAAATGTGGAAGAAAGATACCCAGACAGTTCCAATAGTAGTAGGAGCAACGGGTCTTATAAAAAAGTATTTACAGTCGTATTTAAAAATGTTACCAATACATGTAACTCCATATGAACTTCTGAAAGAGTCATTACTGGGCACACTGCGGGTGTTGCGAAGAGCACTACTGGCTTATATCAAAGATTGAAACAATACTAATTTCATGAACTTTAATCATACTTTGACTTGGGAATAGGGTCCATTACCGTCATGGTATTAGAAACCCAAAAGATTTGGAGAAATTAAAAAAGAGTGAAAAGGCTGGTGGAAGGAGGGTGGCATGTAAGCAAGAAGGCGAAGATGGACAACACACATGGAATGTTATGGTGAGTACATAACTTCTTTATGTGTTGTTGTCCTATCTTGCTTTCATTCTTACCAGGATGGGATAGCATCCCTAGCACCATCTTTCTTGTGTGGCTCAAGGGAGAATATTCTTCAGAATCGTGGAACCAAAAGATGCCCTGTTCCTGGAGGCCAAATTGACTTTGCAATGAGTGATAAAGGTATGTAGTCTTGCCCAGGTTGCCACAGCACAAATGGTATCAATTGGTAGTCTAGCCATAAATGCAGAAGAGGTTGCAATGGCTCTTGTATAGTGGGCTTTAACGCTATGGGGAAGATCAGTGTTTTGAGATTTATAAACGAAGGTTATGCAGTCAGAAAGCCATTTTGAAAGTGTCACTTTGAAGACAAGGGGACCTTTCTTTAAATCTGAATAAGATATAAATAGTTGGATAGATTTTCTGAAGTCCTTAGTCCTGTGTAAGTAGAAACGCAATTGCCTATGTACATCCAGTTGGTGTAACATGTATTCTGCCTTATTTTCATAATTTGGATAAAAGACTGGTAGTTCTATGGATTGGTTCAAATTTGATTCTGAACATACTTTTGGCAAAAAGGAAGGATTTGTTCATAATGAGACCGTATCTCTATGGAACAGCAAGTAGGGGAGCTTTACTGAGAAGGACTGCAGCTCTGACACTCTTCTAGAAGAAGTAACTGTCATCAAGAGAACAGCTTTCCTTGTCAAGAATTTGAGTTCACAAGATGATGCTGGCTCAAAAGGGAGAAAAATTAAACGAGATAAGACAAAATTTAAATCCCATGGTGTTGAAGGGTCTTTGATAGGTGATCCTAATAATAAGGTACCTTTAAGAAAGGCTTTGCATAGTCTGAGAGACATAATACTGAGGTCTGACTCACTTAAATGGAAAATGGATACTGCTGCTAACTGAACTATAATGGTAGCTGTGGCTGTGCCTTCATTGAAATGTTTTTCCAAGAATTCTAGTATGGAATTGACTGGGGCAGAAAATGGGTCAATATGATTATGAGAAGCCCATAATGAGAATCTTTTCCATTTGCTTCAATATATATTTCTTGTTGAAGCCTTACAAGAAGATATTAGGATGTGTTTAACTGATGAAGAGAGGTTAGGAAACCTGGCTATGGTGGGAATCGGAGCAGCCATGCTGTCAATTTGAGAGTTTGAAGGGAAGGATGAAGCGCTCCTGATGCATGAGTCAGAAGGTTTGGAACTAGGTCCAGAATCCAAAGCTCCTCCCAAAGATGAAGCCACAGAAAGGGGAACAAGATTTGAGGAGGACAATATGGGGCGATGAGTATCAAGTCCTTTCCCAAGCAACTGTCTTTCTGCAAAATTTTGGGTATTAATGGGAATGGAGGAAAGGTGTAAAGGAAACCCAAGGGCCAATCGTGGACAACTGCATCCCTTGGTGACTCCCCTGGAGGGAGGATAAGGGCAAAGTACATGCTGCATTTGGCATTCATGGATGTCGCAAAAAGGTCGCAGCAATGGAGGCCCCATTTGCAGAAAATCTTTTCCACTACTTCCTGTTTTAGGGACCACCCGTGAGACATTCAAATTGCTCTACTGAGTCTGTCTGCTACCACGTTGGATTTTCCAGGGATATGCTTTTCTATCAGAAAGCATTGGGAGGAGGTCGCCCACTCCCATACTCTCAGGGCCTCTCGACAAAGGGGATAAGATCTGGTTCCTCCTTGTTTGTTTAACTGACATGCTGTCTGTCTGTATTGCAATAGTTCCCAGCAGAAGAGAGTCATGGAATGCTTGCAACACCAGTAGCACCACTCTCATCTCTAGGACACTGATGTGCAAATGGGCCTCGTGATATTGCTAAGTGCCTTGGACTGTCTTTCCAAGATAACGCCTGCCCCACCCTATCTGAGAGGAGTCCGTGGTCACTGTGGCTAATGGTTTGGGGAAGTACAAATGGTTGACCTAGCATCACATAAGTAGAGTAAAGCCACCAATGAAGTTCTTTTTTGCAAGATTCCATTATCAATATTTTGTGGGACAGTGGCAGTTCCTGCATCGACCACTGAGTGGACAGTAGCCACTGGACAATTCTCATGTACAGGCGTGCTATTGGGATTAAAGTTATTGCTGCTGCCATGGTCCCCAAGATTTTTAGGACTGTCCTTGCTTGTGCTTGTTTCTTTGTAAGAAGATTTAAAACCTGATGTCGTAGAAGCTGTACTCTTTCTGACGGAAGTTTAGCCATCATCCTTTTTGTGTCCAATTCTTCTCCTATAAAAACGACACACTGAGAAGGCAGTAAGGCAGATTTCTTGTAGTTTATTGCAATTTCTAGGGGAGAGCAAAGCTGCAAGGTGGTGTTTATCACCTTTATTAGTAGAGGCATGGTGGTGGCGGTTAGGAGCCAGTGGTCTAAATATGGAAACACCCGGAATCATATTCGCCTCAAGTGAGCCACGAATACTGCCATACATTTGGTGAACACTCTGGGGGCTGTTGTGAGGCCAAAGGGCAGAGCTCAAAATTGGTAGTGACTGGCTCCCAGTCAAAAGTCTAGGTGTCTCCTGGATCACCTGTCCATTCTTATGTGGTAGTACGCATCCTGGAGGTCTATTGAGCACATTCAATCGTCTTGTCTCAGAAAAGAGAGCATTGATTGCAGTGTTACCATCCGGAACTTGGACTTTCTTACAGATATGTTTAGGCTGCTGAGATCCAGAATTGGTCTCCAGTCGCCTATTTTCTTTGGAACTAGAAAGAATCTTGAGTAAGTTCTGGATCCTATTTGGTCTGCGGAGAGTGTTTGGATGACTCTTTTGTCTAGCAACTTTTGAATTTCTAATGTTGACTGATCCCTTTGACTCAGTGGAATGTCTGGGATATTCTTCTATGTTTGGGATGGGGAAGGAAAAGGGTATGGAGTAACCTCTGGATATGATGCTTTGCACCCACTTGTCATTTGTTAATTGTAGCCAGGCTTCTGAGTACAAAGAAAAGTGACCCCTGACTGCCTCCAGAGATGGATAGGTGGGCCTCCACTCAGGAGCGCTAAAAGGGCTTGCCATAGAAACATTCTCTGTCATCCTGATTCTGCGGACCCCTTCTGCCGCATTGTCGGCATCTTCCAGTACTACTTCAGCCTCTGCTCTGGGAGAAGATTCACCATGTGTGTCCTGGAAAGCTCTCTGGGATTTTCAAAACCACATTTTTCCACTTCTTTTCTGACCTTTGGGATATGGTCTGGTAGGCACAGAAAAACAGACTCCTATGACAGAGAGAATCTTCCCTTCTTGCTCACACCTGGTTAATGTGACCTTGACTTTGGGCCAGAATAGAGATGAGCCAGCAAATGGCGCATTAACAAAAGAAGATTTAAAGGGTTCCATAACAAGCACATCCAAGAATGTCTCTTTAGGGAAATTCCTGAACCTGCTGCGCTACTCACTCCATCTGCTGCATAAGAAATCAGTCTCATGGAGGAGTTGACCACTGAATTTAAGGTAGAGAGCTGAGAGGAAACTATCTCTAACACCCCTTCAGCTGCTGAACCTTGGAGAGTATCTACTAACTCCTTCAGGAGATCTCTCTGTAATCTAGTGAAGTGGATCAAGTAATTCAGCAATCTAAGAGCAAAAGTAGCTGAAGAAAAAAAGTGCTTTCTTGGAATAACAGAAGAAGATGTCTCTGAAGTTTCTTCTTGGTGGCTGCTGCTACCACCATAACATCTACTGGGACGCCCTTAGTTAAAAAGTTTTTGTCTGGGGGGCAGGTGATGAACTTATTTGGCCTCTAAGGAACAGGTTCCACTTAATTTTGAGACTCCCATGACTTTCGAGAAACTAAATCTAGAAGTTCATCGAAAGGTGGAAACACCTAAGTGGAGGAAGGGTGAGATGCAAAAGCTTTAAGGTACATGGACTCCTCTGCTGAATGGTTAGTGGACTTCCAGCCACCTCTCTGTTTAAGTATTTTTACGATGTCTCCAAAGGAGAAATCATCACGAGACTACCATGGGGACACTTCTGCTTCATCGAGGTCTATATGCGAAGTAAAGGACTCCTCTGGTGAGTCTAAATCCTTTCTCTTACATAGTCGCTTCCGAGGGACCTCTTCAGAGAGGTACTCTGGAGGGGTTTCAGAAGAGTGGGGAACACACTGTGGGGCATCCTGAGGCCTAGGATCTCCGTATCCCTGTGGATGCAAAGGTATAGAGGCAAACACCGGTGCTTTTGGGGAAAGAACATCCAGAGATGAGAGCGGAACTGCCTGTGGAGATAGCACTCTCCTCATCACCTCAAAAGGCCCCCACCCCCAATCTGAGGAAATCCCTGGATCTGAAGAACCCAAGGGAATCTCCAGAATCAAAGAGAACAGCTCCGAAACTGAGGTAGGAGCTGAGCTCACTGGAGCCGATGCCGCGAGAGGCAAGTTCGGATCCGACAAGTGACCAATCTGACTCGCCTCCCAGGACCTGACCGGAGATGGTTGGCTCCAAGACTCCTCAAGCTGCGATGGAGCCATGGACATCGGAGCAATGTTAGGATCCGAAGATCCTATAATAGGTCTCAGTTTTGAGGGTTCCACCAATATCAGCTCCGGACATTCTGACTCTGAGTTCCGAGGTCGGACTGGAGGAGGAATCGAAGTAGAAGGGAAGGATGTGGTCAGATCCAAAGCCCAAGGGGTTGGATCTGATAACAGCTTGGCCACCGCCGGTGTCCTTAATAGCCTCTGTACCACACGATCTGTGTCATCGTCGGACAGGCTCCTGGAAGACCGAGTGAAAGGGGCTGGAGACATGGAAGGCTGGAGTATAGGAGATGTAAGAGTAGGGGAGAACGGCTCCAATACAGGGTACCGGGTCTGCAACTCGAACTCCACCGGTACCGAGACTGATGGTGTCAGAGCAGTAGACTTCTCAACCCAACAGCCTTAGGATCCAATGTGGAAATTTTTGTAATCTTTTTGGAAGGCTTCAATGGAGCACTGGAAGAGGAAAATACAGTTGTGTACACTTACCATAAATGTAGATTTTCGAGTGTATTCACTGTTGCAGTCATCACATTTGGGTTATCTGCTTGCAGTAGCCCTCAGTCGGCCTGATTATCAAAGTCTTGGGTCCTGCGTCAGTTGCTGCCTCATCTTCCATGATGTCAGGTAGTCAGGGGTATAAAGCATGCAGCCGATGCCATTACATCAGTTTTTCTTGCCCCATATGTCAGGTGCTCCCATAAGGGGAAGCAATTATATACCAGGTTACACCTCCAACAAAAAAGCAAATACACCAAAAAGCTTTAAACATAGCAAACAAGAATAGAGGTATAGTCAATAGAAGTCAGGGGGCTGGAGGAAGGGTAACCAGGACTGCAACAGTGAATACACTCGAACATCTACATTTATGGAAAGTGTACACAACTGTACTATGTTCTTCGTGTTTCACTGTTGCAGTCATCACATTTGGGTAGATTCCCAAAGCTAAGGATGGGAGGAGGTAATTAGATAGCATTAGGACCAGCTATAAGGCCCTGCAAGACTGCAGTGGCAAATCCAGCTCTGGATTTAGAAAAAAATTGGCAAGTGGTAATGCTTGGTGAAGGTATGTACAGAACTCCAGGTAGCAGCTTCTAGGATGTCCCTGGTAGGGAAACCTCTGAGAAAGACTGTAGAGGTAGATGCAGCCCTGGCTGAATGTGGTCTTATCCCCTGTGTGGTAGGTTTTCCATGATGCTTATAGCAGAAACGAATGCAATGGCCTATCCACTTAAGAAATGGTTTGCTTTGAAATGGCCTTCCCCTCTGCCCCTGCAGCAAATGCAACCAGCAGTTGTTCAGATTTCCTGAGAGGCTTAGTCCTGTCCAAGTAAAATCTAAGTTGTCTGTGCACGTCCAAGGAGTGCAGTATTCGTTCCCTTTTGTTCTGTGGATTAGAAAAGAAGGTTGGCAAATGAATAGACTGATTAAGGGCCACACTGGATACTGCCTTGGGCATGAAGGAAGGATTGGTCCTAAGGGACACCCTGTCAGCATGAAAGATGATGAAAGGCTCCACTGCCATGAGGGCCTGTAATTCAGACACCCTTCTTGCTGAAGTGATGGCTAGAAGGAAGGCTATTTTCCAAGAAAGGAATATGAACTCTGCATTTACAGCTGGCTCAAAGGGAGGTAGAGTGAGCTTTTCCAATACAAAGTTAAGGTCCCAGGCTGGAGTAGGGGCTCTCCTGGGTGGTCTTAAGTTTTTGGCCTCTCTGAGGAATTGCTTCAGCAGTGGATGAGAGAAGAGGGGAGGGTCTGTGTTGTAATGAGCTGAAATGGCTGAGGCATGAATTTTGATGGAGGAAAAGGAAAGGCCCTTGTGAAGCATCTTAGTTAAGTACTGAAGAATATGGGGTAAACTGGGCGCTGCTGTGCCCATCCCCTGAGTTTGGCTCCAGGAACAGAATCTTTTCCATTTTTCAGCATAGGATTTTCTAGTACTAGGCCTCCTTGCCTCCAGGATAACATCTATTACTTGCTTACTGAGGGATGGTAACGGAGAGATCAGGTAATTAGCCAGGCTGCCAGGTTCAGGGTTTGAAGCTGTGGGTGCAGAATCTGGCACCCCTGCTGGGACAGCTGGGACAGCAGGGCAGGGGTCTGAGGTCATGATGCCAGCGGTGACACATTGCACAAGAGGGGGTACCAGTGTTGGCGTGGCCAGTCTGGTGCAATCAGTATTGTCCTTGGTTTGTCCTGTTTGATCTTTAGTAGTACCTTGGAGAGGAGAGGCAGAGGGGGAAAGGCATAAACTGGTAGGTTTTTCCAGGTGAAGGACAGGGCATCCACTTTCCAAGCTTGTTTGCGGGGAGTCCTTGTGCAGAATTTGTCCAACTGGTAGTTCTGGGGGAAACAAACAGGTCTATCTCTGGGCTCCCCCATTTGTTTCATAACATGTTGAATATCTTTGGTTCCGGTTTCCACTCGTGTGGGTCCATGAGATTTCTGCTTAGGTCGTCTGCCAGTGCATTTAGTTTTCCTGGCAGGAACTGAGCCTGTAGGTGCACTTGGTAGCTCAAGTCTGTGTTCCACAGAGCCATGGCTAGTCCGCAGAGAGGGTATGAGTGGGTTCCCCCCTGCTTGTTTATGTACCACATAACAGTGGTGTTGCCCGTCTTTACCAATAATTGTCCTGGAAGAATGTGGTCCTTGAAGGGTGTCAGAGCATTCTGTACAGCTAACATTTCTTTTTGATTGATATGCAAGTGCATTTGATTTGGGTTCCATTTGCCTTGAATGCACTGCCCTGCCAAGTGTGCCCCCCAATGCATAGTCTGATGGGTCTGTTGTTAGGGTTTGGGCGGCAGGGGGTAGAGTGAATAGCAGTCTCTTGTTTTGGTGGCAGGCCTCTGCCCACCAAAGGAACTCTATCTGTAGACAAAGTATGATTGGAATCATCGATTCTAGATCCTGATAATGTTGACACCATAGGCTTTTTAGATACCATTGTAGTTTCCTCATATGCAGTCTTGCATATGGAATTAGTAGAATGCAAGAGGCCATGAACCCCAGGGCTTGCAGTATTTTCCTTGCAGACAGCTTGGTCTTGGTGGCCAGTAGTTTGAAGTAGACTGTCAACTGAATTTGTTTCTCTGGCGTGAGGTAGGCCATCTGGAAAGTTCTATTCACGCTTGCTCCCAGGAATACAATTTGTCGGCAGGGTAAAATATGTTTTCGTTTATGGTGTAACCCAGAGATGTTAGCAATTTCTTTACAAATGCCAGATGATTTAATAGTATGTCCTGGCTTTCTGCCTGAATTAGACAATCGTCCAGGTATGGGTACATTTGAATATTTCTTTGCTTGCAAAATGCAATGACTGGAGCTAGGCACTTTGTGAATAACCTGGGCATAGTAGATAAGCCAAAGGGCAGTGCATAGAACTGATAGTGCATGTAGCCTGCTTTGAAGCGTAGGTATCTTCTGCAAGATTCCCTTATTGGGATGTGCAGGCAGGCTTCCTTTAAATCCAGTGTTGCCAACCAGGCGTCTTATAGTTTCATAGTAGTGTACTAGGCTATCTGCCCTGGGGCACTTACAAGCCTAGCCAACAATGATGTGGCTTACGCCACCCCGTATTATACAGTTGCGCCTCTCTAGTAGTGACACATGTGGGACCCCATTATTTAGTAAACTATACCTCTGTCTAGTAGTGACACTGAGGTGACTCCCGGGGTAAACTTACGATCTCCCATCCATGCATCGAGATTTTTCTTGAACAGTGCCAATGAAGGGCTCTGTCTCACATGAACTGGGATTTTGTTCCAGAGTACGGGTAACCTCTGTGTTATGAATCTATCCCTCCAGCATGTTTTACTCATATTTGTGCAGAGGTTGAAATCTTTAGCTCGCATGGTTCTGGTGGATCTGGATTTTTTGAGATGGAGCATGTCCATCAGTTCTTGGTTGGACATGGCCCTATATGTTAGACACAAATCACCTCTGAGCAGGTGGTATGCTACTGAATAGAGCTGGACTTTCTTTAATCTAGCTGGATAAGGCACATGTTTGAGACCCATGATCCTCTTGGTGAGGTACTTCTGGGGTCTTTCCAGTTGTTGCATGTGCCGGGTGAGATACATCCCAAATGGAGCATTATATTCAATCATGGGCCTGACAAGGGAGGAATATAGAGGTACAATGACCTCCTTTGATCTGGATGAGAATCCCTTCATGATGAGATGGGCAAGGTAGAATGTCTTTCTGACCACTTTGGCAACATGGTTGTCAAAGGAGAGGTCACTATCGACTTGAGTCCCCAGGTCTCTGATTACTTCTTCCATACTCAGTGGGTTATTGTCTATGTGATAATTTGTGGGTACTTTGTTTTTCCCAAAGGGATGACTATACATTTTTGGCATTAAGTTTGAGGCCATGATTCCGGCACCAGTTGTCCGTTTCAGTGAGACCTTTCTGTAGGATGTGTGTGTCAGCAGGTGAATCAACTATGGCACCCAGTTTGCAGTCATCTGCAAACTTTGTCAGCCATAATCCTCCCATATTTGCTTTCACATCCGAGAAAAATGCCGAATAAGAGTGGTCCCAAGACTGAGCCCTGTGGGACACCACTCGTGACTGGTTTTGAGTCTGACATGGCTCCAGCAATTTTGACCTTATGGGTTCTGTTTTTTAGCCAGTTTGCTACCCATCTTGTGACATATGGATTTACATTTAGGCTGTTGAGCTTGTCTATGATGCCAAAGTGTGGTATCGTGTCAAAGGCTTTAGCCAAGTCCAAGTAGGCAGTGTGGACAGCCTTGCCCTCGTCGATGGCACTAGTGACTGTCTCGAAGAAGTCAACCAGGTTTAAGAGGCAGGATCTGCCTTTTACAAAACCGAACTGGGTGGGATCAAGGGTCTGCAGATCTCCAATATCGCCATTTATGAGTTCCATGATGATTCTTTCCATAGCCTTGCAGACCAGGCTGGTCAGACTTATGGGGCGGTAGTTACCAGGGTCAGTAGAATTTCCCCTTTGTGGAGTGGGACCACTGTTGCTGTGCGCCAGTGTTCAAGTACATATCCTGTAGTGAGGCTAAGACTGAATAGCGTTTTAGGTGCGGGTTGAGTTCATCTTGAAGTTCACGTAACACGCAACCGGGATACCATCGGGTCCCATAGATGCTGTGTTTTTGCTTTGTTGAGTGCTGATTTCACCTGTATGTCTGAGATGACAGGTAGGTTACATTCAGCAGGGATAATTACTACATCTTTAGGGGTGAGGGAGGGAGAAATTTGCACTGAACCTATCTGCCAGAATATTGGCAATGTCGGTAGGGTCAGTGAATTTTTTGTCGTTGTGTACCAACTCAGAGCATATCTGAGAATTTCCTCCCAAGGTTCTGACATAATTGAAGAAGGCCTTGTGATTGTCTTTGGTATCCTTGGCAATCTTTCTCTCAAAGTTGGCTTTAGATGTTTTATGAGAGAACGTAGTTTTTACTTGTGCTGATCAGGGAAGCCTTTCCCTTGTGGGATTTGGCTTTGTCCTGCAGTAGCTTCCTTCTTTTGTTGTACAGTTTGTTTATAGCCGGAGTCCACCAAACCGGGCGTTTCCTTGGTGGAGAGGGCCTTGGTTTTAGTTGGGATTGCTTGATCCATGCATTCTTGGAGATGTCCGTAGAAGGCTGTTGTGTAGGATTCAGCATTTTGGGATGTGGTTTCCATTAACCCAGTAGGCTTAAAGGATATCATTTCTGACTTAAGGAGTGTAAAGTCAGCTTTTGAAAAATTTTTCACTGTAGTCTTTTGTTCTGGGGTGGGGTGGGATATGTACATCCAACGTGATCAGTTTATGGTCAGATCTTACTAGTGAGGGGTTTATATCCGTGCGAGCATTTGGACCCCATGTTTGTGATAATCAGGTCAAGTATATTATCTCTCCTCGTAGGAGAAGTGAGCAGTTGCTCCATAGCATTTGAGTTAATGAATTCCAGGAATCTTTGGGCTAGGGTGTTAGGGCTAGAATAGTGGGCCCAGTCTATGTTGGGATAGTTGAAGTCACCCAATATGATGGTGTTTGGTGTGACATTCATATCCTCCAGTGTTTTCAGGAATGCTTGATGGGATTCCTGGGATTGGGAGGGTGTTCTATAACATGCGACCAGTTGTATGGCAGTTTTGCCTATGGTGAGTAAAACTTGTATGGTTTCTGATGCTTCATGGGTAGCCACCAATCGAGAAGTGTAGGTGTCCTTTATGAAAATGGACACTCCCCCTCCCTTTGTGGTTCGGCCTGGAACTTGAGGCCGAAAAGCATGATATGAGGTATAGCCTGGTAGCGCTGGAGTGCTCTCAGGAGCCTTGAACCAGGTTTCAGTTACTGCACAGACATCGATGTTCTCCATACTGAGAAGTGCTTGAGTGCCTGCATCTTGAGATTTAGACTTCTGGCGTTGAGCAGCATTACCCTTAATTTTTTCCATTTTGTTTTTACGGAGGTTGATTTGTCTTTTGAGCATTGCCTAAAAAGGCACTATGGGGTGGCAAGAGCCTTGGCCAGTATCCGGAAGCCCAGTGGTGACAGGTGCAAGCCATCCCTTGGCAACGCTGCTTGTCCAGCATGTCATCCCAGGCTGACAGACATTGGATCCCCTAGAATGACACCAGTGATTAAGCCAATTGTTAAAACTGATCATTTTGTCTTTGTACTGAGGCATCATTCTTGGTGAAGGCAGGATGCTGCTCAGGGTCAGGGTCATACCAGTCTGGGCTACATAATCGGAGAGCTCCTCAATGTCTCTTTTCATGTAGTCCAGGGAGGTACGTCTCAGGTCATTCACACCAGCATGGACAATGACTGCATCATACTTGTACTTGCTTTGGAGTGACCTGAGTGCGTGTGTAATGTGGCGGATCCTAGCTCCCGATAGGCAGCTCACCGTTACCCTCTCCTTATTCAGCCTGGTAAGTGGAACGTCGGTGTGTCTGACTATAGAGTCACCTATTACTAATGTCTCCGGCATAGTGTTTTGCCTTAGGGGCTGTGATTGTGTGACACGCCTGTTGTTTGAGGTATGTGTTGTAGGTGTTACGTTTTGTGGGGGTGTATTTCTGGGTGTCTGCTTTGGAGGCCTCTGTTGTTTTGGTAAGTTTTTTATAAGAGCCTCCGAGTATGTCTTTGTGTTCTTATGTGTTTGGTTTGTAGTGGTGGTGGTTTTATGTGTGACCGGTTTTGCTTCAGGTGTGGGTACCTTCTCCTCCTGCATGGGAAGCAGCTGATGAAGAGTTAGCATCTTGAATTTTGGGATTACCAAAAATGTGTTTAGGATAGACAGGTACAGGATAGGACGCCAGGAAATGTCTTTTCTGGGTACCAGGAAAAGTCTTGAGTAGAAACCTTGTCCCCATTCTTCTTCTGGGACAGGTTGAATAGCCATGATGCTTAAAAGAGAGAGAACTTGCTTCTGAGCCTCTGCCCACTGATTTGGGGGTAGGTTTGGCTAACTGTTTGGGGTTGGTAAGGAGTGGAAGTGGAATCTTTATCCTTAGGAAACTATATTTAAAACCCATTTGTCCTGGATAATGAGTTCCCAATTTTTTGCATGCAGGGCAATCTTTCCCCCTTAAGGAAGAGTCAGTTGAGCAAGGCTTGGAAGGTTTAAAGTTAAGTCATTGAGACAGTTTACCATAGTGGGGGAGTCTTACTACTCCCTGCTTTGGAAGTGGGAGCCCCCCACTGCTTAGGCCTGTGAGTACCTTGGGAGTGAAGCCTGGGTGTTCTGCTGGTTCTGGGTTTGGACTGAGAAGGCCTGGAAGAGGCAGGAAAGGACCAGTTCTTAGAGGGCCAATACCTACTAAATCTGGGAGGCTGTACTTGCAGGAAATCTTTAACAGTTTGCACATATTTAGCTTTTTCCTTCATCTTTTTAAGTACTACTTCTGCTTTGTTGCCAAACAGGCAGTCTTGGTCTAAGGGAGCATCCAGTAGTTTAGCTTTAACATGATCTGGCAAAGATTGCTCCTTAAGCCAAGCATGCCTTCTAAGTACAGACCCAGTGACAGCAGCCCTGCAAGATGCCTCTAATGAATCAAAACCACACTGCAAAGTATGTTTTCCAACTTGTTCAGCAGAATGCATTAAATCCTGTAAATCTTTATTTTCAGCACAGTCAGGAATCAACATCATTTTCTGTTTAAGCAATCCAATAATATGCTGCTGATACTTTTAACATGTGAAACTGGCAGTTTAAGGCCCTAATGGCCAAGGTCGCAGAAGTGTATACCTTCTTACCCCATCTATCCAGCACCCTGGAATCTCTATCAGAGGGGGTAGGATTTTTGGCAGTAGTAGCCTTAATGCCCTTGGGTCCCTGTGAAATGGTCTCAGGATCCGCAGTAGGAGTTTTAAAGAGGAACTTGTGAGAGTCAGGTACTCTGTAATACCTATCAGGCTTTCTGGGAGCAGGAGGTAAAGAGTCAGGGGCCAGGCTAGATTCCGAGAAGGCATCATCTACAATGTCCAGTACAGGAGGAATAGCTAAAGGCCTGTGTTGAGGCAGGAGAAAGAATTTCCCAAGCCTCTTTTTGGAGTCATAGTAATCCTGGCTTTCCCAGCAAAAATGCTCCCTAAGAGTATGCAAGGTTTCACCAAAAGAGAAATCCTCTGGAGGGGAAGCAAAGGGAATAGAGTCCTCTGCATCAGAATCCTCATAGGTAGATAAGGGCAAATCCTGGTCATCAAAGAAAACAGAAATTTCAGAGTCCTGATGAGAAGAATCAGAAGGAAAATCAGTCCTAGGTCTCTTAGAGGGGGAAGGGTGGCTTCCCCTGATTAGAGTAATAAGGTCTTCAGCCATTCTTATTTGTTTTTTAGGCATAGGGGCCTGACCATGTGGTCTGGGCATTGGTTTTTCTAGGCATGGATAGAGTTTTAGGCCTTGAAGAAGAAGATGGCATCGGTTTAATATGCAAGTCAGTAGGCCTGAATACACCCTCAGAAGCCGGTGCCTGCACAGCGGCTCCGGACCCATCCAAGGTAGAGACATCCACAGGTTCCACAGTCGAAGCACCTCGAAGCATACCAGACTCCAAATGGGTCTCAGTAGAGGCCTGCGAATCTGAAGTAGCGGGTATCAGGGGCTGAGAAAGCACCTCAGTGAGTACCGCAAACTGGCGACTAGCTTAGGAGAAGCATCGTCGGCAGCTTTGGACCTATGCAGTCTGTCTCTGTCTTTATATTTGCGTTTTTTCGGAATGTCGGTAGTTGGGTGGCTTACCGAAGCCATTTCTGGATAATTGAACGTAGTACCAAAATATTTAAATGCATAAATGAACCAACGACAAATAGTACGAGGTTTGAATAAGGCACAAAACCAACAGCAAGGTGCGTTGTGGTCTGGGCCTAAGCAAGGAATGCAGTAAGAATGAAAATCTTTATGAGGTATTTGCTTTCCACAAGAAATACAATTGTTAATTTTTACTGACATCGGTTTAGAGCAAGAAAAAGGTTCCCCAACGGGGTACTTATCTTAGTTGAAGACTTCGGATCTGAAACTCGAAAATGAAAATTTCAGGAGTCGGCCGACCGGCACTGCACAGTAAGAAGGACTGATGTAATGGCATCAGCTGCATGACTACCTGACGTCATGGAAGATGAGACAGCAACCGACGCAGGACCCAAGACTTTGATAATCAGGCCGACTGAAGGCTCCTGCAAGCAGATAACCCAAATGTGATGACTGCAACAGTGAAACACGAAGAACATCATCTCTTCCCAGATTTGTCAGATCTAGAAGAAGGAGACTTGTCAGACTTTGATGAACCTTGACCTTCTTGTATTGCTTCCGAGAAGGGGGGCTTTAAAAGACCTCTTAGGATTAATTTGTTTTTCCCCTCCAGAACAGCTCTGTGATTGAAGGAATGACAAACTGAACAAGGCTCCTGGAGGTGGACAGCTCCTAGGCAATATGCACAAATAGTGTGTTCATCAGTTAGGGACATTTTCTGTCCTCATTTCTCATATTTTTTTGAAACCAGAGGGTTTCAGATCTTTAGAGGACATTCTGAACAAAGAATAGAACACGAAAAAAAAAGGCTAGAACAGTTTTTTTTTTAA
This sequence comes from Protopterus annectens, assembly GCF_019279795.1. Lineage (NCBI taxonomy): Eukaryota > Metazoa > Chordata > Ceratodontiformes > Protopteridae > Protopterus > Protopterus annectens. The sequence goes on along the minus strand of NC_056748.1, from coordinate 184,479,546 downwards.
CAATAACAACAGCAACCAAAACAGTAGTTAAACAATCAACTATAATTGTAAAAGAGAGGAAAAAGAGGAGGGCACAGCCCTCTAACGTAAATGAGCTATGCCCGGAAGTGTGAAAGAAGGGGGAGCCCTCTAATGTAAATGGGCCAAGGGTAAAGCAGTTCTCTAACTTAAGTGAACTAACTAACAATTTTTGGAGGAAAAAACAAGATAAGAAGGGCCCTCTAACTAAAATGGGCTAGTACAGGTGTTAGAAGCCGGGATATAAGGCCTAATGGAAAATGATGGCCAACAGCAGAAAAAAATCAGCAGAACAAAGCAGAAATAATAAACTAACTCCAAACTAGTTATGTAAAGCAATAAGAAATTTTCAATAACAGCGATAATAATAAAGGAGTACACTTAGCCAGACAGAGCCAGTAGAAAGCACCAGATGTTGTTTAGCGGCAAACGAAATCTGGGGAGCTTTCCTAGTGCATGCTGCGATAGGGTTTAGCCATGAGCTAGTGGAAGATCTCGAGCTTGTATATAAGGCCGAGTTGGATCTGAGGATCAGATCCGAACCCATCCTGGTAAGAATGAAGGTGAGAAAGGACAACAACACATCATAAAATCTGATCTGCAAATACAAGAAATAATCAAAAAGGCACATCAAAAACTTTGAACACAGGAAGCATGGCCACTATGCCTAAATGACAGTAGCAACTGGTGAAAGCTCTGTGACTGAGAACTTCTATTT